>NC_064859.1:62133711-62753711 GCF_024139225.1 Suncus etruscus | reverse complement strand
CACTGCAGAAATTCAAAGAAAATCAGAAGTTATTTTGAGAAACTTAATACCATGAACTGAGAGAACCTATAAGAAATGGAAAAATTCTTGGACTCCTATAACTTTCCAAGGATGAACCAATAAGATTAGAAATATCTGAACAGGCCTAACATTACTAAGGAAATTAAAATGGTAATCAAAAGGCTTCCAAAAAACAAAGGCCCAAGCCCAGAATGGAATCAGTTGTGATTCTTTCAAATCTTAAAAGATGACCTATTGCCCAATTCTTTCTAGACTCTTACAGAAGAAATAGAAACTCCCAAACAGTTTCTATGAAACTAACATCAAACTGATAGCAAAAGCAGATAAAAGACAACAACAACAACAAAAAAGGGAGATGGAGAAAATTATAGGTAAATATCATTGATGAACACTGATGATATTAATGATATTGAACATTGATTAACATTAATGAAGATGCAAAGATATAAACAAAATACTAGCAAATAGAATCCAAATATTCATCAAAAAGATCATAAGATAACCTAGTAAGATTTATGCTTGAGATGCAAGGATGGTTTAACAAATGCATGTCAATTAACATAATATACTGTATCAATAAAAAAAATCATGCAAAAAACTTTCAACAGGCTGGGAATTGAAGGAAGTTTCATCAATATAGTCAAAACCATTAACCATAAGCACCACACAAACTTTATACTCAATGGAGAAAAAAATAAAAGCCTTTTTTCTAAGATCTGACATAAGAAAAGATAGTCTGTTATCACTATTTCTGTTCAGTATAGTACTGCAAGTTTATGCTATAGCACTTAAGCAAGAAAAAGAAATCAAGAGTATCCACATAGGAAAGGAAGAAGTCGAGCTCTTTCTGTTTGAAGATGATGATACTATACTTAAAAATTCTAGACTCTACAAAAAGCTTTTAGAAACAATAGGTCTGTATAGTAAAGTAGTAGGCAACAAAATTAATATGCAAAAACTCATTGCTTTTCTATATACAAGTAATGAAAAAAAAGAAAGAGATATTTTTTAAAATTTCATTCACAATTGTGTCTCAAATCAAGCACTTCAGAATCAACTTAACTAAAAAAGTTAAAGACCTACACAAAGAAAACTACAAAACACTGCTACAAGAAATAAGAAATATAGGATGGGGGCCGGAGAGATAGCATGGAGGTAAGGCGTTTGCCTTTCATGCAGAAGGTCATTGGTTCAAATCCCGGCGTCCCATATGGTCCCCCGTGCCTGCCAGGAGCAATTTCTGAGCATGGAGCCAGGAGTAACCCCTGAGTACTGCTGGGTGTGACCCAAAAACCACACACACACACAAAAAAAAATATAGGATGCACTCTGGGTCCATTGGTGGAGGGAGGTTGATACTGGTGGTGGGAATGGCCCTGACTCACTGTATATCTGAAATTCAACTATGAAGGACTCTAGATCAAAATTGTTTCAATAACATAACATTTAAAAATAATAAAAATATTAATTTTTTACTTTTTTGCTTTTTTGGGCCAGATTTTGTGAAGCTCAGGGGTTACTCCTGGTTATGCACTCAGAAATCGCTCCTGATTTGGGGGCCCATATATGATGCCAGGGGATCAAACCGCCATTCGTCCTAGGTTAGCAAATGTACCACTTGAGCCAATACTCTGGCCCCATAAAAATGTTTAATTTTTTAAAAAAAGAAATAAAATGTCATGAGAAAAATGGAAAGACATCCCCTACTCATGTATTGAAAAGATTAACATGTCATAAGTAAAATGGCAACAGTTTTCAAAGCATTATACAGAGTTAATGTGATCCCTATAGAATGCCTGTGATATTTTTCAAAGAATGCGTCAAACAGTCCTGAAATTCATGTAGAACAATAAATGCCCATCAATAGCTAAAGCAACCCTTGGCTAAAAGAAGATGGAAGTCATCACTTTCCACTACTTCAAATTGTGCTGTAAGCCTTAGTCATTAAAACAATGTGGTACTGGAATAAAGATGGACCCTCGGATAAATGAAATAGACATGAATATCCTGAAATAGACCCTCAGGTATGTAACCAATTAATCCTTAAAAAAGTGACAAGAAATACAAAGTAGAGCTAGGAAAGCCCCTTCAACAGTGGTGTTGGGAAAACTGATCCACAAAATGAAATAAAGTGAAGTCAGATCTCTCTGTAATGCCATACACAAGAGTCAAATCAACATAGCATAAAGACCTGCATATCGGAACTGAAAAATTAAGAACATAAAGGAAAAATTACAAGTACATAGAGGAGGCCAGAGTGATAGCACAGCAATAATGTGTTTGCCTGGCACATGACCAATCCAGGCCGGACCCTGGTTCGATTCCTGGCATTCCATATGGTCTCCCCAAGTCTGCCAGGAGCAATTTCTGAATGCAGAACCATCAGTAACCCCTGAGTGCTGCAAGCTGTGACCCCCAAACAAAAAAATATACATAGAGGAAAACATAGGAAGAACTCTTCATGACATTGAAGCTAAAGGCATGTTTAAGGATGAAGTACCCTATCCATCCAAGAGAAAACAAAAATAAACAAACAGAACTCCAAAAAACTAAGAAACTTCTGCTCCTGAAATACAATGGTTACCAGGATCCAGTAATTGCCCAGGGAACAGAACTATTTACTCAAAAAAACATTTGATAAGGAACTAATATCTACAGATAATATAAGGCACTGGTAGAGTTTAAGAAAAAAAAGTCATATAAGCTCATCCAAAAAAGTAAAAAGGAGATGAACAGAAACATCCTCAAAGATGAAATTCAGATAGTCAAAGGCACATGAGAAAACATTTCACATCATTAATCAACATGGAGAAACAAATCAAAACAGCACTGATATGTCACCTCACACCACATATCAAAAAGAACAAAAACATTAGTGTTATTGTGGATGCAAGAAGAAAGAGACACTAATCCCCTTCTGGTGGGAATGTTGACTGCTCTAGTCTTTTTGGAAAACAGTATGGAAATTTCTCAAAAAACTAGAAATTGAGCTCCCACATTAGACTGTTATACAGCTCCTGGGAATATGTCCTAGGGGCCCACAACACAATGCAGAAAGCCATCTGCACTCCTATATTTTTAGTGCCACTATGTACGATAGCCATAATCTGAAAACAACCCAAGTACCTAAAAAAAAAAATAACAAAAACAAAAACAAAACAAACGAGTGGATAAAGAAATTGTGGTACATCTTCACAATGGAATACAATGCAGCTGTTAGAGAAAATTAAGTCATAAAATTTGCTTATATATGGATGGATATGGAGAGCATTATGTTGTGCAAAATGAGTCAGAGGAAGAAGGATAGACATAGAATGATCACACTCATTTGTGGAATATAAAAAAATAAAGATAGTATGATAATAATATCCACAGACAGTAAGATGAGGGCCAGGAGGACCAGTTTATGATAGGAAGCTTGCCACAAATACTGGAGCAGTACAGTTAGGGTAGAGAAGGGACCACAATGATAATAATAGTTGGAATTGATCACTCTGGACAAGAATTAGGTACTGAATGGAAATAAAATAGTAATCATAATACCCCTTTAGTAGCAATATTGCAAATCACCTTATCTTAAAGTAAAAACGTAGAGAGAGAGAGAGAGAGAGAGAGAGAGAGAGAGAGAGAGAGAGAGAGAGAGAGAGAGAGAGAGAGAGAGAGAAAAATATCTTTATAAAACAAGCAGGGAAGTTTGGAAGGGGATATGGTGACAGCCAGAGGAGATTGATAGCAGCAAATGTGAATGGGTGACGGGTGCTGTACATTGTACATTGTCAGACTGAAAATCATAAACAGCTTTGTAACCACAGTGCTTAAATAAAAGAAAAAAGCTTTAAAATATAATAATAATAATAATAATAATAATAATAAGCTAGTAGTACCAAGTGTTAGTGAGGATGTTCAAATGTAATGTTGCTGACATTCTGCTAGTGGAGATAAAGTTATTTAAATAGCTGTTAGGCAACATTTATTGAGCCAGGTTGATTATTGAATGTAAGTAGAACTGATCAACTATCACGTCCATTCCTAAGCACATAGTCAAAAGATATGTCTGCATTCATTAACCAAAAGACATGATCATGGCAACCTTAGAATCCCAAATTGATAACAACTCAAACATAATATCCAAAGAGAATTCATGAATAATAGTATGTATGACTGAATTAATACTATGGTGCTCTCTACACAGTAATAATAAAGGAAGACTCATAACTATCCACAACATTGAGTAATACCAGGCAATGTATTAAATAAATAAATAAAATCAAAAGACCACAGAGTGTTTTCTTCTAGCTATCCAACGTTTAATAAAGTTGGTAAAAAAAAATCAATGTTCTGTAAGAAAAGTCAGACTAATAAAGGAGGTGTTGTTTTGAAGGTGTGGTAAGTGCCTATTGGAAGCTCAGAGTGCTTAATGTCTTCTAGGTGGATCTTATAGAGGTCAGTTGACACTGTAATAATTTATCTCAATATACACGTAGTTCCAATGTATGCTATGCATGAAACATTTACCAAAAGCTGCATTGAAAAGGCCATCCAGAAACTTCGAGGAGGAGTGGGAGCAGACAGACATCAGGGCAGGTGAGAGTGAGGCTGAGCAGAACCTGCAGGCAGAATCACAAAGCAAGACCTACAGTCCCCTCTCATCAACTTTGCCAGCAAGAATAAAGAGCTAGTCCGCCTGAGATGGAGCAGCTGCTTCTGTGAGTATCATAGACAGGACTGTTTAAAAGAGCTGACTCCATCCACATGGGTGCCTTTATCTCATGTGCCTCCCCCTTAGAGTTTTGAAGCATATCCAATTTCTTTCTGATAGCACACTTTCTGATAGCATACACAGGGTTGACTAAAAAGTGTCTCTGAAGATGACCAGGGTATAATACAAGGCAGCTTTTGGAAGGCGAACATGCTAACTCCTGCTTACAATTAATTCTGCTGCTGCTTGGAACTGTCACAGACACTTTGAAGGCGCCACTAACCAGCACAATTGGGTGTACGCCACCTGTCAGGCAGAGTTCCACACACTTCAGATATATTATTAACTTGTTTAATCATCTCAATAAATCTACAATGCACTTTTTATCATCTTTACCCCCAATTTACATTGAGGATAATTAGAGACCCAAAATGATGTAGGTACTTTGCCAAATTCTCACAACTAGTTAGTAGTGGAGCTAAGATTTGACCCATATTCCTCATCTTTATACAATACTACCCACTGATAATGTGAGTCCAAGTTGCCTCATAGCTCACCAAATGCCGCTTCTGCAAGGCTGGAATCATTGCTAAATATTATTCTTCGGAGTTTTAAGTCCGATACTACTAATCGAAGGATGTAGAGTCAGATGTGCCTAGAAAGAAGCTACATTTCTAAGTCTGATCCCTCTACAGGCATCGTATTGTAATTTAGTTATTTCTAGTCCACACTGGGCAATGCTCAGAGCTTATTCCTGACTCTAAACTCAGGGGTCATTCCTGCCAGAGCTTATGGAATTCTTATAGAATGTTAGGGATTGAACCTGGGTGAACTGCATGCAAGGCAAGCACCCTCCCTGCAGTATTATCTCTCTGGCCCCAAGACAACACATTGTTTTGAAAAAAAAAAAAAAGAAAAAAGAGATTTCAGAAATTCACACGATGTATTACAAACACAAAACTCCAACTGTTGTTCTTTTTAAGCAATGCATAAGAGCTTTGAACATTTTTTTTTACTTAATTCATACTTAAAATCCTGCTCTGTGGTCCATCAATTTGAATGTATCATCCATCCTAGGAAGTTGTTCTCCATTTTGTGCAACCTATTCAAGGGCAAACTGCACTACAGAGAATCATGGTTTGTGATAACATTTCTAACCACTACTCTAGATAGTGCCTAGAGGACTGGCCATAACCACTTGATACAACTCTGACTTTACTCTTGAGCAACCCACTGGTCTCCTTTTGCTGGCAAGTACCGTTAATATCCTTTTCTTTCTTCTCTTTCTATGTATATTCCAGAAGCAGTGGTAAGAACATTCTTTCCATATTATATGACTACAAAGTGGAAAAGTTGATGCCAACTGGCTCAGGAATCTGATCCTAAATCATAGGACCATGGGTGTTCCAAATGGTAAAGGTCCACATCAGGTTATAATTGCTGCTTTTCTTTTTTTTTAGGGGGGAAATGTCATGCCCGGCAGCACTCAGGGGTTACTCCTGGCTCTATGATCAGAAATCGCTCCTGGCAGGCTCAGGGAACCATATGGAATGCCGGGATTGAACCACCACCCTTCTGCCTCCTGGCAGGCTCAGGGAACCATATGGAATGCTGGGATTGAACCACCACCCTTCTGCATGCAAGGCAAATGCCCTACCTCCATGCTATCTCTCCAGCCCAGTTGCTGCTTTTCTAAAATGTCTTTAATGTTTATGAAGAGTTCCAAGACATAAACTTGCTATCATGGTAAATAAGTGAACACACTGTGTGGAAGGTGTTTGTCCTCAATTGTGCTGCGGTGAGTAGCCTGTAATTTTTTACTCCACAGGCTAAGAATATCTTTCCCAAGCCATTTACTGTCCTCCATCCACTGATATAACCAATGCCTTCAAAACCCATGACCACAAGGTAAATCATTGCTTTATAATGCTAGGGCTAGACATCTTGATTCCCATGGGAATTAAAGAAACCTTAGAGTACAAATATGGCCGCTGAATGTCTGGAATTGGCAATAATGTGCCTAAGTGAAGGGACACTCTTTACTCAAAGATACTCAAGGAAGGTCCGGGGAAGGGGGCAAAGTGATGCCCATCCATCTTTCTTTGCAGCTCATTTATACAAAATTTCATAGCTTAACCTTTTCAGTTCAAGGTTCTGTATAAATAAAGGATGTCTGAAGACATGGAAAAAAATGTTCTGAAGGATAAGAGAAACAGGACAGAGGGTAGGGTGCTTTCTTTGCCAGTGTTTGTCCCCTGGTACCACATGTGACCCCAAACCCTACCATAAGTAATGCAGAAGCACAGAGCCAGGAGTGGCCCTGAGAACTGACGTGTGGTACACAAAAATTCTGACTTCTAATAGTTTATTAATTGCAGTATTTCATTCAGAGGCACACTTACTGCTTTGATTTCCAAACTCTTAGTCTCATCAAGGTTGGTACCCTGCTTTGGTGTTGGATATCCAGACATGCAGTCAGTTATATGGGAGATTTGAAAATGGCCAAAGGACTAGACTTCTACATAGATTTTCAGTTTAACATCAAAAGGCCTGCCTAAAGTACAGGGCAGTAATGGAGGAGAGGTGCTCTGTGAAGGCTGCCCAGATGCAGGGAAGCATAGACCACCTGATCCTACTCCCAGACACCACTTGCTCTCCCTGAATGTCTCTTTCCTCGCCTGTAGGCCCAGCTCTCAGCAAGTCACTGGGCCTAGCATAGAATCTTTTCTTCTATGTTTGGAAGATGTAACTGAAAAAGCCTCAGATGACTTTAGCCTGAAAGGGGAACATTTGCAGGCTGTGACTTGTACCAGCTCCCTTCTTAGGCCTCTCACTGTTCCCCAAAAGGAAATCCAGAGATCTGAGGTTTACTTTTATTCAATAATGTTCTGGTGTTATCTTGTCCTAGAGGTACACCTGATTCTGAAGCTTAGTGGAGGGAATTAATGCGCAAAACACCTAAAGATATGCTCTCTGCTGACACTTGTTGAAAACCTCATCTCTCAGCTTGATCTCTAGATCAGCTAAGAGGCTGGCACCAACTTCATGGCCTCTGCTGGACCCAAGCAGATGAGGTCATGTCCCCTGTTCCCAAGTTTTTCTAAAATCGTGTTATTTATGATCACACAGATAGTACAAAATCCAGAGAACTTCCTTGAATGCAACCAACTCAGGTTTCATCTTCAGCACTACATATGGTCCCCCAGATCTAGTCAGGAGTAGTCCATAGGCAAGGTAGCAGGATTAAGTCCTGAGCACTTCCAGGTGTGGTTCAAAAAAAAAAAGGCAAAGCAAAATGGCATTTCCTCTGATTCTACATAACTCCCATTTATTTGCGGGGGGTGGGGTGGTCACAGACAGCTCAGGGATTATTCCTGGTAGTGCTCAGGGGACCATATATGGTACCAGGGATGTAACCCAAGTGGGAAGCATGCAAGGTAATTTATATATGCAATGTTACATATAAGCACACACACACACACACATATATATATACATATATATAAAGAGAGAGAGAGAGAGAGAGAGAGAGAGAGAGAGAGAGAGAGAATTTATTTGTTTTGTTTGGTAGGTTACCTCTGGCAGTTTTCAAGGGCTATACCCAGCCCAGTGCTCAGGGGTCATTCCTTGCATGTGGTGCTAGGGAATGAATACTGTAATTCTTGCATATAAAATATTCATACCAGCTTCTTAAACTCTCTCCTTAGGCAAGTTAGGGCACAGCACACCTAGCAATGCTCAGTTTACTCTTGGCTCTGCACTTAGGGATTAGTCCTGTGGTGATCAGGGGACCATATGATGAGGTATATAAGATACTATATATGAGATTCTAGGGGTTGAATTCTGGTTGGATAATCACCTTATCCACTATACTATCTCGCTAATCTGGAACTCTTTTCTTAATCACCTAATGGTACATTTTTTCAGAAAGAGAAAAAGAAGTCAACCAAAGGGAAGTTTTTTTTTTACTCAAATCCAATCAATATATGCTGCAAAATATAGATTGTTTCTACTTTACACTAGAAGAAAAAAACTAAAATTGCAAGTGGCAGATTCAATATCTTCTTTAAAAAAATTATTACTTAGCTTACACACCATGGTTTACATTTGCTCATAATACAATTGCTCATAATACAGTTTCTGGCATCCCATGTTCCAACACCAACAACAACACCAGTGTGCCAATCCTTTCACCATTATTGTCAGTTTCTCATCCACCCCCCAAGCCTAACCCATTGGCAGGCACAAAATAAAATATTTTATACTGCTTGTTTATAAGTGATAATGGAATTTTTTCTTTCATTTTTTTATATTTTATTTAAACACCTTGATTACAGACATGATTGTGTTTGGGTTTCAGTCATGTAAAGAACACCACCTATCACCAGTGCAACATTCCCATCACCAATGTCCCAAATCTCCCTCCTCCCCACCCAACCCCCGTCTGTACTCTAGATAGGCTTTCTATTTCCCTCGTACATTCTATTTCCCTCGTACATTCTCATTATTAGGATAGTTCAAAATGTAGTTATTTCTCTAACTAAACTCATCCATATTTGTGGTGAGCTTCATGAGGTGAGCTGGAACTTCCAGCTCTTTTCTCTTTTGTGTCTGAAAGTTATTATTGCAAGAATGTCTTTCATTTTTCTTAAAACCCATAGATGAGTGAGACCATTCTGCATCTCTCTCTCTCTCTCTCTCTCTCTCTCTGACTTATTTCAATCAGCATGATAGATTCCATGTACATCCATGTGTAGGAAAATTTCATGAATTCATCTCTCCTGACAGCTGCATAATATTCCATTGTGTATATGTACCACAGTTTCTTTAGCCATTCATCTGTTGAAGGGCATCTTGGTTGTTTCCAGAGTCTTGCTATGGTAAATAGTGCTGCAATGAATATAGGTGTAAGGAAGGGATTTTTTTTATTGTATTTTTGGGTTCCTAGGGTATATTCCTAGGAGTGGTATAGCTGGGTCATATGGGAGCTCGATTTCCAGTTTTTGGAGGAATCTCCTTATCACTTTCCATAAAGGTTGAACTAGACTGCATGCCCACCAGCAGTGGATAAGAGTTCCTTTCTCTCCACATCACCGCCAACACTGCTTGTTCTCATTCTTTGTGATATGTGCCAACCTCTGGGTGTGAGGTGGTACCTCATAGTTGTTTTGATTTGCATCTCCCTGATGATTAGTGATGTGGAGCATTTTTTCATGTGTCTTTTGGCCATTTGTATTTCTTCTTTGTCAAAGTGTCTGTTCATTTCTTCTCCCCATTTTTTGATGGGATTAGATGTTTTTTTCTTGTAAAGTTCGTCAATGCCTTGTATATTTTGGAGATTAGCCCCTGATCTGATGGGTATTGGGTGAATACTTTCTCCCACTCAGTGAGTGGCTCTTGTATCCTGGGCATTATTTCCTTTGAGGTGCAGAAGTTTCTCAGCTTAATATATTCCCATCTGTTAATCTCTGCTTTCACTTGCTTGGAGAGCGCAGTTTCCTCCTTGAAGATGCCTGTAGTCTCAATGTCCTGGAGTGTTTTGCCTATGTGTTGTTCTATATACCTTATGGTTTTGGGTCTGATATCGAGGTCTTTCATCCATTTAGATTTAACCTTCATACAAGATGTTAGCTGGGGGTCTAAATTCAATTTTTTGCAAGTGGCTAGCCAGTTGTGCCAACACCACTTGTTAAAGAGGCTTTCCCTGCTCCACTTAGGATTTCCTGCTTCTTTATCAAAAGTTAGGTGACTGTATGTCTGGGGAACATTCTCTGAGTATTCAAGCCTATTCCACTGATCTGAGGTCCTGTCCTTATTCCAAAACCATGCTGTTTTGTTAACTATTGCTTTGTAGTAAAGTTTAAAGTTTGGGAAAGTAATTCCTCCCATATTCTTTTTCCCAGTGATTGCTTTAGCTATTCTAGGGTGTTTATTGTTCCAAATGAATTTCAAAAGTGCCTGATCCACTTCTTTGAAGAATGTCATGGGTATCTTTAGAGGGATCGCATTAAATCAGTACAATACCTTGGGGAGTATTGCCATTTTGATGATGTTAATCCTGCCAATCCATGAGCAGGGTATGTGTTTTCGTTTCCGTATGTCCTCTCTTATTTCTTGGAGCAGAGTTTTATAGTTTTCTTTGTATAGGTCCTTCCCATTTTTAGTCAAGTTGATTCCAAGATATTTGAGTTTGTGTGGCATTATTGTGAATGGGGTTGTTTTCTTAATGTCCATTTCTTCCTTATTACTATTGGTGTATAGAAAGGCCATTGATTTTTTGTGTTAATTTTGTAGCCTGCCACCTTGCTATATGAGTCTATTGTTTCTAGAAGCTTTTTGGTAGAGTCTTTAGGGTTTTCTAAGTAGAGTATCATGTCATCTGCAAACAGTGAGAGCTTGACTTCTTCCTTTTCTATCTGGATTCCCTTGATATCCTTTTCTTGCCTAATCGCTATAGTGAGTACTTCCAGTGGTATGTTAAATAGGAGTGGCGAGAGAGGACAGCATTGTCTTGTGCCAAAATTTAGAGGGAAGGCTTTTAGTTTTTCTCCATTGAGGATAATATTTGCCACTGGCTTGTGGTAGATGGCCTTAACTATATTGAGAAAGATTCTTTCCATTCTCATCTTGCTGAGAGTTTTGATCAAGAATGGGTGTTGGACCTTATCAAATGCTTTCTCTGCGTCTATTGATATGATCATGTGTTTTTTATTTTTCTTGTTGTTGATGTTGTGTATTATGTTGATAGACTTACGGATGTTAAACCATCCTTGTATTCCTGGGATGAAACCTACTTGATCATAGTGGATGATCTTCATAATGAGGCATTGAATCCTATTTGCCAGTATTTTTTTGAGGATCTTTGCATCTGTATTCATCAGCAATATTGGTCTGTAATTTTCTTTTTTCGTAGCATCTCTGTCTGGTTTAGGTATCAAGGTGATGTTGGCTTCATAAAAGTTATTTGGAAGTGTTTCTGTTTGTTCAATTTCATGAAAGAGTCTTGCCAGGATTGGTAGTAGTTCCTCTTGAAAGGTTTGAAAGAATTCATTTGTGAATCCATCTGGGCCTGGGCTTTTGTTTTTGGGCAGACATTTGATTACTGTTTTAAGTTCATCAATAGTAATGGGGGTGTTTAGATATGCTACATCCTCTTCCTTCAACCATGGAAGATTGTAAGAGTCCAAGAATTTATCCATTTCTTCCAGGTTCTCATTTTTAGTGGCGTAGAGTTTCTCAAAGTAGTTTCTGATTACCCTTTGAATCTCTGTCATATCAGTAGTGATCTCTCCTTTTTCATTCCTAGTACAAGTTATCAAGTTTCTCTCTCTCTTTGTTAGTTTTGCCAGTGGTCTATCAATCTTGTTTATTTTTGCAAAGAACCAACTTCTGTTTTTGTTGATCTTTTGGATTGTTTTTTGGGTTTCCGCTTTGTTGATTTCTGCTCTCAGCTTTGTTATTTCCTTCTGTCTCCCTATTTTTGGGTCATTTTGTTGAGCACTTTCTAGTTCTATTAGCTGTGTCATTAAGCTACTCAGGTAAACTCCTTCTTCCTTCCTGATGTGTGCTTGCAAAGCTATAAATTTTCCTCTCAGTACTGCTTTTGCTGTGTCCCATAAGTTCTGATAGTTTGTGGCTTTATTGTCATTTGTTTCCAGGAACCTTTTGATTTCCTCCTTGATTTTATTTCGGACCCACTAGTTATTCAGTATGAGGCTGTTTAATCCAGGTGTTAAAGTTTTTCTTCTGTCTCCCTTTGGAATTCACAAATCATTTCAGAGCCTTGTGGTCAGCGAAGGTAGTCTGCAAAATTTCTATCCTCTTGACATTATGGAGGTATGTTTTATGTGCCAGCATGTAGTCTTTCCTGGAGATATCCAATGTACATTGGAGAAGAATGTGTATCCAGGTTTTCTGGGGATGGAGTGTCATATATATATATATATATATATATATATAGATATATATATATATATATATATATATATATATATATATATATATATATATATATATATCCACTAGGCCTCTTTCTTCCATTTCTCTTTTCAGGTCTAGTTTATTCTTGTTGGGTTTCAGTCTGGTTGACCTATCCAGTGTTGACAAAGCCGTGTTGATGTCCCCCACAATTATTGTGTTGTTATTAATATTATTTTTCAGATTTTTCAACAGGTATTAAATATTTTGCTGGCCCCTCATTTCGTGCATATATGTTTAGGAGAGTGAATTCTTCCTGCTCTACATATCCCTTGATTAATATAAAATGTCCATCTTTGTCCCTTACAACCTTCCTGAGTATAAAGTTTGCATTATCTGATATTAGTATGGCCACTCCAGCTTTTTTATGGGTGTCATTTGCTTGGATAATTTTTCTCCAGCCTTTTATTTTGAGTCTATATTTGTTCTGACTATTCAGGTGCGTTTCTTGTAGGCAGCAGAAGGTTGGATTGAGTTTTTTGATCCATTTGGCCACTCTGTGTCTCTTAACTGGTGCATTTAGTCCATTGACATTGAGAGAAAGAATTGTCCTGGGATTTAATGCCATCTTTATATCAAAATTTGGTGTGTCTGTTGGTCAGTCTTGTCTTAATTTACTTCTTTCAGTTTTTCTCTTAAGACTGGTTTTGTGTCTGTAAAGTTTCTGAGTTGTTTTTTGTCTGTGAAACCATGTATACTTCCATCAAACCGGAAAGTGAGTTTTGCTGGGGACAGTATTCTAGGTGAAACATTCATTTCATTCAGTCTTGTCACAATATCCCACCACTGCTTTCTGGCCTTGAGTGTTTCTGGTGACAGGTCTGCTGTAAATCTCAAGGATGCTCGCTTGAATGTAATTTCCCCTTTTGATCTTCTGTTTTCAGAATTCTGTCTCTATCTGTGGGATTCGTCATTGTGACTAGGATGTGTCTTGGGGTAGTTTTTCTGGGGTCTCTTTTGGTTGGTAATCTTTGAGCATGCAGGATTTGATCACATATATTCTTTAGCTCTGGAAGTTTCTCTTTAATGATGTTCTTGACCGTTGATTCTTCCTGGAAATTTTCTTCCTGGGTCTCTGGGACTCCAATGATTCTTAAGTTGTTTCTGTTGAGCTAATTATAGACTTCTATTTTCATCTGTTCCCATTCTTTGACTAATTTTTCCATTGTCTGTTTTTTTTGCTTTAAGTTTTTTTTCCAATCTCTCCTGCTGTATGGAATTGTTATGTATCTCATCTTCCACAGCACCACGTCTCTTCTCAGCTTCTAATACCCTGTCCCAGAGCTTATCCATTTTGTCATTCACTTCGTTTACTGACTTTTTCAGGCCTGTTAGTTGACATGTTATTTCAATTTGGAGTTTTGTGGTTTCTGTCTTCATATTTTCTTGGTTCTTATTAGTGTTTTGTTCAACTCTATCCATGGTTTATTTGAGTTTGTTGAGCATCTTTCATATTGCTAATCTAAAGTCCTTATCTGAGAGGTTGATTAGTTGGTTGGTCATTATCTGGTCGTCAGAATTGTCATCTTCATTCTCTATGTCTGATGCTGGCCTGTGTTGTTTCCCCCATTGTCACACTTGCATTGTGGTTTTTCTATGTGTTGTGGTGGTATTCATTGGCTAAATGATGCAGGCAGAACAGTCCTATGGCTCCGCCCTGTCTGGATGGGTCGACTTGTCTCCAAGGGAGGGGAGTCCTCCGTGGATGAAGCCTCACACAGGATCAAATCTTAGGCCCGAGCACACAGCAGTCTGGAGAGACAGTCCAGAGAGACAGTCTGGAGAGAAATGCTTGCTTCAATGATCCAGCACAGTTCTTAGTGTGATTTTTTTTCTTCTTGTTGCGATGGTGTTCTTTTCTTAGAAAGAGCGCACGGCCGCATAGCGAAGTGGAGCAAAGTGCTCTGCTGGAGCCTCTTTTCGGCCTACTCCCAAGAGGTTCACGCAACAGGATAGTAGACAGACACACACAGGTAGCACTCACAATTTTTCACAGTCGGGCCCCACTGGGCAGGTGTAGTTTTGTGGATTTTCCAAGCCTGACGCACAAACAGGGGACCTGGCTTCTGCAAAGCATAGCCGGTTTTCACGTTATAGAGCAGTTCCTTGGCGTTCCCACCCTAGAATGGGCCTCTGGGAGAGCGAGTTTTCTGGAACCTCTCTTCGGCCCATTCCCAAGAGGTTCACGCAACAGGATAGTAGACAGACACACACAGGCAGCACTCACAATTTTTCACAGTCGGGCCCCACTGGGCAGGTGTAGTTTTATGGATTTTCGCAGCCTGACGTCCTAATGGAATTATTTAAAAAAAAACTTCAACAACAAAATTTGTGAAAATTGTTTTTTCTTTCTTCTTTCTTTCTTTCTTTCTTTCTTTCTTTCTTTCTTTCTTTCTTTCTTTCTTTCTTTCTTTCTTTCTTTCTTTCTTTCTTTCTTTCTTTCTCTCTCTCTCTCTCTCTTTTCTTTCTTTCTTTCCTTTCTCTTCTTTCTTTTCTTTCTTTCTTTCTTTCTTTTTTTTTTGGGGGGGGGCACACCCAGCATTGCTCAGGGCTTACTCCTAGCTGTCTGCTCAGAAATAGCTCCTGGCAGGCACAGGGGACCATATGGGACACCGAGATTCGAACCAACCACCTTTGGTCCTGGATTGGCTGCTTGCAAGGCAAACACCACTGTGCTATCTCTCCGGGACCAAAATTGTTTTTTCTTACAGTAGGAACATTAAGCCATTGTTTGAAGGTTTACTAAGCTGTTTATTGGTAGTTGATCACTCTGTGTTATTGATTTTGTTCTTTGACCCTGTGGTGACTTCTAAGATACTTGCCATCTAGTTTGGTGCATCCTACTGGAGTATCAACATTGACAAATTAGAAAATATCACTCCAGAAATTCCAGGTTCTGTGTCAAATATGGTGGCAGTTGTGGGGCATGTCTGTGGCTGCCAAGGCTTCCAAACATATGGATGGGAGTAGGCTGCCCTGATTCACTCTGAGAAGACCTCAGAATTCTCAGCCCAAAGACCAGCATAGCTAGAGATTTGGTGAGTTAGATGGCCCTGCAGAGATCAGTGGTAAAGCAGTGAAGTTGGGCCATTGGCATGGGAGCAATTGAGGGTTTTGGTTTAGCGGCCAAGATGGGACTTAATATACCCCCTCCTCCTGAGGAGTGCCTTAGTTTTCAGCTGTGATACCAGTGTACCCATGTTTTTCTGTGACTGTCAAAAATCAAATAAATCTATGAATCTGGCTCATTAACTGACATGTTAGCAGCTGTGGAATATCTCTGTGGCTGTTAGAGCTTCTAGAAGTCACTCCAAGAAGAACCAAGAAGACTCAAAATGCTTAAGAATCTGCAAGACCAATTAACCCTCAAGTTAATCTTTTGTTTCAAACATTGTTATTTACAAAGTTATTCACAGTTGTTTTAGACATCCAATGTTTCAGGACTAATTCCACCATGTCAATCTCCCCCTACCAAGATCCACAGAGTTCACCCCATGCCACCACCCTCTGTGATAGCAGCCATCATAACAGGTACCTTTTTAAGTTTGGTTGATAAAGTTTGGGTCTTAGGATTTTATTGTTCTTGACTCCACGGTCCTGATGTTTAGTAACTCTTTTCTTTAAAATCAACATGCGAGTTTTTCCTCTTCATCTATTAGTGTTTATTTGGAATGCTATGGATAAATCATGCTCCCAAGGTACTTTATGTTTGCTTTATTAGATTTTTGGTTTTTGTTTGTGCCCTACCCAGCTGTGTTCAGGGATTACTGCTCACTTCTTGTTCACGGGTCATCTCGTGACTTATTCACTATACTATTTCACAAATTTTTTTTCTCAATTTTTAAGCTGATTTTTGATCATCACATAAATGTTTACGTGGGGTTACTAGTGTGCCCTAAGTGGATGCACTACAGCACCAAGACTCACGGGCATTCTTCTATCACCACCAAGAAGGTCCTCTGATCCCTGTGAGAGATAGACCAATTCTGGTTCACATGCTCATGAGGAGTCTGAAGTGCAGCCACCTCTGGCTGTGTTCATGCTTATTGCTGGCAATGAGGTGGATAAGTTTAGGAGAGGGAATTAAGAAAATGTGAACAAAGGCGCTAATTTACACAGATAGACCAATAGAGGCTGTTTTGCTCTGTTGTGCCTTTATCTATCATCTGCCCAACAATAGGGAAGTGGACAGTTTGCTTGATAGGAAGTATTTTAAGGTGCCCAGTCGGGCTTCCTTCCTGCTATCGTGGTATCCACAGAATAGAACAACACAAAGGGGACTGCCCTTTGTCTTACCAGAAAGAGTTAATAACAACAGTGACTAAGTATGTTCTTGCCAAACCACAAAACACAATCTGAGCTCTGAGACCAAATGGTTTCAATTCCCAGCTCCTTCTCCTCCCTCCTGGCTTCAAGATAATGCTAGGCAGATGAGCACGTGCAGATAGCAAGTTAGGGATCACCAGTGTGTCTTCCTCCCACAGTCGATAGACCAAACCTGCTCTATATTTCTGAGTATCCTTGCTCTACTTATGTCTGTTCTTTTGTCGTCACCTTTGCTGAACATTTCTTTATATTATCCTCAGCTTCAGGGAAAAAGATCTAAATGGGTTACTTCCTGGATGGCCAACAGAGCTGGGCCTGAATTAGCACAGGACTGTCCCTCACTTCTGGACAATGGACAATGAAGGCATCATGGGCCATGCAGAGAGAAGGGGTTTCTTATCCAGAAAATGGGGGCAGAGGCATTCTGTCTATGTATGTATCAGTCACTATCTCCTTGTCTATATGTGGATCTGTCTCTGTCTGTCTATGTATCTCTGTGTCTCTTTCTCTACATCTGTCATTTTCTGTATATTTTTTTCTCTCTCTCTCTGTCTTTTTTCCTCTTCACTCCTCAATCCTCCTCCCCCCCAACCCCGATAAAGCTTCTTTGAGTTCTGATTCTCTACTCTTCCTGCCCTATCTATAGGGGCTTTTCTGTCCCAATCCTCCATTGTCACTGAAGCCAGATTTCCACTCTCTCTTGGCACATTCTCTTAGTCCCAGTGGACTCAATACAACTTGATTCCAACCCAGTTCCCTAATGTCTATCTGGGAGGTCCAAGCACATTTGTGTAGATGCTGCACTTCAGTGCCTCATCTGGACCACAAAAATGAGGAAGCAGCTGCTATTAGAGGTAGAGTGAGGCCAGGCCTTGGTGAGCCACCAGGAATGCACACCCAGTTCTACTCTGAGGAAGTGCTGTGGACCAAGGTCATTATCAGGACAGTTCCTCAGATTCACAGATGGGGAGAGGCAAAAGCCAGGGGAATTGCTCTTAGCTGGATCCATCACCCTAGAGAGGGAGATTTCCTCCCCCTCCACCCTTTTTCTTTCTGCAGACCTAGATATGTAAAGGCTTGTATCCTGCTTCTCACACCATCCTGAGGGGCCTGTATGTCTTGGTTCTGAGATTGCCCAAGTGAAGGTGAAGGAAGAAAAAACCTGGTCTGACTTGTCCCATTAATGGTTGGTGGTCACATCATCAACTCTGTTTCCTCAGAGTGGAACCAGCAGAGCTTTCTTTTCTCCAGCTGAGAGACAGAGGATGAGATAAAGGCAGTTGTAACTGAAGAAAGCCTTCTGGGTCAGACCAGAATGTGTCTCTCACAGACCTGGACACAAATATGGGTAGAAACCTAACAATTTTATCTCAGAACGAAAAGAGGAAAGGAGTGCTTTTCCTTCAAAAATAGCCCATGAAAACTCAGTCTTCTTGCCAAAAATCATCTTCAGCCTCTCCAAGCTATTTTGATTTTCAATCAAAACAGCAAATTCCAAATGTCACCCAGATATTTGACTCTCAAAGTTTGAAAGCACTGTTTGAGGGGCTGTGTGGACAGGGATTTTAAAACTTCCCTACAACTCCTGCCCACCACAGCTATGAAACCTAGCATTTCAGTCTTCTGGTGCTCACAAACCTTCCCTGGACTTTTCTATCTACTCTGGGTACCAATCCCCAAAGTAGATTGCACCATCTTCAATATACTACGAAAAAATCAGAAAGCAGAGAGGACTGTCAGCCTCAGTCTGATCTCTAAAAATAAAACTCAAGCTTGAACTTGATGACTCAATCAAGCAGACTGAATTAATGAAGCTTCAGATTAGACCTGAATCAAGGAGATGCCCAAGGAATTCCAGTGGATGAATGAATTGGTTTTCTGGAATAATAGACACATCCTAGTTCCAAGAGAACAGAAATTTTTGTCCCAGAGCCCATTCCCCAGATATTGTGTATTTTTTCATTTGTCCTTTATTATAAAATGGTGAGTCAAAGGACTCTGAGAGACCTTCTAAAAATGATAGGTATCTCCAAATTGCAACCAAGTTGGGCAGAAGAATGAACCTGAGAACTCAGGATCTTAAACTGGCATAAGTTGTGCTGGTGTTGCTGAGCTAACTGAGCACAGGATTTGTACTAACTCTAGGTAATGCCAGAATTGAATTGAATTGTAGGGAATAGTTACATCAAAGAGTTGGTTTTACCTGTTTTTGTTTGTTTGTTGGTTTGTTTTTTGAGAATCATTACACAAATGTCTTTTATTTTCCTCAAAACCCATAGATGAGTGAGACCATTCTGTGTTTATCTCTCTCCCTTTGACTTATTTCACCAGCATAATAGATTCCATATACATTCATGTATAGGAAAATTTCATGACTCTTTTCTGATGGCTGCATATATTCCATTGTATATATGTACCCGACAGTTTTTTTAATACAATACAAAAAATCCCTTCCTCACACCTATATTCATTGCAGCGCTGTTTACAATAGCCAGACTCTGGAAACAGCCTAGATGCCCCTCAATAGATGAATGGCCAAAGAGTTTTTTTGAAGTGAGCATTCCCTCTCCCAATTCCAGCCCCTGAATACTACCCTCTCCTATCCCTTAGTCTTGCTTGCTCAGCACCTTTTGATCATATGTATAATTCTGTTGTTTTAATAATCTTATAAACTTTCTCTTGTTGAGAATATTCCTCGCTGTGCTCAATATCATAACAGATTAGGACAAAAATTCCGAGCTAGTCTTCTCTGGGCATATCAAGACTGAGAAGTAGCTGAAATTTCAAGTTGATATTCACAATAAGTAATTCAAAGGTGGTTTTCTCTCCTCTCTACCAAAATAAAAGGAGCTCTCAGAGTTGGCATAAAGCATCATGTGTAGAACACAAGCTCAGCAAGCCTTTATTAGCAACAAGTAGGTGGGGTACTTTCTGCCAATATCATGGTTTTGCAAATATTGAATAGCTTGGCATCAGGCTTTGCATACATTGTAAATGATGACAAGAAGCCTGCTCTCTTCAAGAGTTTGGCATGTCCTGGATGATTTTTCCATCCCTCACTGATGTTACCCGCATGTTGTTGATATGGTTAGCAACTCCTTCAAATCATTTTCCTTTCTTTTACTAAACTAGGAGCCAATGATGGGGGATTTTATGTTCTTTCCACAAGTCTCTTGGGAAACACACAGCTTTGTTTAAGACCATATTTTTCATTTGAAACTCAGCATGTGATTCTCTCTCTTGTTCTCTAGCTCAACACATAAAATTCCCCAAATCCCTAATGTTCCTTGTACCTCCCCAATGAAACTGAGCTGAAGGTTCCTCCAAAAATAATACAACATTGTAAGTTTACATTTCCAAACTACTTTCACACACAAAGATCTTTATATTTTTTCCAAAAGCCAGAAAGCTATTTAGATCTTCCTTCCTAAATACAAGAAAGCCTAGAATCAACACTCATCATATACTAAACACTAATTCTGCATATTAAACCATTTACATATAGTCACTCACTTGATCTTTCAATACTTTATGAAACCCATGTTGCAAAAGGAGAAACTAAGGCTCATGGTATCAAAGGTGTATTATTTATGGTCATGTGGTATGTAGTAAACAAGATTCTTTCATTCTACATTCACACAATTACCTCTATAAGCTAATAGTCTCTTAGTATTGGGCAGCCAACTGAGTGTGAGGTTAGTGGGCAGGTTCCATCTACCTTGTTCTTAAAGATACCAAAATAGATCTTTACCAAATGGCATGATGAGACACCTCCATCCCAGGACTATCAACACCTTCCCTCCTCAACTCCTTCCTAGTCCTCTTCTCCCTTAATAGATGGAAGAGAATCCCTTTCTCCTCGTATCCATACCAGCAGTTTTTATTCTTTTTCTTGTGTGATGTGTGCTACTCTTCTGTGGTAGTGAGATGATACCTTAACGACTTTTTAAAAATATTGTATTAAGACACCATGATTTGGAGCTGGAGCAGTGGCACAAACAGTAGGGCACTTGCCTTGCACAAACTAACCTAGGATGCATGGTGGTTTCAATCCCCTCAGCATTCCATATGGTCCCCCAAGTCAGTAGCAATTTCTGAGTGTATAGCCAGGAGTAAACCCTGAGCATCACCTGCATGGCCCCAAAAAACAAACCAAAACAAAAAAAATACACCATGATTTACAAAGTTTTTCATAGTTGTATTTTAGACATAAGATGGTCCAGCATCCGTCCCATTACCAGAGTCAACTTATCTCCACCAATGTTCCCTGGATTCCATCCAAATCCACCCAATCCCCTCCTCAGACTACTTCCTTGGTAGGCACACTTTTAAGTTTGACTAGACCACTGGTATACCTGAGACCCTAGATCCTTTTCCTTCATTACTTACCATCCACCTCTTCTTGCTACCCCCTCATTTTTTTCCCTTCTCTATCATTTTCCTTCTAATATTCTGGGTCAAGTTGTAGTCTTTTTAAAAAATTTCATAAAATGTTCTAAATTACCACATATGTGCTTCATTGAGTCTGTATCATAAGAAAGCACTTTTCCAAGAAGCATTTATGGAAGTGTGTTTTAGTTCTTGGGAAGGATTACACCAAGAAAAGATAAACCTAGCAGGTTTTCACTGAAGAGCAGACTTGCCCTGGCTGGTGGTGGTAACAGGATCCCATCCTTTCAGACTGGCATCAAAAAAAAAGCAGCGGGAAGAAAGAAAATGGGGGGAAAAAGTAAAAGGCAGTAAAATCAAATGTTGGTTTTATAGTTCCTAAAGTATATTGAGGCTGCGATAGTTTAATCTAAGTTTACAACAAGGGCTGGGAGACAGAAAAGCTTTCCTTTAGGACTCAGCATGATGAGTCCTAAATTTCCAAATTGTGGCCCTTAATCAAATCACTCCATCCCCAACTCAGTCCTCTTGGGCTTTTCTGGACATTTTCACTCTCTGCACTCATGTCTCCCTTGTCTTATCTTTAAGGGCTGTCTGCATTGGATAATTAGGGAAACTTCTTTGAAAATTTGCACCTTAATTTTTTTCTTTTTAGAGAAAAGGATATATTCTCATTAGCTGTGAAACATACAGTGCCTTGTTACAACCAGCACACTCTGGTCTTAGATCATAAGCAAACACTGTCCTGATGATTAAATCAAGAATCTATGCAGAGTCCCAAGAAACTGAAGCAGAGAGACAGACCAGCAGTGGTGTCCTATTTATGACTCAGAAAAGCCATTTTCACCTCAGGTTAGTGTGATTTGAGGGGAAGAGAAACATCAGAACAAGGGGAGGATCTCTGGCCAGCCTCACAGTCCTAAGAAACTGAGGCAAACGGAGAGCAGCCTTTTTGTGACTCAGAAGAGGTATTTTCACACCCAAATCTGTATGCTTAAGAAGGGCTCATTTCTTCTTGACAATAAGCTACAATACAACACATAAAAAAAATCACCCTAGTGCAATGAAAAAGCAATGCAGAACCCTAGCACATTAAATGAATAAAAATAGTAGTTCTGAAGATACAGATAGTATTAATCACCTAAATAGCCCTCTCTGATAATTGATACTAAGAGAAAGAAATTTGAGGATGCTCCAGAAACTGAAAGTAACCATGAAAAGGACAGCTAATAAGACATAAGAAATGTGAGAGTATAGATGAGATATCTTCAAACAAATGACAGAAATGAAAAACTTGGCAGATGAAATAAAAAACTCACTGGAAGGTCTCACCAACAGAGTAATAGCTGCTGAGGACAAAATCAGTTGAGCAGGAAGATGATCTGTATAACACCTCCAGACAAGTACAGAAAATGAAAATGGAAAAGACTCTAAAAATAAATTAGCAAATATGGGAAAATTCTCAAAATAAATGAAACAGATGACAATAGAAATTCGGAGAAAAATCAACAGAAGCATCATAAAGTATCAATTGGTGCCTCATGATTCTTATGGGTCCCATGAGCCAGTAAGAAAACCTCTGACAATTGCAATAGTCAAAAACATTGCTGAGAAGTTCCCAAACCTGAATAAGTGCAACGCACATCCTGGAAGCCTGAAGACCACCAGGTAAAGGAAATTCAAATAAAAACACCCCAAGGCAATCATAATCTCAGTAATGAAAACCATAGAAAGAATTAGAATACTGAAATCAGCAAGCAATCTCAAAACAAAATTATGGGGCAAGAGACATAGCACAGTGGTAGAGCATTTGCCTTGCATACTGCCGACCCAGATGGGACCCAGTTTGATTCCCAGCATCCCATATTGTCCTCCAGCCTGCTAGGGGAAAATTTCTGAGTGCAGAAACCAGATTAACTTCTGAGCACCACTAAGTGTGGCCCCCAAAACCAATCAATCAATAAATAAAATTAAAAAAAAGAAAATTATATACAAAGGAACTGCATGGTTAACCAACCTTCACCCTAAAATATTATGGCCATGTTAGCCTTCACCATTAACAATGATGGCTTTCTCTTTTACATATCAACAACTTATCTGGATGGGAAGAATTTACAAATCTGTTCTTTACCTTAGTTCCCCCCACCCATCCATGGGGGTAGTACTAATTTCCTAATAAATACTGTGGTTCAGGCCAACCTCATCCCCTTGTTCATATGGTGGAAAGGTCCTTGGTCCATATCCCATCTCTCAGTCTGGTTTGGATTATTTCCTGTGGTGGCACTGCTTCAGACTCCTTTTTCCCATCCACATGGGATTATGGCATGTGGAGCCATTTACAAGGAACATCCTAAAGGCATACAGCAGATTTAACACAAGCCACCCTCTGGTCCAAAGGTAGTGGTGGAAGATAGTGAAAAAAAAAAAATCAACAATCTGAACACCTCATCAAGAATACGTTTCCCAGTCAGAGTTTCATTGAAGTTTGAAAAAATGATACATAACTCCACAGATAAACAACAGCTTAACAATTTTATAGACTCAAAACCAACTTTATAAAAATTAACCAAAGGAGGTACTTTAGGGTAAGACAGACCTCCAAAACACACAAAACATCTTTAAAAAGATGGCATTAAATGTCATGACAATAACATCACTTGATGTCAATGGACTAAATATGTCAATTAAAAGATATTGGGGAAAATGGTTCTGAAAATTAAATTCAACATTCTGCTGCCTTCAAGAAACACATTTTAGTCAGAGCAAACAGAGATTCAAAGTCAAAGATTGAAGACTTCAAGCAAACAAATTCCTTAAAAATTCTATAACCTATAACCTTCGGAGCTTAAACCAAGAAGATTTGGAAAATTTAAACAGACTTAACACTATCAAGGAAATTGAAACTGTAATCAAAAGACTTCCATCAAAAGTCCAAGCCCAGATGTTATCACTTGTGAATTTCTTCAAGTCTTTAAAGAGGACCTACTGCCAATCTATTTCAGGCGTTTCCAGGACATTGAAGAAACAGAAACACTCCCAGTCTATGAAGCTAAAGCAGATATGAGACACCAAAAAAGAGAATGGTAGGTTCATATCCTTGATGAAAACAGATGCAAATATCTCAACAAAATACTAGCAAATAGAACTCAATAAGTTATCAAAAAGATAATGACCAAGTAGGATTCATCCCAGGGATGTAAGAATGGCTTAACATATGCAAGTCAATCAACATAATATACCATATCAATGAAAGAACAAATAAAAATCATATAATCACATCAAAGGATGCAGAAAAGGCATTTTACAAGATCCAGCACCAATTTATGATTAAAACTGTCTGCAAGATGGGAATTTAAGGAACTTTCATCAATATAGTCTAGAACACTTACTACAAGCCAACATACGTAATGGGAAAAACTAAAAGTCTTTCTTCTAAGAACTCACAAGACAAGTTTGTCCTCTTTCACTGTTTCTAATCAATAGAGTACTGGAAGTACTTTGCTATAGCACTTAGGCAAGAAAAAGATATCAAGGGCATTCACATAGAAAAGGAAGAAGTCAAGCTCTCATTGTTTGCAAATTATATGATACTATATTTAGAAAATCCTAAAGACTATAAAAAAGCTTCTAGAAAAAATTTTGTTTGTATAGTAAAGTAGTAGGCTACAAATTATTATGCAAAAATCCATCACTTTTCTATATACAAATAACAAGAGAAGAAAGAGGCATTTTAAAAATTCCCCCACAAAATAAGAATTTATTCAACAAGTTTTCTTTTGTTCTGTTGTTCAGACATGAAAACATCAGGAGGCCTAGATGACTTTGATTAGATTCCAGATGAAAAGAAATGTTTTAGTAATAATCTTGCCTTTGATAAACCTCACTTGCTAAGAATAATAAAATAAATGGAAAAATACTTTTTAAAAAGACACAAAAGCAAAATGTTTTATGAAGGAGGAAGTAAAGTGATAATACAGAAAATAGGGCATTGCCTTGCATGCTTCCAACCTGGGTTCAATTCCCAGCACCCCATATTGTCCTCCAAGCCAGCCAGAAATACCTGATGCACAGCCAAGAATAAGCCCTGAGCACAAACAGATGTGGCCTTGAAACAAGAACAAACAAAAAAATTTTTACAAAAGAAGATAATAATATACTGACTACTAAAAAATTGTATAACAAACATTTACAAACATTAGAATAGAACTTGCAAATGACCCAGCACCCCCAGTTCTTGTCATCTATCCCAAAAACACAAATACCATAATTCAAATGGGTGTATACACTCCAATGTTTATTTCAGTGGTAATTACAACATCAAAGATATATAAATAACCCAAATATCAAATGACAAATGATTGGATAAAGAAGTTTTAGTATATATACACAATGGTATACTACATGGCTACAAGAAAAGATGAAATTTTACAATATGCTGCTATGTGAATGGAGAGTATTATGTTAACTTATATCACATATAGTTCCCCTGAGTAAAGCTAAAAGTCATTCCTGAGTACAGAGATAATTGTGTTAGATAAACTACAACTAAAAATCATTTTTTTTGTTTTTGTTTTTTGGGCCACACCTGTTTGATGCTCAGAGGTTACTCCTGGCTAAGCGCTCAGAAATCGCCCCTGGCTTGGGGGGACCATATGGGACGCCGGGGGATCGAACCGCAGTCCTTCCTTGGCTAGCGCTTGCAAGGCAGACACCTTACCTCTAGCGCCACCTTGCCAGCCCCAACTAAAAATAATTTTAAGAGGCCAGAGCATTAGTGAGTAGGGGTTGGGTCCCCAGCATCTCATATGGCACCCAAGCCTGCCAGCAGTAATTCCCGAATGCAGAACCAGGAGTAACTCATGAATTACACTGTGTGTGGCCTGTAAACCAAAATTATTAATAATAATTTTAAAATATTTAATTACTTTGTTCTACCACAAAAGTGAAAAGACAAGCCACAAATGGGGAAAAGATATATTTGATAATAATAAAAAGAACCTTTATCTTTATACATAATCTCTACTTTAATGTGTTATATGTCTCCATTTTATATGTACATGATGACATTTTATACTTAATTATCAATAATTTGTGAGAAAAGAACAAAGGTATTTCCAAATAAAAAGAACACAGGAACCAAGTTTGAGAATATCTCTGAATTCAAGAGGCAGTTGCCTGACTGCCTCACTGAGAAATAAAAGGGAAATAAGAAAACTATATTTTTTGAGCCCTGGCTGACTTGTAACAGTTATGTAAGGAGACAAGATGCCTCACATTCTACAGAGATTGAGGTTACCTTCAGTAATGTTGTTAGTGAGACGGTCAACATCATATTCAGTGGGTCAGAGACCCCGCAGCCAGAATCTCTATAATGTTCTTCTTGAATAAAGGTTTGAAATTTGCCCAAGGATTAACCAGAAATTCCATTTAATGCCTATCAGGCTTTATTAAATACCCAGAAAAGTGTTGGGTGGCTGTAAAAATATAGCAAACATGGCTTGTTTTCCTAATCTTTCAGAAGCTTCATTGCCTCATCTGACTTTAATCTAACTGTTCACACTGCATGAATGTGCCAATTCACTGTGTATATACCATAATGTTCTGCAAGGCTGGTGCTGGAAAATGTAAATGGCATGGATAGATGCCATTGCTGAGTCATGCCAGTACCTGGGCTAAGATCTCTGAAGACTTTAAGGATCGAGACAGGCCAACCCCATGCCCTGCCAAAAGGGCCACCACTCCACCAATGTATAAAAGGCCCAGTTTGACAACTCTGTAACTAAACTCAAAGTGATGCCAAGATGCTGAATCATCCTAGTTCCACAGCTGGGTTCCACAGCTCTTCCCCTAACTTCTTGTTTATTCCACCTGAATGATCAGAACAGCCCACACCTGGAATGAGCAGAAAGAGGTGTATGCTTGAGGGGAGAGAGGGGATACGAAGGAGAGCTAGAAAGAAGGGCGAATCAGCAGAAAGAATCAACAAGGAGAATCAGCAAAGGGGAGTCAGTCAGCAGGGAAGCCTGGAGAGCAGCTGAAAGGATGACAGAGGCAGAGAGAGCCAGAGAAGGAGCAGAGAAGTAGCTGCTAGGAAAAGGCTTAGCGTAGTAGCCATGTGAGAAAATGTACACGGCGGTTAGGACCATGAAATAAAGCTGGCTGACTCCTGGAACTTCATTTGACTGCTTTGTGAGTTTCTCTGCCATCACCCTGAAAACTTTTGGAACCACCAGGCCTTAAGGGCTGCAGGAGCCGGGCTGAGTTGAGAATGACCTCAGCATAGCCCTCCCAACTCACGTGAACCATCTCAATATATATTAAAACAACACTAGAGAGCAAGGTTGCATATGCAAACCACATGTGCAACTTCCAAATCTCATGTGTAAATCTCATGTGTAAATCTCCAGTGCAAGCACTGGAAATCTCCAAATCTCACAGTGCAAGCACAGAAAATTAGATGGGATAGTTGCATAGAAGCCCACCAAGCTTTATAAGAAAAAACTATAGTACAAAAGGCTCAGCTAGTATCTACCAGTTCAACATTTTATAGGGGTTTGGAGTTGGTGGGAAACTGGAAAGATATTGGTGGAGAGGTCACACTGAAAGTGCTATTAGTGTTGGAGTATTGAAGACTGAAAACAACTGTACCTTGAACAACTTTGTAAATCAAGGTATTTAAGTAAAGTTTCAAGTATGTTTAAAAAAAGAAGCAAGTTACATAAATTTCATGTGCTGAATCCCATATGACTAGGCAACACTGGTGAAAGTACCTGTGACTGCTTCTTGTGCTAACAAAAATAAAACAATATCTCTTTTCTCCCCAACCCCTCTCCACCATTGTGCATCTATTGCAGCTACTCTCCCAACCACTGAGGCCCAGTTCCTCTACTACTGTTGCTCTCGTGATCATTCTGTTGCATTCGTGACCATTTAGTTTACATCACATGCTGAAAACAACACAAAATACTTTAAAAGTATAATATATAATTAACAATCCATTACTATATTCAACATTAAAATATAATACATTAAAAGTGTGTCTTACCTGTTCTCTCTATCATTAGAAAAGCACAGTAACATTATAGTATCCCAGGGCTGGAGAGATAATACAGAGGCAAAAGCACTTGCTTTTCATGTGACTGACCTTGGTTTGATCTCTGACATTGTATAAGCCTCCTACTCTAAGCACTGCCAAAAATGATCCTAAAATACTCCTAGAAGTAAGCTGTGAGAACCACCAAGACTCAGTTTTTGGGGTCTCAGAACAAAACAAAACCTTAAGTATTCCAGTTAATTCAGAGGAGGAAGTGAAAAGGGTGGGAAGGAGTTGTGGGTAATTTTTTTTCTTACAAACAAGCTTATCCTCTCTAAAACATGTATTTTTTTTAATTTTTGGGCCACACTGGTGCTGCTTAGGGATTATTCCTGCTTTAAGTTCAGAAATCTATCCTAGCAGGCTCAGGGGACTATATGGGATGCCAGAGACCAAACCTTGGTCGGCTGTGTGCAAGGAAAGTGCCCTACCTGCTGTGCTATTGCTTTGGCCCCAAACATGTTTCTTTTTCCTGATCTGAAATGAAGTCAAATGTATTAATTCAAACTAACAGGTTTAAAATAACATCCATTTATTTTAATTTTGTATAAACTGTTTATTACTCTTTTATTGTGCATCTACCAAGCATCTAGCACAGATGAAGACACAAAGAGAGATGAAAGAGACGGTAGAGTCCACACTTTTTCTTTAGTGCTACTAGTATACTTCACAAAGAACCACGAAAAGCTCAAGGCCTTTTTTTCTCAGCACTGGCCTCACCATGCATCCATTGGTCCCATCCATTGGTTCTAGTTCTAAACTAGAATTTCCTCCCTTTTAGCTGGGGATTCTTTTCACTTGTAGGGGCTAGTTTTTGATATGTATATTCTAGGACCTGCTATCTTTGTCTTCCTTCTAAGATTCCTGGCCCTTTGTTTTCGTGGAAATACTTTGCACACCAGAGTTGTGCTTATAAATCATCAGCTTGAAAAGTAAAATTGTTTCACAACTATTGCAGATGTGGGTTCTTATACAATGTATTTTGTGTGGTCTCATTATTTCATATTTCATATTTGGCAAACCCATGCAACCCACTCTCCTTAAAGTGGATTCACCAAAATTTCACTGATGGCTGTAGGACAGAAGCCACCTACAGCATTTTCCCTTCATTACATTATGACAAGGAACAGGGATCAAAAGTCTAGTTATCCAGGTTCTTGTGAAGCTGCATTTGGAGAAGGTCATCAAGTTGAGAAAAATGAATTCAAACTTGTTTAAGATTAAGTAAAAATTTTCTACCTACTCTAAATATCCAGAGACTGGGGCCCCAGCCCTGTGAAAAGAAAGGTTTCAACAGTGCAATCACGTTAGAATAACCATATTTTGTTGCTTTAAAAATAAATGCCTTTTGGGGCCGGGTAGGTGGCGCTGGAGGTAAGGTGTCTGCCTTGCAAGCGCTAGCCAAGGAAGGACCGCGGTTCGATCCCCCGGCGTCCCATATGGTCCCCCCAAGCCAGGGGCGATTTCTGAGCACATAGCCAGGAGTAACCCCTGAGTGTCAAACGGGTGTGGCCCAAAAACCAAAAAAAAAAAAAAAAAAAAAAAAAAAAATAAATGCCTTTTCCAACTTCCAATCAGCAAATGCAAATGTGAGAATGGTAACCTGTCCACACCCAGCCCTCTAGAGTAAGTTTTGGCCTCTGGAAAATTCATGGCCATCCTGTTCAGCAATGGAGACAAATAGAAGCCCCATCCTCATACTGTCATGGAGGGTGGGAGTGGGGTGTCTTACAATCTGGCCTACCCTTGTCCCCCACTTACCTCCAAATCAGGTGCTTCCTTCCCTTCTCATAAGTTACTGGACGCAGCCAATTATTCACTTATTTCTGAATGATCCAAGAAGGGGATGAGAAAGTAAGCTCAGGAGCAGAGGTGCCAATATGTGGTTGCCTTGGGACATGGTGTGAGATTTTCAGGGATTTGATGAACTACAGTATGACGAATTTATACTACCTTAAAATGATTTGTAAAATTCAAAGGAAGTTGATGTGCATTATTCAGAAAAAGTAGTAATTCATCTCTACTTCTTATTGATAAGACCCCTATCTGATTGCCTAGCCAAGCTCCTCCTCACAGTGATGCATAACATAAATAGGAAGATAAAATGAAATCTTGTGAACTTCATTTCAGTTTAACTTATGAAATAAGAGAAAGCCTTTGGTCTACCTTATATTTACAGCTAGACCTCTCAGTATCTAACAGATCCTGAGAAAACAACTCAAGAAATATCTCAAGGCATGAGAAAACAACTCAAGAAATATCTTTCAAACCAATGCAACAATGACAGAAATTGCTGAAGCATTTGATGCCCTGTGAGAATAAATTCAATAATACGCATGAAAGGAAAAGTGGCTGTGTCTTCAGTAGCTTTGAGTTCCTATATGTCCTAGAAATACCCTTGGGGTCCAATAACACCATGCATAAAAAGCCCTCTGCCCCTTACGTTCATTGCAGCACTATTCACAATAGCCATAATCTGCAAACAACCCAAGTGCCTAAAAACAGATGAGTGGATAAAGAGAGTGTGTTATATCTACATACTATGCAACTGTAAGGAAAAATGAAGTCCTAAAATTTGCTTATATATGGGTGGATATGGAGAGTGTCATGCTGAGCAGAATGAGTCAGAGAGAGGGGAATAGACATAGAATGATCATATTCATTTGTAAAATATAAAAAAAGATAGTATGGTAATAATATCCACAGACAATAAGATGAGGACTGGGAAGACCATTTCATGGTAGAAAACGTGCCACAAATAATGGAGCAGTGTACTTAGGGAAGAGAAGGGACCATAATAACAATGGTAGTTGGAATTGATCACTCTGGATAAGAACTAGGTGTTGAATGAATATAAAATGATAATTATATTAGCCCACTAGTAGCAATATTGCAAATCACAGTGTCTAAAAAGTAAATAAGGGAGAGAGACAGAGAGAAGAAAAATGTCTGCCATAGAGGTAGACATGGGGGAGGGCAGGTGGGAAACTTGGGAAATTGGTGGCAGGAAATGTGCACCAGTGAAGAGATGGGCGTTGGACATAGTATGACTCAATCATGAATAACTTTCTAACTGTGTATCTCACAGTGATAAATTAAAGAATTTAATTAAAAAAATTTAAAAGAGCAAATGGCCATAGTTAAGTAGACATAGAGTTGAAAGAATACTCAGATCAAAACCACTGGCTTCCTTTATCATTTTAAAAATCACTGCATGGTGTTGAAATGAGTATACATATGCATTAGTCATGTTTCAGTGCCAACAAGATTTTTCTTAGCAATAATACTCAGGTTATATATGTCCAGAAGAAGAGAATGTGGGGAAGAACTTTAGTCACATAAGAACAGCAGTGACACTTAGAACTGAATTTCTCAGGTGAACAGATGAAAAAATGAAGCTCCCCTCTAAAACAGACACTGTCAGGCCCAAAATAGTTCAAAGGTCAAAGTCACATGCCCTACACACCAATTGCCTACAGTAATGCCTGGAAAAACATCATGTTGCCAGGCCCTAGCTTTGATTAGCTCTGGTTGGCCAAGCCATCCAGTCTTTAAACACAGCTTGGGATGATAACCACCCAAAATAAGTTGCTGTCACATGTTCTATCATAGAATTAAACTTATTATGTTAAGACATGTGAGGGGTAAGGACAAGCAAGAAGAGTATAGCAGGTCAGAACTTACTCTGACTTCTCAAATCCATAGAGTCACCAAACCCACCAGAAGTGATCCCTGAGTGCCAAGTGAGGTGTACTCCCTGAGCACTGCCAGCTGTGGCCCCAAAAACAAATCCCCAAAATATGACACTAGATATTTTCTAGGTGGAATGAAATGTTCTGGGAACTATGCAGAAGAGTGCATACAAACTTAGCATATGTGCTATGGATAATGTGGTGTGCCTAGGCCTCCAAGGATGCAGTTGTGAACCCCTTTCTCTCCATTCCCAGCTCAGCCAGAAATGCATTGTTGGTCCATATTTGCTTTACCAGAACAAGAAGGAAGAACATCTGGCCCTTCAGGCTCCTTCTAGTTTTATCCCAAGGTTGGGGTTCACACTTGGGGGCAGCTGAGGTTGAACTGAGTTGAGCAGCTACTACCAGAAAAGAGATGAAGGTTTCCTGCTGTCTTGGGCTGAGATGAGAGACTCACCAATGCTGGGTCTAACAAACCTCTGAGCTCAGAGTTTTCTCACAGGGAAGTATATGTTTGCTCACGGGCATCTACTGCAGGCTTAGCAGCCTTCCATGCAGCAGCTCTGATGCAGGAGCCTTCCAGTTCAGGGGCTCCTTCAATCAGAAAACAGCCAATCAAGTCCAAGATTTCATATTAACAAGAGTAACCAGATCAAGAATCTCCTTGGACAGAGGAAAAGTCCTGGAGGAGAGGAGGAGTAAGCTAGAGCTCACTAGAAGGTTTGTAGAGCCAGTTTCTAGAGCCAGTTTCTGCTGTGGGGGGAATCACAACCTCACAAGAAACAAGGCACAAACTTCTTTGATGCAAAATGTTGTTATGTGTTGAGAATTTTTTTGTAGGTAACTGGTCTTAGGTAGATAAAATACTAATAAAGCTAGCCACCATCCTGATTTTGTTGCAGAATTAAGCCTTCAGGACAGCCTGGCCTAGGACACACCGATTTTTGCATGTGTTTTGCAATACTATCCCTAAGATTTATATCCACACTTTGCATGGATGGAATTTGTAATGAAAGCTGTAAAGTTCAGGTACTTAATAAAAGAGTGTGTTTTTTCCTGCCAAAATAAAATAATGCATGTTCATCTGAAACCTCAGAATATGTCCTTTGGGAATAGGGTTTTTCCAGGGACAAAAAGCTAAGATGAGCTTCTACGATCAGAGCAAATCAAGACACACACTGAAGAATCATGTCGAGACAAAGGCAGAGTTTGGGGCTGATCTCCAAACCTTGGCACACCAATTGGCAGCACAAAGAGCAGACATAAGGCCCAGCAATTGTCTTCCACTAGAGCTTTCAGAGACAACTTGATTTCAGAATTTAGTCCCCAGAGCTGTGAGAGAAGAGGCATCTGTTACATGTTATAACACCATACATTTGTTGCAGCAACTACAGAAAATCAATGATCAGAGAGAAGGTGAGAGGGAATTTAATAACGTATTTGACCATGTTGGAGGCTCTTCAGAACACATCCCTGCCATGTTGTTTCATTCTAGACATTGTTTTCTCACTGTCAGATCTCCAGTTGATTGTCTCCAGGCTCACCAGGTTCAGCAAGAATAGCACTCCCCTTCCTATAGGCATCTCACCTCTGGGCTTTACTCCCTGCCCCATTGTGAGCTCACTCGCTTAGGTGGAAGCCTGAATAACAAGACTCTCCTGCCTCCTCAGACCTGAGTACTTCACACAGCTAACCATCTGTCATCCAACTTTCACCTCTACCTCCCCATTTCCCATCCTTCCATGGGCTCCAACTTCCATGGGTCCTCCTACCAGCACTATAGAAGATGGTGCCACCACCTGACTAAGCCACTCATATCAGCTGAGGTATGTCTGCATGTCCCTTTGCTAACCTCCTTCTAACTTTTGCTGAAAAGGTAAGTTGGGATAGACAGTTCATCCATTAGGATTTAAGCACATGAGCTAAAGTCCCTTAAAGTACCCCTCACAGCCCTTTCCCCCCACTTCAGTCTAGCCCTCTAATGATAGGCAAGGGAACTATTAAACAATGATTGCCATACTTCTTAGGAAGCACAGGTGCTGAGGCCACACCGCCGCCACCACCACCACCACCACCACCACCACCACCATCCTCCCCTCAGATCCCCACATGTGAGTTAGTTCTGTTGGAAAACAAAAGACATTATTGTAATAATGCCCAGAAACTAGAGAGATGAGAACTGGAAGGACCTGCTCTCGATGTGAAGCTCACCACAAAGAGTGGTGAGTGTAGTTAGAGAAATGTCTACATTAACTATCATGACAATGGTAATCAGTGAGAGAAGTAGAATGCCTGTATCGAATACAGGTGGGGGGGTGGGGAAGGAGGAGGATGGGGAGCATTGGAAATGTGGAAATGTTGCACTGGTGAAGAGGGAGGTATTCTTTTTTTGACTGAAACTCAAACTGCAATCATGTATGTTATCATAGTGCTTAAATAAAGAAAAAAGGGGCCTGAGCAATAGCACAGTGGTAGGGAGTTTGCCTTGCACGAAGTTGACCCAGGACAGACCTCAGTTCGATCCCCGGAGTTTCATATGGTCCTCCAAGCCAGGAGAAATTTCTGAGCGCATAGCCAAGAGTAACCTTTGAGCCTCACCTGGTGTGACCCAAAAAACAAAAAACAAACAAAAAATATTGAAAAAATAAAAACTTCAACCTGTAAATAAAGAAAAAATATGGACATGAGAGTATTCCTGAGATAGAGGGACTATGAGGACTGTGGGGATGCTTCATGCTTTCAAGAGCTCATAATGGGTGAGCAAAGGTAAAGAGCACAGAGAAATATTTCATGATTCGGAGGAGACTTTCTTCAAAGTTCTTTTGTTTTTGTTTTGGGGCCACACCTGGTGATGCTCAGAGGTTATTCCTGGCTCCTGGCTTGGGAGACCATATGGAACTCCTGGGATTGAACCAGGTCCATCCTGGGTTAGCCACGTGCAAGGCAAATGCCTTACCACTCTGCTACCACTCCAGCCCCTCTTCAAAGTTCTTAGAAAAAATGTATCTCCAATATATCAGTGAAATGAAAACCTAAAATTAAAAGAAACATGCCCACAAAAGCAGTCACCATGTCTGCATTCAGCCAGCTCCAAAGACTCAAAAGAGATGTAAATCAAACCGTGAAAAATCATTGGTACACCAGCCATACAACTGAAAGCTAGCAATCTCAGGAAGAAAGTATGGGCCAAGTCCACGACCTGCCAAAGATATGCATGCTGCTGTATCTATCACTCATAATCAGCACTTAACCAATGGTCCAAACTCACCACACCTCTATGGCTCTCTACAGAAACATCACCCTGACCAAAACTCCAGGTATGACAGTATTTGGGCTGTCATCACCAGGACTTTTATGGATTGAGCCTGGGCACCCTTATCTCACCTTCTTATACTTCTAGAAAGTCCCAAAAACATGCCCCCAAAAGTTGCAATATCAGCAATAGTTCTTAGAATTTCTGGACTGCTGGGATCCATTCCCAGCCATTTGACAACTCCATTTTTTTTCAATACTGTCATTTCCATAAAAATACACCAATTTAGATACCAACATATATCTGAAGCCAGCAATATTCAGAAACAAAAGAAGTAACAGAATAACCATCTAGCAACAAGAGCTTATTAAACCTTCTGACAATGACTTAATGACCTTATTATGAGATACAAAAATTATCACAAATTTCCTAATTGCTATACTCTTTTTTTCTTCCTTTTTTTCATTTTTCTTTTCTTTTTTTTTAATTTTGCTCCCATGTACCTGGAAACAAATGTATTATGATTATGTCAACTATGACTCTTTAAATGAAGTAATATATATATGAATGCCTATCAAAGAGGTAGGATAGGGTGGATGGGAACCTGAGGACACCAGAAGCAGAAAAGTAACACAGATTGTAGGACTGATGTTGGAATACTTATGCCTAAAACTCAGCTATGAATAACTTGGTAAATCAGTGTCTTAAAATAATTAAAATAAAAAAGTGTTGGGCCAGAGAGATAGATAGTAAATGAGTTTAGGTGCTTGTCTTGCACGCAGTCAGCCCAATTTTTTGTTTGTTTTTATATTTGGGGTATACCCAGTAGTGCTCAAGGATTACTCCGGGCTCTGCACTCTGAATTACTTTTGGAAAGCTCGGGGAACCATATGGAATGCTGGGTATTAAACCTGTGTCAACCTTGTGCAAGGCAAATACCCTACTCTCTGTGCCATTGCTCCAGCCCCAGAGTCAGTCCAATTTTATCTCCTGCACTGTAAATGGTCCCCTTAGTACACTAAAGGATCCCCTAGCACAGATAGGAGAAGATCCCAGCACCATCAGATGTTACTTCCCTCCAAAAGAAACTGACTTCTGTATATCTTTTTATTTAAGTAACTGTTACAAGCAATATTGCATCCCTAACATTTATATGTTGGAGTATCAACCCCATATGCAAGTGGTGATATTTGGAAAAAAAGGCCTTGGGAGCTATTTAGCTTAGATGAGGTAGTAAGGGTGAAGCATCCTAAAAGAAAGATTCACTTTCTCCTCTCTTCCTGAACACTCACCATGGAAGGCCCTGTGAGGATGTGATGAGAGGCCCTCTGCAAATCAGGAAAAGTTTCCTTGTTAGGATTTTCACTAAGCTTCTAGTACTTTGAGCTTACACTTCTCAGCATCCAGGATGTGTGAAAAACAGTTGTTTTAGTCACCCAATCGACAGCATTTTATTATGACAGCTCAAGTTGTTCTAGCTAACAACAGATCTTCTCTAGAAACTTGAATGACTTTTAACCAGATCAAGTCACCATACAAAACACAATATTCAGATCCCACTTTAGCACCCTACCACCCTCCCATCCTCTTCTCTTCCAGTAAACATGGCCAAACAAATATTTTTAAAGGCTATTTTCATACAAGACTGGGCCAGGAAACAAAAACATAAATATCATACTGAAAACCAGAAATCTTCTCTTAATATGTGGCCTTAAATTTTTCCTTCAAGAAAGAGGAAATAAACCACATTTTATACTTTAAAAATGTGGCCTTAAAGTAGCAAAACTATGCCTTGTGTTTCTCATAACTTGATTTCTGACAGTTCTCACTCATAGAGTAAGTCTGTGAAAAATGGCCATCAGAGTTGCGATATGAGCAAACTATGAATAGAGGTTGCATGTCTGAGGCCCTGGGTTCCATCACCAATACTACCAAAGAAATAACAATTACCATACATTTGGTCTACACAGGACATATATTCTTCAAGCCATAAAGATCTTTCCTTGTGGTTTGTCACCAAGAACTATATCCTACTTATTCCAAATTTAACAATTATAGTAATATCCATTCCTCAGCTTATTGGTTGTTAACTAAGAATTCTACAGTGGGCAAGAATGGGTTTTCTGCAGACCACCCAGGAAAGATTAATTTCTTTAAAGCCAGTTTATTTGGAACCTTAATGGTATCTTTAAAACTTCTTCCAGCACTAGTATTTGATTCAACCTCCTGAGATGGTGTATGGACAACAAGAATCCCAGATCTCAGGAGTCAGCAGCCCATTTCTCATACCATAGTCACTTAAAATGCTGGGTCATGATCTCATGGTCTCCTTTAATTCAAAAGATCCTGAAATCTATTATTTCTAGATGGCATAATATTCTGGAAAACAAAACTTATATGTTAGAGCTGACAGTCTATTCTGTGACCCACATGGTGACATGTCAGAGCCTACTCTGGAGCTTGGAGGTTTTAAAGTCTCTTACCAACTCTCATTGAGCCACATCTCAGCCACAAGTGCTACTAATCAGAACTCCAGTGACAACCACAGGGGTATGGACAGAAATTTATTTATAGTCAAATCACCAGGTCACAAATAGATGTTGATCAACATTACCTAAAACCTATATGTATCTACAAACCTATGTTGCTTCAATAGAAAGTTGTTGGAAGGCCAGGAAGCTAACACAAGGGTTAACGTACATATCTGCATAAGAAATCCTGAGTTCAGGGGCCTGAGAGATAACATGGATGTAAGGCATTTGCCTTGCATGCAGAAGGTCAGTGGTTTGAGTCCCGGCATCCCATATGGTCCCCCGAGTCTGCCAGGAGCAATTTCTGAGTGTAGAGCCAGGAGTAACCCCTGAGTGCTGTTGGGTGTGATCCAAAAACCAAACAAACAAACAAAAAAGAAATCCTGAGTTCTATCCCCACACCTCATGCCCTCCATCATCACAGCACCAGCTTTAATCCTGATTGCTAGAGTTAGGCCTCAGGTTCCAAAGCCAGGACACTGGAGAGACAAGAGTCTGGAAGCAAATGTCTATGTAGGAAATAAAACACACACACACACACACATTCACACACACATTCACACACACACTCACACACACACCAAAAAGAGGGAGAAAGAGGTTCAGAAAATTCTAATACATAAGCCTTCAGCTCCTAAGAAGTAGATAAGAAGCTCAGTAGGAAGTCTAGAAATGCAAGAGAGCATTTTCCTGCAAATCGAAGTATTTAGTAAGAAGGAGTGGACCACACCAGAGGTGGAATTATGTGGTATAAACACCAATCCAAGGTACTACAAAGATGTTTCCAACCAATGAGTAACAAGGTGTATGCTGAGTGGGATGGAATACAATTAATCCGACACTTGATGACCTCTGAGAATTGGTACCAACTGAGTGTTCGTATACACAATGGAGTATTATGCAGCCATCAGGAGAGATGAAGTCATGAAATTTTCTTATACATGGAATTACATGGAATCTATTATACTGAGTGAAATAAGTCAGAGAGAGAGAGAAAGATGCAGAATGGTTTCACTCATCTATGGGTTTTGAGAAAAATGAAAGACATTCTTGCAATAGTTTTCAGAGACAAAAGAGAGGAGGGCTGGAAGTTACAGCTCACTTCATGAACCTCACCACATAGAGTGATGAGTCTAGTTAGAGAAATAACTACATTGCGAACTATCCTAACAATGAGAATGTATGAGGGTAATAGAAAACCTGTCTAGAGTACAGGCAGGGGTGAGGTTGGGAGGAGGGATATGTGGGTCATTGGTGATGGGAATGTTTCACTGATGATGGGGGGTGGGTGTCCTCTTACATGACTGAAACCCAACCACATCATGTTTGTAATCAAGGCGTTTAAGTAAAATATTATTAAAAAAAAAGAAGTACTCAGAATCTTGCCCCATGCTAGACCTGCTGACCTAGAATTCTCTTTCTTCAAGATTATAGATGACTTGTTAGCACTTAAGAGTTTGAAGAGCTGAAGTTTCCTTCTCCACATGTACAATGATCAATGGAAAGGCCTAATGGCAACACCTGGTCACAGCCCCTGACAACTGGCATAGTAACTGACCCTACTCAGGCCTGACTGGACTGTGGCTTACATTCATGCAAAATCTCACCATATGAGAGAAATTCTGTCACTCAGTCCCTGATTCCCTCACATTGTTTCCATTACGAAATCAAACAGTGGTGGCTAAGGGGACCAGAGGTGGAAGGGGCATGACCCAGAACTAAGTTAAGCACAGCATGCATTCATGTGTACTGGCATTTTCCCCAGATCCTGCTGGGACACAGCCCAGACTGCTCCGTTCACACACAGTTGCCACCTATGTAGCAGGAAGTTCGGAGTTCCAGAATTGCTTTCCAAAAACTTCAAAACTTGAGGGTTTCTCACACCATCCCAAAGCCCATGAGCCATAAGGGGTATGGCAAGGGGCCTGAAGACCAAATTTTGCCTTTAAGCACATGGAGACATGGACTCCTAAAACTGCACAATATTTATAAAGTTGTAACAATTCTAGAATTGGGGCTGAGTAACTTTTGAAAGTCCCTTTTATTCTTTTGTTATTTTCTTTCATTTTTTTTCTTTTCTTTCTTTTTTCCTTTTGGAGTCTGTGTTTTTGTTGGTGGTACTTTTCAAATCGGAGTCATTTTTCATTTCTAGTAGTGTAAAAAGAAAAAACATCACCTGTCCACGAAAACCATTTCTTTTTGTTGTGTTTCAAAGAGACTAATTTTGGATAGCCCTTAGAAGTTTCTACATTTCTAGATCTGTTATGATCTAGGAAAGAAAAGGAAAGAGAGATACTCCATACTGCACTCTACTAACTATTCCCTTTTCCTGCTTTCCAAAGCATCTTATTTTTGTAAGCAGATTTCCTTAAGGGGGACAAAGCCTCTCTAGGGACACAATAAGCCAAGGGCTCTTGCTGCTGTGCCCAGGATGAGCACATTGACCCACAGCTGTGAAACACCGTGAGTTCTTTTAGAGCAAAATGTCCGTCCCAGACTACATGGCTTCCAAATGTCTGAGTCATCTCCATTAGTAACCAAAAAAAAAAAAAAAAAAAAAAAAAAAACCCTTCCTTGTTCCCTGAGCCTCAAGTAAGTGTCATCTGACATGCAAACTCTTGTGTATTATGTCTTAATGTGTTTGAGAAGATGCTAAATTTTTCTAAGACTTTTCCAGTCTGAACTCCAAGAATACAAATGGCTGTCACCTCTGTCCAGGTCTCTGTTCTCACCCTGCTGCTTTCATGTTGGCTCTGTTTGAAAGCAGGAACATTGGCATGGGTTTTCTTGGGGTAGTGACTCAGAAGCATAGGCCAGGAGAAATGTTCTCTTAGGTTCCCCAACAATTAAATTGATACAACCACCCAAAGCATGATTGCACCCAAGAAAGGAGGGAAAGTCTATGTTATAAATGTTTCCTTTGGGAGACATGAGGGAGTTTGTGTAATTAAAACCAGGTCGTATGGTTGCCAATCTATTCCAAGAGGGACCTCCTTGGGCTGGCAGAACCCCACAGCTTAGTGTTGCCCTCTCAGAATTTTCTTTTTCTGCTGAAGATCGGTCTCTATACTTCTAGCCTCCATTTTATCACAACTCTAAATTTTTTATTTTGATGATGAGAAATTGCCATCACCTCAGGGTCTCAGACTTATTTCTAGCTCCACTCTTTCCAACCTGGTGATCCTGGACAGAGTCCTGACCTCCATCTATATTTTCCTAGAGAAGGACTGCAGTGTCTCCTCCAGAGCAAGAAGTGCTGGCTGCCCAGAGCACAGGCATGAACCCATGCAGAGTTTAGAGAGAGGAGGAAGCTCTTTCTCCCCAATAATGACCCTTCCAGAATTATGACCTCTAGGTCAATACCCTAGAATTAGCAGGTGCAGCTTTGCACTCACAAGAGAGAGTGACCCTCCTTTCCTTTTCAACAACAGTATCTTATCTCATTTTCAATAAGATCTCATCTTAGGGGTTCTCTTGTACAACTTAGAAGCATCGTAAATTGCCCTCCCAGACTGCCAAAAGAGAATTTGGTAAGCCTATTATCCTCAGAGTCATCAGGTACCACCTCTCTCCAAGCCACCTCAAATTATGTACTTAAAGATATCTCTATCTATGTAGCTGTCTATCTACATACATACACATGAATAGCTGTGTTGCATCTGGCGACACAGAAAAATTATACCTAGCAGGCTCTGGGACTATATAGAATGCTGCAGATCAAACCTGGGTTAGCTGCGTGCAAGATAAATGCCCTACCTGCTCTGCTACCATTTTGGCCTTCCTCAAATTTTATTAAGAAATTCTCTTGGGGAACCAGAGCTGTGGCACAAGCAGTAAGGCATCTGCCTTGCCCGCGCTAACCTACGACGACCACGGTTAGATCCCCCAGTGTCCCATTTCTGAGCACATAAACAGGAGTAAACCCTGAATGTTACCGGGTGTGGCCCAAAAACATGAGAGAGAGAGAGAGAGAGAGAGAGAGAGAGAGAGAGAGAGAGAGAGAGAGAGAGATTCTCTTCAGGACTGGAACGTTAGCACAGAAGATAAGGAATTTGCCTTGCATGCAGCTGACCCAGGTTCAATCCCCATCATCCCAAAAGGTCCTCAAAGCCTGCCAACAGTAATTTCTGAGCACAGAGCCAGGAGTCACCTCTGAGCACCACTGGTTGTAGCCCCAAAACAACAACAAAGAAGGTTCTCTACTATGACACAACTCTGCAAGGTCAGGGGCTAACCCTCACTACTTTCTGTCTTCAGAGTTATGCATAAGTCAGTGCTTATTAGAGATTAGCTAGTAATGGGACAGAGAAATGGATGGAGAAAAAAAGAGGGAGGGAGGCTGGTTGGGTGGGTGGATTGATGGATGGATGGATGGATGAATATATATAGATGGATAAATGGAAGGTAAAGGGAAGGTGAACAGATCATTAGATAAGCATAACTGATCACAAACTCAGTGCAAGGGAGACCCCCCCTTAGATGACCATAGTCGTTCTCCGTACTCCCAGGAGAAAAAGGAGCCCCACTCATCCCTTAATACCCACTCCCAAAACTGGAAAAGTTCGTGGTATTTTGAATTCAACACAGCATCTCAAATTATTTTTTTAAACCTTGGCCCAGCCCCTAAACCCTTTGCCAAGCACTTTTCTCCTCAGTTTTTAAATCCTGGGGGAAATGTTATCTGAATGTTTTCAATTAATTTATGCTCAGCTCATCAAAATGCTATTTTATAAAAGCTGTTTGAACTCCAAAATGTCTGGGAAACTTGCTGTGTATTTATATGTAAAAAGAAGCCTGGGGCTCCCATTAATGTAGTGCCCTGCCATCCATTCTCTGTTAGGCAGAGATCACATACTGCATGCCATCTACCTTGTATTAACCAGACTGTAGAGTAAGCAAAAGTGCCACTGAGGCCACTTCATCCCTACAAAAAACAGAGTACTTTTGGGCCCAGGTATAACTGAGTCCCCAAATGCAAATATTTTCAGAAAGCTTTTTTCCAAATGAGCCTTTTTTTTTTTAAGTACAAATGATGAGTATTCAGTATTCTCCAGATTGGTGCCAGGAGAGGGAGCAACATATTTAGACATCCAGTATATCAAGTCTCAGTTTAGTTTTTCATTTCTTCCTGCTAAGTTATGAACTTTTAACTGGAGCATGTTCCCCAGTACCCAAGATTCCCCATTCCCCTCAAGAGATACCAGATGGTATATTTAATGGTGTTTCGTGGGAAGGCAAAAGTCCACATGCTTGTCAAACTGCTCCATCTCCTCTACCTGTCCACCACCAACACAACTAAGTGTGGTATGTGCAAATTGCACAATCATTGTGTGTGATCCCTGGCAAGAAATTCATTCCAGTGTATCTATCTCTAGGTGACTGCAAAGAAAATAAACAAAGGGAAGACACAGGAGAAAGTTTTCAAACTTTGCAAACAATTTCTATATGCAGGGCCAGGAATAACCTAAATATTATTCAGTGTAGCCAAAAAACAAAACCAAAAATGTATGAATACAAGCAAGGCTATCAAAAAGTTGTGTGGAGAAAGAAATTAATTAGAATTAAAACAACTTTCAAAAAGGGGGATTAAAATAGGAACCAAATTACCCAATTCAAAGACTTATATGGCTATAGTAATAAGACTATGTAGTATTAGTAAAGGAATAGACATCTAGACCACTGGAATCCAATAAAGAAGCAAACTAAGATTCCACTAAAAGAACAACAAACCTATGCTTTTTTACGAAGTTGCAAGATCTATTCTATGGAGGGGGAGGAGTCTTTTTAATAAATAGATTGTATAAACAAACTCAAATTAGAGAGAAAAATAAATGCAGGAAATTGTTAGGGTCCACATCTCTGTCTCAGAGCTTGGCACCATTTCTAGGAACCATACAGTAAGGAGAATTAAACCCAGGGCTCATGCATGAAAACATGTATACAGCAGATTGAACTTTTTTAGACTCATCCTGGTTGTTAACAAGGCTCAGATCTGTGCAATAGCAGCACTAAGTTTCCCGTTTCCCTGCTGTCTGCTACCACTATTCTTAGCTTTTTTCTTTTTTCTTTTCTCACGTGTTCCTCGACTTTTGACCTTTACCTACATTTCAAGGTTAGTGAAGATAGATTGTTTCTCACTCTTCAAATCACTCTTCTTTCTCTTTATCCTCTTCTTATTCTTTCTTGCCTTTTTTTTTTTAATTTTTTGGGGGGTCACACCCAGCAGCGCTCAGGGGCCACTCCTGGCTCTACGTTCAGAAATCACTCCTGGCAGGCTCAGGGGACCATGTGGGATGCCAGGGTTCTTTTTTTTTTTTTTAATACAAATATAGTTTATTTGGACTAAACAAAAAGGCTTACACAGCTCAATGGGTCACTTAGAAATGATCTCTTACTCGACTTAACTCAGCAGAAACAAAGCTGAAGCATAAACATCCTTCTTTTAGACATATATTGGGAGAGAGGAAGACACTACTTGGTTTTTAAAAAACTGACCTTCCCTTAAGGCCTGGTCATAGAAGTGTAAACAATGTAAATGAGTCCACCATTACCAGCTGTTATGTCATATCTATATGTTATCTGTGATTCTGTAACTATATAAAAAACCTGTCAATATACCTGGGAAGGGTATACTATATCATAGTTACATTTGTGTTCTTGGCAGACAGGACAGAGGAAGAGTAATTCAGAACAAGTTTTACATCCTATTTAAAACAAGTCACTAGTATTTCTAAAATAACAGGTTAATAGAAATATACTGCTTGAAAGTTCCTCTTTTCACTTTGGTTCATTTTCAGTTTTTGTTTATGTTTGCTTACACAATCCTTCCCAAAAGTATCAAAACACAAAATACCTATTTTTTCCTTCAATACCTATTTTTCAATTTTATACTTTACTACGTCACTGGTATGTCAGCAGTTACTGAATATTAAAAAAAATGGACAGAAACTCTTCTTCAATGTCAATGTGTATATAACGGTACTAAAGGGAAGAAGACAAGAAGAAGAGAATTCAAAAGTAAAACACATTTATGAGTAGGGAATGTGGTTCAAGTCTTTGGATAAAAAAATTTCTCTAGAGAAGCTGCTATTATGGAATTTCCAGAAACTTCCTTTGCCCCACCCAAGAAAGACCTGAAAGTTCCAATTCGAACTTTTGAAAGGTACAGTTGAGATGTCGTTATAAATGATCAAAGCAGTTGGAAGGAACTGTGTCTTCCATTCATAGTTTGTAGCATACTCCCTAGCTGTAGGTGGGTCAGTCCAAAGCACTGAAGTACCAGAAGTGCTCTGAAGGAACCGTCTACATCAGGAACAGAACTTCATGGCTAGGAATATGTTAACAGTAAGATGAACTCCAGGATAGATCAATTCCTCCATCACTAAATGTGGCAAAGTTAAAAAAAAAAAGTTTACAAGTAGATATAGTGAAAAAGAAAATGACAAGGCAGAAAGAACACAAAAGGAACGAGACGATGCTATAGGCTCAACAGTATGCCATGAGGCTAGAAAACCTGTTAACTTTTGAAAGCCCTAGCAAAATATTACTCTTGTTTATAAGTCACTTAGATAGCAAATGATCACATGGGGACTCCTTTCTTTTCAGATAATGAAGAATATCCGACTTTCAGCCTTTAAGCGTTCTGTATTTCTTTGCCAATCTTGTAGCTGAGTATCTTGTTCCAGTCGATTTTGGTGCAGGTAACTGGAAGCCACCTGTGCAGTGCCTTGAATGTGGTGTCTGACATGGTTTGGTAGTTTTCACTAATTGCCGTCTGGTACTCACTTTCTGCATTATCTATGATTTTATTAAATTCTTTGGCAGTTTGGGCTTCATTTGAAACAGTTATTGAATCCTATACATCTTTATGACTAACTAACTGGACATTTCCATCTTCGTAATAATGAACCTGTATTTTAAGTACTCCATCCACTTGAGTTGTAGGTGGCGTGATAGTGAATTTCCACTCTGATCTCCAGCGACCATTCCAGAAGTTTTTAGGCTGAAACTGGTGGCTTTCAATGCATGCAATAATGGTTTGTTGCCCATCTATAGTTTTAGCATAAATAGTACAGAAGCCGTTGGAATAGTGGTCTTTTACGTAGGCCCTTAAAGCCCTGTCACAGGATTCTCTCCAAGACTTCAGGCCGCCATCTACTTCCTCGGGTTGGGGGTCATTTGCTTCTTTCCGTAAGGAAATCTTTTTTCATGGATCTAAGAATCTGCTATTACCCAGGTCACCATGTTCTGTAATCAAAACCTGATCTTCATAGCCTTCTATCTTCACAGGTGTGAACTGATCCATGTTATACTGGGCAAAGGCATGTGCTTCTCCTTCCCTGAGGAGATTGTCATTATTAAGTAGTAGTCGGACATCATTGAACACTTCATTAAATTCACCAGGGGGTGCATGAGTGATGAATTGAGCAGCTATCCATACCTTCTCTTCATCCGACACCCGATCTTCGAAGTGGGCCATCTTGGCTGCCCTCAATGCCAGGATTCTAACCAATGACCTTCTGCATGAAAGGCAAACGCCTTACCTCCATGCTATCTCTCCAGCCCCCATCTTGCCTGTTTTTTTTTTTAAGAACTCATATGATTATATAATCTCATTCATATTGTTCAAGATAGTCTCTGAAATAGGGGAAGAGAGATGGTGCTATTCCTGGCTATCCTCAGGGAACTGTATGCAGTAGTAGTAAAGATTAAAGCATTGGTGGTAGGATGGTTGCGCTGGTGAAGGGGGGTGTTCTGTTTATGACTGAAACCCAACTATAATTATGCTTGTAATTATGGTGCTTAAATAAAGATTTTATTAAGAAAAGAAAAAGGATTGAACAGGGGTCAAACCATGTAAGGCAAAACCTTAACTCCTAGATTAAAAACCTTATCCCTCTGGCCTAAATCTCTTTACTTTAAAGTTATCCACTTAGTAATAATTCAATCTGAAGAGTTGCTTCTTGGCAGTATTTATGTTAATGTTGAATAAATAACATAAAGATGCAAATCGTGGGGGCAACATCTTTTTATTGTTTGTTTGGTTTTTGGTTTTTGGGCTACACCCGGCAGTGCTCAGGGGTTACTCCTGGCTGTCTGCTCAGAAATAGCTCCTGGCAGGCACGGGGGATCATATGGGACACCGGGATTTGAACCAACCACCTTAGGCCTTGGATCGGCTGCTTGCAAGACAAACACCGCTGTGTTATCTCTCCAGGCCCTGGGGCACCATCTTTAATAAAACTTTGTATATCACAGGAACAAGGGAGATAATATTGGGCCTTGAATGCACAATTGGGTGTACCCTAGAAACCCCTTAAACTTGCTGGCGTGACCTTGTTGGAGTCTCAGACTCTCACTCTGTATACAGCCTGGTTAATGAAGAGTCACTGGTCACTGGGAGTGTTCCCAAACCTCCTGATTGTTGCTTGGGAGAGCCTGTCAGACAAAAACTTCTATCCATCACAGAGTTTGACAGATTATTTGCAAACTACATCACAAAGGACTCAGTTCTAGATTATATGTGTGGAGATATATTAAGTACTCAATAAATTAAGGAAAAAACAATGGACAGATGGAGGGATGAGCAAATGGGTATACATAAACTACATACATATATAACATCCAACCAGAAAATATTATCATAAAATGAACATATTTCACTAAATGCAAGAGGTATTCACTAAAGAGGTTATACAAAAGTAAATAAGCATATATATGTATGTAAATATACATGTTTAATATAATCTATTATTTAAATGCAAATTAAGAATACAATAAGTTTCTTTTTATACCTACCAGAACAGCTAGAATTAAAATAATAAAAATACAGGGCCACGATGATAGCATAAAGATAACGTTATAAAGGTAAGGAACTTGGTTAACTCAGATTTTATCTCTGAGACTCCATACAGTCCCCAAAACATGCCAGGAGACATTCTGAAATAAAGAGCCAGCAGTAAAATCTGAGCACATCTGGGTGTGACCCAAGTCACTCCCCCCCAAAATAGTAGTAAAAATTATCAAATGGTGGTGAGGAATTGTAGAAACTAGACAGCTCTGGAGGAGAAGTATAACAATACAAACATTCTAGAAAATAGTTTGGCAGTTTCTAAAAATGGTTAACTACACTTAGTAGTTGGTAATTTAAATCCTGTGTATTTATACCAGGCAAATTAAAATATACAACAAAATATATACAAATTTTTATGTTTACATATAATACCCCAAAACTGAGAACATTGAAAGCATTCTTCAGGGGATTTCTGGTTAAGCAATCATCAGATATACGTACACTGACATGTACTCTTACATTCACTTTCACATACACATAGACAGGTACTTCTCATTCACTACTACATCCAAATAGCTTAACTAGCTATTAATAGACTAGAGAACTATAATAATAACATATATTATTATAGCATCAATAGATTAAATCAATATGATATTTTGTGAAAAGAAAAGGCAATAAAATCCCCATGAACTACATTATAACACAGGTCTAAAAAGTTGATAAACCCCTGATGTAGAATAGTGAGGCCTGTGTGTAGGAAACTTGCCTTGCATGTAGAGGATCCAGGTTTGACCCCCAGCATCCTATATGGTCCTCTGAACGCTGTCAGAATTGATCCCTGAGTATAGCCAGAAATAAATCCTACGCACTGCCAGATATGTCCCAAAAACAAAAAATAAAGAAAAAAAAAAAGAATAGTTAAGGTGTATTGCAAACCTTGCTTGCTGAAAACAAGGTTATTTTGAGAAATTTTATGAGTAGGGATGAAGAAATCAGGATTTGACAAATCAAACAACGTTTACCATAACCAGAGCAAGAATACAGTGAGTAGGAGCCAAAGTGATAGCGCAGCTGTAGGATGTTTGCCTTGTATGCAGCCGACCCAGGACAGACCTCAGTTCAATCTCTGGTGTCCCATATGGTCTCCCAAGCCAGGAGTGATTTCTGAGCGCATAGCAGAAGTAACCCCTGAGCGTCACCGGGTATGGCCCCAAAACAAAACAAAACAAACAAAATAGTACAGTGGGTAGGACTCTTGCCTTGTGTTTAACCAATTGGAGTTTGATCCCTAATCCAACTGGTCTCCAAAGCCTGCCAGAAGTGATTCTGGAACACAGAACCAGGAGTAATCCCTGAGCACCAAAGGATGTAACCACATTTTTTAAATTTGCATACCAGATCCCAGGAATGCATTTATTTACCCCAGCATGTAACCCCCTCTGTTGCTATTGGAAACACCACTCACTTATCCTTAGAGTAACCCATTATCATTCTCTAAGAACCATCTGCCTTCCACCTGGGACAGAGTGGAGAGGTGATGAGACTTCTCATCTCTGCATTTCTAAAGGTCTTGGTGACACACCTATCTCTGCTAACCATCCAGAAATGTGATGCTGCACTGCTTTACAATTTTCTCTGATATAGATTATTCTAGTAGCTTCCACCTGACCTTTGAATGAAATCAAATTAGAGAACTGATTCCAGAAACATCAGGACTAATTTAGAAAATTTATCTTTAAGATTCGTTCCTCTAGAAAATAGCCAGCATAAAAATCTGCATTAGTCAGTGTTCAGAGAAATGAAATCAAGAAGATAGGAAGAGGAAGAAGGAGGATAGATTGGGAGGGTTTTTTTTTTTTACATTATTTCTTTATTATGTAACTTGTTTATTTTGGATGAAATCCAGAACCTCAAATCTGTAAAACATCTACTGAAGTAGTGAGCTCTATTCCTGAGGTGGTGGAGGAATAAATTTAGGCCTATTTTTCAGGGGTGGGGGAACAAATTTAGGCCACACCTGGTGATGCTCCAGGTTTATTCATAGCTCTGTGCTGAGGAATCACTCCTGGTAAGTCTCAGGACACTATATATATATAGAACTGAAATAGACTCAAGATCTGCAATGTGCAAAGTAGACACCCTAACCCCAAAGAAATACCTATCTCTCTGGTTCTGGGGAACTGTTTTTAAGGAATTGGCTAATAAATACAGTGAAAAAATTGATGTATGTACTATCTGATGCTACCTCTCAAGTTTGAAGGCCATCTTCTTTGAGGGAGATTAGTAGTGAAACCTTCCAGTAATTGGATGAAACCCACCCACACTTTGGAAAATATTCAATTTATTCCAAGTTTTTTCATAATAAATATATATCTTCATAGAGATATCTGGAATGAGGTTTGACCAATGTCTTGGGTATCATAATTAAGTCCAAGTTAATACATAAGACTGACCATCACAATAAATTACTATTCATCAATATAAAGAAATTGATATAATTAGGTGCAATGACTAGGAAAAGTCACAGAGAAATTCTGCTGAATGAAAAAAAATACAGTCTCCAAAAGTCACAAACTGGGTCAGAAAGATAAGATAACTGGGTAAGACAGTTTCCTCACACCATCAGGAATGATCCCTGAGCAAAGAACCAGGAGTAAACATTGAATACCACAAGGTGTGCCCTCCAAAAATAAGTCACATACTGTATGAATTCATCTATATAACATTATCAAAATAACAAAAATGCAGACATGGAAAACAGAATAGTGGGGTTGGGGTTCAGGATTTGTGGAAGAGGGAGTGGTACTCTAAGGGGAAGTACAAGGGGATTTGTGAAGCTGAGCAGTTCTGCCTCTTGCTTGACTGCAAGGTTGGCCTCAGGAACCTACTAATGTAATAATCCGGCATCAAACCACACACATACACATTGTACCCGGCCAGCTTCCTGGTTTGGGAGTGTAGCTACAATTACATAAGTTACAGCCATTAAGAGACACAGGAGCTCTCTGTGGTATCTTTGCAACTTCCTATGGATTTATAATAATCTCAGGATAATTAATTTTTAGACAACCCAGAGGATTTCTATGCCAATATGTGAAACTTGAACAATAAACTTCAATTCCTTCTGACAACATACACTTTTTTCTTTCTCTTTTTCTTTTCTTATTTATTTTTACAAGTCCAAAAGTTTTGCCCTCCAAAGGCACTTGGGCAAGCACACAGCAATACTTCTTAAGAACTGTGAGGCGGTGGCAGAGGAGGGGAATCTGTCTGGGAAGGAAGCTGCAGGATGCTCTGATTCATTGAACATCTTTTCCTGCTCCTCACATTGTCTCTCAGTTGATATGAGGCAGCAGGAGCATTGGCAGTGGGCAAATGACACTCAACCCTTGTTTCCGACCAGAATTTGTGCCTTTCTATACTACCAATCAATCTTCTTTCTTTGCATTTCTACTCATATCAACAGCTGTCAATAATGAAACACAGTTGCCTACAAAGGCAAAACAAATCTAGATGCATCAATACCATTCTCAGGAATGTTGTAAACAGATGGGTATCCCCTTCCCAAAGCACATGACTTAGAGCTATCATCAGTGAAGAGTACAAGCAGATGAACACCCATTACCAAAATACATGACCAGTAGGCACTATTATATACGTGATTTATACCAGATGCTACAGAGATTCATTCAAATTGACCCTTTAGAGATGCCACTGCATGGCATTCAAGTAGCCTTTCAAATGAAACTGGAAAATAGACATAAGAATTATCCAGGCTCAGTTTAAGAGTCTGTAGTGAGGAGCTACTGGTGAGTTAGTCAGAGGAGAGACAGGTTAGGAATTTTAGGGCAAGGCATGCTTGTGGGAGAGAGCCTATAGGGGAGAACCTTATCTCTGGTGTCCAGGCTTACACTCCTTCCTGTCCTAACCCTCCTCTGACTCCATTTGAGGGATGTTAACCCACTTCCAAGTGCTCTTAACCTGCTAGGATTTCCCTTCCCTGGCCCCTTGATCCCCCCTCCCATCCTGTGTAAAGTGGGTCTTGGCTGGCCCTGCCTCTGCCTGCGGTTATTATCGCTGACTCACCAAACTGTCCTGGGTAGAGTTTGGAGTGTTGATGCAATTCACTTAACATGAGATCATATTTCTCGCTGTCGTTAAGTATTCTTGGAAAACATGATTGCTAATGGTTGCTAAAGTTGCCAGGACCATCTGCTCATTTGAGGTTGCCTTCCAGCTAGCCAACGGGTGTCCTCACTGCTCTGTCCAGCAGAGAATGTACACCCCTTTGTGGCCATGCCTGGCATTCCATGTCACCCTTCAGGTCCCTACAAGGCTACCACCACTTGTTAACAGAATACAAGACATGAGAGCAACAAAAAGCGTTTTAAAAAGTCCCCAAATAAAAATGATGGAGGTCTTGAAACCTCAAATTCACCAGCCCTTGGGACAATATCCTCAATTTAGTTCAGATAACAGAGAAACTAATAAATTTTCTTTCCTGCATGAACAGTAATAAATTTCCAACCTATTCAAGGCTAGAGAACGAATCCTTGAAACATAGATGTTTGAGGAGGGGTAAAGAGTGGACTCTAACAAACTAAGACAACTCCAGGTAAGACTTGGTCAGCTTGGATAGTAATTTAAAGCTCTAGTCTCAGATGTTCTTAGCTCAGGCCCTGGGTGCAAGGACTCACTAGGATCACTCAAATAGAGGACTAGGCACCTTTGATCTACATGCACCAATGCTCAGGGACCATGAGGTACTGGGGTAATAATGAACTATCTTTCCAGCCTCTGACTATAGTTTTTTTTTTTTGACTAAGTAAGCCAACCATACATAAATCATCATAAGTTTGTTTTTGTTTTTGTTTTTTTACCTATTAGATGCCCTACCCTAAAAAGGAAAGATGCAAAAGTACTTTAGCTAGAATGTAGTTCCAAATGGAAGAGCATGTGACTGACCTATACAAGACCCTGACTTTGATCCCTGGCATCACAAGGTCCCCACCTCCTCCCCGCAGCCCTGCACTGTACCATAGTGGCCCTAAAGCCCTACGACTATCCATCCCTGCATTCCAGATTGGTTAAAAATTTAAATTATTAAACTATTGGAGCCAAAAAGATAGTACAAAAGGTAGGGTACTTACCCTGCACAGAGCCAACCTGAATTTGATCTCAGCATCAAGTGGTCACCCCATCCTGACAGGAAATATCCCTGAGTGCAGATTCAGGATTAAAACCTGAATAAATCTGAAAGTGGCAAAAAAAATTTAAAAAGGCTAAAATATTAAATATTATAAAATAAGCTACTTCTTTATCATTTGAGTAAGTATTATAACATTGGAATTATTATTTATTTTTGGTTTTTGGGTCACACCCAGCAGTGCTCAGGGGTTACTCTTGGCTCTATGCTCAGAAATCGACCCTGGCGGGCACAGGGGACCATATAGAATGCCGGGATTCGAGTCACCGTCCTGCATGAAAGGCAAACGCCTTACCTCCATGCTATTTCTCTGGCCCCAACATTAGAATTATTATCACAAAGTTCCCTACATCTTAAGAATTTGAACTTGTTTTTTGTTTATTTTTTAGAGTTTGGGAGCCATGCCCTATATTTCACAGATAACCATCCTTGAAGTTTTGGATTGGAAGGACAATATACAGTGCTAGAGAGCAAATCACATTCAGAACAAGCGCCTTAACTCCAGCACTATCTCTCTACCCTAGTAATTTGAGTTTATAAGTAAGAGGATCAGCCTTATCAGAGAAATGCAAATAAAAATGACAATGAGATCATATCTCACAACAGTGAGAATGGCCTATACAAAAAAATCCAGGAAAACCAATGCTGGCAGGAATGCAATAAAAAGGAACACTCAATCACTGTTGGCAGGAATGTTTTTTAGTTTAGTCTCTGTGAAATACAGTATGGGGGTTCATCAAAAAATTAAAATTAGAGGCCAGAGAGATAGCACAAGAGCAGGGTGTTTGCCTTGCATACAGCCTATCCAGGACAGAGGATGGTTCGTATCCCGGCATCCCATATAGTCCTTCATGCCAGGAGCGAATTCTGAGCCAGAGCCAGGAGTAACTCCTGAGTGCCACCAGGTATACTCCAAAACTAAAAAAATAATAATAAAATTAGAATTTCCATATGATCTAGTAATTCCTTTGGCATTTATTCCAAGAACACCAAAAAGTTACATCAAGAAGATACGGTGTATATCTTTGCTCATTGCAGCCCATTTTCAGTAGCCAGGATAGGGAAACAACACAAAACCTAAAGGAATTGTAGTATATACACACAATGTGATGCTGATTAGCTAAGAGAAAAGAAGAAATCTTACAATAAAACTTGCATAGAGCTCAGGGTTATCACATAGAAAGCAAGTCAGAGGGAGAGAGGCTAATTCTGAAATATCTCCTTCCTCATTGGTGTATATAAAGGAACAAAGGAAGGAAATGTACAATGAATGAAAAGAAACTTTGGCTGTGACAACAAAACTATCATATTTAATGAAATTACCAGACCCTTGTGGCATTTTCCATCCTGTTTTCAAAATTTACAACAAAATTTTATTTATTTGTGAGGGGAATATTTAGGAATACTTAATGGTGCTCAGGGCTGACTCTTGATCCTGTACTTAGAAATTATTTTAGTTTGGAACCGGAGAGGTAGCATGGAGGTAAGGCATTTGCCTTTCATGCAGAAGGACGGTGGTTCGAATCTCGGCATCCCATATGGTCTCCCGAGCCTGCGGGGGGTCGATTTCTGAGCGTAGAGCCAGGAGTAGCCCCTGAGCACTGCCAAAAAAAAAAAAAAAAAAAAAAAAAAGGCCAAAAAAACATTTTAAAAAAATATTCCAGTTAGACTCCCAGAACTATATTGGGTTCTGGGAAATCAAATTTGGGTTAAATGCATGTAAGGCAAGTGCCCTAACTATAATAATATCTCTTCTAAATATATATTTAAAGCAATGAATAGGCTAGAGAGATAGTACAAATGTTAAGGCACATGCCTTGTATGTTGTCAGATACAGTTTAATCTGAACTGCATATGCTTCCTGAGCACTTCCAGGAGAAGTAATCCCTAAACAGAGCCAGGTATAAGCCTTGAGCACAAGTAGGTGTGACCACCCCCCCAAAAAAGTAAAGTAAAATCTAGACTGGCATGGCAATAGCACCCAGAATGCACTCAGGAGCCTCCAAAATGAGGAACAGGTATTTCACAGTTTGTGCAGACCAGGAGATAAGCCATAGAAGACTATCTGGAATTTGTTCAAATCAAATCTGAAGTGGAGAGAGATTGCCCTGAATAACCTGCTCTCAGACCCAGTGAGGGCAGTTGGCAAAGACCGGATTCCAGACAGATGGGCAGGGCTAGCTCCATCTATCAAACAAGCCCAGAACAGAGCCAAACGAATGCTTTTATAAGATTCAATAATAATGACTGAATAACCAAATAATAATAAGGTAAAAATTCCATTTAATCTCTGAAACTCACAGACAAGTCAATTCTAAGTGACATAGGAGAGAGAAGGAGCAGGACAAAATATGCTCCCTAAGCACAAAATTTATCTGAGAGTCTCCCTGTTCCCCAAATAAATTCCAGTTATTGAAATACCTACTGGACACTTCCACCACATTAAAGAGCATTGATTGATTTGTTCTATTTTCCAAATGTACAATGGAATATATTAGTCAGTGAAAAGAAAAATACCTCCCATTCATATGCAGTCCTCTGTCAAACATTCAGCTATAAATTCCTTCTGAATCTGGGCAAAGTTGAGTTTGCTTATAACCAAGACCATATAGCAAGAGCTTCATGCCTGGTTGCAAAGGTTGCAAAGGCACTGAGCCTCCATCTTGGTGACTGAAATGCTGACCCTTGTGAAGCATTCTAATTGCCTTAGAGGCTGCCATGCCGAGAACCACAGGCAAACACAGTGATACCCCAACAGTGCCAACAAAAGTCCCAGCTAAAAGCCAGCCTTACCCACCACAGACACAAGCAAGCCCCAGTTTCGAGTCACCCCTCATTCAGCCCAATCCCAGAACCCATGAAGAAGAGAGGAGCCAATGAGTCGACTGCAACTCATAAGATGTCCCTATAACAAGGACATGGAGACCAAACTTAATGCTTCCAAGGGTATTTGTGATTCACCAAGCAAATCTAATTTCTCTGAAATCTTAGTACTTGTAATTGAAGGAAACTTGATGGAAATAAAGTGCCCAAAACTTGCAAAAAATTAATAAGACCTCATGATTGTGCTGGATCAGAGGAGGTGGTTGGTCCTTGGAGTTCCCGAGCATTGCCACCCAAATATAGGACATAGCACTACTGAAGCCAAAGCCTTCATGTTCCATTGTTGGCAAAAAGAAATATACTGATGGGACTGGAGTAATAGTACAGTGGGTAGGGTACTTGCCATGCACATGGCCAACCTGGGTTTGAGTTCTAGCATCCCATATGGTCCAAGGCAACACAAAAGAGCCTGGTGGTAGAAAGAGCAACCTTGAAAAGAGAAAGTCCACAATCCCCTGTCAGCGTGTCCCAATGTGTGTTAGGTACTCCCTAGTGTTGGGAAATACAGAAATAACCTCTCCTTGGGGCAGGAGAGAAAGTTGGGTGAATAAAGTCAAGTACTACCTCCAGCCAAGCCAGCCCTAGGAAGAGAATAGAGATAGCCTCCCTGCTTTGAGGGATAACAGAGCAGGGAAATACCCACACAGACCCCAATGTGAAAAGCTTGGATCTTTCATCGGAATCATGGGTGCTTCCATTTTCTCCATGGGCCTGTGCGAGTCTGAGTAAGCCCCATTTCCAAAGGAGGAGGCCATAGAATTCTGACTCAGGGGATGTACTCTTCTTGAGGAATGGCTATTCTGGACAGTGGGCCTGGCTGGTCTCTCACAGGTATGACTATTGTTCCTGATAGAAACTTCCTAGAAAGAAGGACAGCTGATGGTCATAGGACAGGAGGGATGAGGAGGGAAGGCAGGCCTGTGGAAGGAGAGTCAGAGACCAAAGCTACCCAGGGCATGTCTTGTAGCACAGAGAAAGGGTGGGGTGCTCCAGTTATTTTGGGGGTCTCACTTTACCTAGCAATTTCTCTTTTGGCACTGTGGGCTTTGTGCCCACACCTGGTCTTAGCCAAGAAGATGAAACTAGACAGGCCAGTAAGCAGCTAAGAAAGTAAAGCCGGGAGGTAGATTCTTCTCCAGGAAAGACAAAGCATTCTCAGCAGGAGCTGCAGGTCTCTGATGCAGCTCCTGTCCACTGGCTTGCAGTTGGGTGAATACTCAGTCCATGCTGGTCAAGTTCAAATCACTTCCTGAGTGGGTCCTAAAGAGTTTTAGCCTGCCCCCCCCCCCCGCCCACGTACATGGTCATTCCTGGCAGTAACAGATCCTGGAATCCCACTCATGCCTGAACATGGCCACACATGGCCATTGTGGGAACTGAAGGAATTTCTCATCTGCCTAAGAATAGTACCTGGAAGGTACTGAACCACTTTCTCACAAGGTTGTAGTGCCCTGGCAAGAATGTCACTTATTCCCAAGCAAGGGCACATCTTCACTGAAACAGTCTTTAGCCCCTCACAGACTGGCGTACCCTGAGGAGTCTCTCCCTGCTCTCACTGGTGGTCCTGGTCTTGGTGAAGATGAGCCCAAGGCCAGGTGCTCCCACTGTCACTCCTTCATAGCAGCTGTACTGCCTACTTGCCTGCTTGCTGACTCTCTTCCATATCCCACCCCTTTCATGACATAGGGGACCCTATGTAATGATAGTGCTCCTCAGTGCACTGTGTTTTACCTCCCCCAAATGAGGAAATGAATTCACCTCTCTGTAGAAAAACTGTTGTGCCAGGCATGTGAGGGCCTGGGGTTATTGTAGTCTCTGTGCTAGTGGGTGCTGGCACTTCCCGAGTGAGTTCCTGCCTTCTCCCCAGGAAGGACCTCAGAGACATTTGTTTCAAGAATACTCATGCCTGACTCACCGGCAGCCCTGATTCTTCCTGCCCATTGCAGAGACTTGGTGAGCCCTCAGTTCTCAGAGCTCCCAGCCTTTCAAGAGGAAGGCTGGCACCCCATTTTCAGTCTCAGGACCTTGGGATCTGGCTCAGTAGCAGAGAAAACAGGGGACCATTTGCCACCATGGAGTTACAGAGTAAGACCCCAATCCTATAAAGCTTTCAGAAACATCAGGTTTCTCATCAATGAGGTACTAAGAGGACATTTGAGTCACTCCTAATTTCCAGAAAACATGGCTCCCCATCTGTCTTCCTGGAAGACCCCAGATACTTCCAGTCTCAGGTCCTGGGACCCAAACCAGAATCTTCTTCCTCTTTCATCCCTGTGAAGAGATGATGTGTGACTAGAGCCAGATGTTCTCACAGTGAAGGCTTTTGCAGAAAAACCCGAGCTGCATCTTTCTAGACTAAAGGAAGCAGCTGGTGTGAGTGGGGCTTCCTCTGGGCTTCCTAGCACTTCTATTAACAACTTGAGTTAGTAGCAATAGAAATATAAGGCATGGCATTGGGCAGTGTGGTTTGTATTGGGGTTTGGGCAGAGGAACTGCTGTTTATTTTCACCCCCAAAGCAGCAGAACTCAAGGTGAGAGCTGTCAGCTCATGGGCCTTGTGGTGAAACACAAAGGCAGATGAGAGCAGAGGGGCTGGAGTAATAGTTCAGAAGGAAGGAAGTTTGCCTTGCACATGGCAATATAGACCCTGTAGCCCAAGGGTGATCCCTAAGCACAGAGCCAGGAGTAAGCCCTGAGAACTACCGAATGTGATAAAAAAAAAAATGTAGTAAGAGCAAAGGGTACAGCATCCTAAGGATCTCCCCAAAGCTTTGGCAACTGGTGCTACCAGGAAGCAGCTCAAATCACTCAAGAGAGCAGCCTCTCCTACTTCATTGCTCCTCCTCCAGACCTCTCAAGGGTCCAGAAAGTTCAGATGGGGGGCCCATGGACGCCCGTGCTAATGTCTTGGCTGCTCTTGTTCTTTTTGATCTGCTTGGTGCCAGCCAAGCCAGAGCCGCCTGTGAGTCTGGCCAGCTGCGAGGAGCAGGGCAGAAGCATCAGGTGCCCCCACCCACCCACCCCCACACACACACCTGTTTTTCTTGTTAAGTAAAAACAAGGTAAGAGTCACAGCAAAACCATGAAAGAAAACCTGAGTACTCTGGTGACATTCCACCATAAGCCATCAACCACCTGCAGAGGCTCTGAGAAGTGCTGATGAGCAGAACTTTTGTCTCTTTAACTCAGGGTAATTACCCATGTGTGCCTGCTCCCAGATGCCTCTGGCTTTCAGATTTTTTTTAAAAGAGAGAGGGGGAAAAAATAAAGAAAATATTCACATTCACACACACACAAAACCACCTTCCCCTTAAGTCCAAGTGACTAAGAAAAGCTGGCAGGGACCCTCCTTCAAACCATAATTGTGGGAACCTCTTGCAAAACTGTTTTCTCTGCAAGATAAACTGTTCCCAGCAGCCAAATGCCACACCCGAAAGCATGGGTGAGAGGTGTACTTGAAGAAAACTTTAGAAAACATGTGAACACTCAGTCTTTAGGCACTGGGAGTCACTGGTAGGAGTTATGGCATGAACTCCAAGTGCTGTCCAGGGCTCCATGCCCACCCCTTACAGAAGGCTTAGCTCCTACCAAGCATAAACTAAGGTCCTTTGCTTTCTACAAGGCTGAGTCCCACAAGCCCACCTTTTCAAGCCAGTCTCCAGGGTTCCCTTGCCTGCCTGCAAGTTGCCATGTGTGGCATTACATAGTTCAGGCAAGGGCTGTGACAAGGATATGGGGTATAGATCAGTCCTCTTTATTGAGCACTGGTCTTTGAAACTGTGCAACAAAATCTTCCTGGAGAGCATGGTGGTGGCAACCAGAACTTTTTCATCCCATCAGTAACCTGCAAAATTATAAATGTCACAGCTGGAACAGAAAACAGGCCCTAGGCCTCCTTCTCGCCCTATCCACCCAAGGTCTTGCATGACTTGGGTCTCCGAGGCCCCCCACATCACCCAGGCACCGAAGCGATCTCTCTGTCCCATGAAAGCTGGACAGAGCCTCACAAGAGATCAGAGGGCCATGTCCTTACTTGCAACACTTGTAATCTTCTAGGGATACAAGCAAGTGTCTCTGTTCCAGGATACTGTACTCCCCACACTCCCAAAACCCCATCTGAAGTAGCCAAGGTGGGTTCAGGCAGTGGCCTCTGACCCTCTGCTTAAGCTGCTATGTAAAATGTTCTATTGCCCCCCCCAGTGTAGAATCTTTCAAAGTGGGCTGAAAACTCATTGTATAAATGAAGAATGGCAGCTGAACAGCTGTAGGACCATGTGAGCTAGAGGCTCGTGTTCTATGTGATCCACTCCAGGTACAAGAAAGCACTAGAGAGCACAATGTTCTTACATTCCCCAAGGCACTGAAGCCCTAGGAAAAAGAAGCATCTGGCCAGAGTCAAGTGACAACACACAGGGCTCTTGCCTTGAAGAGTCAACTCAGGTTCAATACCAGGCATCTTTGGTTTCCCTAAACCTGCCAGAAGTGATCCTTGAGTGTTGAACCAGAAGTAAGCCCTGAGCACCATCGGGTGTTACCCAAAAGCAAACAAAACAAAAAATTTTAAAGAAAAGATATGAAAGATCTGATGCTTGACTCTGGCTTAGAGTGGTTCCTGGAGCCAAATGCCTCTGGAGGACACTTGTTCAGAGAAGATCCTCAGAGGGACTCCTACTGGTTTCTCATGTCAGTGTCCCAGACACAGACCTGGTGTACAGCCACAACATATGTCCTGCTAAGACATTTTGACAAATATTTTTACAGTCTTCTATAAGAAATAAATCTGAACTTGAGAAAATTCATGGTCCACATTTCCATCACTCAGAATCTGCTTTACCCTGAAACTAAACTCAGTAGTCAGGGCGATCCCCTTAACATGAAAGAAAGAAAAAAAAAACACCTCAGAAAACCCACATTTTCTTCAGATACTCATAGGAAAGCCTTGCAGAGTTCATTCTCTTAGAACATGGTTACAATGAGAAATTCACCCTACTGGGGAGCAGGGATATTGCCTTCATTTCTAGCCAGAGAGAGCCTCAGACATGCCAGCTGCTGATCAGGAACAAAGAATCCAGGAGCCATCTGCATGCTATCTACATTGACTACCACATGTGGTTGATTTGTATGCCTTTTACTCAGATACACACCACTTAAAGATAGAAACCCAAAAGGTAACATAAAGGAAGAATTTCATAAAGACTTTTTGAAGCCAAGAAAATATGTGGAAGACTCTAGAAAAGATCTTCTTCCCCGGCATGCTATTGGCATGCTATTATAGTTGTTTCCAGAGTAGGACAGAAAGTAACTTTGCAATACTCGTTCTTTCTAGGCCTGAAATTCTTCCATGAAACAGCCAAGTCTTGATCATCTTCCTTACCTCAGGAACAAGGAGGTATGGGTGAACAGCAGAAGAGGGCACTCTGACGCTCTCCACAGTCCCCAGTACCATGCTGATGATAGCTGCATGCCTTTCCCATCTCTCTTTGGAAGGCTGCCCTGGAAACCAACTTGATGAAGAGAAGAAGATCCTTAAAAAAATGTTTATACCCTTCAACCTGGCAATGGCCCACTGGCAATCCATTAGCAGGCACAAGTCAGAAACTTGGAAACATTTGCAAAGATGCTCGTGGAAGTTTTATACAAGGTTGTAAAAATTTGGCTCTGCTGTCTTTGTCAAACAATATGTGAATTTTTAAATAAATTATGGTACATTTATAAGATGGAATAAGCAGACACAGTTTCAAGATGGTGTTTTTCAAGATAATTTAATGACACATAAATATAATTATACTAGAATATTAAAAGAAAAGCTGTGGCTATACAAAATCACACACAACAAATTTCAAATCTAAATAAAGTAGAACATTTATGTATTGACTACATAAAATTATAAAAATATATAACAAAATATCCCACATGACTATCTTCAAATAGCAAGGTTCTTGTTCTTTTGGGTTTTTAGTTTAGTTTTGTTTTGTTTATTCACCATACCTCTCAGTGCTCTGTGTTTACTCCTGGCTCTGCACTCAGATATTACTCCTAAAAGGATACAGAAGAACATAAGAAATGCCAGTGATTGAACCTGGATCTGACACAAGCAAGACAAGCCCTCTACCTTCTGTATTATCACTTCAGCCCAGATTCAGATTATTTTTTACATGTTCCTTTCTCCCTTCATTATTTTTTATATGTTATATTTATTGTTTGAGGTAGTCTACTGGTTGGGGCTAGAGTGATAACATGTTGGGTAGGGCTTTTGCTTTGCATGTGACCAACTTGGGTTTGATCCCTGTCATCCCATATGGTTCCCAGAACCTTCCAGGAGTGATTTCTGAGTATAAAGCTACAAGTAGACCCTGAGTGGAGCCCAGAAACAAAAAATAAAAATCAATCGGAGCCTTAACCATGCTCACAAACACAGTCACTGTTTATACCAGGCAAGTTCCACAGATTCACTCTGTTCTGAAGGAAATGTAAACCTAGCTGCAAAAAAAATCATGGATACACTGTCCACACAGCTGAAAGCTGGCAATTGGAAGGAGAGTTCAATCCAAGCCCTTGCACTGCTGAAGCCATGCCTGCTGCATTCATCACCCATAATTGCCACTTTGCCTATGGCCCTGTTTCACCACTCCTCTATCACTTTCCGTAGAGATACTAAACTGGCCAACTCCAGGTATGCCTGTATTTGGACTGATATCACCAGAATATTTTTGAATTGAGTGTAGGAACCCTTTCTCTGCTGTCTTGTATTTCCAGAAGAACTAGCAACCAAAACTACACTCATACAAGCCACAGTATTAGCAATAGTGCTTGGAATTCCTGGACAAATTAATTTGTTTAATATTGTCATCCCTACAGGGACATACCAATTTAAATGCCAATGTGTAGCTAAAGTCACTTAATGTTCAAAAACAAATGAAGTAACAGAATGGTTAGCTAGCAAGAAGAGCTTACTAAACATTCTAATAATGACTTAATGACCTCACTGAAGATACAATAATTTTTACAAATGTGCTTGTCACTATACTTTTTTTCCATTCCCTCCTCTTTCTGCATTTTTTTCTCTGTATTATATTTTTAACAATTTTTTTCTCACTTATCTGGGAGCAAATGTATTATGATCAATTTTGTCAACTATGTGATACATGTTTTTGATAAAGTAAATTACATTTAAAATTAACCCATAAATAAAAATTTTAAAAGTTTTCCAAAACTCAAAATAAGATTTCCACTTAATAGTACATAAAAAGTAGAATTGCAGGAGCAAAGCAATGGTATAGTTGTCTTGCATGAATCCAACATGAGTTTGATTTAAGCACCCCATATGGTCTCCAGAGCACTGCCAGCAATGAGCTCTTGAGCAAAGAATCAGGGCTCAGTAATCCATGAGCACTGCCTCTGTGGACAAAAATAAGCAAAAGAAAAAGTTACAGCATTAATAGTGCACTTTAAGAGTAAGAGAAAACTGTGTTCAGTGTTTTCCTGGTCTGGTCTAAGGCTCAGGTTTGCATGCAGAGTGGCCTCATATATAAGGTGGAACAGGGCTGTGGCAGGCAGGAAAGTACAATGATAATGCCTGACCCTTGCAAAATCAGGCCTCAGGACTCTGGCTTTGAAGCCACCAGCTCATTTTTGTGCAACCAGAGTAAGGCCCTGGACTCAAGACTGAAAATGCCAGGATTGTACATTTATGTGGATTTGGTTGAACTTTGGGTTTTTCATTCACAGATTCAATCAACCAGGATGTCTACCAATTAGGAAAAGGACTTGAGCATCCCATGATTAGGGTAATAAGGAGTGGGGTATGAACCTGTCCCCAGACTCCAAAGATGATTCTAGTAAAATTGTGGGACATGACCTAATATACACATACTTTTAATGGTGGAGGTCAGTGCCCTAACTACCACCACCCACCATACCTGCCCCACTGCATTATTCGAGGCTCAGCTGTACTGGCTGACACTGGAATTTTCTCTTTTATAGAAAGGAATCTGGAATAAACCTCCATATTTCTATAGATGCTGAAGGTCTTGTTATTCTCAGCAGACCAGGGTGCCCCTGTATTCCTACAGGTCTGCCTGCTGCTGGAGTACATGGAAGCTCACTGGCCACAGAGAGATTGAGCCAAGCATCCCTGCAAGTTGAGGGCTTGGCTTTCAGTGCCAGTTTGGAGATATTCCAAGTCTTTTATTGCCAATAATATGGGTCCATGTGAGGACACTGCAGTGCCTGGATAAGACCACTTAGGATTCTGATTGCCAAGAATGGACGAGGGGACTGGGCCTCTTCATCCCTGTGGGCTGATAGAGCTACAAAGATTCTATATCATCAATAGCCTTCCAGATTCAGAGTGAAACAGGCTAATGAGACTTGGTGGAGGGTGTGGAAGATATAAAAACGATATAAATGCTATTTTTACTTGGTGAGAGAACTTCTTAGGCATGTTCAGAGAGTTGGGGACACTAACAGTCATATTCAAGCAATGCTTGGGTTTATGAAGCCACTCTCTTAGTCAGTGTTGGGTCCAAACACACCCAAGAGGCACTTGGGTAGCATATATTGAGATGGTACATATTCTTGCCTTGCATACAGCAACCTGGGCTCATTCCCTGACACTGCATACAGTCCCATGAGCAGTACCAGGAGTGACCCCTGAACAGAGACACATGTGGCCACTCCAAAAAAAACACCATGTTTTCCAAAGTGATGCTTTCTAGTAGCCCACATGTGTGCCCTCCTTACCTGATACAGATGCCAAAAGTGCTACCTAGAAAGAAGTTGAAACACGGGCAGTTGTTAGCTGGGGCAGGTGGAGGATTGGCATAACCAAAATTGACTTTCTTCATTACATTTTTGCTAGCTTCACTGTTTTATATCACTGCAAATATGACTTTAACATAGAAATCATATGAAAAAGTCAAGGTTTAAGTCCAGTGAAGGACTAATGCCAAATTGGGGTAATCTGCCATAAAGGAATGAAAAGATTATTTTCACTCTGGGTCCCCAGGCCTGAGAAGGACTCCCAGAGGAGGGGGGAAACATTTATGAACTGAGAAGGGTTTGCCCAGCTGCGCAGTGTGGAACTAGGGCCAGCTGAGTTCAAGAAGACAAGAAGTGTTTCTAGAAGGTGAGTTAAGTGAAAAGTTGGTTTTGACACACCATTGCTATTGAGGTGAAGATGATCTAAAAGATGCAAAGCAGCATGTCACTCTTTGTTACTTCTCTGCCAGGAACCTGCTGGTCACACACCAAGCTTCCTGCAAAGATGCAGTTGCCACCAGTAGGACAGGGTTAGCTCAGTCATGGGAAAAGACAGATACAGGTGCTACCAAGACCCCCAAAATGCAGACACTATTCCTGGAGAGAAGTACCACAGTTGAGTCAATGTGGTTCTTGCACACTGAGTTTTCATTCTATTTCTAGACTAGAGAGAACCTTCCAGGGAAAGTCGCCTTTCTATGTGGAATGACAAAAGGCATCTTTCACATTTTTAAGGCCACTCCCTATCTCCATGCCCCAAGGCTTATGACAATCCAGCCCTCAGTCTCTGTCCCTAAGCCTCTCCCCGAACCATGAGTAGATGTGGGGACACCTAGCTGCAGAAGAAACAGAAGTGACAGGTAAACTGGATGAATGCACCACAGTGTTCTGGGCCATGTGCCTAACAAAGAAGTGTGCTCAGGACTGGAGCCCTATAGCAGAGAGGGTGGGCATGACTGACCCATCCTTGATCCCCAGGACCTCATGTGATCCTTTGAGTATGCCCAGGAGTGCAAAGCCAAAAGAAAGCCCTGAGTACCACTGGTTATATCCTGAGAACAAAACAAACAATAATATATAATAGTTTTTTAAAAGAAGTATGTTGATTCTTCAGACTTTAGTCCCTAATGGCAAAAAGTACGTCCAAATTTATAAGGGAAAATAATCAATGTAGAACTGCTGGGAATATTAGAGAAGATCAGAAATATCCCTTCCCATCCTGCATTAAAGCCTAATCAGAGAATGTCCCCGAATTAAACACTTTAAGAATGACTTGATGTCATCCTCAGTGATACCTCATAGGCTTCTATTCACCATGATAAATGACAAGAGGCCTGAGTGCCAGGGAAGGTGGAAGGTCACCTCATGAAAAGATGGCAGAGTAGGAATTTGAGCAGAGGCCCAGCCATTTCTGGGTTCTAGCTCTTGGCCACCTCACTGCCTTTAAATATCAAGGCAAACTGCCTTACCTTCTATAGGCCAGTGACTAAAGATAAAAGCCAGATGCCCAGTATAATGGCACAGAGATTTAGGCATATGCTTTGCATGTAGTCCACCCTGTTTCCATCAAGTTCCCCTGAGAACTGCTGGGATGACCCCCAAGCACAGAGCTGAGAATAGTACCTAAGCAACATCAAGGTGACTCAAAGCAAATAAACAAACAACACACAAACACACACACACACACACACACACACACACACACAATCTGTAGTGTCTGTGAAATGGCTGATGTGGAATGGGCCACAGACTTTGAAGAGCAAAACCAAAGAATTGTAATGGCCCAGCTGCACTGTTTTTCCACTCATCTCTGAGAGTGCCAAAAACAAAAACAAAAAACAAAACAAAACAAAAAACCCTCCAAGTATGTTGGTTTTGTGACTGACATCTCCAGGAACTGTTTGGAGCCAGGCTAGACCATCTAACCTCAAGTGTCTATATTTCCAGAAGTCCCAGAAGACACACTCACCTCCCACCATCCCTGCACAAGCAATCAATGCCATAGATTCATCTAACTCTCAGAAGAGAGACTCAACCAGCAGCAAAAATTCAATCTCACCATTAATTGCACCGGTATTGAAGTAACCAGTTTTCACTCTATTCAGGATAATTCTTTGTGCTTGTCACTCATAAACTGGAAGTACCTCTGCATTGGTCCTTTACCCTACCTGTTCTCCACCCAATGGGTGGTCTTTCTCTTCCCAATAAAAACCTTAGGTCTCAGAGAAAAACTGCTAGCAGTTTCGTTTTTCACAACTAGTCTATATACCTTACTGGTATCTTTTGCTATTGAGCAGAAAGCTAGTGGTGGAATTTTCCTGAACCTGTTTTATTCTCTTCAATCTTGCTTTGATTATTTCCTGTGTTGGCATTTGTTTCCAGATTCATGCTCCCCAATCCCTGGGGATTGGGGCATAAGGCTTCCACTTCATGCTGGTATCTTTTTGCTAGTGAGCAAAAAGCTTGTAGTGGAAGTTTCCTGAACATGTTTTATTCTCTTCAGTCTTCCAGAACCACGCTCCCTAATCCTTCAGGACTAGGGCATGAGGCTTCCACTTCCCCTAGGACCCATCAGAGAGCCCCCCACAACACACCACTTTTGCCACATGAGCTCACCTGCCCAACTCCACAGATTGTCAAAATTGTGGACATTTTTGGCCATGCAACAACCCCATAATTTTAATACTGACTCCTCTGTAGGAATAAACTAAATTAGATTTAAAAAAGTATTATAGAAATCACATAAGCTTAACAAACAAGACCAACAAACACTCAATTAGCAATATACATTTTAGACAATACACATCTTCAGACAATGATTTGACCCCATTGTGAGGTATGACAATTTTCTTTTAATCATTTTTTTGCTAATGATTAATGTTTAGTTGTACCAAGGAATATTATGTAAATTATTGCACCTGTCAAGGGGCAGGCTTCTAGGAGGTTGGAGAACTGATAACAAGAGTAGAGGGAATATTATACTAGTGATAGTACTGGTATTGGAATATTGAAATATTCCAGATATTTTCTGTATATTTTTCCAAATATTATTTTCCAGATATATTCTGTATATTCCAAATACAGAAATAACTGTAAAAACTCAATGAACCAGTGTCTAAAATAAAGAAATTTATTTTATTTTTTAAAACTCCAGTGATATCCTTTGACCTATGCAAACATCAAGATCTCTAGCTACAGAAGCATGATTTTATCACCCATGATAGACCTAGGGGAGAGTAAAAGAACATGCATGGAGCCTGTAGATATTCCCATGACAATATACTTCAAGGGCAGAGAAACCCTGTATCTCTTAGGCCAAGGGAATTCCTTTTCTAATCTGTCCAATATTTACTGTGCCTATGAAAGAAAAAAAAAGAGAGAAGCACAAATCAATTTTTTATTTATTTTTATTTTTTTAGTTTTGTTATTGTTTGTTTTTTTCTTTTATGTATGCTCTTTGTTACATTTTTTTATTTCAGGACTGTGGTTATTGAGTGGCTACTGTCTATATTGCTCTGGTACTTTTAAAGTCTTTTGTTTGACTTTTTATCTTTTATTTTTTTGTATTGTTGTTATGTTTTTCTTCCTTTTTCCTTTCTGCTCTTAATAGACATAGACATAGCCTCTAGAAGGACTCCTCCCATTTTTTACTTGTTTGATTTTTGCCTCATTTTATTATTATTATTTTTTTCTCTTTCCTTCAAACAGAACCACACAACTTGAACCATCTGGTTCTGTCGCACAAATGGAGGGGGAAATAATGGAGGGTACCAAGACCAAACAGTCATATGAATATTAAATAGAAATAAGAAAATTATCAAAAACTTAAACACCAAATCCAAAGCCACTGACAACAGAATCGATACCCAATTTACAACATACTAGACACAAAGAGGACTACTTATAATAGCCTGGAGGGGTAAAAGAGGGGAATATGGGATGCATGCTGGGACAGGGGTAGAGGGAGGACAACATTGGTGATGGGAACACCCCTGATTCAATATCACTATGTACCTAAAATATTACTGTGAAAGATATGTAATCCACTTTGATTAAAATTTAAAAAATGAAAGAAAAAAAAAAACTCCAGTAGTATAAAAATGTCTGTGTTGTTATAGTGATCAGAGTAAAAGGGACAGAGACCAGAACAGAAAGAGAAAGGGAAGCAAGAGTGAGGTTGAGACTCTGTTTCCCAGGGTCCCTGTCACCTCTTAGAGAATTGCCTTAGCCTCAGCACATGCACTCCCCACTTAACATCACCCCTGACCAGTCCTGCTTTCTCTGGCAAGGGGTTCTAAGCACCTCAATGAAGGAGGCAGGGATAGAGGCATGAGGGCAGATCAATTCATCACCCAGATCCTCAGGCCCTGAGAATGGGCAGCACCTCCACCTGTTTCTGTCCTGAATAGGAGAAAAATGCCTTTGGAAATCTCATCCTTTCATTCTCAGTCACTGACAGACCCAGAGCTCTGGCCACTATATCAGCAACCATGAGGAGATGGCTCAAGGTCTCCACAGTCCCCAGCGTGGGATAGACCTAGCTTTCCCAGATGCTAGATCTATGGGTGGGTCCAGAATGAATCTTGACCCTCAAAGGGACCTGCTATATCCCTCCTTCTCTCTGCACGTATTAACTATTCAAGTAACAGCTAAGTTCTCACTTGGTCAGACCTGATGGAGTTCAGACACCAACACACCCATCATCTTGCTGGGCTCTTATTTGAACCATCATGGAAAAAGCTGAGCTGGACATGAGGTGTAAATTACACACAGACTGCCAGTGACAGTGAAGGGAGGTGAGGATACTCTCAGGGCAAGCTAAGAACCTGATGGTGGAGGCAGAGACAAGGGTCCAATAGTGGAGTGGAACAAAGAAATTCCCAAATGAAGAGGGTGCTGAGAATATTCTGAGCTGGAGCCCCCACTGCTCAGGCCTAGCTGTGTGCTGACTGGCCTGCATCACCCACTTTGTGTCTTAGGAATTAATTACCCAGTTGCTCCAGGCAGAATCCAAGAGCTGGAAGAAGGCTTCAGGCAATTTATGGAGGCCCGAAGAGCAAGAGAGCCAGTGTTTGATGCCAATATCAGCAGATTCCAGAGAGAATAGATTTTGATATTTTAACATTTACTATAGTTCTGTCTGTCTGAAGTTACCAATCCTCTGACAGAAGCACTTGGCTGGTATAAGTTTATCAATAGAGTAAGGAAACTACTTTTAAGAAAACTTTTGTGTTCAGAACAGTCTGACGCCAATATCCTAGCTTTTATTTTTTCAAGTACATAAGAATAAGGCATGATAAAGCTGAAACAAAGGAATCTTGGGATGAAAAAACATCTAAAAAGAAATGGAGGAGAAAAAAAAAAACCTTCTAAGAAGAAAGTCTCCAGAAGATTCCTCTCACATTTTTTGAATTTGTATTGATCTAGATTCTGGCCACCTGCATGTGAATATTGTCTTTCAAAATTGTTTCGTTGTCATGTAAAGGATGGTTTGTCAAAGCATGTTTGAGTAAGGAAAACTGTCAATAACAAAGCCCACAATGATGAAGAAATTTTGGAAATAGCAATGATATAGCTGAGCTAATAGGGCTGGAGGGCAAAGGAGAAAACTGTTTTCAGAATTTCCTTTTCCATTGCAGATTCAATGGAAGTATTTGTTTTCTGAGGAGTCTCAAATACAGCAAATATTGTCTACCATATCCAACAAATCATGCTTTTAAGAATATCTCAGACTTGTGGGGGGAAAGTGACTTCGAGTAAAAACTTTGAGTTCCCCTTATTCTCAGTCTTTGCATGCATTTATGAGAAAAATTTCCCACATGTATCATTCTGCAACTCGAAACCTTTATTTAACTGTCACCAAGATCTTTCAATCTATATTTCTCAATCAGTATATTGAGCCAAGGCAAAAATAAAGATTCTTTTAAATGTTGACACTATCCCCATCGTGTCTCTTCCCAGCACCCTTAAAGAAAATCATTATTTGCAGGTATCTGGGGTTTTGGGGTTCTATCTGAGAGGTAAAGTCAAGTTTCAGTTGAAAAACTATCACAAGTCACATCACCCCATCCCATGACGATCCTTTAATGAGCAGATTTTCTCCACTGAGGTAGAGGCTTCGAGTTAAAACCCAGACATACCTTCCCCATCTCAACTTTGTGCACCTCAGAGTGGCATCACACCAGATAGGTCTGAGCACATCGCTGTTCTTTCAAAAGGGAGAACCCAAGCTTCTGTACCTGATTCACATCCATGAACTCCAACTTGTACCCCTGTACCTCACCACACTCTACATGCACCTTGCCTTTGTACTTCGCCTTGCACCCCTGCATTATATCTCACACCTCTATATCTCACCCAACTCCATATTCACCTCACCCTGTACCTCATTCCACACCCCTACCCTTTACCCCACATCTTTATACCTTGCTCCACTCCACATGTACCTCAGTACTCACTCCTGCATTTCACCCTGCACCTCACCAACTACTCCCACACCTCACCCCATTCTGAGTGCTGCACGGGGGCTGAGGTGACTCAGCTCTGAAGACAGTTCTCTTATTCCTCACCAAAGCCAGGGTCAGCTGAGGTAAAACAGGCAAGGCTGGCTCTTAAAAACCACCAATTTAGGACTATGGAGTCAGGGTCAAAAGGCATCTCCTCATACATAATTATTTGTCCAAGAGTTGCAAAATTTGTGAGGTATTCTGCCTTTTCTATTCCAGGCAGCTCTTGGCCACAAGCACCTCTACCTCAGGTAATTACCTTGGGGTACCCAAGCCCTACCCCCTTCCTGGCAAGGGTGGCTGATGGCTGGTGGGGCCTCCCTTTCAGGAGTCGAAAGTGGACACATTCTTTTCACTCTCCAGTTTCTTTCTTATCAGTTACGAGCTGTCTGGGTCATCACATTCTTCCCAACAAATCCCCAACAATGACACTCAGGTAGTCTTCCCTTTACTTGAATACTGTTCTTAGGCACAGGGCTCTATCCTGAACTCATAATTCTTTTTTTTAAATATTTTTGTTTATTTATTTATTTTGGGGCCACATCCGATGGTGCTCAGGGGTTACTCCTGGCTCTGCGCTCAGAAATTGCTCCTGGTAGGCTGGGGGGACCATATAGGAAGCCATCGGGGGGAGGTGGGAATGAATCTGGATCCCTTTCAGGTCAGCTGAATGCAAGGAAAATGTGCTATTACCACTGTGCTATTACTTCAGTCCCCTGAACTCAGAGTTCTAACAACAGTCCCATGGGACAGAAGTTTTCATTACTATCCTTTAGAAAAGCATTGAGGCCCACAAGCACGGCTAGTAGTCTACATATGTCCAACACCTGAGAGCAGAACTTAGTCATGAACCAGGTTTAGGATTACTCCCTAAAAGTTCACTCTAAAACCCATAAAGCCTACAATATCCTGCCAATCTCACTCTGTTAAGAATCATTCTATTTTCATACTCTGGTTTCTCTTCAGATCGAATAAATCTTTTGCCTTTTACTAAAGAATCATTCTATTCTCAGGGTTAGAGAGATAGCACACTTTATAGGGCACTTGCTTTGTATGAGGCCAACCTAGTTTGATCCCTTGCATACCAGATGGCCCCCTTGACACTGCCAGGAGTTATTCCTGAGTCCTGAGAGACAGGAATTAAACCCAGCATCACTGGGCATGACCACAAAACAACAACTGTGTGGTGTGTGTGTGTGTGTATTTCCTTCTGAAGATCAGGGAAAAGATAGTACCAAGCTGTCATATTCACTGAATCCACAGTTGCCAATGCAGAACCTCCAGCAACTCACTAATAAAATGTTTAGCTGACTGGGTTACTAGAATGGACAAGCCAGTGAAAGACAAGAAAATAGAGTACGAGGATAAATGTGCCCCCTTTGGTCCAAAGAACCTCGTTTGCATGAACAAACTCTGCATTTGATCCCAGCACCACTGGTCCCCTAGCAGTCATGCATGTGGCCTCCCAAAGAGAGAAAGAGAGAGAGAGAGAGAGAGAGAGAGAGAGAGAGAGAGTGAGAGAGAGAGAACTAAGATAAAGGAATATACTAGTGTGGGATTCTGTCATTAACACCCCTATTATACTATCTAAGAAAAATGACTCTGTCCAAGCATTTCCCTAAATGGCACAAAAAGGCCAAGGTCAGATTTTTTCCTTATTTCTAACTTTCAGATGAAATGTTTTCTTTTTTTCCACATATCTCAGACATGTGTAAGGCAGTTAGGTTCTCATAAGAGTCCTTAAAGAAGTGCATCCCCCAGATAAACACAGCTGACTCTTGAAAAGGCAGGGACAAAAAGACCCACTTCACAATCAAAATCCATGTTACATCTTTGGCTCTCCAAAATATGATGACTGATTGTTTGTCACTGGCCAGAACCCTTGGCAGTAGCATAGTCAATGAAGACATTTGTTTTGAGGACTCTCTGCTGTGTTCTTATAGCACAAGCTAGAGGGAAGCCAGTATGACTTAGAAATTAAGTCAAGAAAATATGCCCTCTTAAATAAATGTGTTTATCAGACTAAATTTATCAAGATAGTATGTAGAAATCAGCTGTTTATAAAAACATTCTTATAGAATAGACTGAGGGAGCTCCAGGCCCTGTTGTTCAAGGACAAACTAAGTTACTTGCATCCTCATTAGAAACTTTATATACTACCTCTGAGGCATGCACTAACCCTGAGAACTGGGGTGCATCCAGTGGAATGCTAGTTTCTAAGAAGACCAGAGTCTATGGAATACAGATGTTGCAAAGCCACTACTGCATCATACTGGATAGCCGTTCCTTGATCGTCCATCTCTGGGTGGATATCAGTTGTGACAACCTAGCTCTTCTCATTGCCAACCCATACCACTATCCCACATGTCAACCACACCAGCTAGGCCTGAATTTCTAGATGAAGATGATGCTGAAACCAACCTCAATCCTAGTCTTGGTAGGTTCCAAGCCAGGATTTGTTGCTAGAACACACATTTCATGACTTAAAGGCAAGTAGCACAGGGGATAAGGCATTTGCCTTGCCCACAACTGATTCCAGTTTGATTCCTGGCGCTGCAAATATTCCTATGAGGCACTGCTAGGAGTGAACCCTGGGCACAGAACCAGGTGGTATCACTAGGTGTGCACCCCTCAAAAAGTAAAACAATTTATTAAAAGAAAACTATAAATAAATAGGCAGATTGATCTTCCCCACATTCCATGGAAACACATGCTGAAAATAGAAATGGGGGAGAAGGAATAGGTAAGGTTTCATATATAATCTGTAATACAGAGTTCTTTTGTAGATCTGCACTTATGTAGAGAGCACAGATTTTATTTCTTCTAACAAATCATTCCTTTAAAACACTGAAAGCCAAAACCATGTCCAGAAATATACTCTCCATGTCTGCATCCGGCCAGCTCCATAATTCCCTCTGTTCTTGAAGAGATATAAACCAAGCCATGAAAAATCACTGGTACATTGGTTATGCAGCTGAAAGCTAGCAATCTCAGGAGGAGAAGGTGAATCAAGTTACAGCCTTGCAAAGCCACACCTTCTGCACCCCCCACCCACAATCACTGCTTTGCGTATGACTCTGCTTCACCACTCTTCTATGATGTCTCTCTGCAGAGACAACAATCTGACCAAGACTCCAGATATGCTGATATTTTGACTGATATCACCAGGACTTTTTGGGGGGTGAATGTGGGCACTCTCTCCCCTGCCTTCTTTACTTCTGGAAGACATAGCAGCTGAAAACAATGTCTCGCAAAGCCACAGTATAAGCAAGAGTGCGAAGAATTCCTGGTTGCGGCTGCAACAACTTTATTTTTTTAATAATTTGTATTGTGACCAAAGTTAATTATGAATCTTTCACAGTAATATTTAAGGTACATAGTGACAATGAATCAATGGCATTCCCACCATCAGTGCTGTCCTCCCTCCACCCCTATTCCCAGCATGCATCCAATACCTCCCTCCTTTGCCCCCTGGACTGCTAGTGTAACTGGTCCCCTCTGTGTATAGTTTGTTGTAGATTGGGTATCAATTGGTTTCATCTCACCGTTAGGTGGCAAGGCAGGAAAACCTGCCCTGAAAGCAAGTTGTTGTTTCCAAGTCGTCAGTGTGTCATATGAAACCACCTTGGAGCAAATCATTGCCAAGGCAGCTCACAAAATTTCTAGGGATAACAACTGACCTTTGAACCTCATCATTATCACAAGCAGGGGATCTTAAAAGCAGAGATATAGGGTTCTTCTATAAATTCAAGTGAAGCCAACAACAACCCCCAAAATTATTGCATGCTTGGGTGAGTCTCTGGAACTGAAATTATTTGTTAACAACTTTTCCTGTACATTGGTGATAGGAAATGTACATTGGTTAAGGGTGTTGCATGTGTGGTATGACTGAAACTTAATCACATACAACTTAATAATTATGGGGGGGAAACAACTGTGTTATGAACAACCTGGCAAACATCAGTGTTTAAGTAAAGTATCTTGTAAAAATCAACAAAAATCTCTGGTGTTTTGGTATTTTAATATAGACTATGTGATCTCAGAATAATACCTTGGTTATTAAAAATTAATAAATAAGGTAGAGGTGATCTGTTCGTGCTGAGTGGTCCAGGAATACTCCCATAAGGGACCTGAGGGAATGAAAGGGCTAGTCATGTGCAGAAGAGAAGGAAAGGGTCCAGGAAAGAGGCTGCCAGTGCTGAGACCATGATGTGTTCAGGAAAGTCAGGGAGCTGATAGGGAGGAAATTGTGAGTGAGTCAAAGGTAAAGAGCAAGAGGAACATGGATTGGTGGGAAGAGTTTGGGATGCTGTTCTGTGGCACAACATGATGTTTGAACAAGGGGGTGAAATGATCTGAGCAGATTTAAAAGGAGATGTGAGGTCACCTGGGCTCACACCACTTGCTTTTCTGTAGGAGTTTCCACACCCCATTCTTCCTGACTCCTCCTCACAGCATCCCCTATATATGCCACCCTTCATGCTGTCCCTCCAATGGGCAGGTCCAGCCTCTCCCTTTCACTAGTCACCAGCCATAAGAACACATCATGGGAGAACCCTTGCTCCTGGCTTCCACAGGTTCAGCTGTCCCAGCCTTTTGGTAGACTTGTGTCACTGGGAAGAGTGAGTGAGCAGGGAGACCACACTCCTAGTGGCCACAGGAATCTGGGTTGGTTCCAAACTGCCTCCTCAGGCTGAACTTTCTCCTGCAGCTCTGCCAGGTGCTGCATCTTCCTGCTCCATACAGATAAGCAGTCTCCCTCTGCTACAACAACCTCTGCTTGTCAGCATGGGCTGAGGACAAGGACCAACCTGTCCCGCAGCTTCACACCTCCTCAGGAGCATGGCCCTCAGATGACAAAGCTGAGCCCTCCTCCAGCTGTGATGACCCTGAATTGTACATCCCCTTTTATGTGTCTCAGCATGGAAAGAGAAACTTTCCCACAATTACAGTCATTTTTGTAACGAGACCCTTCTGTTCCCTACCTCCTTCCAACCTACTTATTTCAAAGAGGAAAACACTGTCTGGCCCCAGCAGGGGCCTTCCTTGGTGTGTCCAGAAGACAGGTTTTCCCTGTCAGCAGACTCACATGTCTGGTCAGTGGGGGACCCGGTTCCCCAGCTCCTCCAGGAGCTTTTGGGGTCAGATCTCAGGAAGGAGGGGCCACTCACAGCACCAGAGTGAAAGGGCCTTTTTCTAAGATCCTCAGAGTGACAGAGGAGAATGACAGTCTGACCCAGGAGAGACTTGACCCCTGTAGGGGTCTCTAGTACAGGCCACCACACAAACTTGCCTTCACATGAACAGGGACATATATAAACAGGGGATATGTGGATATGTTTTGGACCCCATACATTACTGTCTCCATCATTCAGCTCCATGTACATATCACTGTGAAATGTTGGAAGTACTGTGATTCTTGCTCATGAAAGATAGATACTCATCCCTTCATTCCCCATGATACTCACCCCTCCACACCCAACACACCAAACTTTCCTCACCCCTTAATATCCCCCTACCCCATGACATCATACCTTTTCCCACCCCACCACACCATATCCCTCTTCATCCTATCCCACCTCTCCCCTCCCCACCACACCACAACACACCATACTACAACACTCCCCACCTCTCACCACACCAACTTCCCCACCTCATTAAACCCTGTCCTCCCCCGCTATACCACATCACACTTGTCACCACCACACCACACCATACCTTTCCCTACAGTACCTACAGCCTATGGCAGGAAGACTTCAGAGGTGTTGGGCCTCCCCTAAACTGAACCTGAAAGTGTGTACCCCACTTTGTGTCCCTCACTTTGCGAGGCTGGAATTCTCACAACAGAGTGAACCAGGAGATTCCACAGTCACCTCAATCTTGAATGTGATGGCCAGTACAACGGCTCCAGAGATGTTAGGACACATAAAAAGACTTCCTCAAAGTGAGGAAGCCCACCAGGACTAATACACACACACGGACACATAACTTGGGTTCTGCTGGTGGATGCACCTCTTCACATTGTTGGGTAACCCCAGAGAAGATCCAGTTATTTTTTTATTTAAACACTATGGTTACAAGGTTGCTCATAATACAGTTTTTCCCCATGGATAAAATGATAAAAGTTGTTCATAATTGAGTTACTGCCATACAATGTGTATAGCCTTCACCCGTACACATTTCTCTCCACCAATATCCCCAGTTTCCCTCCCACCCACTCTCCCCTGCTTGCCTTTGAGGCAAACATTTTACTCCTCTCTCCCTCTCCCTCTCTCTGTCTTTGTCTCTCTCTTTGTCTTTGTCTCTCTCTGTGTGTCTTTGTCTCTGTGTGTGTGTCTTTCTCTTTCTCTCTCTCTCTCGCTCTCTCTCTCTCTTGCGCGCGCGTACACGCATGTTTTACACTACTGTTAATGAAGGAGTGCCAGGCCATTTCCCTTAAATATTAAACCCTTCTCATTATTCTCTGAGAAGCTTCATTTTGCACCATGGAAGGGAGGCTGGGAAAGGGTCTACCAAACTCAGGATATTCCCCCAAGATGCCCCTGCCCAGCACGCCCCAAACTGTCTAAGTCTTGACAACCAGGCAGGAAGCCCTAGCCCAAAGTCACGTCCACAGCATCTTGCCCCCACCTCTTGCCCTGCTCTGTTTTTAATTGGGTGTTAGTTTTCACCAGGTGCAAGACACAGAGCTGCTGACCCCCAGCCAAACACTGAGCAGAAAGTCTACTTGGCCCCAGACACGTGTCATCTTGGATTTAAATTTGACCCCACCTGGCCCCACCACAGAGGGATAGAGGTCAAGAAAGCAGCTGCCCAGCAAGCTGTAAAAGTCTGCATGATTAATCACTTCCCACCCCATTTGACAGCCAAAGATATTTTTTTCCTCTTGCCTCAGGCATTATCTACACACAGAGTGTACTGAAATGCATGCAGAGCTGGTGCAAAAGCATGCAAAGCTGGCTCACTCGCTAGGCCCACAATAGGAGTATGGTGCTTCCCTGAGGAGCAAACCTCTGCACAGCACCCAGAGGCCCTCTCCCAGCTCACAGTTGAGAGCTTTGGTGGAACATGCAGACCAATATACAAGTTTGGAAATCCATGCAGAGAATCCAAGGCAGAGGTCACTCTATGGGTTTATGTCACTGTCCAGAGTGACAGTCTCGCCTCCAGCTTGGTACCACCTTTGGACAATCACCTGATGGTGTCTACTAAGGTCAAAGTCCTTCACACTGTGAGCCAGAAAACCCACTCCTGGGTGAGATGAAAACACAAATTCACCCATGCAGACCATGACATTCATACTAAGCCATGTCACCCTAGATACAGAAATGCCCAAAGAATGGGGTCAAATCTTACTTACATAGACAATGTTGCATGAAAAAAGTCTTACGTGAAGAACACATGCTCGTTTTTATAGGCAATTCTAGAAAAGGTAAAACCTGAGTGACAGAAAGCAGGTGGCTCATTGGGATGGGTGAGGGATAAATAGCAGGTGTGATAATATTAAAGGAATTTCTTAGAGTGTTATTGTACCTATGATTGTCCAACTATATATAGTTACCAAAGTTTATTAAGATTGCACTTTCAGGGGTTGAAATGATAGCACAGAATCTCCCTGACATCCCATATGGTCCCCCAAGCCTTCTAGGAGTGATTTCTGAGTACAGATCCAGGAATAACCCCTGAGCATTGCCAGGTATGGCTCAAAGAACAAAAAAAGACTGCACTTTCAATGAGTACACTTTATCTGATGTAAGTGATAAAATTATAGCTTGGAAGTCTGTTCTTATCTAATAGACTATGACTCTACTCAATAGATTCTGTCTTATCCTACATACTCCATCCTTAACCAATAGTCTGTCTCTATCTGATAGACTATAACTATCCAATAGACTCTGTCTCTAACCAGTAGACTCTGGTCCTCTCCAATAGATTCTATCTCTATCCTTATCTGAAAAATTGTGTTCCTACTTGACAGACTCTGTATCCAGTACAAACTGTCCTTGTCCAATAGACTTAGACTCTATCCAATAGACTCTATCCTTATCCAATCTATAGAGTCTGCTCCTGTCGCATAGACTTTGTTCCTATCTATAGGCTCCATCCTTATTCAAAGCTTCTGTCTTTATCAAATAGACTATGTTCTGCTGCTACCGTTTTTGACCTTACTTTCTTAACTGGTGCATTTAGTCCATTGACATTGAGAGAAAGAATTGTCCTGGAATTTAATGCCATCTTTATATCAAAATTTGGTGTGTCTTTTGGTTGGTCTTGTCTTAAATTAGGTCTTTTAGTTTTTCTCTTAAGACTGGTTTTGAGTCTGTAAAGTTTCTGAGCTGTTGTTTATCTGTGAAACCATATATTTTTCCATCAAGCCTGAAAGTGAGTTTTTCTGGGTACAGTATTCTTAGCAAAGCATTTATTTCATTGAGTTTTGACACTATGTCCCACCAATGCTTTCTGGCCTTGAGTGTTTCTGGTGACAGGTCTGCTGTAAATCTCAAGGATGTTCCCTTGAATGTAATTCCTCTTTTCGATCATGCTGCTTTCAGAATTCTGTCTCTATCTGTGGGATTCGTCATTGTGAGTAGGATGTCTTGGGGTATTTTTTCTGGGGTCTCTTTTGGTTGGTATTCTTTAGGCATGCAGGATTTGATCACATATTTTCTTTAGCTCTGGAAGTTTCTCTTTAATGATGTTCTTGACTGTTGATTCTTCCTGGAAATTTTCTTCCTGGGTCTCTGGGACTCCAATGATTCTTAAATTGTTTCTGTTGAGCTTATCATAGACTTCTATTTTCATCTGTTCCCATTCTTTGACTAATTTTTTCATTGTCTGTTCATTTGATTTAAGTTTTTTTCCAATCTCTCCTGCTGTATGGAGTTGTTATTTACCTCATCTTCCACAGCATTAATTCTATTCTCAGCTTCTGTTAGCCTGTTGGAGAGCGTATCCATTTTGTCATTCAATTCGTTTACTGAGTTTTTCAGGCCTGTTATTTGATCTGTTATTTTAGTTTGGAGTTTTGTGATTTCTGTCTTCATTTTTTCTTGGTACTTTTTAGTGTTCTGTTCAACTCGATCCATGATTTCTTTGAGTTCTTTGAGCATCTTCCATATTGCTTGTCTAAACTCCTTATCTGAGAGATTGATTTGTTGGTTGGCTGTTTTCTGGTCATCAGAATTGTTATCTTCTCTATGTCTGATGCTGGCCTGCGTTGTTTCCCCATTGTCACACTTGAATTGTGGGTTTTTCTACGTGTTGTGGTGGTATTCATTGGCTAAATGATGTGCACAGCCACGCTCCTCTGACTCCACCCTTTCTGGGTGGGTCGACTTGCCTCCAAGGAAGGGGAGCCCTCCATGGATAAAGTCTCACACAGGATGAAATCTTAGGCCTGAACACACAGCAGAGAAGACAGTCCGGGGAGAAATGCTGGGCTTCAGTGATCCAGCTCAATTCTTAGTGTGATTTTTTTCTTCTTGTTGCAGTGGCGTTTTTTCCTTAGAAAGAGTGCACGGCCACATAGTGAAGCGGAGCTAAGTGCTCTTCTGGAGCCTCTGGGAGAGTGAATTTTCTGGGCCCTTTTCAGCCCACTCCCAAGAGGTTCAGGAGACAGGACAGGAGACAAACACACACAGGCAGCACTCACAGTTTCTCACATTTGGGCCCCACTGGGCAGGCTTAGATTCATAGATTTTCCCAGCCTGACGTCACAAACTGGGGACCAGCCTTCTGTGAAGTACTGCTTATAGCCGGTTTTCACTTTAGGAAGCAGTTCGTTGGCGATCTGGCCCCTTGAATGAGTCTCTGGGAGAGCAAATTTTCTGGGCCCTTTTTGGCCCACTCCCAAGAGGTTCAGGAGACAGGACAGGAGACAAACACACACAGGCAGCATTCACAGTTTCTCACAGTCGGGCCCCACTCTTACCTTACTTTCTGTTTACACCTGCTTCTTCAGAAGCTATGATTGCATAGAATGGGAAGTTGGAACAATCTCTCTAGAATACTTACCCTTCTAGAACAGGCTGGCCCATATTAGGTCAATGACTCCTTCAGAAAACCAGAATGGGCTTTACAGCTGGCCTCCAAATTACCCCAGGAAAATCAAACTGCCACCAATCTCTCTATACCACAGATGATTTGGTCCCACCTTTCAACAAAGAAACCCCACAGAGAGGGGTATCCACGGGTCATTCTGGTGCCACTTAAAGCACTGAAAAGACAGATTAAGTTTTCCAAGTTCCCTGGGGGAAACAGAAGACTCAGAAACCATACCTGTGAGTGGTAACTACCAAAGAAATTTCAGAATGCTCTTTAGAAATCTGTTGAGAATAACTTTAGTAGAGCACCGGTAAATGGAAAGAACAAGAGATTCAGCAAAGTCAGAGGGGTGGAAATCTGACACATGTGACCTCTGGAAGGTCTGCCTGCATTCTACATAACCCAAAAATTCTCTTTCTTCTTCACCAAGTAACTAACCATAAGGTTGCTTCTTTGGAGCACACGTGATGGAAATCAATAGTATATTACAAATGTACCAAGCCTGGGAAAATTCTTGAGCAAGAATCTGAGGTGCCCAATGCGGGAACCTACAGGTCAGCAAGCTGACCACACTGCTCTCTGCCACCTCTATTTCCTGGAGTGTGTCAAGCAAGCACTTGGGTTAGCATTACCACATGACATGCCAGCCGCTGGCACCAATTCCTGTGAACTAACAGAGAAATCATCACAGATTCCCTTGGAACCAAAACCCAGAATAATACCAAGAATACCACAAGAGCCCCCCAATTAAAGGTTGCAATAAGCAGGCACAAAAGGATGGTAGGTCCACCTATAGCAATTGCCTGCTGCCCACGGAATACTGCCCACATTCCCAAGTGTAAAAGCCACAGAAGATGCTGAAAACTTTGCAATCAAACTCTGGTGGGTTTGCCCAAAATAGAAGAGACTTAATGCCTCATTCCACAAACAGCAGCAGCCTTTGACCCTCATAGGGCTGTTTGACCATCTGGCATGCCCCCACTCCTTGCTGTTCCTGCCTGGAGCTGTGTTTCTCACCATCCCCTTGGCCTACAACTCCTCCAAAAACAAAACAAAACAAAACAAAAAAACATGTCATATTCCAACTGTAGCTTGTGAACGGTGACAAGGGAAAGATTTAAGCAGTAGAATGAGATACCCAGCTCTGCAGAAGCAGAGTGAGATCTGTATTTAATCAGCCTGGTCTTCCCAGCATTCCACAGGCATAGATCTATAGCTAGGTTTTATTTTAGAATCCCTGCCCTAAAACTAAGATGTCAACTCAGCTTCTCTTCTGGAAAGGGGTTTGTAAAATGCCAGTAAATGCACTTATAACTGTAGTCAGAGATGCAGACCCATGGGCCAGGATAAGAAGTGATGCATAGTAGGAAAAGAGGTAGAAAAGGAGCATGTCCTGGAGTCCCCAAATTGTTCTCCACGCCCCCCCCCCAACTTTCCTGCAACCTTACTCTCAGAATCTATCTCCCCATCTGTAAAATGGGATGTTCTGCTGTCACAGGTCCAGGGTAAAATCAGTAATAAAGTAAATGTCATCAAGTGATTATAGGAACAACCATGCAAACAGCACTACCAAGGTTCATCCAGTAGAACCATCACCGAACCTGCAGGGTGGAGTCCACTCAGGAAATGAAACCACCTGCAGGAGTGGAAACTCTGCATGCTCTGCTCACATCCATCCGATGTATCTCTTCCATCTGAATGGAGCTGATCACAGGAAAGCTGAGACAATTTCAGCATCTCTGAACTTTGAAGAACTCTAAGGGGTTTTGCCTGAAGGAAATGCCTTCAAAAAGAAAAGGCACTTTTAACTTGCAGCAGTCTTAAAATGGGCAATCACTTAAATTCAAAACTACAGCAGACTGCCACAAAAGCACCATGTTTTTTATTTGTTGTGGGGCACATCCACTGGTACGTGGGACTTTCTCTTAGTTCTGTACACAGGGATCACTCCTGATGGGGCTCCAGGAAGATAGGCAATACAGGATCAAGCCAGGGTTGACTGCATACAAGACGTCTTTCTGGCCTTGAATAGATGTATTCTGCAAAGCTTAAGCTCTAGTTTGGGAGGTATAAATAACAAAGAGGGTTTGACAGTTCACAGGGCTAGAGCACAAGCTCTGCATGCAAGATACACAGATTTGATCCCAGCATTGCATGGGATTTGATCCTGAACACCACCCAGAGTGTCCTCCACAATACACTCAGTAGTCTGTAGTCTCTGAACACCACTGATTGTATCCCTCAAAAAGGAGACAAACAACAACAACCCCCCAAAAAACCAACGTCTAAAAAAATCTGACTGTAGCAGTAAAGAGCATGTATGCACATGTTATCACACAAGCACATGCACACACATACAAACAGTTGGGTGTGAATATTAAATCTGTTTTATCTCACACACTCTGAGTCCCTTGTTTAAGCAACTTGTTTGAGGCACAAGGATGCTCTACTTTAAGAAGGTCAAGGAGTCAGAGATGTTCCCTCCTCCTGGGGCGGGAATACTCCATATCTATAAAAAGTGACAAATAAACTAAAGAGCAGTTCCTCCCAATTCTCCAAAAGGAGAACACAAAACTATTTACTGGGCACAACCCTAACTTATACTGCTCCACAGGCCTGGCATAATTTCTTTTTGGAAATAATCAAACTGGAATTCTCCTGTCCTCGACTGAGTAGTTTCCAGCAGTCCAAAACTGAGAGAAAATGGCAGACAGAGCCTCCTCTGGAAAGCGGAGCCTTCAGAGGGGAACCAGCTTACCCTGATGGTGACAGCTACTGTGCAGGGCTGGTTCTGACCCCAGAGCATAGAGTCAGTCATAGAACTCACAGACTCCCTCTGTGAGCACATCTGCCACCCATCACCTGCACGAGGTCAACAGATACCAAATCCTACATAGAGATGTTCTTGTTTGTGCCTGGACGTGGGTTTCATGCTCTATCCATCCTGTCTGAGAACACAACTTTGTCTAAGGGAAATTTCAAAGAACTTTCCAGACTACCTATCCAGAAACTTCTCTACTCATCATTAGGTGATTGAACTATCTCAGCAGCTTCAATGATGATTTCTGTTCCCTTTTTTTTTTTTTTTTTTGCCAAGGACCCAGAATAATTAAGCAACTGAATCCGGGACTCAGGTGCAAGCATCCCAGCATCCTGCCCTAGACACCTCAGCACTTTGGTTTTCCACTGAGAAGCTCATATAGCTTAGGCTAGCTGTTTTCACCCTTCTGCTTTTGACCAACTGTGTCTGCATAGAATATCTGGGAAATGCGTAGGAATGGTTTGTTTTTTTTTTTAATATGAATCACTCTAGAAATTAAAGATGACCCATTGTGGTGGAGGCCACTGGATCCCAAGAGAGTAATAGAGAGTCAATGTATGTTATGTTAACTGTCTTGGTTAAAAGTGTGTGTAGCCTGACAAAGGGTTAATATTCAAGACATAAACCACTGGTAAAATTTAACAATAACAACAAAACAGAGTCAATCCCATTAAAAAAAACCCATGAGGAAGAGATAAATAGAAACTTCTTCAAAGAAAATGTATTTGCCATACCTACATCTTTGGGTATGTAAAAAAATATTCTGCATTACTTACCATCAGAAAATGCAAATCTAAAGAGCAATAAAATATCACCTCACATCAGTGAGACTGGCACACATCACACAGAACCAAAACAACCTGTGCTGGTGTGAGTGTAGAGAAAAAGGGACCCTCATTCACTGCTGGTAAGAATGTTGATTGGCCCATCCTTTCTAAAAAAAATAAAACAATGTGGACACTCTTCAAAAAACTAAGAATTGAGATTTTGTATGATCCAGCAATTCTACCCCAAGGGACCAACAACTCTGTTCAGAAAAGATTCACATCCCTATGTTCTTTGAAGCACAATAATTGAACTCTAGAAATGACCCAAATGCCCAAGAACAGATGAGTGTATAAAGGAACTGTGGTACAAAAAATGTATTGTGCTATAAAAAATGATTAAATGCAAATTGCTGCTATATAAATGATATGGAGAGTAACATATTGAGTGAAGTTAGTCAGAAGTAGAGGACAGACACAGAATAATCCTCTCATATGTGAGATATAAATTCTTGTGTGTGTGTGTGTGTGTGTGTGTGTGTGTGTGTGTGTGTGTGTGTGTGTGTGTGTGGCTACACCCAGTGATGCTCAGGGCTTACTCCTGGCTATGTGCTCAGAAATCGCTCCTAGCTTGGGGGACCATAAGAGACACCGGGGGATCAAACTGTGGTCCGTCCTAGGTCAGTCGCTTACAAGGCAAACACCCTACTGCTGCACCATCGCTTCAACCCCCATATTCGAGATATAAAGAAGCATAGTAAAGACTGAGCATAGTAAAACATTGAGTTTACTATGGTGAGGGGTGGGGATGAAAGTAGGGTGTAGATTGAGGGGGACACTCTGGTGTAATATTAGAATATTTTTTTTATTTTTATGACTGAAACACAACTACAATCATGTTTATAAACACAGTATTTAAATAAAGATATTTAAAAATTTTTTAAATCAGTGCCAAAATATTCCAATGAGATTTATTTGACTCCATTCTAAAAATAAATAAATAATCTCATTTTATTAAAAGAAAAGAATATTGTATGCATAAAATGCTATAAAATACTATCTTTAACAGTGTTTTAATACACAGTGCCTAAAATAGATTCAATAAATGAATGAAATGGTATGTATGGTATGACCTGAGAGATAGTAGAATAGAGAAGATGTTTGCCTTTGCATGCCACCTACCCATATTTGATACCATATTTGATACACCACATAGGGTTCTCAGAACACAAAGCCAGGAGTGAGGCCTGTGTACCACTGCTGGGGCCCCAAATCCAAAACAAATAGAAAAGTACATAATCTGGGGTTGGGTAAACAACTCATATGGCCAAAATGTGACTTCTAATTGAAGAACGGTGGTGTGTGTGTGTGTGTGTGTGTGTGTGTGTGTGTGTGTGTGTGTGTGTGTGTGTGTGTGTGTGTGCATGCCACAAACTGCTGTTATCAGGTCTTTCAGAATACTTGGAATTCTCTGGCTATATTGAGGCCTTCCAGCATCCTGGCCTCCTCAGCTCAGTCTCAGACACTGCTCAGGGAAGAAGAAATTTCAACGGCCCAGCCTGTTCCTATTCACAGAGGTTATGAAGCTGTGACCTTGAAACAGCCACCTGGTGACACCACAAGAAAAATCAGTGAGCTCAGTGTAGCCCAGAGCAAACTGTGCCAAAGTGTGTCATTGACATGAAGGAGCTGAACCGAGATGCATCCACTCACATCTCACATGCAGGAAAGATGTCTTCTTCATCACAACACCACTCTCAGAAGATAGCAGGGTGCCTCTCAACTCAGGAGAATGTTCCAGAAGAAAACAAACTTTGTGTTCACACATCATACCCATTAGGATGGCTCCCATCCAAAGGAAAAAGGAAAAAAAAAATGGGTGTGGGCAAGGATGTGGAGAGATTGAAACATATGTTTGTCTCCTGGGAACTTGAAAAAGTACAACCACTACAAAAACAATAGGACAGTTGCTCAAAATCAAGTTATCATGCCAGTTCTGTGTAGGTCACCCCCGAAAAAACAAGACACTGAGGAGATGTCAAGCCCATGTAGAAAGCAGTGTCATATCATTTCCATTCCTTCAAATTAGCAGTGAAGACTGGATAACTAAGTGTGGTGGCTCCCTTAGGGGATATGGTGACCCCCCCCCCTTTTCAGATAAACCTGGAGGATGTCAAGCGATTGCGGGGGACTTTTTTCTTAAAGGGAACACATATTCTGAGACAGAATTCATAGAGACAGGAAGTACATTGTGGTTGGCAGGTGTGAGGGCAGAAAGGAGTAGGAAGTTTTTGTCCAGGGGTTAGAGTTTCTATTTTACAAGAGAGAGTCGAGGGCTTGGATGCTTGGGGTGACTGTACAACTGAACCATCCACTTTGGAGAAATTGCCTCTCAAATGTATTCACCACTCAGACTGGGTGAGAAACTGGGTGGCACCACTAATAAATAAACTTTTCTCCAGAGAAAGGAAAGATCCAATAAGCAGGCAACTTGCCAAAGACCAAAGAAAAGGACAAAAAAGAGTCAAAGTTAAGGCAGAAGAAAGGTGGGGTGCCCTGAACAGCCTAGCCCTGTGGGGGTCTGGACTGCTGCCTTTAGAGGCATTTCAGCTTCTCCCGAAACTCCATGGGGGGTTGGGGGTGCAGGTTAATATCCACAAAATACATTATCTTGGCCCTTCCGGGTTCTCAGTGTTTCTTTCGATGAGTCACAAAGGTTAACTGCAAGACTCTTAAATTAAAAACCCGCAGGCTTTTCCTTTTATAGACTGTCCTCAGGAGACCTCTCGAGTGTTCCCTCTGTCCACATACCCAACTGGCAGCTGCTCTTAGCATGCGTGTTTACAGAAATACCAGTAGTTATTGCATGTTCTTTTCCATGTGATTAAGCTTTGCCATAAAGCCCAGACTGGATTAGAAATCGACCTTTTCCCTTCTGAGAAAACCTGAATGGAAAGCAGTTGGCCACGTGCAGCTCCTGCCATCTACTGTCCAGTTCTGGAGTCTCATACCAAACTCCAAGAGGTTGAACAAGGCGTTTCCTCAACGTATCTGCGTGAATGGCTTGGACCTCTGCCCCACACACTGTAGGGGTATGGGTGTGGGAAGGCTGGAATTGCTGCCCACCAACTGTTCCACCCTAGACCCCAGCTACAGGCTCTGAATCCCCAGGCAAAACTTTCTGTCTTCTCAGTGATTATGCATGAAGCAGCTAGTCGGGTCACTCAAGGACAAGGGGACATGATGTCACAGCAGCCTTCGACATGGTTTTCTGAGTCGGAGATAAGCAACAAACACTCCCACTATGAGTCGAAATTTCATGGCACTGTAAGGGAGCATTTGGCAAATATATTCTTTGATCCCCAAACTGGTTGTTTCTATTATTCTTATTTTAGAATTAAGGAAATCAAAACACATGTTCAACCATTGGGTGTCAATGCCTTTCTGACTCAGGGAAGGAGCAAAGGGATTATAGGGTGGAAACATAACATAATCATGCTTTTCCTTTTTTGTGCCTGATTTTTCTTGCTTTGTTTTGTTTTCTTTTGTTTGTTTTTGGGTCACACCCGGCAGCGCTCAGGGGTTACTCCTGGCTCTACCCTCAGAAATCACTCCTGGCAGGCTCGGGGGACCATACCATATGGGATGCTGGGATTTGAACCACTATCCTTCTGCATGCAAGGCAAACAAACGTCTTACCTCCGTGCTATCTCTCCGGCCCCAATGTTTTGTTTTGTTTTGTGGTCACATCAATGTTGCTCAGGGTTTGTTTACCCCTGGCTCTGCTCTCAGGGATCATTTCTGGTAGGGCTCAAGAAACCTTTTGTGATTTCTGGAAATCTAACCCAGGAAGCCACGTGCTAGACAAACACCTTTCCCACTGTACTATCACTCTATCTTCTATGTATTTTTCCAAGAAAATGTCTCAACATTAAGGCATTCAAGTGCTTTCTCTGTTTTGTTTTGTTTTGCTTTTTGGGCCACACCCAGTGGCGCTTTGGGTTACTCGGGGCTCAAGCTCAGAAATCACTTCTGGCAGGCTTGAGGGACCATATGGGATGCCTTACCATGCTGCTATCACTCCAGCCCACCAAGTGCTCTCTTAACAGTTTGATGATGATCGTAGTCCAGAGTCCTGTGAGCAGATGAGCAGTCCACCAAAGTTTCCCCAGCCTCCTGCTCAGTTCTCTTGAACAGAGACAGATCCACTAGGTTCTAGGCAGAGTCATAGATGGCAGCTAGGTAATCAGTTTCCTTAAGAGTCACTCTTGAGTCTATGGCCATACCACCCTGAATGCGCCCAATCTCGTCTGATCTCGGAAGAGTCACTCTTGAGACCAAGGAATGTCTGCCGAGTTTCCAAATAAAACTCAGCTCAAATAAGGAAAATTGCCACTGCAAAGCATATTCATGTTCTGAATATCCACAATAGGGTTTTTGTTGCTTCAAGTCCTCCCATCTACAAGGAGTTTGGGACAATCATGGCAACAAATATACAAAGTTTCCAAGAGTGACAACTTTAAACAAGATTATATCCAGAATTGTGTGTATATCTTGATATGTGGTTTGAGGATATATATGTTTGTATGTATGTCTGTCAGGCGAGATGAAGAGAAAGAAGAGAGAAAATATGGCAAGTAATAGACTATATCCATGGACAGCCAGAGTTTGAATCAGTATGTGGGAGTTTGTGGCAGGGGAAACCAAAAAGGAAAAACTAGGGAAATGGGGAACCAGCAGAGCATGGTGTCCCAGAGTCTAAATATATTTGGATGTGATGACAAATGAAACTAAAAATGTCCGGGAGAATTTGTGGGACAGCCTCAGCAAACACACCCATAGTTTGGCACAGTTGGGAAAGTGAGCTGGCAGGCCTCTGTACATACTGTATCACTTTTTTTTTAGCATCAATAAAACATTTTTCTTTTCTTTGTTGTCATTGTCATCTGAATTTCTCTATGATCTCTTACTGAATCAATCCCCTACAATTAGACCTTCTGAAGACACTAAGCAGTTCATCTTTTCTGGTGGTTTTAGGTGATTCTAAAACCTGAGAATGGGCTGGGGATGTGACTCAGGGTTAGAGTGCATGCGGGAGGGTCAAGGCTCAATCTCTAGTACTGTAAAAAAAGAAAAGATGGTTGATATTTATGCTGATTCATAAAATGTTTATGAGGGAGGCTGGCTATGTTCAGGGAAGTGTTCTAAGTAATATATTTAAGTAATGTATTAAGTAATAATAATGTATTAAGTAATAATTATGTAATTATTAATTATGTAATAATTGTTAATTAATTATGTGATTATTATAATTAAGTAATACATACACCTGAGTGTATGAAGAGATTGTCTTAAAAGCATATCCTCCAGTCATACCCAAGATCCATAGCCACTACCATGTCTGCCCATTGGCATGCCATAAACTCATTAAACTCTCTAAAGAGAGGCAAGCCAAGCAATGAAAAATCAAGGATCTACTAGTGGCCTTGCAGCTGATCATACTAGGGACCTCAAGAGGAGGGCAGGATAAGTCAACCACCCTGTAAAGCCTCAGCAGCTGCACAACACATACCCCACAACTGCCACCCAACCAATGACCCAACTTCATAGTGTTTTTACTAATCTCTTTAGACTCCTAAACATCAAAATCTCTATATGTTCCAATTTTCAGATATCAATTTAAGATATCCAAAAATGAGAGAAGAACAAATATTAAAAAAGAGAGATCCATAAACACTTTGGAGACAGGGTGGTCTACCTCCTTCTCTACCTCAGATGCTTCCATACTTCTAGAAACTCTACCTGCCATGCCTATGATCCACAGCCTCCAGCATGTCAGCCCAGGGGCCCAGCCCCATGATCCTCAAAGTCCTGGACCATGTGGTCACATGATGCCTACATATTTTTCAATGCAGACTTCCTAGTAGCAATGTACCAAATTAGATATAGAATTATCATAGAAGACACTTAAGCCCAACAACAACAACAAAAGTAACAAAATGCTTAACTAGCAATAGCTTACCTTCAATGAAATAATGGCCCCACTACAAGATGTGACAATTTTCACAAATTTTCTTTTAATAATTTTTTGACAACTTCATTACCATTTACTTGTGATAAACAGTATTAACTAACTTATCCATACCTGCCAAGAGGTACTGGGAGAGACTAGCAGAGAGTAGAAAACTGGGAATTGTGGAGGAAATGTTACACCGGTGGTGAGATTGGTGTTAAATATTACATGCCAGAAATAACTATATTAGGAGCAATTTTGTAAACCCCAATGTTCAACTAAATTAATTAATTTTTAAGAGTGTATCCTCCAGATGACGGAGAAAGTTTACAAATAATAAATTACTCAGCAAAATAAAGTATTTCTAAGTGTGAACGAAGGCAGTTCAACGAACTCATGAGACCCTCAGATACATCTGAGCACCAAGTGCCTCCCCCAACTTCAGCACAGGGACAGTATGTGGGGGGGGGGATGGTGAAAGTGTGCGTGTGGGGGGAAAAGTAGAGAGAGATGAGAAAGATTTTTATTTTGCATAGTACAGTGTGATTTGGCCTTGAAAGAAAGTGACAATTGTTCCATTGAATGCAAAATTCTCCCTCCCAACCAGCAAGAGGCACAAATGGAGCACATGCCTCTAGATGAGTAGGTGGGTACTCAGAAAACTGGATCCAGACTGAAGTAAAGCAGACAGACAGAATCCTGACCAGGAAAAGGAGCTCTCAGGCAAGAATATGAGCAAACAAGGCAATTCCAAAGGTATCCACATGGTGGCATCAAAAGAAAAGGGAAGGGAAGAGAAGGGAAGGGGAGGCGAGGGGAGGAGAGGAGAAGGGGATGGGAGGGGAGGGGAGGGGAGAGCTTACTAAACCTTCTGCTATTGTATTATGACTTTATTGGAGAAAAAATGATTTTCACAAATATACATGCTACTGAACTTTATCCTCTCTTTTTTCTTCTATTCCATTTTAATTTTTTTATTTTATTTCTATTTTTTAATAACTTTGCTTTCTGTCATCGTGCAACAAATGTCAACTATATGATGCATTTTCTTAAAATAAATTTTTAACAAATTAGAAATAACATATTTGATAAGGAATTCATTCTACTATATATATATATATATATATATATTTGAAAATGCAACAGTAAAGAATAAAATAATTTGAGGACAATATTTGAGCAAGCATTTGACTGAAATAATTATATAAAAAAGCACTCAAAATTTCTCTTAGAAAAATATACTTAAATTTTTTAAATAATGATATACCAAATATTGATCACACTACATAAAAATTGTACACATTTGACTGATTATAAAAATTATAGGAGGTGTATTCTGAAGACATATGGTAAATTTTTTATAAATCTGGACAGGAAAGATAGTGCAGAGGGTAGTCATTTTGTATAGTTGACCCTAGTTAATCCCCAGTACTGCATATTGTCCTCCAAGTACATCCAGGAGTTTCCAGAGCATGGAACTAGGTAGAAACCCTGATCACAGTCAGGTGTGAGCTCCAAGAAAAATAAAGCTAAATATATCTTTTACTATAACCCGAGATAGTGAAAATGAATAAACAGTAATAACTTGAATGACTCTAAAATAAACTTATTTTTTTAATTTCCAATTTCACAAGATTATACATTTTGATTTAAGTATTTTCTGTGTTATCTACCAGGGACCGTGGAGAGGAAAATCTGGGAAGTTTTTCTATGTGCGGAGGTGATGTTTAGGAGGCAAACCCGTCTATGCTCAGGGCTAATTTCTGTGAGTCAGAGAAGCAGGTGCAGTGCCAGGAATCAAGATGACTACATACATGGTAAGGATAGGTCTGACGCCCTATACTATCTGTAATGCTAGGAATCATAGAACTACATTTTCATCTCCATATAACAAAAAATCATGAATTATAAATAAAGTCAATGGACTATACCAACATAAATTTCCTGATGTGTTCTTGTGTTATTGATGTAACAATATAGGGGCAGGAAGGAAATATATGAAATGAGACTAGAAAGAGAACAACCCCAGAGAAAAATTCCCAGAAATGGATTCAGGTTACACACCCACCGTGTACAGATGATGGTCCTTTCAAGCAACCTGCTCTTCCCAGATACTTTGTTTTACTATCTTCTATGTCTAAAACCCAATGCAGGGTACTTACCCATCACAGAGACTAGAAGAGAAGGCTTCCACCTGGTTGGACTTGCTACTTAAGGGATACCCCATACCCCAGAATTCCTATCTTTCCCATTATCTCCTCAAATAAATTTTATAATGAATTTGGCCATCTTGTCCTCAGTCCTTATCTCTCAATCTTAACTGCCAAGGCAAGAATCTGAGTCTGCTAAAATACTAGGATAATAGATATAAATGTTAGTTCTGCCTATATTATTCTATTGCTTTATTTGGGGAAATTTGTGTTGAGGATATATATCATTTCTTATAATTGGTATATGAGTCTAACATTATATCAAAATATGAAAGCTAAGATATTTGGGGTTGTTTGGGACCATATTTGCAGTGTTCAGGACTTAATCTGGTTTCTGTGCACTACGGTCACTCCCTTTAGTGCTCAGGATATGCTATATGATTGCAGGAATCAAACTGGGTTTGATTGAATGTAGGGCAGATACTATAATCAGGTATTATATCTCTGGGCAAAAAGTTATGATACTTTTTGTCTGACTCTGACCATAGCTATACACAGTCAGAAAGTCTGTCATAATTAACTACTTTAGTTTGGTATAGATTCAAATTCTTCTTTTTTTTTTTTTTTTTTGAACTATGTTGACATAACACTTTAAATTGAGGTCATTAAATGATCGGATTTAAAAAAAGATGAAGCTCAGAGTGGAGGCAATGCAAGAAGAGGCCCCGTGTGTAGGCCAGGACATTAACTTCCTCCCCTGTAGCCTCTCATTGGTTGATTGTGGTGATGTCATCATGACCAGATTTCTGGAATCCTATGATGCCAAGTGCTGAGGTACAGTTACTGTACTTCTTAAAGGTGGTGAGGCTGTACTCTCTACCTGAGGATTGAGAATTGATAGTCACAAGCTCTTAATGAGGTAGAAATAACCACAAGAGGGACTCGGAGGGGACATGGGCATAGGGTAGAAGAAAATAAAAGTACGTAGAGGAAGAAAGAGAATAAGAACAATTCTCCGAGAAAAATGGACTGTCTGAGCCTTAAGAGACACAGGACTCATGAGCACTGTGGGGAGTACCGAGAGCACACATACCCCATTAACAAAGAGGACTGTCCCCTGAGGGGAGTAGTGACAATGGGCCTAAGGAGGTACTGGAAACCAGTTCAGTCAACTGGCTGGGACCACTGTGGCCATATTTCTTGCAGGCTTGAGTGTCCATAATGTTATAGTGGTTCCCAGTGCTATATCATTGGAGTTTGCTCATCAGACTCAAGTTCTAGTTAGTTGCCAATGTGTAGAACACATTCTCCAATTGAAGTCATGTCTCCCCTTGTATACACTGGATTACTTCATGTCTTATTATCATGATTAACATGATTGTAAAATTAATCCCCATTCCAGTGTGATGTAATGAAGGTACACTCAAACATCACCACTTTAAAGAGATCGTTGATAGTGTACTGATCAATAACTGACTCTCAATCATTATTAATTATTATAATTATTAACATTACATTCCTCATTAGTAAATATTGTCTCAGGAAGTAGGTTAAACGGAAACAACAGAATACCATCAGGGATCCACTTTTGATTTTGAATACAGAGAAGAATGGATCGTTCTGATCCCCACTTGAAGAAGGTAAAACATGTCCAGAGCCACCAGGGCCCAACTGTGGGGGGAGGTCAAACCCCTTGTTGATGGTCTCCAAGTCTAAGAATGACTCCCAGAATGATAAATTGAATCCCATTCTTCCGTCCCCCCTTTTGAGGGAGACTTTGATATTAATATCCGACGTGAATAATCAACGGATGCAAAAGATTAGGGGACCAAAGGTTCAGCAAAGAAAGTCTTTTGTCAGTTGCAGCCAGCTCCAAAAAGCAAACCGAACCAGCAGTCAGTTCTGGCAAAAGAGCTCCCTATGCCTCCCCAACAAGCTATTTATTTATTTCCTTAATCACACCCACCTGGAAGATCCAGGTGGGATGACAGGCAAAAACAATATTACAACAATTACTCAACAATTCCCCCTTTTTTGTAAGCAAACAATAATAGTATACAATACAATACAATAATAATATACAATACAATACAACACTACATAATTACAATTATAAAACTTTAATGAAATATTAAATACTATAAAATTAAAAACATTAATTTCAATTAATTAAAAACATTTAATTACACTAATCATAAATTAAATATACTTTAAAAGATTTTAATCATAAAAAATACAAATATATAAGTTAAAATTTTTTTTACCAGGTTCAAAGTTACTCTCAAAAAATAAGGAGTATAGAACTCCTAAAAGTCCAATCAAAGACATTTGATGAAACAGGAAAGACGAGTTGTAACTTGATATAGGACACAGCACTGGAACAGTTAATGATGTATTCCTCAGTTCAATATCAGGAGGCTTGCAATTGTGGTGAGATTCCTACAAATAAAACGTTAAGAACTAGGAAGAAAAGATGAATTGTGAGAAATAATAAATTAAGGCATAAAGTGTCAGGAAAAAAAACCATAAACAAAAATTACAAAACCAATAAACATGCAAATACATACTATACAAAATTATGGGAATAACACTCACTTATAATCGCCAAAAATATCTATTAGACAGGAATCAAAATAAAGCCAAAGAAAAAATTTGAATTGAATCAAAAAGAAAAAAGAAAAAACACTTTGAAAATACAATAATGAAAAAACTGTTTAAATGAATATTTCAAAATAAAAAATTATAGTAACGAAAAAAAAACTTTTTAAATCAAAGTCGAGTAAATCTAGATGATCAAGAATTTCATGTGCAACATGACCATAAAATTCCATAATGCAAATATGAAACAATAAATATATTATAATCAGTCATCAATAATGAGCATTGTGAACAGAGTCTACCCAAAATTATGGTTATATCAAAACTATGATTATACCTTCATCTCAAAATCTATGTTGAGAGCAATAAGACACTGATGTTACAATGAAAAGTCAAAAGCTGCCAAATGAACATATATCGATACACAATCATAAAGCAACATTAACATGATTAAGAATCTTTCTTTCATATAGGTCTTAAGTAACATCAATATATTGCAAAATCTTCTAATTAATAGTGACCTAAAACAATACTGAAATTAAGGCATAAATACATCATACAAACAACCACAATGGGGATTCATCGTATTCATTCCTATTAAGGAATCATACCTAAAAATGACCAGTAAAACATCGATGATAATCGACAAATAAAGGAAATGATCATTAAGTATTCATAGTAGATCTCTGAGAAATATAAAACAAGATATATGCTGCTGTAGATTTTACCGATACAATAGGGATTTTCTTGATCTTCTTATCATCAAAATTGATCCAATACTGTTCTGTGGCAATTTTACAATATGAAGTACAATGTCCATAATGAACTTGACCAAAATGATTTGATACTGATGATAAATTATATTTTTCAATCTTGTTATTATATTCTTGAGTGAATTCTGCTAAATTGAGATCTTCCAAAGGAAAATCCTCATAAGTGTATAATTTTTTAATCTGTTTTCCATCAAAAGCAAAACGTTTCAAATGAATTATCAATACGGGAGGTATTTTCCATAAATATGTTTTCTTTGAAAAATTCCTTTTAGTGTTGCAATTATAACAGTGAATTCTATTGTTATCTCTCAAATCTTCTTCTTTAAAAAATTCAACAAGGCATTCCTGTAAAGTACATTTATCTGCAGACTTGACAGCCAGGGACAACTGAACAAATGTTTCATAAACCTCAGACTTTTGGTAACATGTAAGACACTGTAGTATAGATTTAAACTGTCCTTGAAAGGTATCATAGATAATAGATTTGCAAGCTCTAAATTGTTCATATTTATCATTGTCTATAAAATTTACAGTTTCATCTGTTATTGAATTTTTAAGCAAATCTTGATGTAGTCCTTCTATAAGAAACATTAATAATTCGTGAGGATCCTGTTGGTTGTGTCCAGCAAATTGGTCATTGAGTAAACTTATTATTGCTTTGAAACTTTCAGGATTGAAATACTTATGGCATCCATTTCCCATGATTTTGATAAGATGACCAAATTCATCTGCTAATTTACCTTTATGTCCCTCTGGATTTTCTCTGTTAATATCTTTTTTATAATGATCTTGATAAAAATACTGAGTCAAGTCTGTAATATTATACAAGCATTGCAATATTGAATTCATGTAACATGAGTTACCCAAATTTTGTAATCCAGTGAAAACAGGTTTCTGTTTTTCTATTTGTAGTCCAGACTGTAAGGATTTTTCACTTTTGTCAGATTCACTGAGAATATGAGGTATGAAAGTTAATCCCTCACTTACTTTCCCAGTCACCTCAGCAGCACCACAACTGTCAATATCTTGAGCACTCTGTACTTGATGTGGGGAGGAATCTATAGTCCTAGCAACCTGACCTTGATCATCAGTGCCAGTCCGATTTCTAACGAGGCGCAAGGGGACCCAAAATTTCTTAGGAGGGTTGTCATTTGTAGAAACATAAGCATAACCCCTCCCTCTCAAGAGGAGATAACCAGCAATCCATTTTTTATCCTCTTTTATCCAAATTGGAATATTTGTAGTTTCTTGTCTCTGATTATCTTCTTTAAAATGTTTTTCCCCTGCTGTATAGCTCTCTCCCTGAGGTAAACTTAGATAATTTAGTGTAATGAGAGTCAAAGATAACAGCTCCGTTGGCATTAAACCTCTTTTTCTATTCTTTTGCAATTGAGTTTTCAGAGTTCTACGGGCTCTTTCCACAATTGCCTGTCCTTGACAATTGTGGGGAATTCCTTTAAGATGTTTTATCTGCCATTCATTACAAAAAAATGCAAAAGTTTTACTTATATAAGAGGGTCCATTATCAGTCTTAATAGAATACGGAATACCCATAACAGAAAAACATTGTAAAAGAAAACTGCAAACTGCCTTAGATTTTTGGGAAGACATAGGAATTGCCCAAATAAATCGAGAATATGTATCCACTACCACATGAAGGTATGGTTTTTGGGAAATAAGTCTGTTTGAGTTACATCCATTTGCCACAATTCGTTAGACTGCAAGCCTCTTGGATTTGCTCCTGCTATATGAGTCTTTTGTGCTAGCAGGGCACATATGTTACATCTTTTTATAATTTCTCTCGCTTGCCTCCATGGAATTTGATAATTTACATGTAAACGACGAGCATTTGTGTGTAAGGCTGAATGTTCTTCTACAGGTGATTTAAATATAGGCATTGCCAACAAATCAGCAGTTTTATTTCCTTGAGCCATTGGCCCTGGAAGGCCTGAATGAGCTCTAATATGTGTGATGAAGATAGGTTCAGTTCTTTTCTGAATAATGTATTGTAACTTTTTTAATAAATTCTGTATAATAGGACTATGAGAATTGAGGGAGGCAGTGGCTATCACCGGGCATAAATTTACAACATATAAAGAATCAGAAACGACATTCATGGCTTCAGATACATTTTCTAATAGATAAATTAACATTGCTAATTCAACTTTCTGTGCAGACTTATATTTGGTTTCTATTGTTATATTCATATTTTCTCCGGTTATTCCACCCCGTCGCCCACTTGATCCATCTACATAAAAAACTTTTGCATTGGGAATAGGAGAATCCCTCACAATTGAAGAGATAACAAACTGAGTCTTTTTCAAAAAGTCCCAGGTCTTTCCTTTTGGATAATGAGAAGAAATCTCTCCTGTAAAATCTGAGAGAGCCCTTTGTAGAGATTCATTAAGAGGCAATATTAACTCAATTTCCTTTTTTGGTATTGGCAATACTATTATATCTGGATCAAAACCTAACAAAGATATTGATCTAAGTCTTGCTTTGATAATCAATTCTGAGATTAGTTGCAGGTAAGATATCACAGACTGAGGCTGTTTGTTATGTAAATACACCCATTCCAAAGGACCAGCCTGTTGCATTAAAGCTGCAGTAGGTGTTTCTTTTGTAGGGAAAATTAATAAAAATACCTTCTCTCCAGGGATAAATCTTAAGAGAAATGATTTTTGCAGTCTGTTCAAGAAAATGTCCAATTCATTTTTAGCAGCTTGTGTTAAATTTCTGGGGCTGTCTAATGCAGGATTACCTTCCAAAGTTTTAAACAGATTAAACAGCTCTGCATTTGAAATTCCTAACGCTGGGCGGAGCCAATTTACATCACCCAAAAGTTTCTGAAAGTCATTAAGCTTTTTAAGGTTCTCTTTTTTTATGGAAATTTTTTGTGGACGTATTGATGTTCTGTCCAAAATAAAGCCCAAGTATTGATACGGTGGCATGGTCTGTATTTTTTCTAAAGCTATTTTCAGTCCTGCCATTTGCAAACAATTGATCACATAAGCATATAATTTTTGTAAATCTGTTTCATTATTCATTGTAATTAAAATATCATCGGTGTAATGATAAATTATAGCTTGTGGAAATCTTTCACGAGCAGGACTCAAAATTTTGTCCACAAAATATTGACACATAGTTGGTGAATTTAGCATGCCCTGAGGGAGAACAGTCCATTGAAAATGCCTGCAAGGGTGAGTATTATTAATAGAAGGAACTGAGAATGCAAAACGGTGTTTATCATCTGGGTGAATAGGAATATGATAGAAGCAGTCTTTTAAGTCAATTATAATTAGTGGCCCCTAGTTTCCCAGGGATGGAGAAGAAGCTGCCAGTGTCCAGGTAATTGGGGACACATTTCTGCTCCACTGGGCTCAACCCCTGGTTGGGGGAGGGTATGAGAAAGAAACGGTTTCCTCTTTGAAAAGTTCAGAGCATGTAATAGTCCTGCAATCGAAAGACATAGCCCTACAGGAGGAAGTGAGAGGAGAGAGAGAAGGACAGATAGCGTAAGAAATAAAGTGTCTTTTTATTCATGCCTGAAGTCTGATTTGGCCACTGGCCAGAGATTTTTTTTATTTATTTTTATTTTAATGTATTTTATTTTTCTTAGTTCATCACATCAAAGTATATTTTAGTTCATCACATAAAATATATAGTTTAGTCATACAGATATCTCCACTAACAAAAAGTATATTGTTCCAACAAAACCTTTTATAAGTTGAAGTGTTATAAAGCAGAGAAGCAAATACAATTAATTCACATGAAAACCTTTTTGGCATTCCCAGACTCCAAAAAGAACTTACTAAATCATACCAAACAAAAAACATTAATAAAGCAGGAATTATACTACAACTGTATAACCTGTAGAAGATATTTGGGGGGAATAATCTAGATTAGATTAAATTAAATTAAATTAAATTTCTGCTAGCCCCATGAAGGCTATTGTCAAACTGCACCTCTTGATTTTTGAGGGCTTGGAGTTGGTCTCTGCTACCTGGATCCTTAGAGAATCCTGGTTGTCTGGTTGAGTTGTACGTATAAGGAGCCCTTAAAGTGGAAGAAATAGTTGTCAAACACAAAATAGAGAACTGAGTTTATCAGGGTAAAGGAAAAAGAGTTTGAATGGTATCCTTGGACACTGGTGGAGAGATTTTTAGATCAAGATTGATCTATGCTGACAGGCTGGCGCTGCTCTGGTCATTACCCTGGGTGCCATTCTAACAATCCAAATTTTTCTTTTTATACCCTATGTGACAGGGGGCATATTCAAGGGGCATGTCCAGATAAAACTGTCATTATAGTGAGAGTATCAAAAAGGCATGTTCAAGTCCAACTGTTGTTCAGGTTGAGGTATCCAAGGTGAATGTCCAGTCCAACTGCAATTATCTGAAAAGAAAGCAATAACCCCTGTCTCTAAGAAATCCATACACTCGGTTCCTCCTGACCAATTCGGTTCTCCAGTCACATACTATGCGATCCAAGTCCCAATTGCCATATCAACTTTTCTTTCTTGGAAAACTCTGAGGGACAGTGGTTGCTGTCATGAAAATTTCTCCAGGGTTTTGGTCTGAGTCAAAAGATTGGACAGTTTAAGGCTAGCACTGTCATTTGTGTGATTTAAACCAAATGAGTCATTTATTATACACAACAGTATCAACTTTAAAGGATGTTAGAAGTGCTGAGGTGATAGCACACCAGTAGGGTGCTTGCTTGCATACAGCCAAACTTGGTTCAGTCCCCAGCATTAAAGGATTGAAATACTCAGGATGATATCTGGAGAGTTGAATGAGGAATATCCCTGGAGCATCACTGCATCTCAGCAAAAATAGCAAAAAGCCAGAGGTTGGACCCTTGTTTTGTATACAGCTGACCCATGTAGATCACTGTACCCCAGGTCTTGCTAGGAGTTATTCCTGAGCATCACTGCTTATGGCCTAACCACACTCTCACCCCCAACCACTATCTCTCTCTCTCTCTCTCTCTCTCTCTCTCTCTCTCTCTCTCTCTCTCTCTCTCTCTCTCTCTCTCTCTCTCTCTCTCTCACACACACACACACACACACACACACCAGGTTTTCAACATAACCATATGCAAAAGACTGAGGTTCTCCTTTCTGGAAAAGAGACCTTTGTGGTTGAAGCTCTGTAAGAGAAGGGAACTAAGTGACACATGCCCTCACAGCATGTGTTTGGCCCTAGAGCAGGTTTCTCCACAGTGGTCAGAAATTGCTTGAGGTCTCTAGGTAGGCACATAGTGTAGTTGGGATTCAGCAGCCTCAGGAGAAATAGGATTCCTAATGGGAAAACCTGGATCAGTGTGAGAAAGAACACAACTTGCATTTCTGTGATACCAAGACACTTGCCTGTGAGCTTCATGCTCTTTCCAATCCCATCTTTGGTTTCAAAGAAGTTGAATGAAGGATGTGCCTGCAATGGCAGCAGCCAGCAGGAGGACAATAGAAAAACCAATACAAATATATCCCCATAGATAAAACCAGAAGTGAATGACAGTGGAAATGAGGTTCCTCAAATAGAGGGGCAACAGGAAAAGCAAAATGCAGTGTGGCGGACCCTAGGGGCTATTAGTGCTTAATAGGGTAAGGATGTGCACATGTGAAGCACTGTGAGCTTGTGCTCCTGAAACATAACTGAAAAAAAGCAATGTTGCCCCCAGTTAAAAAAAAATAAGTCAAAGAACAGAGAGGGAGGAAGATGGAGAGAGAGAGAGTTTGGACAGGGGAAGGTGCCATTGCCCTGGATGATGTTATTTTGTTCCTGGACTACATCAGACATCCGAGGCCCATCAGGATTGGTCTCTGAGAACAGAAACAGAAGTAAGCCTGAGCAACACTTGGTGTGGCATTAAACCCTTCCCCCAAAAAGGAAAGAAAAAGCACACATTTTATTGGACCAACTGCTTTTCCTCCTACTCACCGCCTACAACAGGGCAACACTGACCTCAGAAAGAGAAAAGGTAAAGAAGGAATGCTGATGCAGTGATCACTTATACTGGCAGGCTTTGCCTCTGAAGCAGCATGTTTTTATCTGAGAACCAAGAATTATTCTGTATCAGGATGTCACAGTCCTCTCAACACAGCCACATGTATGCTCAAGAATCGGTACAGAAAATAACAGACAGATGCCCCTCCTATATCTAGACTGTTCTATTAGCAATGAAGGGCTTCGAGGGTTTGGGTTGGGCTTCCCCTCTTCTGCCTTTGTTCTGCTTTTATCTCCCTGTCTCTTTGCTCACAGATCATGACCGCCTAATTTCCATCCTGACCACAACCCAGATCCCAGACCACCAAGGGAGCTGGGGTCTCCTGCACAAGCCCCTGCCTTCGCCAGCAAATCCACCTCAACAGGACCTCACACCTGCACAAAATCTGCAGCAAGGAGCTAGTGTCCAAAGCCCTGTTGGTTCCTGATCTTCCAGTGTGAACTACCAAGGCCCCACACTATCCCAGAATCTGACATGCAAAAGGCACCTGGGGGCACTAGAACATGGCAAAATCAGACACAGTGTTCATAGAAAACTGATGTTTTTTATTGTCCTACAAATGTTTTATTGTTCTGTTCATTTTGTGTTTAAAGATTTATTTCATTAGTTTCATAATTTTATTGTTAATAAATTATTATTTGTTACTGAAAGGGAAGTCTTTCCAGACTTCTTCATCATGCCTTGCCCTTCTCTGTTGTAGAGAAAAATCCTAACATCTTCAGCAGGTACTGAAAATAAGGCTGTAATTGTTTTTGCAGGGAGCCAGGTTTATGCTACTGCCCTCAAACTAGTCACATTCAGATCAATGGAACAAAAATGCAGTATCAAATGTCACAGGCAGCTCAGGACTGGAAAGAGTGGCTGGACACAGGAACAATAGTGAGGCCTTCTAGGAAAGTGGGCACTGGAGTCAGCAAACTGTGACTAGACCTCACACCAAGAGAGGAATCTAGATGTAGCCCGTTTATGCCCTCAAAGAGCAGGATGTTTATACATTTTCTTTAGCTAGTCTTTCTGAGTTATCAAGGAAGAAGGGGGTGATCAATAATTTACTTAGCAGGAAAGTATCTGTGGTTTTCTGTGAGGTATAGATGATCATCAAAACATTCTATAGAATTCATTGACATTCTCCTTAATACAATGATTACAATACTTATTGATCTATACCGGAGATGTCACTTAATTTTGGGCTATGATTGAATAACATCCTAATTTCCCAAAGCTTCATTAGTCTGCTGAATCAGCTTATAGCTTGAATGCCCAGTTCCTTTTTTTCCAGAGATGGGTGGGTGTGTTTTTTGTGTGGCTGTATACTTCATACCTATATTGGGTTTTGTTTTTATGCAAAGATTATCTTTAAAACCAGTGGCCATGACTCAGGGCTGGATGCTCTGATTCTTCAGTCATCTTCACATTCTTATCTCCTTATATATAGCAGAAACCAAAGCCAAAATCAGGATAAAAAGATGACTAGTTTTTAGAATAGGAGTCATTGCACCCAGCACACCTCAATACACAGGAATAAAGAAGAAAGGGAAGGCAGAGCCACAATGGAAAGTTCTTTAGCTTCTCCTCCCCGGAAACTCATATGGGCATTAGGTCAGTGGGAACTCTTCTGCAGTTAGGAGCATTCCATGGCTAGCTATTGGAGTTACCATACATGCTAACTCAGGATCATGGCTCAGCTCTTCCCAGCCTCCCCTGGGAACCCCCGGGGGTATTTTTCTTACCTCTCACCAGAAGGAAATAGAGTTGAAAGCAGGGTGTAGAGGGAGTAGCCTGGACCATTGACATACCCCACCCAGGGCTCAGGAAATGCCTTCAGCTGAGGGTTGCTGGGCTGAGTGATGGTTACACAGACTGGCATCCCAGCTTTGGAGTGAACAGACATTTCAAATGAAGAATGTATCTCAAGTCTCAGAGGCAGGGTTGAGCTAAGTGGCTGAAGACTGTGGGTTTGAGTGAGTCCTGACTCCAAGCCTGGATGCTTGCTTTACAGTCTTTGCAGTGATGCGGTAGTCTACAGAGCTCATGGTAGAGCCAGAACCCCAATGGAGCCTATAACACCGTGGGTATGACCGAATATGGTACAGCTATGCACTGTTGTTAGGACTAGAAAGTAGCACATTGTAGATTCTCATTGCTGCACTTAAAACATTAATGCATTTCTCCTGGGGTCAGAAGTGCAGGGAACAAGCAACACAATTGTCTTGGTTGCAGCAAACCCAAGATTGATCCCTGACATTGAAAGAAAACCCTGAAACACTGCCAGGTTGGCTTCTTGATATGGCTTGAGCTCCAAATCCCGTCACCTGTACGAGGTCCAACTGGCCCCTATTGAACAAGTATGTGCACAGATCATCAAGTCAATGCCTTGGCTTCCTCTGAAGTATGAGATGTTGGTAGTGGGACAAGCCTCCAATTCAAGGGCCTAAAGTCAACTGGCTTCCAAGATGTAACTCAAGGAGCACAAAGTTCCAGCAACATCAGTCATGCCTCATTTCCCCACTTTTGGATTCCAACCATTCAATATAGATAACATCCCCACATATTCTTTAACTCCTTAGAACAAAACTTTTAAGAATGTTGGAATTGTTGTATTTGACAATCCCCAATATCTTGCCCAAAATCACACTGCCCAGAATATCCCTTTTGCTTACTAACAATGAATCATTATGCCCAGGAAAAGAGACAGCACTGTTTATAGAGTTGGAAAATGTGGGACTGTCTGCTCTCTCATCAAACCTTATTTCTGCCTTATTGACTACATTCAAAAGAATGTTATCCCAGGGCCAGCGAGGTAAGGTGTGTGCCTTGCAAGCGCTAGCCAAGGAAGGACTGCGGTTCGATCCCCTGGCTGGCATCCCATATGGTACCCCCCCCAAGCCAGGGGCAATGTCTGAGCGCTTAGCCAGGAGTAACCCCTGAGCATCAAACAGGTGTGGCCCAAAAAAAAAAAAACAAAAAAATAAAAAAAGAATGTTAATCCCTTATGTGAGTTAATATAATACAAATCACAGTCTTCTAGCAATTTATAATAGCAGTTATTACAATGGATAGTTATTCATAAACCATTGAGTAAAGATAACAGTGTCCCAGGTATAAGTTCCTTCATATTGGTTCAAGTGGAATGCCTGAAATATGCCACTTTGTTCTTTTTCTTTTAATCAGAAAAACTACCACATTTGTCTTAGTCTTTTCTGCCTCTGTTCATTATACAGGAGAAACCCCTGGGCAGCTATGCAAATTAAAAACCTAAGAGCACCCAAGAGAACCATTGGCCTCTACATGCAAGCTTTGTCTTCATAAACTACCTCCTCAAAGTAAAAGAATTTCCAAGGAAACATTTTAGCTTGCTTTAAGTTAAAATTATTTTTATGAAATGTATTATAAAAACTAAACAAGGTTCAGAATGTGATATTTTGCAAACAGTTGATAAATACTGCAACTTTTCCTAGTTCTAGGTTCTACTGGTCATTCAGGAAGAGACTCTGAGCATGATGAGATGGTTTTCTGCCTATGCTGGAACCTTGACATTAGAACCTTTATATAATTACCATCCAGAAATCCTCAAAATATGATCTATTAATGATAGGTAGAGATATTCTGTCATTTCTTTGAAAATACAATATCTAAAGGCTAATTTAGAGTAGAAATTTTGTATTTTCTCTAGTTAAAAGCTTTCTGTTAGACATTCTTAGTGTATCAATCTGGCATTAAAGTAGCAGGTACAATCTTACTCTATTTATTGTGGGGGAGTTACACCCAGAAGTGCTCAAGAACTTCTCCAGATGGGGTATTGAGGTCACTTTGAAGTGCTCAGAGAGAAATACAATACCAGGAATAAAAGCTGATCTTCTCAAATGCAAAGCCTGTGCCCTGAGTCTTCCACCACCCAACTTACAATAGTTTTTAAATGTTCTCAATAATGATAATAAAACTAGAACAGATTAAATCAGAGCAAACAGAACAGATATGTTACTGTAGACCTGCTGTCACCCACTCTACTCAATCTTCTCCACTATGTGTATCCCAAATCAGAGAACAGTACATTTACTCCAATCCAGAACCCTACATCGACACACCCTCTACACCCTTGAATTGACATTGACATTCAATTCTGCTCTTGTGATGGACATTTTGTGGGGTTTCACAAAAGGCTAATGATGTGCCCCACCTTCTAGCACTTTATTTAAAAAGACTGTCATTGTAGAGGAGGGCTGGAGTAAAAATACATGGGTAGGCATTTGCCTTGCATATCATGGCTGACCAGGGTTTGATCAATAGGGCCACATATGATCCCTGGAACTCAGCAGGGTGATCCCTGAGTACTAAGTCAATAGTAAGAGTACAGCCAGGTGTAGGCTCAAAAGCCAAACAAACAACAAAAAGATGATCACTGACTTGGAGCAGAAGTCAGTAATAAATAGGTCTCTTGCCTAGCACAAGATTCAAGACCAATCCCTGACACACCAGATAGATGGTGAGTGAATGATCCCTGGCAAGAGTCAGGGCTAAGCAATGAGCATGACCAGGCAAGGCTCCAAAATAAAGTGAAAAAAACAAGCAACAGAAAAAGGAACAAATATGTTCACAGGCTTCAAAATACTCTATGGGGGCACTAGATCAACACTGCATGTGTAGTTCAGTTGTGTGAGCCCTGAAGGATATTAAGTTTTTCCAGGTGTAACCCTGTAGGAAACTGAGCCCTGCTAAATGTTGCCCTGAAGGATACTGAGCCCTGTTCAGGTGTGGCTCTGAGTAACACTGACAACCTATTGGTGTGGCCCAGAAGAAAACAGCCCTGTTAGGTTTTGACTGAATGACATAGAGCACCACAATTTGTGGCCCTGAAGGACACTGAGCCCCACCAGTTGTGGTCCTGAAGGACAGAGAGCCCTGCCAAGTTTGGTGCTCAAGTACATTGAGCTCCACTGAGTAGCTGGAGTCATCTGCCACTGTCAGGGCCCAAGTTCCAACCCCAGGCCTGTACAGCAAATCATAGGCTTGTTTGGCCAAGAAACCATATGTGGACCCTGTGCCTCTTAAAGATTGCTTGGGAGCCTCCCTCTGCACCCCCTAAAAGAAAATCCTGTCTGTTCTACTGTTCTAAACATTGGTCTCCCTCCTGCTAAACCTGTAGAACAATGGCCTTTATAAGGTAGATTGAGGAGAGATTCTTAGTTTTCATTCATCTGAGAATACCTTGATCTTTCCTTTCTTTCTTCACAATATGTTATGTTATATATACATATGTACATATACATATGTACATATGTATATATACATCAAAGGGTAGCCATGCTTTTTTTTTTAACTTCAGTGTCATGTCTTACAGCAGTCATAGAAATGAATACTTTAGGCAGTTTCAACACCCCTCACTGAACACCAGTAGTCTTCTACTACAGGCCATTTCTCATAGCAAGTTTGGTTTAAGCAAACTAAAGAGCTGATAGAAACTAAATAGACTGACCCTGTCTAAAGATTGAGCCTCAGTTGTTTATTGGCATGTCTTCCCAAAATACTACAGTTTTTTAATTTGGGGAGTTGAAGTATTGTGATTCATAATATTCTCAATAGTTTCACAGTAGATATTGTAATGCAACTCCCAGCACCCAATGGGCTTGCCTCCCTCCCCCAAGGACTCTCAAGCTCCTCCCTTCTAAAACCTCCTACAATAAATCAGTTTTGTAGATCAGTTCTCCTGTTCTATTTCCAACAGCCAACATTATCCTTAATGGGGAAAAACTGAAAGCATTTCCACTAAGATCAGGTACTAGGCAAGGCAGTCCACTGTCTCCACTCTTATACATCATTTTTTAGAAGTCCTAGCAATAGCAATCAAACAAGAGAAGGGAATCAAAGAAATCCAAATAGGGAAAGTGGAAGTCTAAATATCTCTTTTTGTAGATATGATGGTATACATTGAACACCCTAAAGAGTCCACAGTAAAACTCCTACAAACAACAAACTAATACAGCAAAGTGGCTTGCCACAAAGTCAATACCCAAAAGACAGTAGTATTCCTCTATACAAATAAAAAAGCAGCGGAAAAAGAGATTAAGGAGGTGATTCCAATTAAAATAGTACCTAAAATATCAAATACCTAGGCATAAACCTGACAAGAGAAGTCAAAAACCTATACCATAAAAAAACTCAAAACACTTCAAAAATAATTGAAGAGGACCTAAGGAAAAATAAACCTAAATATATCCTTTACTCCAATCCAGGTAGTGAAAATGAATAAACTTCAACAACTTGAATGACTCTAAAGAAACTTATGTGAAATTTTTTTAAATTACCAATCTCACAAGATTATACATTTTGATTTATATATTTTCCTGTTATGTACCAGGGAACCTAGACATGAAGAACTAGAAAATTTTTCTGTGTGTGATTATTTGTGATGTTTGGGGGCAAACCAATCATTTATGCTCAGGGCTCATTTCTGTGAGTCAGGGAAGCGGGTGCAGTGCCAGGAATCAAGATAAGCATGACCATGGCAAGGATAGTTCTGACCCACTATTAAATCTATAGTTCAAGGTATCATTGAGCTACATTCTCACCCCATATAATAATTTTTAGACAAGTTCAGCAAGTAGAAGAACAGATTCAAAGTGGAAAAACAAATTAAAAGAGAGGCACTGGTGTAGCCCAAGTGCTTTGAATGTTATGATGTTGGTCACACAAGTGTTATTCTGTGTTCAAATTGTGTTGAATCAAATGTAAACATGAAGATAAGTGAGCTTATATAAAAATTGTGAATTATACATAAAGTTGATGGACTGTTCCAACATCAATTTCCTGATGTGCTCTTGTGTTACTGACAGCAATATAGGAGCAGGAAGGAAATATATGGAATGAGACTAGAAAGAGAACAGCCCCAGAGCAATATTCCCAGGAATGGATTTAGGTTACACACCCATTGTTTACAGATGATGATCCTTTCAAGCATCCTGCTCTTCCCACACCCTTTATATTACCATCTTGCATTTTTTAAACCAATGGAGAGTGCTTAGCCATCCCAGAAAAAAAATAAGAGGATTCCACTTGGTTGGATTTGCTACATAACGGATACCCCATATCCAGTCTCCCGATATTTCCCATTATCTCCTCAAATAAATTTTCTTTTTTATATAAATATTTATTTAAATACCATGATTACAAATATAATTATAGTTGGGTTTCAATCATGTAAATAACACCCCCCTTCACCAGTGCAAAATCCCCATCACCAATGTCCCAAATCTCTCTTCTCCCCTGTACATGAGACAGGCTTTTTACTTCCCCCATTCTCAAATAAATTTTCTAATGAATTTGGCCATCTTGTCCCCAGTCCTGATCCCTCAATGTTAACTGCCTGAGGGCATGACCTGAGTCTGCTAGAACAGTGCAAAAAAATAAATAATGGAGGTTAGTTCTGCATATATTGCTTTCTTTGGGGAAAATTGTGCTGAGGTTATTTAGGATCCCTATCATATCTTACAATTGGCATATGAGTCTAAAATTATATCAGAATATGGAAACTAAGACATTTGGGTTGTCTGAGACGATAGTCAAAGTGTTCAGGGTTTAATCTGATTTCTGTGCACTGGGGTCACTCTCTTTAGTGCTTAAGAGATGCTGTATGGCTGTAGGGATCAAATTGGGTTTGACTAAATGTAGGATAGATGCCATAATTGTGTATTATATCACTGGACAAAAAAAGTTAAGATACCTTATGTCTGATACTGACCATAGGTATACACAGTCAGAAAGGCTATCAAAATTAAACCACAATATAGTGACATAATTATACTAAAACTAGCATGACAATGTGAAAGAAGGAGAGAAATAGAATGCCTGTCTCCAAAACAGGCAGGGGTGGGAAATAGGGGGGTATTGGTGGTGGAAATTTGTATTGGTGAAGGGGGGTATTCTGTTTATAACTAAACATGTACTGTAATCATGCCTGTAATTATGATGCTTAAATATTAAAAAATATTCTTGATCAAAACTCTCAGAAAATGGGAATGAAAGGAACCTTTCTCAATCTAGTTGAAGCCATCTACCACAAGCCAATGGCAAATATTATCCTCAATGGAGAAAAACTAAAAACCTTTCCTCTAAATTCTGGTACAAGATAAGGCTGTCCTCTCTCACCACTCCTCTTCAACATAGTACTGGAAGTTCTTGCTATAGCAATCAGGCAAGAAAAAGATATCAAGGGAATCCAGATAGGAAAGGAAGAAGTCAAGCTCTCATTGTTTGCAGATGACATGATACTCTACTTAGAAAACCCTAAAGACTCTACCAAAAAGCTTCTAGAAACAATAAACTCATATAGCAAGGCTACAAAATTAACACACAGAAATCAATGGCCTTTTTATGCACCAATAATGATAGGGAAGAGAAGTAAGTCAAGGAGGCAAACCCATTCACAGTAGTGCCACACAAACTCAAATATCTTGGAGTCAACTTGACTAAAGACATGAAGGACCTATACAAAGAAAACTATAAAGCCCTGCTCCACGAAATAAGAGCGGACACATGGAAATGGAAACACATACCCTGCTCATGGATTGGCAGGATTAACATCATTAAAATGGCAATCCTCCCCAAAGCATTATACAGATTTAATGCGACCCCCTTAAAAATACCCATGACATTCTTCAAAGAAGTGGATCAAACACTTATGAAGTTCGTCTGGAACAATAAACACCCTCGAATAGCTAAAGCACTCCTAGGGAAAAGGAAAATGGGAGGCATTACTTTCCCCAACTTTAAACTTTACTACAAAGCAATAGTTATCACAAAAGCATGATATTGGAATAAAGACAGACCTTCCGATTAGTGGAATAGGCTTGAGTTCTCAGACAATGATCCTCAGACATACAATTACCTAATTTTTGACAAAGGAGCAAGAAATCCTAAGTGGAGCAGGGAAAACCTCTTCAACAAGTGGTGCTGGCAGAACTGGTTAGCCACTTGCAAAAAAGCGAACATAGACCCCCAGTTAACATCATGTATGAAGGTAAAATCCAAATGAATTAAAGACCTTGATATCAGACCTGATACCATAAGGTATATAGAACAACACGTCGGTAAAACACTCCATGACATTGAGACTAAAGGCATCTTCAAGGAAGAAACTACACTATCCAAACAAGTGGAAGCAGAAATCAACAGATGGGAATACATTAAGCTGAGAAGCTTCTGCACCTCAAAAGAAATAGTGCTCAGGATACAAGAGCCACCCACTGAATGGGAGAAACTATTCACCCAACACCCATCAGATAAGGGGCTAATATCCAAAATATACAGGGCACTGACAGAACTTTACAAGAAATTTTCCTGTACATGGATGTACATGGAATCTATCATGCTGAGTGAAATAAGTCAGTGGGAGATGCAGAATAGTTTCATTCATCTATGGGTTTTAAAAAAAATAAAAGTCATTTTTGCAACAATCTTCTGAGACAATGAGAGGAGGGCTGGGACTTCCAGCTCACTTCATGAAGCTCACCACAAAGAGTGGTGAGTGCAGTTGTAGAAATAACTACACAGAGAACTACCATAATCATGGGAATGAATGAGGGAACTGGAAAGCCTGCCTATCTGGAAAGCCTGTCTGTGGGGGGGGATGGAGGGAGGTTTGGGACATTGGTGATGGGAATGTTGCACTGGTGAACAGGGTGTTATTTACATAACTGAAACCTAATCACAATCATATATGTAATCAAGATGTTTAAATAAAGGAAAAAAAGAATTAAAAAAACATAAAACAATGAATAAATTATAAATTTATTTTTTATTTAGCAATAATGTAAATAGATTTTACTTACTAATAAAAACACAAAGACATGCTTCATTGCATGTCACAGAAAAAAATGATGTGCCAAATAAAGAAAAATATAAAAATTAAGATAACTGAAGGTAGTTAATGGATAACAGCAAGAAAAATAGAATAAATGGAATAAGGCTTTTCTTTAGTTGTTCAGTTATTTATTGTTTTCTTTAAAATACATACATACATGTTTTATAATTTCCTATGATCAGATTTTGTTGTGTTTATTATTGCTGACAAAACGTTTTATTATATGCTGTATTTTATTAATATTAAAATTAAGAAAATTATATAAATATGTATAGTCAGAAGTAAAAAATATTAAAAATATGTATTAAAATAAATACAAATAAAAATAATGAATAAACTATAATTGTTATAGATTAGAATTAGTCGTTTCATTAAACTATGAGGACTTAAACTATAATTTGAGGTCATTACATGATCTGATTGAAAAAACGATGAAACTTATAGTGGAGGCAATGCAAGAGGAGGCCCCAATGTCAGGCCAGGACACTCCCCCATGGCCTCTCATTGGTTGATTGTGGTGATGTCATCATGACCAGAATTCTGGAATCCTATAATGCCAACTGCTTAGCGACAGTTAGTTTACTTCCCACAAGGTGGGGAAGCTGTACTTTGCACCTAAGGATCAAGACCTTGATGGTCACAAGCTCTTATTGAGGTAGGATGAACCACAAGAGGGACTCAGAGGGGACATGGGGAACTGATAAAAGAAAATAAAAGTATATAGGGGAGGAAAGCCAATAAGGACAACTCTCCAGAAAAGTGGACTGAGCCTTCAGAGACTCAGGATCCAGGAGCACAGTGGGGAGAAGTGAGAGCACACATACCCCATTAACAAGGAGGAGTGTCTGCTGAAGGGAGTAATGGCAATAGGCCTAAGAGGGTACTGGATACCACTTCAATCAGCTAGCTGGGTCCATTTGTTCATATTCTGGCAGGCTTGAGTGCTCATAAGTTTATAGTGGTTCCCAGTGATGTTTAGTGTGAAAGATGACAAAAAGTATGAAAATTCATTAAAGTCATCATACACATATTGGGTCCAGCTGCCCCTGCTCAGTCCCAGGCTTCCTGTGGTGCAAAGTATTGTTGAAGTTTGCTCATTAGACTCAGGTTCTAGTTAGATTGCCAAGATGTTGGAACATATCCTCCACCAATTCAAGTTTCCCCTCTTATACACAGGATAAAGGATCAACCTTCTTGCATGGCTTATTATCATGATTAACATGATTGCAAAATTAATCCGCATTCCAGTGTGAGTAACTGAAATTACACTGAAACATACTACTTCAAGGCGATCATTGATAGTGTACTGATCAATAGCTGAAACATACTATTTCAAGGAGATTATTGATAGTGTACTGATCAATAGCTGACCCTTGATCATTATTAATAACAGTACCTTCCTCATTAGTAAATATTGTGTCATGAAGTAGTTTAAAGAGAAACAGCACAATACATTCAGGGATCCACATTTGATTTTGAATACAGAGAATGGATCATTCTGAGCCACACTTGAAGAAGCGCAGACATGGCCAGAGAGAACAGGGCTCAACCAATCGCCAGGAGAAAAGAAGTGCATGCACAAAGGCAAAGGCAGGTATGTAGGGTGTTATGTCCTCCAACTGTGGTCTCTGAATGAATGAAGGTGGTAGTCCATAATCACTTCCTACTTCCTGTCCGGCACTTAGGACTTGACTGTCCAGAGCAAGCCAGAGAGGCCTCTATTGTGCTCCCTTGGGACACTATTGACAACTTCTATTGAGGGAACTTTATATGTGTCTTCTTAGAAGTGTCCTGGGCACAGAAAGCCCCATGCAAAGAAGCCAAAACGAGCAGTGTTTGCCTGCCAAAGAAAGGTAAATGGCAACTGATATTTGTCCTTATTGCAAAAAAAAAAAAAATAGACTCATAGGGGATGGTCATTATTCTATCATCCCTCCAGCTATCATATGCATAACCCTCAAGGTGAGGAAAGACAGGATCCTTGGTGGTTCCTGGAGTGGGATAGGCGTTCAAAAATCACAAGGCACCCCTCCTCTGTCCTATAGCACCTTCAAAAAGGAAACACCAGGAGATGGCCTCTAGTTCAGCAACTTCTACTGCTGAACCTGAGTGGAAAATCAAGAGGAGAGGCAAGAAGGAGAGGCCCTTAACCAAGGAGGTTAAGACAGGTATGAGTCCAGGCTTCCCAAATTTTAAACCCCAAATCATATGTCAGCAATGTCTGAGCTTATTGTTTCATGAGGCAGGTCCAGTGGGGCAAATGGTTATGTCAAGGGGTGGCCCTGGGTTGCCATGTCCATGGTCATGTTTTGCTTATGAGACAACGTGCTACTTTAGCCAGCCAGAAGAGCCTGACACCTGCTGCGAATGCCACCTCCATCAAGGAGCCCTCAATACTGGAACTGAGGAGGAATAAAACAAAGAAGAGTAATGAATGGACCATCAATTACTTGCAGAACACAAAGCTGTGGATGAGTAAGCGGAGAAGCTCAAGTTACTGTCTTGAAGACCTGGAAGCCTTCTTCCGACTTCTAGGTGTGTGATCTGAGCTGCAGAGAACTTGGAGTCACCCTAAAAGGAGAATTTCATGGAAGTGGAATAGCTTCTATCTCACCCTCCACTCCCTTCAGGCTCTCAGCAGAGCCACTGTTGGTTTTCCTATGGTGCCCAGAAAGACATATTCCTGGCAAAGGGCAGAAACAAGTCCCCAATAGAGAGATCAGTATGTTCAGGACTTAGCAAGGGGTACCTTCTGGCCATGAGACACAGTCATTCACCTTCTCTAGCTAGAGATGAAATATCAGAGATTTAAGGGCATCATTGAGCTTGCATTGTTCTGTGACCTAAGGAAGTAAGACACTCAGACACAACTTGGAGAGCAATAAGTTGCTCTCAGCCAGAGACAAATGCAGAGATGGGATAGATTTAGCTAGAGATAGGAGCTGTGAGCAAGGGGAGCACAACTTGACAAAGTGGCATATTCACCAAAGGACTGACTGACAAATGTCAGGAGCAGAGGCAGGACTAAATGCTGAGAGGTATATATACTGTGGCCACCTTTTGCTATGTTTCATTTGAAATGTGTGAGATACTTTCAAACATCAGTTTCTGTCTCAATAGACACATTCAAATGCTCAGGAGGCATCCTGTCAAATGGTGGCCATATCAGACAGCAAGCACATTGACACAAGTACATTGACACTATTAGGGAAACTTCTAGATCATAGTGCTCCCTGGAGGGCCAGCTCCCTGGAGAAGGGCAGGGAGGATGAAATGCTCTACCAGCCTTCCACACTTCCTGCTTTTGCCAAAGTGAATCTCCTGGCAAAGGCTGGCAAATCACCTGAGCTGGGGTGGACTAAAAGTAATTGCCTCCAGACTCTAATTGAAAATGAGTCTTTTTAGGTGAAGGTGAGGCCATTATCTTCACAGAATTAGAAGATTCTAGAAATAGTGGTGGGTGGGAGAAGCCAGAATGCCCAGTGCCCCACAGGCCCCAAATTCTCCATGACCTACCAATTGATCTTAAGATTAGATGGGGCCCAGCAGAGTCATAGTGAGAGCTTACAGACAACTCAGCAGGCCACATCTCAGCTCTGGTTCAAGACCATTCAGTTTTTTTTTTTGTTTTTGTTTTCAATTTTGTTTTGGTTTTGAACCTCACACAGTGATACTCAGGGGATACTCTTGATTGTGGCCTTGAAATCGATAATTAATTGGGGGACCACATGAGAGACATGGGGATCAAACTGTGGTCTGTCCTAGGTCAGTGCCTGCAAGGCAATTCCCTACCACTGTACCACCAATCAGGCACTGATACTCAGGGGTTTTACTTGGGTTCTATTTATGCCATTGATGCCATGATCACCTCCCATCAGGTGGGAGTGTTAAGGGTCACTATAAAATCTGTTGTACACAGTTTAAATTGACTGTTCTGTCAATGGGAGGAGTGACACCCCAGTTTCAGTGCTCACTGACTGGAGAGGTTGCTGCTCCTGCACATTCATCCCTCCTTCCTTCCTTACAGAGGATCCCATCATCCAGAGATTTTTGGAAGATGACAATTCCTAAGGCCTTTTGAGCACATTTTTCTCTTCATCCTTCACCACCTTCAGCCAGTCAGTCTCTTCAAAATACCTTCTCTTCATGGTGCTGGAACTTCCAGAATATTCTCCCTCACACCACCCATTATCACTCTCAGCCAGCCCCATCTCCTCACAGTATCTGCTGTCTGTTATAGTGAAACTTTTAGAATAGTCTCCCTCTCTTCACTCTTCAACCCTCAGCAAGCCCCTCTCTCCTCACAGTATCTGCTCTCCATGGTAGTGGAGTATTTTGGCCGTGATGGGCTGCCTGGACACCTCTACAATAGGATCCACTTCTTTCTGGCCCTGTGAGTGTCTTCACTGGGATAATGCATGGCAGGGTGTTTCAGGGGTGGTTGTGGCTTGAGAAAGGAAAATTATGTCTCAGGAAATGGAAACACTTGAAAGGAAACAATACTTGTGAGTGGCCTGAGGGAGGAACCCCCAGACTAGCAATGGCAGGTAGTAAGGTGCTTGGTCTGGCCAGGGTCAGCATGGGGTCTGGTGGTTTCTGAACCCCAGGGACTGTGTAGGGAGTATCCGTGGCCCTCTCTCTAAATTCAGTGCCTCAGGCTGCTCTTGTGTGTCTCTGTGGGCTCAAACTGGGTCCCACCAAGGCATGAGTCCCTGATGAGGTGGAAACAAGCAGCTCAATTCCTGTGCAGCTACATTGCCTCTGAAATGGAGGAGGCCGACCCTACCTCCCAGTGGATCATCCTCCAGTCTCTGCTGGGCAGAGAGAACGTGGATCAACTCCGCAAGGAGTTTCTGAAGCTGAGGATGGAGTTCTTCCAGGCCATGAAATACCGAGCCTGGGTCACCCCAGAGCTCTGTGAGGAGGTGAGTGGGTGCCAGTGGAATGATAGGGAACAGAGCTGGGATTCCTCCTGTGGGCCCTCACTCCATGTTTCCCTTTCAGTTCCAGGCCCAGAACCCACAGCACTGGGTCTGGAGGCGGGTGCGCCAGTGCACCCCCTAGATTCCCAGGGATGGAGCCAGAGCTGCCAGTGATCCAGGTGATTGGGTGCACCTCTCTGGGCCTCTGGGCTAGTGGGAAAGAGAAAGAAACTTTGTTCTCTCCCAGAAAGGGTCACAGTATGGAAAGTTCATGCAAAGCATAGGTGTAGTCCCAAGGAAGGGAGAGGAAGGGTAGAGAGAGGGGTTTTACAGAGAGATGATAGATAGATAGATAGATAGATAGATAGATAGATAGATAGATAGATAGATAGATAGATAGATAGATAGATGATAGATAGATACATAGATGATAGATTAATATATAGATAGACAGACAGACAGACAGACAGATAGATATATAGGTAGGTAGAAACCAAGTGTCTTTTTATTTTTGCCTGAAGTGAGTTGTTCAGTGCCCAGGGGTTTTCTGAGTGAGAGAGGGAGATAGAACTACAGCAGCTAGAGCAGGCAGAGGATTGGGGGGGGGGGGTGATTCTTGACCTGAGTTTAAGAAAGAGTAGAATATGAAGGGTAGGTACAGTGCAGGCATCATCTCACTGATGCATTATCTCAAGCCCCCTTGCCTGGCTTGCATTGCTTAGTAACTAACCTGAGCTGCCTCCCAACAATCCAAGTTTTTTATTATACCCTATGTCACAGGGGGCATACCCATGGGGCTTGTCCAGGTCCCACTGTCATTACAGTGGGAGTATCAAAGTGCCATGTCCTAAACCAACTGGCATTACATCAACAGAAAGTAATGACCCCTCTCTCTAAGATATCCCAGACTCTCAGTTCCTCTTGACCAACTCAGTTCTGGAGCCACACACACTGCAATCCAAGATCCCAATTAGCCTAACAACTTTTATTTCTTGAAAACTCTTGGGGACAGTAGTTGCTATAATGACAATTTGTCTAGGGTTTTATTCTGAGTTGGAATTTTAGACAGTTTAAGGCTGGCAATGTAATTGGTGTGAATTAAACCAATGAAGTCATTTATTAAACACAACAGAATCAACTTTAAACGAGGCTAAAGGGGATGGAGGAATAGCTCAGTGATAGGGTGCTTACCTACAGGCAGCCAAATTCGGTTCAGTCCCCAGCATCAAGGGATTGAAATAATCAGGAGTGTTTCCTTAGTGCTGAACCAGGATTAACCCTTGAGCATCACTGGTGTTAATAAAAACAAACAAGAATCCAGAGACTGGATCCTTAGCTTGCATGCATTGACCCACGTTTGATCACTGATATCTCAGGTCCTACTAGGAGAAATCCTTGAGCACAGTTATCCCTAAGCACCACCATTTATGACTTAACCATGCCTTCCCTGACCCCCCCACGCCCCCAAACAGGTTTTAAACATAGCCAAAAGAATAAGACCGAGATTCTCCTTTCTGGAAAGGAGATAGTAGAAGCTCTGGGAAGAAAGGGAAATACGTGCCAGGAGTTCTACTCTTACCTCCCTGTCTCTGTTCACAGGTCCTTCCCAACTGGATCCCCACCCTGACACACCCCAGACCCCAGCCCAGCAAGGTAGATGAGGCCTCTTGCACAACCTCCTGCTTTCAGCTGGCCCATCAAATCTGGCTCCACATGGTTTTTTCCCCTAGTTTTTTTTTTATATTGTTAATAAATATTTGTTACCAAAAGGAAAGTCTTTCCAGTCTGCTTTACCATGCCTTCTCTATGGTGTAGAGAAAATACTTACATCTTAAAATAAGGTGGTGGTGGTGGTGGACAGATTTATGCCACTGCCCACAAAAAGAGTCAAATTCAGATATCAATTCTAAGAGAACAAAAACATGGGCTCAGTATCTTTCTTTGAAACTTGGGGTGAGGTGGGGCAAAGAGGATGAGAAGCAAAGATCAGACTCCTGCAGGGACTAGCTCAGGTCAGATTAGCTGTGACAGGTGGGTAGTGGGTAAGGTGGGGGGAAGAGTCCTAGATTTGTAAGGACCAAAGACAATACTCTTCACAAACCAGAAACAGAGTCAGAAACAGGACAGAAGGAAGTCCAGGTTTAGTATCAGAGTCACTGCAGCCTGCAGACCTCAATAGATAGGACTGCTTAGCAACCAGACCAAAAAGGAAAGAAATGGCCACAGGGGAAGCCCTTCAGTAGGTCTCAGAGGGATGGTCTCCTACAGCTTGGAGCATTTTATGGCTGCCTGTTTGATTCTTCATACAGGTGAAGATCATGGCTCAGCTCTCCTCTGCCTACTCTGGGCAAACACAGGGGTATTTTCTTACCTGTCCCCAAAAGTGAATAGAGTTGGAAACTGGGGAAAGAGGGCCAGTGGTGAAGACACCCTGTTGACACATACAGCTCCTCCCAGGGAACAGGAGATGCCTTCGGCTAGGAGGTGTCCTGACTAATGGGGACACATACTGGCAACCTGACTTTTAGGGTGAATGGATATTTCAAATGAAGGCTCAAGGATCAGAGGCCGGGGTTAGCGAGCCAACTACAGATCGTGATTCTGAATGAGACCTGATTCCAAGGCTGGATGCTTGCTTTAAGCATTTTTCAGTAATATGATAGTCTGCAGATCTCATTGTAGAGACAGAACCCTATGAAGCCTATAAAATCCTGAATATAGCTGCAAAAGCACAGCTATACACTAGTGTCAAGACTAGAGAGTAGCACACTTTATAAAGTCCCGATTCTCATTGCAGAACTGAATGCTTGAATGCCTTTCTCCTGGGATCAGGAACAAGAGACAAACTAAGCACTTGTCTTGATTGTAGCCAACCCACATTTGATTTCTGGCATCAAATTGGGGACCATTGAGGACCATTGGGGACCAGGTATGGCTTCTGGCTCTGGTTTGAAGTCCAAATACTGATTCCTACACCTGACATATGTGGCCCTAACTAATCTTGTGTGTATAAGAATCATCAAGACCCTGCCTCCTCGGAAGTGGGACATTCCTCCCATTCAAGGGCATAAAGTCAACTGATTTCCAAGATGTAACTCCAGGAGCATCAAGTTCTATAGGATATAGCCTATCTCCTCCATCAACAGTCACTCCTCATTTCACTTAGGACTCTAACCATTGAAGCCTGGACACATTGTTACAGTGCTGAGATAGCTAATGTGTTCTAAAAGCCAGTTCCTTTAGCTTTTGAAAACAAAGTTTTTGAGAATGGTTGGAAATCATGTCTTTGACAATCCCAGCATATCTTGCCCAAGGCCACCCAAATACTAAATACCAAAATACTACCCAAAATACCCCTTTGCTCTCTAATAATAAATCATTAGGCCCAAAATAGACACAACTCTGTTTCAGGTTGTTGGAAAGTGTTGGATTGTCTGCTCTCTCATCAAACCTGATTTCTGCTCAATTCATTGACTACATTTAAATGATTGTTTTCCCTCATGTATGAGATAATATGTTACAAATCACGGTCTTTTGAGCGCATTATAATACTCAATAGGCATTACAATGGATAGTTCTTCAGAAGCAATTGGTAAAGATGACAGTGTCCCAGATATTTGAGTTTTTCCATATCTGTTCAAGTGAAATGCATGTAATATGCCACTTATTTCTTTTTAATCAAAAACACCTCAGTGTCACTTTTGACCTAGTCTGTCCTCTCCTGCCTCAGTTCCATAACAGAAGCAGGACCCTGGGCACTATACAAATGAAAGGGCTAAGAGCATCCCAGGAAAAACACTGGCCTCTACAAGCAAGGTTAGTCAACACAAACCACCTCCTCAAAGTAAATGAATTTCCAAGGAAACATTTCTACTCTAATTTCAATGTATTATAAAAACTAAACACAGTTGAGGCCGGCAAGGTGGTGCTATTGGTAAGGTGTTTGCTTTGCAAGTGCTAGCCAAGGAAGGAATTTGGTGGTCAAAAGCTCTTATTGAGGTAGGATGAACCACAAGAGGGACTCGGAAGGGACATGGGCAACTGATAAAAGAAAATAAAAGCACATTGAGGTGGAAAGCCAATATGTATAACTTTCCCAGAAAAAGAAACAACTGAGCTTTCAGAGACTCAGGATCCATGAGCACTGTGGAGAGAAGTGAGACCACACATACCCCATTAACAATGAGGACTGTCTGCTGAGGGGAGTAGTGGCAATGGGCCTAAGGAGGTACTGGATACCACTTCAATCAGCTGGCTGGGTCCATTTGTTTATAGTTCTGGGGAGCTTGATTATCCATAATTTTATAGTGGTTCCCAGTGATATTTAGTGTGAAAGATGACAAAAAGAGTATGAAAAGTCATCAAAGTCATCATACACATCCTGTGTCCAGCTGCTCTTGCCCAGCCCCAAGCTTCCTGTGATGGAAAGTATTATTGAAGTTTGCACATCAGACTCAGGTACTAGTTAGGTTCCCAAGATGTTGGAACACATTGTCCACCAATTCAAGTCACTGTTTCCCCTTGTATACACCGGAGAAAGGATTAACCTTACTTCATGGCTTATTATCATGATTAACATGATTGCAAAATTAATCCCATTCAAGTGTGAGTAACTGAAATTACAGTGAAACATACTACTTCAAGGAGATCATTGATAGTGTCCTGACCAATATCTGTCCCTCTATCATTATTAATCACATTACCTTCCTCATTAGTAAATATTGTCTCAGGACATAGGTTAAAGAGAAACAATACAATACCATCAGGTATCCACATTTGATTTTGAATACAGAGAATGGATTGTTCTGAGCCACACTTGAAGAAGCTCAGACATGGCCACAGACAACAGAGTTCAAAAAAACAGCACCAGAAAAGAAGTGCATGCACAAAAGGGAAGGCAGGTATGTATGGTGCTCTGTCCCCCAACTGTGGTCTCTGAAAGAAAGAAGGTAGTAGTACATAATCACTTTGTACTTCCTCTCCGGGACTTAAGACTTGACCTGTCCAGTGTAAGCCAGAGAGGCCTCTATTATGCTCTGTTGGGACACTATTGACAACTTCTATTCATGGAATTTTATATGTGTCTTCTTAGAAGGGTCCTTGACACAAGAAGCCTCATGCAAAGAAGCCCAGAAGAGCAGTGTTTGCCTGCCAAAGAAAGGTAAATGGCAACTGAATTTTGACCCTCTTGTAAAAAAACTTGACTCACTGGGGATGGTCATTATTTTATCATCCCTCCATCTATCATATGCACAACCCTCAAGGTGAGAGAAGCCAGGATTCTTGGTGCTTCCTGGAGTGGGATGGGCTTTCAAACATCACAAGGCACCCCTCCTGTGTCCTATAGCACCTTCAAAAAGGAAGCACCAGGAGATGGCCTTCAGTTCTGCAAGATCTAATGCTGAACTTGAGCAGAAAATCAAAAGGAGGAGAGGCAAGAAGGAGAGGCCCAAAGAGATTAAGTCAGGTATGAGTCCAGTCTTCCCATAGTTTAAACCCAAATCAAATATAAGCAACATCTGAGCTTATTACCTTGCCTCATGAGGCAGGTCCAGTGGGCAAAGGGTCATGTCAAGGGGTGGCCCTGGGTTGCCTATGTCCATGCTCATGTCTTTCTTATGAGACAACTTGCTACTTTAGCCAGCGAGAAAAGCCTGTCGCCTGCTCCCAATGCCTCCTCCATCAAGGAGCCCCCAAAACTGGAACCTAGCAGGAAATAAACAAAGAGGATTGTATGGACCATCAATCATTCAGAAAACACAAAGCTGTGGATGAGCAAACCAAGGAGCTCCAGCTATCGCCTTGAAGACTTGGAAGCCTTCTTCAGACTTCTGGGTGTGTGTTCTGAGCTGCAGAGAGCTTGGAATCCTCCTATAAGAAAAAATTCATGGGGGCATAATATCTGGTATCTCACTCCCACTGCCTTGTGCCACTCAATAATTGATAATCTCCCATGATGCCCTTAGTAGATATGTTCATTGAGGTTGAGGTTAGGAAAGGTGACTCCCAATATGGGGACCAGTATTTTCAGGACGAATCAAGGTTGAAACCTCTGTCACAGAGAATGAGTCATTCATTTCCCCAGCTAGAGACGTGAGATCAGAAACTCAAGGATTAGATTGAGTTTGATTTGCTCTGTGAGATCAAGAGAGTAAGGGGATCATACACATAATGTAGAGAAATAAGATGCTCTCAGCCATGGGGCTGGAGATAAAGCATGGAATAGGGCCTTTGCCTTGCATGCAGAAGGGCTGTGGTTTGAATCCCCTGAGCCTGCCAGGAGCAATCTCTTAGCAGAGAGCCAGGAATAACCACTGAGCACTGCTGGTTGTGACCCTAAAACTAAAAAAAGGAAAAAAAAAAGATGCTCTCAGACAAGACCAACAGAGTGAAGAAACTGATTTAAGTTAGAGTTAGAGGCTGTGAGCAAGGAAAGGAGACCTTGATAAAGTGGCACATTTAACAAAGGTCTTCCTGAGATGTCAGGAGTAGAGGCTGGAATAAAGTTGTGAGAGAAACATTCTGTAGTCACATATCAATGGCATTTGTTATGAGTGAAATAAACTTTCAAACTTCAATTCCCCTCTCACCAGTCACAATCAATGCTCAGTAAGCATCCTGGCGAATGGCCGGCTGCCTTTGGGACAGCATGCACATTGAACATTGACATCATTAAGGCAACTTGTAGAGACCCAGCTCCCTAGTGAAAGGCAGGGAAGATGAAATGTTTCACCATCCTCCCACCTTTCTTGCTGTGCCAAGGTCACTCTCTTATTAAAGGGGGGAATCACTGAGCTGGAGCGGACTGAACCCATGCACCTCAAGGCTACAACTCCAATTGTAAAGTAGTTTCCCCAGAGAAAAGAGGTCAGCTCATTGTCTTCACAGAGTGAGAAAAGGTGGTGGATGGGAGAACAGCATGTCCAGTGTCCTACAGACTCGGAACTTTCCATGACCCACCCACTGAGCTCAAGGCCTAGATGGGGCCCAGCAGAGCCTGAGCATGGGCTCACTGATACCTCAGGTCATATCCCTAGTCTGACTTTGAAACTAATTGGTTGAAATTTGTTTTTGTCTATGCCATAAATGCCTTGATCACTTCCCATCAAGTTGAAGAGTTATTAATCACTGTAAAATTTGTTGCACAGTATAGAATTTGACATTGCTTGTCAATAGGAGGGAGGAATGACAGGTATCAATGATAGAAAAGTTAGAACCCTCCCGAAGAAAATGGGGTTCCCTCTCCTTTATTGCTTTGCATGGGAGAGTTCTGGTTTTCATCAGCCATCTAAAACAACCCCAGATCCAGTGCTCACTGGAATGGAAGGGCTGCTGCCCAGTCCTGCTCACTCATCCCTCCTTCTTTACAGAGGATCCCATCATCCAGAGCCTCTTGGAAGCTGATATTTACTTCAAAGTGTCTGACAAGGTATGGACAGCTGCACAAAATGAGGCATCAAGGGGTCTAAAAGTCCCTTTATATCTCACACACATACATGCACACACAAACACACACCAAAAGGCAGATTCAGAGGATGATATTTCTTTCGGGGTTAGAAAAGTTCCATAAGGGCCTCCTGTTTTCAGTACCAAAAGACAAAAGCCCAAAGTGCACATTTCCCCCTGTACATTGTCCAGCCTGGTCTTCCTATCAACTTTTCTGCAAAGTCAAAAGTTCTTGACCAACTCAGAAATCCCAACAGAAGTACTTTTTCCACCAAGGCATTTGAGTAAGGGATGGACCTAACACGTTCAGAATATTCATCCTTTCTTCATCCTTCGCCATCTTCAGCCAGCCCCTGTCTCTTCTCAGAACCTCCTCTCCATAGTGCTGGTGCTTCCAGACATTCTCTTTCCAGCAACCCTTCATTACACGCAGCCAACCCCATGACCTCATAGTTTCTTCTCTCCAGGAATGTGAAACTTCCAGAAGTCTCCCATTCTTAAACCTCAGGCCACCTCAGTCAACCCCTATTTTTCTCACAGTACCTGCTTTCCATGGTGGTGGAGTACTTCGGCCATATTGGGCTGCCTGGACACATCTACAACAGGATCCACTTTTTTCTGGCCCTGTAAGTGACTCCTCTGGGATTGTGCCTACTTGGGGAATGGGGATGTAGCTGCTGTCGCTTGATATTGAAAATTATGTGTCAGGAAGTGTAAAATACTACTTGTTGCTCAGGCCCTATTGTCTGAGGGAGGACCCCAGCCTAGCAATTGCAAGGAGTGAAATGCTTGGTCTGGCTGGGCACGGTATAGTGTCAGTGGTTCCTGCATCCCAAGTCATTGTGAAGGTGGCTTCTTTGGACTTCTGTCTGGAAAGCAGCACCTCAGGCTGTTCATGTGGGCTTTTGTGGCCTCTACGTGGGTCCCACCAAACATGGCGTCCCTGATGAGGTATGAACAAGCGGCTCAATTCCTGTGCAGGTACATCGCCTCGGACATGGAAGAGGACGACCCCATCTCCAAGTGGAGCATCTTCCAGACCCTGCTGGGCGAGAGATTCTTGGATGAAATAGCCAAGAAGTTCCTGAAGATGAGGATTGAGTTCTTTTACGCAATGGGCTATCGAGCATGGGTTAGCCGCGAGCTCTGTGAGGAGGTGAATAGGGGAGGGCAATTCACGGGGGTGGGGTAAGGGTAGAGCAAGGTTCCTCCTTTGGACCCTCACTGCACTGTTTCCCTTGCAGATCCAGGCACAGAATCCAGAGCACTGGGTCTCGAGCCGGGTGCGCCAGTGCAGCCCCTAGATTCCCAGCGATGGAGCCAGAGCTGCCAGTGTTCCAGGTAATTGAGATACATCTCTGGTCCCCTGGGCTCAATCCCTGGTTGGGGGGCAGGTATGAGAAAGAAACTGTTCCCTCTTGGAAAAGTTTAGTGCATGTAATAGCCCTGCAAAGCTGGAAAGCTATAGCCCTAAGGGGGAGAGGGAGGGAGAGGAAAGAGAGAAAGACTGAGAGATTGAGAAACCAACTGTCCTTTTATTCTTCCCTAAAGTCTGATTTGGCCAATGTCCAGAGTTTTTTGAAAGCGAGATGGATAGGTTGAGAAAGAGAAAGAGATAGAGATAGAGCGAGACATAGAGACAGTAAAAGAAAAATTCATGGACCATAACAGATAGGGGGAGGCTACTAGGCCTGAGTTTGAGAGAGAATTGAACATGAAGTAAGTACACAGAAGGCTGCATATTGCTGATGCTTGATCACTGGCCTATTATGTCAAGCTGGTGGTGCTCTGGTCCTTACCCTGGGCGCCCTTCTAACAATCCAAGTTTTTCTTTTTATACCCTATGTTATAGAGGGCATGTCCAAGAGGCATGTCCAGATCCAACTGGACACTGTCCACTGTCTTTACCGAAGTATCAATGTGGCATGTCCATTTTGAACTGTCATTGCGTTGGGGTATCCAAGGGGCATGCCCAGTCCAACTGCCATTATCTGAAAAGAAAGCAATAAACCCTGTCTATAAAAAATCCATACCCCCTGTTCCTCCTGACCAATTCGACTCTCCAGTCACATACTATGCAATCCAAGTCCCAATTCTCTTATCAATTTTTATTTCCTGAAAATCTTTTGGGGATGGGGACTGCTATCATAAAAATTTCTCCAGGGTTTTGGACTGAGTTGAAAGACTGGTCAGTTTAAGCCAACACTGTCATTCATGTGATTTAAACCAGATGAGTCACTTATTATACACAACAGCATCAGTTTAAAAAATGCTAGAGGTGCTGAGGAGATAGCACAACAGTAGGGTGCTTACTTGCAAGCACCCAAACTTGGTTCAATCCCCAGCATCAGGGGATAAAATACTCAGGAGCATTTCTGGAGACTTGAATGAGAAATAAACCTTCAGCATCACTAGATCTCAGCAAAAATAGCAAAAAAACAGAGGTTGGAACCTTGTTTTGTATACAGCTGACCCATGTAGATCACTGTACCCCAGGTCTTGCTGGGAGAAATCCCTGAGCACATAGTTATTCCTGAACACCACTGCTTATCGCCTAACCACACCCTCACCCACAACCCACAACCCACAACCCACACACACAACCCACACACACAAACACACACACACACACACACACACCAGGTTTTTAACCTAACCACATGGAAAAGACTGAGGTTCTCCTTTCTGGAAAAGAGCCCTTTGTGATTGAAGCTCTTGGAGAAAAGGAAACTAAGTACCACATGCCCTCACATCATGTGTGTGCCTCTGGAGCAGGTTTCTCCAAAGTGGTCAGAATGAGCTTAAGGGCTCTAGTTAGGCACATACTGTATTTGAGACTCAGCCATCTCAGGAGAAATAGGATCCCTAAAGGGAAAACCTGGTCAGTGCAAGAAAGAACACAATCCGCATGTCTAGGATACCAAGACACTGCTGTGAGCTTCATGCTCTTTCCAATCCCATCTTTGGTTTCAAAGAAGTTTAATGAAGGATGTGCCTGCAATGGCAGCTGTCATTAGGAGGAAAATAGAAAACCCAATACAAATATATCCCCATAGATAAAACCAGAAGTGAGTGACAATGGAAATGAGGTTCCTCAAAGTGGAGGGGCAATAGGAAAAGCAAAATGCAGTGTGGTGGACTCGAGGGGCTATTACTGATTACAATCGGTGAGAAAGACGTACACATGTGAAGCACTGTGAGCCTGTGCTCCTGAAACATAGCTGAGTAAAAAAGGAATTTTACCCCAGTTAAAAAAATTAGTCAAGAACAGAGAACGAGTTTGGACAGGGGAAGGTGCCATTGCCCTGATTGACGTTATTTTGTTCCTGGACTACATCAGACCTCTGAGGTCCACCAGGAGTGGTTCCTGGGAACAGAATCAGAAGTAAGGCCTGAGCATCACTTGGTGTGGCATCACTCCTTTTCCGAAAATGGAGAGAAAAGCACACATTTTCCTGAGCCACTGTTTCTACAAGAATCCTGTGCATCCAGCTACTCACTGCCTACAATAGGCCAACAAAGACCTCAGAAAGTGAAAAGTGAAGGAAGGGGTGCTGGTGCTTTGATCACTTACACTGGCAGGCTTTGCCTCTGAAACAGCATGTTTTTTTGATTGTTGGTTGGTTGGTTTGGTTTGCTTTAGTTTGATTTGATTTTTGGAGTCATATCCGGCAGTGCTCAGGGGTGACTCCTGGCTCTGTGCTCAGAAATTGCTCCTGCCAGACTCGGGGAATCATATGATATGCAGAAATTCAAACCACAGTCTTTCATGCAAGGCAAATGCCCTACTCCCATGCTATCTCTTCGGCTCCTGAAACAGCATGTTTTTATCTGAGAAACAAGAACTATTCTGTGTCAGGATGTCACAAATCTCTCAGCACAGCTACATGTATGCTGAGAAACAGCAAAGACTATAGCAGACAGAAGCCCCTCCTGTACCTAAATTGTTCTATTAGCAATGAAGGGCTTCGAGGGTCTGCTCTCATCTCCCTGTCTCTTTGCTCACAGCTCCTGGCTGGCTGAATCCCACCCAGTTCCCAGACCACTAAGGAAGCTGGTGTCTCCAGCACAAGCCTCTGCCTTTGCCAGCACATCCATGTCAACAGGACCTCACACCTGAACAAACTCTGCTGCAAGGAACTAGTGTCCAAAGCCCTGTTGGCTCCTGGCCTTCCAGTATGAATTACAAGGTTTGCCACTACCCCAGAAGCAGTGACATGCAGCAGGCACTTGAGGGCAGCAGAACATGGCAAGATGAGACACAGGGTCCAGAGAATACTGATTTTGGTGTGGTCCTACAATGTGTTATTGTTCAGTTCTTTTGCGTTTTCATTATTTCTTTAGTTTCATTATCATATTGTTAATAAAATATAATTTGTTACAAAAGGAGAGTCTTTTGAGGCAGCTTTACCATTCCTTGCCCAGCTCTGTTGTAGAGAAAAATCATTTTGTGTGTGTGTGTGTGTTTTTTGGGTCACATCCAGCAGTGCTCAGGAGTTATTCCTGGCTCCAGGCTCAGAAATTGCTCCTAGTAGGCACGGGGGACCATATGGGACACCTGGATTTGAACCGATGGCCTCCTGCATGGAAGGCAAACGCCTTACCTCCATGCTACCTCTCCGGCCCCATAGAGAAAAATCTTAACATCTTCAGCAGATGCAGAAAATAAGGTTGTGGCTGTTTCGGCAGGAAGCCAGGTTTGTGCTACTGTCCTCAAACTAGTCACATTCAGATCTCAATATCATGGGAACAAAAACTCAGTCTCAGATATCACAGGAAGCTCGGGGCTGGGCAGGAGCACTGGACACAGGAACAGTAGTGGGCCATCTAGGGCAGTGGACACTGAAGTCAGCAAATTGTGACTAGACCACACAGCAGGAGAAGAGTCTGAATCTAGCTCATTTACGCAATCAAAAAGCAGAGTTTTTATTATTTTGTTTTGTTTTTGTTTTGGGGTCATGCCCAGCAGTTCTCAGGGGGTACTCCTGGCTCTATGTTCAGAAATCACACCTGGCAGGCTCAGGGGACCATGTGGTATGCTGGGATTTGAACTACTTTCCTTCTGCATGCAAGGCAAACACTGCCTCCATGCTATCTCTCCAACCTCAAAGAGCAGGATTTTTATACATTTTCTTAGCAAGTCTTTCTAAGTTAGCAAGGAAGAAGGGTTGATCAATACTTTACATAGCAGGAGAAGATCTGTGGCTTCTGTGAGGTATACATAATCATCAAAACATTCTATAGAATTTATTGATATTCTCCTTAATACAATGATTACAATACTTATTGATCTATATGAGAAAGGACAGTGAATTTTGTCCTAGGATTCAATAATATCCTAATTTACCAAAGCTTCATCAATCTGCTATATCAGCTTGTAGTTTGAATGCTCAGTTCCTTTTTTCCAGGGCTGGTTTTGTGTGTCCTTTTTGTGGGTGTATACTGCATACAAATTGGGCTTTGTTTTGATGCAAAGATTATCTTTAGAACCAAGTGGCCATTTCTCAAGGCCGAATGCTCTGATTCTTCAGTAATTTTGACACTATTATTGCCTATAGCATTCCTATACTGTTTAGGAAGGCCTGGAAGAACTAGGCCTCAGCACATTTGCTTGCTACATATGAAACAGGTAGGATTTCCAGGAATCTTGGAGGTCTTTAGAGGGACTCAAAGAAAAGTGCTTAGGATTCTAGTAAAACTATGTCTCAAATGAGAGGGGAGAATTTATGTCACATCCTTTATCAATATCTCTTTACCTTTGCATAATGGCAATGGTGGCTACAGGCAATAAAAGTTTTTTGAGCCTAGGACCCTCCTTCAGCCATAGGCTCTAAGGCTAGGGTTCATTCCACAGAGGCTGTAACACTCAGAATACATCTGTGAAACTTGGGGTGAAGTAGGGGAGAAGGGAAGAGAAGGAAAGACCAGCCTCCTGCAAGAACTGGCTTAGGTCTCAGCAGCTGCGCAGGTGCGAAATGGCTCAGGTGGGGAGAACAGGCCAGCACTTTTGTGGGCCAAAGACCACATTTCATAAAGCAAAGCCAGAAACAGGACTAAAGGATGACTAGGTTTGAGAATAGGAGTCACTTCAGCTTACACACCTCCATACATAGGAACTGAGCAGAACGGGAAAACAGGGCCACAGGGGAAAGTCCTTTAGCACCAACATCACCCCAGGAAACTCAGATGGGCATTAGGTCACAGTGGGAATTCTTCTACAGCTAGGAGCATTCTACAGTGGCCTATTGGAGTTACCATAAAGGGGACAATCATGGCTCAGCTCTGTCCAGCATCACATGGGCACCTTCAGGGGTGTTTCCTCATCTGTCAACAGAAGGGAATAAAGTTGGAAGCAGGGTATAGAGGTAATAGCCATGAGGATACCCCATTCACATACCCAAATTCTCCCAAGGTCTAGGAGATACCTTCAGCATAGGGTTTCTGGGCAGAGGGACGGTTACACAGGCTGGCAACCCAGCTTTGCAGTGAACAGACATTTCAAATGGAGGGTGTTTCTCAAGTCTCAGAGGCAAGGTTGAGCTAGGTGGCTGAAGACAGTGGATTCTGAGTGAGTCCTGACTCCATGCCCGAAAGCTTGCTTTACACTCTTTGCAGTGATGCGACAGTTTGCAGATCACATGGTAGAGCCAGAACCATTAGAGCCTGTAGCTCCGTAGGTATGCTGAGTATGGCACAGCTATGCACTAGTGTTAGGAATACGAAGTAGCACAATGCAGATTCTCATTGCTGCACTTAAAGCATGAATGCCTTTCTCCTGGGGTCAGAAGTATAGGGGACAAGCAAGGCAATTGTCTTGACTGCAGCCAATCCAAGATTGTTCCCTGATATCAAAAGGAGCCCTAGAGCACCACTAGGTTGGCTTCTTGCTCTGGATTGAGCTCCAAAATCTAACTCCTGCACCTGGTCCGTCTAGCCCCCATTGAACAAGTGTGTACATAGATCATCAATGCCTATCTTCCTCTGAAGTGTCAGATCCTGAAAGTGGGATGAGGATCTAAGAGCCTAAAGTCAACTGGTTTCCAAGACATAACTCAAGGAGCACAAAGCATCTCCTCCAGCAACATCATTCACGCCCCATTTCCCCACTTTTGGACTCCAACCATTAAATATTGGATACACTGCTACAATGCTGAGACAGCTAAAGTGTTCTGGAAGCCAAATTCTTTAACTTCTGAGAACAAAACTTTTGAGAATAGTTGGAATTGATGTATTTGACAATCCCTGATATCTTGCCCAAGATTACAGTGCCCACAATATCCCCTCTGCTCAGTAACAATGAATCAGTATGCACAGAAAAAGAGATGGCACTGTTTCCAGATGCTGGAAAATGTTGGACTGTCTGCTTTCTCATCAAAATTGACTTCTGCCTTACTGACCACATTCTAAAGAATGTTGTCCCTTATGTGTGAGTTAATATACTACAAATCACAGTCTTTTGAGCGATTTATAATAGTAGTCATTACAATGGATAGTTATTCATAAACCATTGAGGAAAGATAACAGTGTCCCAGGTATAAATTCTTCTGTATTGGTTTAAGTGGAATGCTTGAAATAGGCCAGTTTGTTCTTTTTCTTTTATCAGAAAAATATCACTTTTGTCCTAGTCAGCCCTCTCCTGCCTTTGTACATTATGCAGGAGTAACCCCTGGGCAGCTATGCAAATGAGAGTGCTAAGTGCATCCCAGAGAACCACTGGTCTCTATCTGCAGGCTTTATCTTCCTAACTACCTCCTCACAAAGGAAACATTTCTACTCTCATTGAGTTAAAAAAATTTTTTTTACAAAATTTGTTATAAAATCTAAATATTTTGGGATTTTTTTTTTTGGTATTTTTTTGTATTTTTGTTATGTTTTTCTTCTTTTTTCTTTCTTCTTCTAAATTGATATTTCTAACCTCTAGATCAGGGGTCCTCAAACTTTTTATACAGGGGGCCAGCTCACTGTCCCTCAGACTATTGGAGGGTCTGACTATAGTAAAAACAAAACTTATGAACGAATTCCTTTTTTTTTTAATTTTTTTATTTTGAATTATGAGAACAAAAGATGCAAAGAAAGAGGACAAGGTAAAGTTACAGTGGAAGGACAATCACCCATAACATAATTCTCAGAAGAAGTCCCCTTGCTGATATCTTAACTTTGAACTTTCAGCCAAAGAACATTAAGATAAATTAAAACAGAATCCATGTGCGATTATTTTGTCCCTCGAGTCCCCAGATTGTAGCACATTATAATATTTCTTAACAGCACACAAGGCAATCTAAAGCCATCAAACTTACGTAACTCCTTTAACATTAGAGGCATAGTATTTTTTACATTTCCATGTACATGAATATTAGCTTAAGTTAACCTCAAATTTTAAGTGGGTGTGTTTTAAGGATTATAGTCAAAGGAGCACAGTAAAAAACGTTGTTAGAGTGGCAATAGTTGTTTGCATAGGCCCACCAAAATATGAGAGGCATGGAAAGGAATAACCTTGGCCTAAATACGAAGAGATCCTACCCCTGAAGTTTCCTGGCATAAGACCAGCTCTAGGCCTCAGGCAAGTTATTGTCCGATCCAAGACATTGTCCGCAGTGCCAACACACTTTTCACACAGCCTCTGTTGTTGGTATCATGTTTCTGTATTAAAGATTCTGGAATCTGCATGTCCTACATTGAAGTCATGATGTGGAATGACTTCTCGTTTCACCTCACCATGAAAGTGCAATGCAGGAAGCCCTTTCCTGTAAGCAGGTTGTTGTTGTTAAGTCTTCTCAGTGTTAAGGGAAGTCTCTTTTCAGCAGGACGATGTCTGAGCAGTGGTAGGGTCTTCCGTGGTAGAGGATTGCTTCCAGGTGATGTTATAGACGAACATCACAATTAAGGGGCAATACAGCAAGCCCTGTCCAGTAAGCAGATCATTGTTCTTGTTGTCTTCTCAGTGTTAAGGGGTGTTTCTTTTGAGTAGATAGATGTCAGAGCAGCTGTAGGGTCTTCCCTGGTACAGGAATGCCACCAGATGATGTTATATACAACCTTGAATGTTTTGTAAATGTCTTCAAGGGGTGAATGGAGAATGCCCATTTTTCTGAGGCCTGTGCCTGGTCTTTATGTCAATGATCAGGGTGTAAGGTCTCATTGCACTACAAGATTTGTGTGTTCCCATCTCTATTAGATAAGAACCTATTGGTATGTATAGTATTTTCCCATTTTAGTGTGCCTAAGCAAACAAGAAATAAAGCCACGTGGTGCTATCAGATATATGGGCGCATAAGAATATTTCCAACAAGACCCATGACTTGGTTCAAACATAAGTATTAAACTGAGGGATTCTTTCACACCAAATTCCATATTGAGCAGTTCACAAAGAGAAGATAAAAAACATGGGGGGGGGGGGGGATCGTCAGTGTATAAGAAAATATTCAGCAAAAGTTTATAAACGTTAAAGAAAACACCCATAAAATGTTGAAAACATATAAGTGTCTTTTTTATGCCTTTTAATATAGTTCGGTGGGTGTTAACTCCAGGGCACCACTTTGGTCTGTGACTTAGGACTCTACAGTACTTAAGTTAGAAAGGGTAAATGAGGAGTAATGATGATAGGAATTAAAGAAGTTAAAGAGAAATATGAACTTATGAAGGGGTATGCAAATGGGCAGAGTACAAAATGGACATTCTGCATACATAAAAACATAATTCAATGATAGAACTATTAATGTTTCTTGTGTGAGTACTATTAATGTTTCTTGTGTGAGTACTATTAATGTTTCTTGTGCGTGCGGGGGCTATCGCCCCCGCCCGATTCTGAAAATATAGACTGGACAGAGATTACCAGTGACTTCGAGAAGCTGGGAGGCCAGAAGTTCAGAGCCCCACCCAGACCCTCCCTAAGGAGCTGAATGGATAATGGGGGAAGGCCTAGGGTACCTGCAAGCTCCACCAATGGACCCAACTAACCGGCTTGCCAGGCATGTGGCCCATGAAAGCCCTGGAGATCTGGAGCAAGATGGTAGAGGGGTGCTGGGGTTAACCAAGTCCCGCACCCCCACTACGCCTGGTCAAGCAGACCTCCGGCATGGCGGGGGCCTGCCAAACCTTCTCCTGCTAGACTCCCGGCTCCAAGAAAAGAGAGATCCTTCAAGAAGCTGGGAGGCCAGAAGTTCAGAGCCCCATCCAGACCCTCCCTAAGGAGCTGAATGGATAATGGGGGAAGGCCTAGGGTACCTTCAAGCTCCACCAAGGGACCCAACTCACCGGCATGCCCAGGCACGTGGCCTGGGAAAGCCCTGGAGATCTGGAGCAAGGCAGTAGAGGGGTCCTGGGGTTACCCAAGTCCCGCACCCCCACTAGGCCTTGTCAAGCAGACCTCCGGCATGGCGGATGCCTGCCAAACCTCCTCCTGCTAGACTCCCGGCTCCAAGCACGAACGAATTCTTATGCACACTGCATATATCTTATTTTCCAATGAAGAAACAAAACAGATACAAACACAATATGTGGCCCACGGGCCATAGTTTGAGGACCACTGCTCTCGATGGACTCCTCCTGGTTTAATGTTTGTTTTTGTTTTCTTCTTTCTTTTATCATTTTTTCCAAACAAAACCACATAATTTAAACCATCTTGTTCTACCACATAAATTGAGGGGAGGAAATAGATATTACCAACAACAAACAGTAGTATGAACATTGAGTAGAAACAAAAAAATAGTCAGACTTAAACAACAAATCCAAAGCAAACAATACCCAATCTATAACAAGCTCTATATCTAGGGGACCAGTTATACTAGCAGTAGGGTGGCAAAGGGAGGGAGATGTGGGATACATGCTGGGAACAGGGGTGGAGCGAGGACAACACTGGTAGTGTGTATGGCCCTGATTCAATGTCACGACATTCTTAAATATTACTAAGAAAGATTTGTAATTCACTTTGGTCACAACAAAAATGATTAAAATAAAAATCTAAACACAGTTCAGAATGTGGAATTTTGCAATCAGTTGATAAACCCTGCAACTTGTCCTCTTTCTAGATTTTACTGGCCATTCAGGAAGAGACACTGAACAAGGTGAGATGGTTGTTTGCCTGTGCTGGAACCTTCACATTGGAACCTTTATATAATTTTCATCATCCAGAAACCCCAGATCAAGATCTGTTTTTTTTTGTTTGTTTGTTTTACGGCCACACCCAGTGACACTTGGCATTACTCCTGGCTATGCACTCAGAAATCTCTCCTTCCAAAAACTGGAAATTGAGCTCCCATACAATCCATCATACCACTTTTAGGAATATACCCTAGGAACACAAAAATATAATACAAGGCTCCCGCATCCTCGCCGCCTTCCTGAGCCGGGAAACGCCTCTTGCTGCTGGGCTGAGCCCTTGGGGTGGCCGGCAGACATTGTTTCGAGCCCGAGACTTTGGAAGGAAAATGGGCCTTCTACAGACCCTGGGTCATTTAACAGTCGACTCCTCTTAGTGACTCACGAATAACTTCATGACCCTCATCCACCCTGTGGGCCAGGGTCCTGGGGATCGCAAGTGGCGCCCAGATGTGCGGCATGAAGCACGGATCACCTACCAGACAGCAACAGGGAGCAAGTCTCGAGAGCCTGCTCATAAGACACCGACGTGTCCACGGATGAGCCCCATAATTAATTGGAAATACAGGAGAGCACAGAGCTAGAAATAACTCCTAAGTGTCATCATCGTAGCTCACTACGAAAGTCAACGTCATCTATAAATACCGGACCACCAAAAAGTTTAAGTTGGGCTTAGCAACTAATACAAATAAGAGAAATCGAAAAGATTGGGAGAATCAATGTTTCAGAATGGAGAAAATCAAAAGGAAAAAAACGAAAAAGACTTCTTGAGGTTGGGAGACCGGAGGTAGTTGATTATCGGAGAACATTAAACAGAAAAAGACCAAAAAGAGTTCTTGAGGTTGGGAGACCAGAGGTACTTGATGACCGGAGAAAATTAGAAAGGAAAAAATCTAAAAGAGTTCTTGAGACCATCCAGGACACACCTCCAGAAAAAACACAGGATTTGGAGGTTGGGAGACCAGAGGTACTTGATGACCTAATAATTGAAGACCTTTCAAAAGGCAACGATGAAGTGCTCTGGACTGTTATGCCACCACCATTGGTGTTACCCATCAACAATGAGACCATCCAGGACACACCTCCTCCAGAAAAAACACAGGATTCAGAGGTTGGGAGACCAGAGGTACTTGATGACCTAATAATTGAAGACCTTACAAAAGGCAACGATGAAGTGCACTGGACTGTTATGCCACCACCACTGTGTAACCATCAATAATGAGACCATCCAGGACACACCTCCAGAAAAAACACAGGATTCAGAGGTTGGGAGACCAGAAGTACTTGATGACCTACTAATTGAAGACCTTACAAAAGGCAACGATGAAGTGTACTGGACTGTTATGCCACCACCATTGCTGTTACCCATCAACAATGAGACCATCCAGGACACACCTCCAGAAAAAACACAGGATTCGGAGGTTGGGAGACCAGAGGTACTTGATGACCTAATAATTGAAGACCTTGAAGACCTTACAAAAGGCAACGATGAAGTGCACTAGGAACACAGGAGCCCATCAGAGCCAAGATCCTAGTTTGATGAAGTCAACATGCAGGCGATGTGAGGAAAGAGTCACGTCCACTTGGAAGGTTCAGGCAGAGAACAGGTCATCAGGGAGCTCAAGTTGCCAGGAGCAAAAGAACTCAGATGAGATGTATTAAATAATGCAGTTATTATTGGTGTTTGATGAATAAATACACATAAAGCTTACCATGAAGAGTGTTGAGTGCAGTTACAGAAATAACTACATTGAGAAATATCCTAACAATGTGAATGAATGAGTGAAGTAGAAAGCCTATCGAGAGTACAGGCAGGGGTGGGGTGGGGAGGAGGGAGATTTGGTACATTGGTGATGGGAATGTTGCACTGGTGAAGGGGGTTGTTTTTTACATGACTGAAATCCAACCACAATCATGTTTGTAATCAAGGTGTTTAAATAAAATTATATACAGATATATATATATATATAAAAGAAAGATACAGGCACAAACTTAGTACCTTGTAGTAATATCCAGCATATTATTATTGGTACATTTTATAACAAGGAGGAGTTCAGAATTCATGAAGAGACAACACTCTTTGGGTGGTTGTGCAGCCGCTCCTAATAACTTCAGAAGCGGGGAAATCTAACACCTACTTTATCTGCCAAAGTTTAGATGTCTCAGACATTTCTCTTCTTCCTGGTCTTCTGACAGCCTTAAAAAGGATTAGCAATTCACTAAATCAAGGCTAAACCTGTTCTGTCCCATCCTTAGATGCGAACTGGAGCATTTTGGATTTTTTAAATAGGGTCATACCCCAAGATGATAAGGGTATCCAGGAAAGAATAAGGGTGGTGGGGAGGCATGCATCATGCCTTGACAGGTCTCAAACTCAGAGACTTGCACATACTAACCATGAATTTTACCACTTGAGTTAATTCCATAGCCCTAGATTTCCATTTTTATAAACATCAGTCAAAAGATCATAAAGGGGGCTAGAGAGGTGGTATAAGCGCTATGGCATCTGCCTCGCCAGCGCTAGTTTAGGACTGACAACGGTTCAATCCCCTGGCATCCCATATGATTCCCCCAGCCAGGAGCAATTTCTGAGGGCATAGTTATGATGAGCAAGCCCTGAGCATCACTGGGTGTGCCCCTCCCGCAAAAAAGACCATAATGGGCAGAGAAGAATGTTCGATTCTGATGTAGTATCCCCTCAGAGAAGCTCTCACTGGATAGAGATTCATGATACATTTCATTATGGTCCCCCACAAAAAACTTTCAGCCAAAGCAATGAATCAAATAAACTAATTGTTTACTAACAACTCTGAAAAATAAAAACTCAATGGGCCTATGTCTACTAACCACTAGGAGTCCCATGTGGGGTATAAATGACAAGACCAGGATAAGGCTAGGGATTGCAGGATGAAAACCAAAAAACGAAATGTACTGGCAATTCTGCACCTGAGTTCCATTTGAAAATCACCATAGCTTCAGAACTTTCTAAACATGCCCATGGCTGCAAAAATATGATTCTCAGCCATTGTTTGGCTGCTCTATGAAGGTACCAACCATATATTCTTTGTACCAATCCCAAAACAAGGCAAATACCAAAATTTAAGGGCATTCTGGGTCTGCTTGATCATGCTGGAACTAGTATTGTAGCTATAAAAATGTCACTAAAACCAGCAATTTTCAGGTTTTAGTAAGATTATCCCCAGCCTAAATGTATTTTGCCACTAAGTTTTCTCTATTTTGTGCCTAGAAATTATTTCTTTGTTCTCCATAGATCAAAGCTCGTGAACTCACTCCATCAGAGTCACTTGAAGAGAGATTTAAAATAGATCCTAGACATCCCTGAAAGTGATTCAGAGATAGGAAATGTGATGTAAGAAACTGCATTTTGTGCATTCCCTGGGTAAATTTTAGCGATGAAGACAATACAAACACAGGTTTAAAAGATAAATATCATTAAAAAGCTGCTATGGAGAAGCTGGAGTGAGCCTTTTGGGTGCTGTCAAAGCATGATAGCTGCCTTAGCCATTTTCAGGTTGTTTAAAAGTTGGGAGTGCAGGGCCCGGAGAGATAGCACAGTGGCGTTTGCCTTGCAAGCAGCCGATCCAGGAAAAAAGGTGGTAGGTTTGAATCCTGGTGTCCCATATGATCCCCTTGCCTGCCAGTAGCTATTTCTGAGCAGATAGCCAGGAGTAACCCCTGAGCAATGCCGGGTGTGGCCCAAAAACCAAAAAAAAAAAAAAAAAAAAAAAAAAAAAGTTGGGATTGCAGGGCAGGAGACTAAATTCAGGGTCTTGTATGATTCCGTCCCACTGAACTATTACCACAGTACCCACACTCACTTTGTAGAACTTTTTGAAACAATGACAACACAGAAGCACGTTTCATTGAAATTCAACTTCAAATTGACCCCAGGATTCTATAAACTTAACCATGCAGATTCAACACATGATATTCCAAGAGATTGCCCATCAAATAATTGGTCTGAGATTTAAAGCCATCTCCTAACAAATGCCAGATTAGCTCTAACTCAATCCATTGAAGACTAGATTTCTCAGGTAATATTCTCAGGGACATTTTCAAACTATAAGCTCTAAGGAGAAAAGAATAACTTGGGATCTCTAAAACCCTTTTACCCCCAGTGAATATCAGTGAGTCTAAATGGCCTGGAAGAATAAACATAATTTTGCAAACTTCTGTTTTATTTTTGTTGTTGTTGCTTTTGGGGGTCATGCCCCGTGGTGCTGAGGGCTTCCTCCCTGCTATGTGCTCAGATGCTCAGAAATTGCTCCTGGCAGGCATGGGGACATTATAAAATGCAGGGATTCGAACCATCATGCCTGGCATATGTGAAGCCCTGAGTAGTATCTGAGCACCAAGAGCCACCTCCCCCAACTTCAAACCTGGAAGAGTGTGGGTGGGAAGATGAGAGAGGATGTGTGTGTGTGTGTGTGTGTGTGTGTGTGTGTGTGTGTGTGTGTGTGTGAGTGATAGAGAGACACAGAGAGATAGAGTGGGGGGAAGAGAGGAGAGAGGAGAGAGGAGGGAGGGAGGAAGGGAGGAAAGGAGGGAGGGAGAGAGAAGGAGGGAAGGAGGGAGAGAGAGAACAGATGAAAAGAGAAAGGCATTGTGATTTTGTTTTGCACAGTATGGTGGGATTTGGCCTTGTGAAAAGTGACAATTGTTCCATTGAATGCAAACTTCTTCTCAACCAGAAAGATACACAAATGGAGTACATGACTTAGGAGGGATAGGTGGGTTCTCAGGAGACTAGATTCAGACTGAAGTAAAGCAGACAGAATCCTGACCAGGAAAGTCTGCTCTCAGGCAATGAGAAATATGATCAAACAAGGCAGTTCCACAGGCATCCACAATTCAGCCCTATTGAAGGACAGCAAGAATGAAGAAAGGGAAAAAGGAAGAGAGGGAAGGAGGGAGGGAGGAAGGGAGGAAGGGAATGTGGGAGAGATGGAGGGAGAGAGGAGATCCTTTCCAGCCCTCAGGCTACTTCTCACTGGGGCTCATCTCAGTGTCCTCTCTTGTCAGTAGACCTGGGATTCCCAGAGCACACAGTGAGTCTGTACTTCCCCCAACAGAACACTCGAGGACACTCTGGAGCCAGAAACCTATATCCAGACCTTCACCCCATCCTTGCCTGTTCTTCCCTGAAGGAAACAGGGGATGGGCCTAAAGCTTGACTAGGCAGGCACTTCTCACAGCCTTGGCTACCCAGGCCTCCACAAGAGTTTCTCTGCAAGCCCCATGGACAGTGATCTCTTTTAGGGTAATGGGTTCTCTCAGAGCAGCAAGTCTCCCTCAGAGGAGAGCAGTGGTCCTGTGTTTATCTGAGTGAATTGGTGGTAGGACCCACACCCACTCAGGAAAGAATTAGGGTTTCCTGCCCTCAAGAGTCTGTGGCAACACAGTCCTGCAACTCGCAGAAATTAGGCGAGTCTCCTCCACCAGCAGAGAACATAGCAACTAGAACACCATGGCCAAACAGGGAGCAATAACACTGTGAGAAAGGTGCTTTCTTTGCATGTGACAGGCCCCAGTTTGATCCACCACACTGGCAAAGGGTCACTAAGGTATGCCAGAAAAGACCCCTGAGTGCAAAGCCAGGAGTGATCTCCCTTAGCACCCCAGATGTAGTTTCTCAACAAAAATTGACACAAGGAAAACACAGCTCCCCAGGGGACATTAAAAAGTCCAAGAGCAGCCATTAAACTGGGCCCAGTGAGCCTAGGAAGGAATCCTTCAAGAGCAGACCCAAAGAAACCCTAGAATACAGAGTAAAGAGATCCCACAGAACAGTCCCCATAGAACAGGCTCCACAGAATAAACCTAAGGAATAGAGTCAGAATAGGCGTAGTGCAGCCAGCAGACATGAGACAGAGGGAAGATGCAGAGAGAGGAGTCAGAGTGAGGAGGAACTCAGGCCCTAAAGGGTAACTCTGGAGGCAGCATCTTCCCATTCCAACAGGACCCTGGGACTTCTCACCTCCATATGGACATGAAGTGGAGCTTGTGGGAGACAGGCCTCTACCTGAAGGTGAATCTGCAAATCTTAAAAAGGAGGGACTGGCCCAGTAACTGAGGACTCCTAAACTCAAACTCACTATCCAAGTGGTTCTCTCTCTCCTGAAACAGCAGGCTTTGTGTGCAGCAAGGCTTTGTAGTTGAAGTTCTTCTACCTCACAGGAAAGAGGGTGTCTGCTTCTTTCTCCCACAGCCACAGCCCCTCTACTAGGAAACCATGGCTCTAGGGCTCAGCCATCAGAGAAAGGTATGGGGACACAAGGGAGCACATTTTGGAGGGGTTTCTTGACCTCCTGTGGGGAGAAACAAGCTTCTGTGGAGGTCTAGGTCCCAAGAAAATTTCTCATGGCTGCTGTCATTGTAGGCATAGTAGTAGAGTCCTGGGCTCTCACAGTCCTATGTCATTGCAAGAGCATCAGGAAGACTGCCCAGTTTACAAGGGATCACTCCTAGTTCTTCACTCCTGAAGAGAAAAGGCATAGATAACCTGGTATAAACCTGTGGTGTGCAAGCTTACCCCCTCGCGGTCTCTGGCCCCTCGGAATTAGCTTTTACCCATTCACTTCAAAGCTGCAGACACCACAAGCGAGTTAAGTTCTCCTGTCCTGGAAAAGGCGATATGAAAGCTCTATCCCTGGTGTACAGCAGGGTGGTGACTCAGAAGAATCTTGAAAGAAAAATGGTCTCACAGGTCTCTGAAGATTCAACAAAGTAATCGAGGTACTTGCCTTCCCCTTTTCTGAGCTCCTTTTGTTTGGGAGGAAGCCTCTGTCTGACACCCTTTATGTGGCTGAGGAAAGGGAGGTGCTGCCTTTGGAACATTTCTCCATGTCAACGCCTGTGGGACACTCATCCGAACAGACCGCGTCGCCGGGCCCAAGACACCGCGGGAGCGACCAGGGGTCCGGGCTCGGGCGGAAAGAAGGAGCAGACGGGATCCGAGTCGGGCAGAGCAAAGGCCGAGAACTGCAGGAGGCGGCGCGGGGAGATGCACCAGCGCCACAGGGAGCGGCGCCTCCAGCAAAGCCCGGCCAAGTCCGCGAACCCCGGGCGGGCACGCAGCAGCGGGGCGCCTAGACGGGCCGGAGGAGCCCCGAGACTCCGGGCTCTGGATAGCAGGGGGACCCCAGGCAAGCAGAACAACGCTGCAGAGTGCAGGGGCCGAGAGAGCAGGAAGCTCCGAGGAGAGGAGAGGAGAGGGGCTCCGGGCAAGCGGACAGGTGCGGCCGGGAAAGGGTCGCCCGTCGCGGTCCGAAACCCGAGCGCAGCAGCCCGGACGGACGCGGCTCCACGGCGGAGGAGGGTGAGCGCGACCCCCGCCTCGCAACGGCCATCTCCACCGGATCCGCACCGGCCGCACCTGGGACGTTGGGCTGCCGCGAGGGCGTCAGGTCGGCAGCGGCGGGGCTCGGGCTGCGGCAGGGACGGGACGGGACGGGACGGGACGGGACGCAGGGGCGAGGGCTCCCAGACAGGAGCGACCGGAGCCTCAGCGTGCTATGAGCAGGGAGACAGCCCGGGGTGGGGTGGAGTTGGGAAGGCCTGACCGAACTGGGCTGGAGAGGAGTTATGGCTGTTGCGGGGCGGAGCTAAGAGTGGAGGCGTGGCCTGGACGGAGGCGTGGCTAGGAGCGGAGGCAGGACGAGGAGTGGAGGCGTGGCTAGAAGCAGAGGCCGCACGAGGAGTGGAGGCGTGGCTAGGAGCAGAGGCGGGACAAGGAGTGGAGGCGTGGCTAGGAGCGGAAGCGGGGCTAGGAGAGGAGGCGTGGCTAGGAGCAGAGGCGGGAGGAAGAGTGGAGGCGTGGCTAGGAGTAAAGGCGTGGCTAGGAGTGGGGGCGTGGCTACTAGCAGAAGCGGGGCAAGGAGCAGAGGCAATAGGAGGAGTGGAGGCGTGGCTAGCAGTAAAGGCGTGGCTAGGAGCAGAGGCGGGACAAGGAGTGGAGGCGTGGCTAGGAGCGGAGGCGGGGCTAGGAGTGGAGGTGTGGCTAGGAGGAGAGGCGGGGGGGGAGGAGTGGAGGCGTGGCTAGGAGTAAAGGCGTGACTAGGATCGGAGGCCGGCCAATCCCTCTCCTCATCAGTCCCTTAAAATAATCTCCCATCTGAGATGCAAATCAAAACAAGGATGAGATACCACCTCACACCACAAAGACTGGAGCAAATCACAAAGAATGAGAACAATCAGTGCTGACAGGGATGTGGAGAGAGAGGAACTCTTATCCACTGCTGGTGGGAATGCCATCTAGTTCAACCTTTATGGAAAGCAATATGGAGATTCCTCAAAAAACTGGATATTGATCAAGCTCCCATTCGACCCAGCTATTCCACTCCTAGGGATATATCCTAAGAACACAAGAATACAATACAAAAACCCCTTCCTCACACCTATATTTATTGCAGCACTATTCACAATAGCCAGGCTCTGGAAACAACCAAGATGCCCTTCAGCAGACGAATGGCTCAAGAAATCGTGGTACATATACACAATGGAATATTATGCAGCCGTCAGGAGAGATGAAGTCATGACATTTTCCTATACATGGATGTACATGGAATCTATCATGCTGAGTGAAATAAGTCAGAGGGAGAGAGAGACGCAGAATAGTCTCACTCATCTATGGGTTTTAAGAAAAATAAAAGTCATTTTTGCAACAATCTTCAGAGACAATGAGAGGAGGGCTGGAACTTCCAGCTCACTTCATGAAGCTCACCACAAAGAGTGGTGAGTGCAGTTATAGAAATAACTACACAGAGAACTACCATAATCATGTGAATGAATGAGGGAACTGGAAAGCCGGTCTAGAGTACAGGTGGGGTGGGGTGGGATGGAGGGAGATTTGGAACGTTGGTGGTGGGAATGTTGCACTGGTGAAGGAGGTGTTCTTTACATGACTGAAACCTAATCACAATCATATATATAATCAAGATGTTTAAAAAAAGAAAAAATGTTTCAAAAAAAGTCTCCCATCCTATGGGGCCAGAGCGCTAGCACAGTGGCAGCGTATTTGCATTCCACGTGGCCGACCCTAATTGGAGACCCTGTTTGGTCCCTGGCATCCCATAAAGTCCCCGGACCCTGCCAGGATTGATTTCTAAGCAAAGAGCCAAAATTCCCAAAACAATAACACCAGATAGCATGTTTGCTTAGGAGCCAGGAGTGTGCAGAACCCAAGTCCACTCTGGATGCAGACTGGGGTCTCACACATATCTGGTGGAGGTACTCACGGGGTCTCTTGCGAATCTCACTGCTAACTCACTAGATCTTTGTGCTCCCTGGGGTTCACATGCTTTTTGGGGCCAAGGCTTCACACACTCACCCTCTGTGGCCACACTGGGTGGGGTCTTAAAGAGCAGAGCCATCAGGACTTCATTGAGTGCAGCTGGGCGGCTCAAGGAATCACAATTAGGTTCACACTTAAGTTAAACACACTAAAACAACTGAAACCCACCCAGGCGCTTTTTATAAATTATGTTCATAGTTATGGAAGTGCTCCTTTATCCTCTGTCTTTCTAATTATGGTCAAAAGCAAGTTCTTAAGGACTTCTTAATATGATTTTTGCTTAACCTTTCAAAAATCAGAACACACACAGAGACAATAGAGCAGGTAAAAAGCATGCTTGCAAGCAGCCAACCAGAGATGCTGGCATTGCATATAATTCTCGAGGTCAGGAGTGATCACTGAGCACAGAGCCAGGAGTAAATCCAGAGTACAACAAGATGATATTCAGCCTTGACCTCATCACCCCCCACAATAGAATAAGAACTTGTTTTCACCACGTTTTAAGTTAGAAGATATTTTAAATATATTGAAATATATTTTACAGAGCAATATAGCAGAGACAATCTGAAAATGCATCTGTGACATAGTAGTACTTTGAGATGGAGATAATGAGAACTAATAGATGCCGAAAGAAGTCTTCCCAAAGCTTTTCTCATCTAAGAAATTCTTTTTTTTTTTTTTTTTTTTTTTTTTTTTTTGGCTTTTGGGCCACACCTTGTAATGCTCAGGGGTTATTCCTGGCTATTTACTCAGAAATCACTCCTGGAACGGGGGACTATATGAGATGCCAGGTATTGAACCCAGGTCTGCCCTGGGTCAGCCATGTGCAAGGCAAATGCCCTACAACTGCACTATTGCGCTAGCCCTACATCTAAGAAATTCTTACTAAACCAGGATGACCATAATCTCTTTTATGTTTTCTTGTTGTTGTTTTTATTTGGGGGCCACACCTGATGATGCTCAGGGCTTATTTCTGGCTCTGTGCTCAGGGATCACTCCTGGCAATGGTTGGGAAACCATATACAGTGCAGGAGACCCTACTGGGGCTGGTCACATGCAGAGAAAGTGACCCTTGTACTGTCTCTCTAGCCCCAAGTATTTTATTTCATTTTAAAATTGTTTTGGAGCAAAACTCATTTGTTCTCAAGTTTTTCTCCAGGCTCTGTACTCAAAAATCACTCATAGTCTGGCTCAGGGAATCATAGGAAGTACTGGGGAGTAAACCTGGGTCTGCTGAAGGAAAGTTCCTATCCACAGATCCTGTTCCATCAATACACAAAGGAATAATGTCCAATATGGGAATACTCAACAGTATTCCTGCTCCAGGATGAGACTTCTTAACATCTTTACACATTTCATGTTTGAACCAAGTTATGGGAATGTAGGACTTTATTCGTTGGCCCCCAGTTGCACCAACAATATCTTTTGGCATTGCTTCTCTTTTGCATAGGCATATTAAAATGGGAAAATAATACATATGCAAACAAATTCTTATCTAATAGAGATGGGAACACAAATTTGGTAATGTAATTAGGCCTTTTACCCTGAACATTGGCATAATGATTAGGCTTAGGCCTCAGAAGAATGTGCATCGACCACAAACACCTGAACAATGGATACCATCTATGGAAACAACCACAATTATCTATAACATTACCAGGATCCAAGCCTCTACCAGAGAAGACCTACCACTGCTTTGGCAGTGACTTACACCAAAGAGTGCTCCCAACACTCAGACGAGTCAGCAACAGTCTGCTTGCAGGGCAGATACCTCCACATCTAATGGTAGGCTGAAACTAGAGGATGCTCCACATCAGCCTGACATCGATGAAAGAATTGCACAAAATCGAGTATTTAAATATAAGAATCTGATACCAACAATAGCTAAAGTGTGAAAAAGTTTCACCGGGACCTTGAAGAATGACTCGAGTTGGACGGACTGGTATGCCTGGAACCCAGAGTCAGTCTTATGCCAATAAACTTCTGGGGTGAGGCCTTTTTGTAATCAGGTCAAGGATTTTATTCCATTTTCCCCTATTTCTGGACCTATGCAAACAACAGCGATTGCCACTATCACACCTTTACTACATTTTTATACTCATTCTTTAAGGAAAAAAAATACAATTTACTGAACTTAACAAATAACTGTAGTAGAATGCCTGTCTCGAATACAGGCAGAAGATGGGAAGGGGGGAGAGGGGAATGTTACACTGATGAAGAAGGGTGTTCTGTTTATGACAGTAGCCCAACTATGATCATATTAAGTAAAATATATATTTAAAAAATAAAAAAATAAAATTCAAAAAAAAACTGGACCATCTAAGTCTTGAGAGAGCCTCAGGCTCTATGAGCACTGTGGGAGAAGTAAGAACACACATTGCCATAAATAAGGAAGACTGTTTCTAGAGGGTAATAGTTGCACTGGGCCTAAAGGGGTATTGGATAACACTGCAGTCAGCTTTATGGGACCACTGTGCCCATGGTTATTGCAGATCTGATTCTCCATAATTTTACAGGTGTTTCCAGGGAAGTTTAGAGTGAAAGGATGATAGAATAAGCATTAAAATTCACTCACTTAGGGGCTGGAGAGATAGCATGGAGGTAAGGCATTTGCCTTGTATGCAGAAGGTCGGTGGTTCAAATCCTGGCATCACATATGGTCCCCCGAGCCTGCCAGGAGTGATTTCTGAGCATAGAGCCAGGAGTAACCCCCTAGCAATGCTGGGCGTGACCGAAAAACAAAAACAAAAACAAAATTCATCTACTTTGACCTGGATGGATAATATGGTTGGAGTTTGCTCATCAGCCACAGACTTCAGTTAGGAATCCACAGTCTCAGAACACATTATCCACCAATTCAAAGTTATTATTCCTCTTGTATACACTGGAAAAAGGATCACCCTTACTCCATGGCTTATTATGTTTATTAGCATAATAGTAAAGTTAACCCCTATTCAAGTGTGAGCCAATGTTGTACACACGAGCAACAGCACTTCAAGGAGAAAACTGATAATGAACTGATCAGTAGTTGGCATTCAATTATTATTAATAACACTACCATCCTCCTTATTAAATTGTCTCAGGAAGTAGGTTCAACATAAAAAACACAGTACATCTGGGATCCACTCCTGATTCTGGATACACAAAAGAATGGATCACTGAGTACCACATGAAGTGGCGTAGTCATGGTCAGAGCCACCAGCACCCAAACCAAGCAGTAGCAGAAGAAGAAAAGTGAATGCAGGAAAGGGAAAACAGATATGTAGGGTTATCTTTCCTGCCACCTGTCGACTCTGAATGAATGTAGTGTCCCCAAACCACTTCCTCTCCTCTACTTTTTTTGTTTGTTTGTTTGTTTTTGGGTCATAAACAGCATTACTCAGGGGGTACTCTTGGCTCTACGCTCAGAAATAACCCCTGGCAGGCTTGGGGGACCATATGGGATGGCGGGATTCGAACCACTGTCCTGCATGCAAGGCAAACTGGCTACCTCCATGCTATCTCCTCCACTTTCTTGAGACAGGGCCTGTCCTGGGTGAGCCAGAAAGGCTTAAATTCTGCTCACTTGGGACACTATTGAAGATTTCTATTGGGAGAATTTCCTATTTGTTTTCCTAGAGGTGACCTTGAGACAGAAGGACCCATGCAAAGAAGGCCAGAAGAGTAGTGTTTGCCTGGCAAAGAAAGGTAAATGGCAACTGAATTTTGACCCTCCTGCAAAAAAAAAATTGACACATCTGGGATGGTCATTATGCTATTATCCCTCTAGCTATCACATGTACAATCTTCAAGGTGAGGGAAGCTAGGAGTCTTGGTCTTCCCTCCAGTGGGGTGGGCTTTCAGCCATCACAAGGCACCTCTCCTCTGACCTGCAGCCCTTCCAAAGAGGAAGCAGAAAGAGATGCCCTCCAGTTCCGCATCTTCCAGAGCTGAACCTGAGCAAACAAAAAAAGGAGGAGAGTCCAGAAGGAGAGATACAGGGAGGTCAAGGCAGGTATGTGAGTTCAGATTTCCCACTGCTTGAATCCCACATGAAGAATTGGCAATGATTGAACTTGTCGCCTGTCCTCATGAGCAAGGTCCAGTTGGGGCAGAGGATAACGTCAAGTGGTGGCCCTTGGTTGTCCATATCCATGTCATGTCATGCTCATGAGACAACTTGCTACTTCAGCCAGCCAGAAGAACCTGTCCCTTGCTCCTAAGGCCACCACCCACAAAGAGATCCCAAAGCTGAAATCTAGGAGGAAGGAAAAGAAGAGGAAGGACATATGGACCATCAATCATTCCGAGGGTACAAAGCTGTGCATCATCAAGCAGAGGGGCTCCAGTTACTGTCCTGAAGACCTGGAAGTCTTCTACCAACTTCTCGGTATGTGTTTTGCGCTGACATAGAACTTGGAGTCTTCCTAAAAGGAGAATTTCATGGAAGTGGAATAGCCTCTATCTCACACCTCACTCCCTTCAGGCTCTCAGCAGAGCCACTGCTGGCTCTCCCATGGTGACTAGGAAGACATATTCTTGGAGAACAATAGAAATTAGTTCCCACTAGAGGGATAAGTAATTTCAGGACTTACAAGGGTGCACCTTCTGCCCATGAGACAGTCCTTCACATTCTCCAGCTAGATAGGAGAGATCAGAGATTTAAGGGCATCATTGACTTTGCTTTGTCCTGTGAGCTCAAGGAAGTAAGAGACTCATACACAACTTGGAGAGAAATAAGCTGCTCTCAACCTGAGACAAATGAAGAGAAGGGAAAGATTTATCTATTGATATGGGCTGTGAGCAAGAGGAACCGAACTTGATAATGTGGCACATTCAGCAAAGGACTTACTGAGATGTCAGGAGCAGAGGCAGGAATAAATGGTGAGAGGTGTGGAGAACAGAATGCTCAAGGCCCCAAAGGCTCCAAATTCACCATGACCCACCAAGTGAGCTCAAAAATTAGATGGGGCCCAGAAGAGCCTGAGTATGAGCTTACAGACACTTCAGGCCAATCCTAGCTGTGGCTTTGAGACTAATTGGTTTTTTGTTTGGTTGGTTGGTTATTGGTTTTTAGACCACACCCAGTTATACTCAGTGGTTACTCCTGACTATAGGCTCAGAAATCGCTCCGACTTGGGGGACCACATGGGACACCTGGGGATTGAACCGTGGTCTGTTCTAGGTCAGTGCGTGCAAGGCAAATATCCTGCTTGCACCACTGCTCTGGCCTCGATACAAATTGGTTTTACTCGGGTTCTCTCTATGCTAAAATGCCATGATCACCTCCCATCAAGATGAAGAGATAAGAGTCACCATAAAATCTGTTGTACACAGTTGAAATTGACTGTGCTGGTCAATGGGAGGAGTGACAGTTGTCAATGATAGGAAACTTAAGAGCCCTCCAGAGGTAATGGGGTCACCTCTGCATTCCAGAGGCAAGGGAGTGTTCCGGTTTTCTTCTGCCATCAGAAACAACCCCAGTTTCAATGCTCACTGACTGGAGAGGTTGCTGCTCCCACTCACTCATCTCTCCTTCCTTCCTTACAGAGGATCCCATCATCCAGAGCTCTTTAGAAATCGAAATTTTCCTCAAAGAGTCTGACAAAGCACTGCCAGCAGCACAATTGAAGCATCAAGAGGTCTTAAAATCTCTCACACACACAAACAACATAAAGAGGGTAATATTTCTTTCCGGGCAGGAGAAGGCTCATGAAGGCCCGTTTGCTGTAGGGAAAGAAAAAAACACAAACAGCAGTTATCCTCTGTCCTGTGTCCACCTTGGCCTTCCTTTCTGCTCATCTGCACATGTCAAAAGTTCCTGAGATACTCAGAAATCTCATAGCCTTGAATACGGGAAGGTCCTAAGGCCTTTCGAGCACATTTTTCTCTTCATCCTTCACCTTTAATCAGCCTGTACCTTCTCGCCATGGTGGAACCTCTAGAATGCTCTCCCTCAATCCACCCTCATCAACTCAGCTATCCCCACCTCTTCACAATATTTGCTCTCCGATATAGTGAAACTTTTAGAATTCTTCCTCTTTTCACCCTTCGGCCAGCCCCTGTCTCCTCACAGAACCTGTTCTCCATGGTGGTGGAGTATTTTAGCCGTGTTGGGATGTCTGGACACCTGTACAACAGGATCCATTTCTTTCTAACCCAGTGAGTGCTTCCGCAGGAGTAATGCCTGGTGGTGGTGGTGGTGGTGGTGGTGGTGGTGGTGGTGGTGGTGGTGGTGGTCGTGGTGGTGGTGGTGGTGGTGGTGGTGGTGGTGGTGGTGGTGGTGAGGGTTCAGGGTTGGTTGTGGGTTGAGAATGGAAAATTATGTCTCAGGAATTGGAAACACCTGAAAGGAAACAACACTTGTTGCCCAGGGCATGAGTGGCCTGCGGGAGGACCCCGAGCCTAGCAATGGCAGGTAGTGAGATGCTTGGTCTGGCTGGGCATAGCATGGGGCCTGATGGTTTCTCCACCTCAGGTATTGTGTAGGGGGTTTTCTTGACCCCCTATCTAGAATGGAGTGTTTCAGGCTGCTCTTGTGGGTCTCTGTGGCCTCAACTTGGGTCCCACCAAGGCATGAGTCCCTGATGAGGCAGGAAAAAGCAGCTCAATTCCTGTGCATCTACATTGCCTCTTAAATGGAGGAGGATGAACCCACCTCCCAGTGGATCATACTCCAGTCCCTGCTGGGCAGGGAGCACGTGGATAAGCTCTCCAAGAAATTTCTCAAGCTGAGGAAGGAGTTCTTCCAGGCCATGGAATACTGGGCCTGGGTCACCCCAGAGCTCTGTGAGGTGGTGAGTGGGGTGCCCGTGAAGTGATAGGGAGTAGAGCTGGGATTCCTCCTGTGGGCCCTCACTCCACTGCTTCCCTTTCAGATCCAGGCCCAGAACCCACAGCACTGGGTCTGGAGTCGGGTGCGCCAGTGCAACCCCTAGCTTCCCAGGGATGGAGCCAGAGCTGTCAGTGGTCCAGGTGATTGGGTGCACCTCTCTGGGTCCCTGGGCTGTGGAGGCCAGGTGAAAGAAACTTTGTTCTTCCCAGAAAGGGTCAGAGCATGGAGAGGTCCTGCAGTGCAAAGGTGTAGTCCCAAGGAAGGGAGAGAAATGGGGGAGAGGGAGAGGGAGGGAGAAGAGGAGAGAGAGGGAAGGAGAGAGAGAAAGCGAGGGAGAGAGAGAAAGAGAGGGAGAGAGAGGGAGAGAGAGGGAGAGAGAGGAGGAGAGAGAGGGAGGGGGAGAGAGAGGAGAGAGGGAGGGGGAGAGGGAGAGGGAGAGAGAGGAGAGAGCAGAGAGAGGAGAGAGAGGAGAGAGAGAGAAGAGAGAGGGGAAGAAGGGGGAGAGAGAGGGGCGAGAGGGGGGAGAGGGAGAGGAAGAGGGGGGAATAGAGAGAGGGGGAATAGAGAGGGGAGAGAGGATGAAGAGAGAGGGAAGGAAGAGAGAGGGGGAAGAGAGAGAGGGGGAAGTGAGAGGGGAGAGGGGGGAAGAGATAGAGGAAAGAGAGAGGGGGGAGAGAGAGAGGGGGAAGAAATAGAGAGAGAGAAGGGAGAGAGTAAGGGGGGAGAGAAGGGGAGAGAGGGTAGAGACCAGAGGGGGGAGAGAGGAGGGAGGGAGAGAGGGGGGAGGGAGAGAGAGAGGAAGGGGAGAGAGAGTGAAGGGGGAGAGAGGGAGAGAGACCAAGTATCTTTTGATTCCTGGCTGAAGTGTGAATTGGCCAGTACCAGGGGTTTTCTGAGTGAGACAGGGAGATAGAAATTTACCAGCAAGAGCAAGCAGGCAGGAGGGTGGGGACAGATTCTTGACCTGAGTTTAAGAAAGAGTAGAATATGAAGAGTAGGTACAGTGCAGGAATCATCTCACTGATGCTTTATCTCCAGCCCCCTTGGGCTGGCTTGCATTACTTGGTAACTATCCTGAGTCGTCTCAATCAGTCCAAGTTTTTCTTACTAGAGCCTATGTCACAGGGAGGATGTCCAAGGGGCGTGTCCAGGTCCAACTGTCATTACAGTGGGAGCATCGAAGGGGCGTGTCTATAATCAGCTGCCACCACATCAACAGAAAGTAATGACCCCTGTCTCTAAGAGGTCCCGTACCCTCAGTTCCTCCTGACCAAACTCAGTTCTGGAGCCATATACTATGCAATCCAGAAACCCAATTAGCCTAACTACTGTTCTTTCTTGAAAAACTCTTGGGGACTGTAGTTGCTTTTATTAAAATTTCTTAAAGGTTTTGGTCTGAGTTGAAATTTTGGATAGTTTAAGCCTGGCACTGTAATTTATGTGAATTAAACTAAAGGAGTCATTTATTATACACAACAGCATCAACTTTAAATGGGCTAGAGGAGTTGGAGTAATAGCTCAGTGATACGGTGCTTACCTGCATGCCGCCAAATTTGTTTCAATCCCCAGCATCAAGAGATTGAAATAATCAGGAATATTTTCAGAGTGCTGAACCAGGAGTAACCGCTGAACATCACTGGTGTTAATAAAAACAAACAACAGGGATCCAGAGGGTGGATCCTTAGCTTGTATGCAGTTGATCCATGTTTGATCACTGGTACCCCAGATCCTACTAGGGGAAATCCCTGAGCACAATTATCCCTGAGCACCACAGCTTATGACTTAACAATGCCTTTCCTCACCCCCCCCCCCACACCTAGGTTTTAAACATAGCCAAAAGGATAAGACTGAGGTTCTCCTTTCTGGAAAAGAGATAGCAGAAGCTCTGGGAAGGAAGGGAAATTAGTGCCAGGAGTTCTACTCTCACCTTCCTGTCTCTGCTCACAGGTCCTTCCCAACTGGATTCCCACCCTGACACACCCCAGACCCCAGCCAACAAGGTATCTGGGGCCTCCTGTATAAGCACCTGCCTTCAGCTGGCCCATCCAATCTGCCTTCACATGATTTGTTTCATAGTTTTTCTACTTTTGTTTTTGTTTTTGTTTTTGGGTCACACCTGGCAGCGCTCAGGAGTTACTCCTGGCTCTATGCTCAGAAAACGCTGCTGGCAGGCTCGGGGGACCATATGGGCTGCCAGAATTCGAACCACTGACCTTCTGTATGCAAGGCAAACACTTTACCTACTAGCTATCACTCTGGCCCTAGTTTTTCTTTAAATTTTTTTTATTGTTGATAAATATTTGCTACCAAAAGGAAAGTCTTTCCAGGCTGCTTTACCATGCCATCTCTGTGGTGTAGAGAAAAAGCCTTACATCTTCACCGGGTGCTAAAAGTAAGCTTGTGTTGTTAGGTAGGTTTATGCCAGTACCCCCAAAGGAGAGTCATATTCAGATCTCAATACCAAGTGAAAAAAACACTCGGGCTCAGAATCTATGAATCTTGGGGTGAGGTGGGGGAGAAAGGATCAGAAGCAAATATCAACCTCCTGCAGGGACTGGCTCAAGTCTGTGCCAGGTGGGTAGTGGTGACTCAGGTGGGGGGAACAGGCCCAAAGACCACACACACTGCAGAAACCAAAGCCAGAACAGGACAAAAGGAAGACTAGGTTAGAATCAGAGTCACTGCACCCAGTGGACGTCAATAGACAGGATTGCTCAGGAACCTGACCACAAAGGAAAGGAGCGCCACAGGAGAAATCCCTTTAGTAGGTCACAGAGGGATGGTCTCCTACAGCTGGGAGCATTTCATGGCTGCCTGTTTGTTTCCCATACAGGTGAAGATCATGGTTCAGCTCTCCCCAGCCTCCCCCAGGCAAACCCAGGGGTATTTTCTTACCTGTCCCCAAAAGTAAATAGAGTTGGAAGCTGGGGATAGAGGGCCAGTGGTGAGGACACCCCACTGACACATACAGCTCCTCCCAGGGAACAGGTGATGCCATTAGCTGAGAGGTGGCCAGAGTAATGGGTACACATACTGGCAACCTGACTTTGGGGTGAATAGACTTTTCAAATGAAGGGAATATCTCAAGGCTCAGGTGCCGGGGTTAGCTAGGCATCTACTCACAGTGGTTCTGAATGAGTCCTGCTTCCATGCCTCGATGCTTGCTTTAAGCTCTTTGCAGTGATGTGTTGGTCTGCAGATCCCATGACAGAGAGAGAACCGTGTGGAACAGAAAGGAAAAGCAGGGTCACAGGAGAAACTCCTTCAACACAACTCACACACACACCCAGAAAAATACTTGGTCATTTGGTCACAGTGGGCTTGTCTTCTGTAGCTAGGAGCATTCCATGGCTGCCTATTGGAGTTACCATACAGGGAAGGATCCTGGCTCAGCTCTCCCCAGCCTTCCCTGGGCCCAACCAGGGTGTGTTCTTAACCTGAAGGAAACAGAGTTGGAAGCAGGGTGTAGAGGAAGCAGTTTTGAGGTCATCCGTTGATATATCTAGCTCCATCTGCGGCATGGGAGATACGTTCATCTGGGGGGTGAGGTGGGGCCGAATCATCATTCTGTTACACAGAATGTAAACATCATTACACAGACTGGCACCCCAGCTTTGGAGTGAATAGACATTTCAAACGAAAAGGTATTTCATTTCTCATAGGAAGGGTTGAGCTAGGCAGCTGAAGACAGTAGCTTCTGAGAGAGTCCCTACTCCACGCCGAGGTGCTTGCTTTACATTCTTGCAGTGATGAGATAGTCAGCAGATCCCATGGTAAATCAGAACCCTAAAGAGCCTATAAATAACACTGTGGGCATGGCTGAATATGTCAAAGCGATGCACTCCTGTCAGGCCTAGAAAATAGCACACTGCAGATTGTCATTGCTGGACTTAAATCATGACTGACTTTCTCTTGGGGTCAGAAGTACAGGGGACAACAAGGCAATTGTGCTGATTGCAGCCAACCCAAGATTAATTCCTGACACCACAAGGGGACTCCCGAGCACCTCCAGGTTGGCTTCTTGGGCTTCTTGAGCTACAAATACCAACTCCTGTATCTGTTCCATGTAAGGGATCATCAATACCTTTCCTTGGGTGTTCCTCTCAAGTGTCAGATCTTGGATGTGAGATGAACCTCCAATTCAAATGAAAAAGTCAATTGGCTTCCAAGATGTTACTCAAAAAGCACAAAGATTGGGCCAGAGAGATAGCATGGAGGTAGGGCATTTGCGTTGCATGCAGTAAACAGTGGTTCGAATCCCAGCATCCCATATGGTCCCTCTAGCCTGCCAAGAGCGATTTCTGAGCAAAGATCCAGGAGTGACCCTTGAGAACTGCCGGGTGTGATCCAAAAACTAAAACAAACAAACAAACAAAAACAAAATTAAAAATCAGCCTTCCTCAGTCTCCTTTTGGGTTCCATTGCCATCATTGTTCATCTGCTCTTTGTAGCCAGCCAGGTTGGTGCCAGGAAGGAATAGGGAACCTCATTCCTTAATCCCTTCAACCAAACACAAAAGGGACTGTCTTTGTGAGTCTTTCTCAGCATCCTTCCTTCCTTTCTTTCACTTATTTTCCTAAACTACGCAGATGCTAGTGTGTTAGCTGGAAATCATTTCAATTTATATCATAGACTTCCTGTGAAATTGGATCTAGCACTTCTTTCAACAGAATAAGAAATTCAGCACTTCAAATCACTAATTGTAAAGTTCAATGGGGAAGCTAAAGATGACTGTGTGGGATAGTGAGAGAAATCATGGCAAATTTCCAAGTCCACTGAAACTCCTGAATCTTATAGATGAGTTCTTAAAATCAACACTTCATGGCTTAGCAATGGAAATCAAGAACTCACTAGCCTATCAAATTAAGAAATCTATAGGTGAACAATTCAACCAACTCAAAGAACACTTTCAGAAGATGAGAGAATCCACATTTGACTGAAATAATAAAATTATATAAAAATACACTCAAAATTCCACTATTAGTGAGGCTGGAGCTGTGGTGCAAGCGATATTGCATCTTTTTCTTGCCCATGCTAGCCTAGGAAGGACGGCGGTTCAATCCCCCAGCTTTCCCTCTGGTCCCCCAAGCCAAGAGCGATTTCTGAGCACATAGCCAGGAGTAACTCCCAAGCATCACCAGGTGTGGCCCAAAAATCCCCCCAAAATTCTCTATTAGAGAAATGATGCACTAGGTGCACTAGGTGCTTATATTTTGTTAAATAACCATATACCAAATATTGCTCATAATACATAAAAACTGTACACATTTGATAACTAGTAGAAATTATAGGGGGCTGGAGAGATGGCACAGCGGTAGGGTATTTGCTTAAGATGCAGAATTACAGTGGTTCAGATCCCGGCATCCCATGGGGTCCCCCGAGCTGGCCAGGAGTGATTTTTGAGCATAGAGCCAGGAGTAACCCCTGAGCACTGCTGGGTGTGACCCCAAAACAAAAAAAAGTTATAGGATGTCTATTCAGGAGACATATGGCAAATTTTTATGAGTCTAAATATGTCTGGAAAGAAAAGATAGTAGAGTGTAGTCACTTACTTTGTATACAGTTGACCCTCATTAATCGTTTACTTTATAGTTACCCAAGTACATCCAGGAGTTTCGAGTATGAAACTACATAGAGATCCTAAACAAAGGCATGTGTGAGCTCCAAGAAAAGTAATGCAAAATATATCCTTTACTATATCTCGAGATAGTGAAAACAAATAAACTTAAAGAACTTGAAGGACTCTAAAGAAAATTATGTTCATTTTTTTAAAATTCCATATCTCACAAGACTATACATTTTGATTTTAGTTTTTGTCTGTTCTGTACCAGGTACCCTAGACATGAAAAACTAAGAAGTTTTTCTGTATGTGATAGTGATGTTTGGGGGGCAAACCCTTCTATACGCAGGGCTTATTCCTGTGAGTTAGGGAAGCAGGTGCAATGCCAGGAATCAAGATAAGCACATGCATGGCAAGGATAGATCTGATCCACTATAAAATCTGTCGTCCAAGGAATCGTAGAGCTACATTGTTAGCCCCACAGGGTAATTTTTAGACAAGGTCACAGAGTAGAAGAAGTTCAAAGTTGGAATACAAAGTAAAAAAAATGCACTCCTGTAACCCAAATATTTTGAGTGTTATGGTGGTGGTCACACAAGTGTGATTTTGTGTTCAAATTGTGTCAAAATGCAAACATGCAGATAATGAGGTTATATAAAAATTGTGAATTATAAATATAGCCAGTGGACTATACAAACATCAATTTCCTGACGTGTTCTTGTGTTAACTGACATAGCATTATATAAGCAGGAAAGAAATATATGGGCTGAGACTAGAAAGAGAACAGCCCCAGAGAAAAAATTCCCAGGAAAGAATTCAGGTTACACACCCATTGTATACAGATGATGATCCTTTCAAGCATCCTGCTCTTCCCACACCCTTTATCTTACCACCTTGCATTTCTTAAACCCAATGGGTTGTGTTTTCCCATCCTAGAGAAAGGCAGAGAAGGGTTTGCTACTTAAGGGATACTCCATACCCCAGTCTCCCTATCTTTCCCCTTATCCCCTCAAATACATTTTCTAAAGAACTTGCCCATCTCGTCTGCAGTTCTTTTTTTTTATTTCATCAATTTTTTTATTTAACCAACTTTATTACATACATGATTGTATTTGGGTTTTAGTCATGTAGAGAAGACCACCCATCACCAGTGCAACATTCCCATCACCAATGTCCCAAATCTCCCTCCTCCCCACACAACCCCCGCCTGTACTCTAGACAGGCTTTCTATTTCCCTCGAACATTCTCATTATTAGGATAGTTCAAAACGTAGTTATTTCTCTAACTAAACTCACCCCTGTTTGCGGTGAGCTTCATTCATTTCCAGCTCTTTTCTCTTTTGTGTCTGAAAATTATTATTACAAGAATGTCTTTCATTTTTCTTAAAACCCATAGATGAGTGAGAACATTCTGCGTCTTTCTCTCTCTGACTTATTTCACTCAGCATAATAGATTCCATGTACATCCATGTATAGGAAAATTTTATGACTTCATCTCTCCTGACAGCTGCATAATATTCCATTGTGTATATGAACCACAGTTTCTTTAGTCATTCATCTGTTGAAGAGTATCTTGGCTGTTTCCAGAGTCTTGCTATGGTAAATAGTGCTGAAATGAATGTAGGTGTAAGGAAGGGATTTTTGTATTGTATTTTTGTGTTCCTAGGGTATATTCCTAGGAGTGGTATAGCTGGGTCGTATGGGAACTCGATTTCCAGTTTTTGGAGGAATCTCCATATTGCTTTCTATAAAGGTTGAACTAGATGTCATTCCCACCAGCAGTGGATAAGAGTTCCTTTCTCTCCACATCCCCGCCAATACTGCTTGTTCTCATTCTTTGTGTTGTGTGCCAATTTCTGAGGTGTGAGGGGGTGCCTCATAGTTGTTTTGATTTGCATCTCCCTGATTAGTGATGTGGAGTATTTTTTCATGTGTCTTTTGGCCATATGTATTTCTTCTTTGTCAAAGTGTCTGTCCATTTCTTCTCCCCATTTTTTTATGGGATTAGATGTTTTTTCTTGTAAATTTATGTTAGTGCCTTGTATATTTTGGAGATTAGCCCCTTATGTGATGGGTATTGGTGAATAGTTTCTCCCATTCAGTGGGGGGCTCTTGTATCCTGGGTGCTATTTCTTTTGAGGTGCAGAAGCTTCTCAGTTTAATATATTCCCATCTGTTGATCTCAGCTTTCACTTTCTTGGAGAGTGCAGTTTCCTCCTTGAAGATGCCTTTAGTCTCAATGTCCTGGACTGTTTTTACCTACATGTTGTTCTATATATCTTATGGTTTCAGGTCTGATTTCTAGGTCTTCCATCCATTTGGATTTAACCTGCATACATGATGTTAGCTGGGGGTCTACATTCAATTCTTTGCAAGTGGCTACCCAGTTGTGCCAACACCACTTGTTGAAGATGTTTTCCCTGCTCCACTTAGGATTTCTTGCTCCTTTGTCAAAAATTAGGTGATTGTATGTCTGGGGAACATTCTCTGAGTATTCAAGTCTATTCCACTGATCTGAGAGCCTCTCTTTATTCCAATACCATACTGTTTTGATAACTATTGCTTTGTAGTACAGTTTAAAGTTGGGGAAAGTAATTCCTCCCATATTCTTTTTCACAATGATTGCTTTAGCTATTCTAGGGTGTTTATTGTTCCAAATGAATTTCAAAAGTGCCTGATCCACTGCTTTGAAGAATGTCATGGGTATCTTTAGAGGGATCGCATTAAATCTGTATAATGCTTTGGGGAGTATTGCCAATACTCTATCAGAACAACAACTCTATCAGAAAAATGGACTGTCTGAGCCTTAAGAGACTCAGGATCCATGAGCACAGTGGAGAGAAGTTAGAGTGTTGGATACCACTTCAAATAAGTAGCTGTGAACATTATGTCCATATTTCTGGAAGGCTTGAGTGTCCATAATTTTCTAGTGGTTCCCAGTGATATTTAGGGTAAAAATGATAAAGAGTATGGAAAGTCATTCACTTTAACAAGGATGGAAAGTATGATTGCAATTTGCACATCAGACTCAGGTTCCAGTTAGGTTGCCAAGGTGTTGAAACATATTCTCCACCAATTCTAGTAATTCTTCCCTCTAATATACACTGAATAATTTATCAACCTTACTTCATGGCTTATTATCATGATTAACATGATTGCAAAATTAATCCCCATTCAAGTGTGAGTAACTGAAGATACAATCAAGCATCACCACTTCAAGGAGATCATTGATAGTGATTGATCAATAGCTGACCTTCCATCATTATTAATAACATTACTTCCTCATTAGTAAATATTGTCTCAGGAAATAGGTTAAACAGAAACAGTACAGCATCATCAGGTATCTACTTAAGATTTTGAATGCAGAAAAAATGGATTGTTCTGGGTTCCACTTGAAGAGGCTCAGGCATGGCCAGAGCCACCAGGGCCCAACCAAGCAGCAGCAGAAAAGAAGTGCATGCACAAAAGGGAAGGCCTGTCCCCGACCTGTAGTCTCTGAATGATAATAGTGGTCCAAAAATCACTCCCTCTTCTGCATTTTGAGACTTGGCCTGTTCAGAATGAGCTAGAGAGGCCTCTATTATGCTCCCTAGGGACACCATTGTCAACTTCTAATGAAGGAATTTCATATGTGTCTTTCTAGAAGTGGCCTTGGGTCAGAAAGACCCATGCAAAGAAGCTCAAAAGAGCAGTGTTTGCCTGGCAAAGAAAGGTAAATGTCAATTGAATTCCCACCTCCTGTCAAAGCACTGTACTCTTCAGGAATGCTCAATAATCACTTACCTGTCAATTATCAGAAACACAACCCTGACGGTGATGGAAGCCAGGATCCTTGGGTTCTTTTGGAGTGGGATAGACTTTCAGCCATCACATGGTACCTCTTTTCTGTTCTACAGCACCTCCAAAAAGGAAGCATCAAGAGATGGCCTCTAGTTTTGCATCTTCTAATGCTGAACCTGAGCATAAAATCAAAAGGAGATGGGAGGAGTGACCCAAGGGGGTTAAGACAGGTATGAGTCCAGGCTTCCTGCTGTTTGAGTCCAAATGAAGTGTTAGCAACATCTGACCTTAAAACCTTGTTCTCAGGAGGCAGGTCGAGTGGGGGCAAGAGGTCATGTCAAGGGGTGGTCCTGTGTTGCTATGTTCATGGTCAAGTCATGCTCATGAGATAACATGCTACTTCAGGTAGCCAGAAGAACTGGTCCACGGCTCCCAAGGCCACCTCCCTTAAAGAACTCCCAAAGCTGAAATCCAGGAGGAGCAAGCAAAGAAGAGGAATATATGGACCATAAATCACTCTTGAGGAAACAAAGATGTGGATGAGGAAGGTGAAGAGCTCCATTTACCATCCTGAAGACCTGGAAGCCTCCTTCTGACTTCTGGGTGTGTGATCTGAGCTGCAGAGGCCTTGGAGACCTCCTAAAAGGAGAATGTCATGGGTGTGGAATAGCTAGTATTTCACTCCCCACTGCCGGTAGCCTCTCAGCAGAGACATTGATGGTTCTCTCATGTTGTGTTGGTAGATATTTTCATGGAGGGTGGGGGTAGGAAAGGTGACTCCCAATAGAGAGATCAGTATTTTCAGGATAAACCAAGGATGAACCCTCTGTCCCTGAGAACCAGTCATTCACTACTTCCAGCTATTGATGAGAGATCAGAAACTTAAGTACCAGGTTGAGTTTGCTTTTCCAATGTGATCAAGGGAATAAGAGAACCATACACAACATATAGAGAAATAAGATGCTCTCAGCCGAGACAGTGAAGGAAATGATTTAGCTAGATTTACGGGCTGTGAGAAGCAGAGACCTTCATAAAGTGGTACATCCAGCAAAGGTCTTGCTGAGATGTCAGGAGCAGAGGCAGGAATAAGTATGTGAGTTACATACTTTAGCCACATAACAAAGTCATGTGAGTGAAATAAACTTTCAAACTTCATTTCCAGTCCATTAGTCACATTCAATGCTCAGTATACATCCGGGCAAACAACCATCATTTGGGACAGCATGCACGTTGAACATTGACATCATTAGGAAAACTTCCAGTGGACAGTGCTCCCTGAAGCCCAGTTCTTGGGAGAAAGGCAGGGAGGATGAAATGTTCCTCCACACTCCCACTTTTATGCTGTGCCAAGGTCACTCTCCTGGAAAAGGACTTCAAATCACTGAGCTAGGTTGACTGAAGCTATGGGTCTCCAGGCCACAACTTCAATGGCAAAGGAGTTTTATCAGGGAAAGAAAGTGGGGTCATTGTCTTCTCAGAGTGAGAAGACCAAGGAAAAGGTGGTGATGGGAGAAGATGCTACTGCTGTAATCAAGCAAACTGGCAGAATTTGTCTCTGAAGTAGCATGTTTTATCTGAGTACCAAGAACTATTTTGTGTTGGGAAGGTCACTGTCACCCCTACCAGCAACATATCTGCCACTGAGAAACAGCACAGAATATAGCAGACACAAGGCCCTCTTACATCCAGAGACTTCCAGAAGCAGGAAGGGCTTTGAGGGTGTGGGTTGGGCTCCCCCTTTTCTGCCTGTGTTCTGCTCTCATCTCCCTGTCTTTTTGCTCACAGCTCCTGCCTGCACCAGACACTTTGCAAGATGAGACACAGGGTCCAGAGAAAACTGATGTTGGTGTTCTATGGTTCTGTTCATTTTGCCTTTTCATTATTTTTCATTGTTTTATTATTTTATTTTATTTTTATTTTTTTACTATTATTTTATTTTTAATAAAATGTTATTTGTTACCAAAAGCAAAGTCTTTCCAGGCTGCATTACCATGCCTTGCCCAGCTCTCTTGAAGAGAAAAATCCTTAGATCTTCCCCAGGTGCTGAAAATAATGAGATGGGGTTGGCAGGGGAGTCAGGTTTATACCACTGCCCTCCAAAGAGAGTCAAATTCAGGTCTTGATATCAAGGGAACTAAAACTCAATCTCTGATGTCACAGGCAGCTAGGGCTAGGCTGGAGCAGCTGGACACATAAACAGTATTGAAGCCATCAAGGACAGTGGATACTGGAGTCAGCAATTTGTGACACCAGGAAAAGAGGCTGAATCCAGCCCATTTATGCAATCACAGAGCAGGGTTTTTATACATTTCCTTTTAGCGAGTTTCTGAAATAGCAAGGAAGAAGGGAGTGCTCAATAGTTTACATAGCAGGAAAAGATCTTTGGCATCTGTGAGGTATAGATAATCATTAAACATTCTATAGAAGTCATTGACATTTTCAATACAATGATTACAATACGTATTTATCTTTAACAGAGACATCTCTTATTTTTGGCCTAGGACTGAATAGCATGATAATTTCCCAAAGTCTGCTGAATCAGCTTATGGCTTGAATGTCCAGTTCTTCTTTTCCAGGGTGTGTGTGTGTGTGTGTGTGTGTGTGTGTGTGTGTGTGTGTGTGTGTGTCTGTCTGTCTGTCTGTCTGTCTGTCTGTCTGTCTTTTGTGTGGCTGTTTACTGCATACCTAATGCGAGTTTTGTTTTGATGCAAAGATTATATTTACAACCAAGTGGCCATGACCCTGGGCCAGATACTCTGATTCTTCAGTACTTTTCACATTCTTACTCCTGTAGCATTCTTATACTATTAGGAAGGCCTGGAAGATCTAGACCTCAGCAAATCATTCTTAGTGGCTGGTCTTGGCTTTTGTTTGTTCTTTCTTTGTTTTTTTTTTATTTTTTGTTTTGTTTTTGTATTTTGTTGTTACAGCCTCGTTGGTTTTTATTTCTCTTGTGTTGTTTTGCTATCTTTCCTCCTCTTTCCCCCTTTCTTCTTCTTCTTTTTTATTTATTTATTTATTTATTTTTGGTTTTTCAGGCCACACCCATTTGATACTCAGGGGTTACTCCTGGCTTAACACTCAGAAATTTCCTCTGGCTTGGTGGGGATCATATGGGACGCCAGGGGATCAAACCATGATCCTTCCTTGGCTAGCGCTTGCAAGGCAGACACCTTACGTCTAGTGCCACCTCGCCGGCCTCTGCATTTCTTATATTTCCAATAGAACCACATTACTGAAACCTTCTTGCTCAGCCTCATCATTTGAGAAGGAAATATGGTAGGTACCAGGACTAGAGTGTCAATATGAACATTTAGTGGAAAAAAAATGATCGGATTTGAACACCATACCAAACTCAACAACAGAATGGATACCCAATCTACAACAAGCTGTACAGGTGGGGAGCATTTATAGTAGCATCCTGGGTGGGTAAGTGAGGGAGAAGTGGGATGCATGCTTGGAAAAGGGATGGAGGGAGGACAACAGTGGTGGTTAGAATCCCCCTTATTCATTATCACTATGTCCCTTAAATATTACTGTAAAAAATTTGCAACTCACTTTGGCCACAATAGTGAACTATGTCTCTCCTTTAACATTGTAAAGGCTAGAATTTGATGCTATTTCTGTGGATGTCACCCAAAATATCCCTAATGAACATATCTACCTTTGACTTGTTTTTCTGTCCAAGAGAAATGGGACAGTGGGAGCTAAGCATAAAACAGATTTTCCATGGTATAAAATTAAATTTAGTAGCTTTTCATCTTGAAGAGGCAACTTCAAATATATTTTTTATGACTTGGTTTCTAGGAAGACATGATGGTTTTTGTTTCATGATTTATTTTGCTCACATCAGCAGAGCTCAGAATTGCTTCAGCCAGGTTCTACACTTGGAGATAACTCCCTGGGACTTGGAAGACCTTGAATGGTGCTGGGGCTTGAACCTGGTTCTGTCACTTACAAGGCAAGCTCTCTGCCCACTGTACTCTTGCTCTACCATTACCGCTGTGATTTTACATTCCATTGAGCTTAAAAATGCAAAGTCATAACAGACGATCTAGAATTCATTTTTGGTTTTGGAATATGCATTACTGTACATACAGAGCTTCAAATAGTTCTTAGGTTTCACAGAAAGAGGAAATTTTGGAACTGTTATCTTCAGTGCTCTGTAAATGTGTTTATTCAGGAGATGCCAGGTTGCATTTCTTAAACCAATGGAGAGTGCTTAGCCATCCCCCCCAAAATAAGAGAAGGATTCCACTTGGTTGGATTTCCTACATAAGAGATACCCCATAGCCAGTCTCCCTATATTTCCCATTATCTCCTCAAATAAATTTTCCTTTTTTATAAATATTTATTTAAACACTGTGATTACAAATATGATTGTAGTTGGGTTTCAGTCATTAAATAACATCCCCCTTCACCAGTGCAAAATCCCCATCACCAATGTCCCAAATATCCTTCCTCCCCTGTACACGAAACAGGCTTTCTACTTCCCTCATTCTCAAATAAATTTTTTTTAGAAGAAAACCATCTTTAATTAAAAAATAAAGCATATAAAGCAATACATCTCAAGTAAGACTGTTTAACAACATAAACTGGTTCACTGAAGGAAATAGCCTAAATGATATAGTAAAATTATTAGACTATCAATCATTCTCCCCGCTCCTCCTTATCCAGACTTGGCTGTAAGCATCTTAAAACTAAGGCCTTCTTGTGAGTTTAACTGTAAATCTGGAAAGCCTTTCCCAATTATTCCTAATACACTGGCAGAAGGGGGAGAAACTTAAACCATTCCATTCTGAGGTGTTTCCAAAAAGCAAGTAAAGTTTTTTCTTTATAAAAAAGTTTATTTTGACAGACATATGACTTTTAATCATATCTGAGGAATTATAAAACTTCAAATCACAAGATGATATGGTATACAATTTTACCTCGAAGTCATTCTCAAATTCCAGAATGGTTTAACTCTACATACTAGACGTATTAAACTTTCAAAGTATACTAAAGTTATTGCTTTTTTTTTTCAAATGGAAAAATGCATGGTCTTTTTTTTAGAGCTCATTAAACAGCTATTCTTACAATTACAATAAGTAACTGCAGAAAAAGTCTAAGCATATAGTAAACAATCACTCTTTTAGATGACAGAATAACAAAGGCATATGCTCATTAAGATGTATGGCTTTTTTGGTGATTGTTATTACCCATAAAGGAAGTCATTACTGTTTGACTACAAAAAGGTCTTTACAAAACTCCACTTCAAAAATTAACATTATTTTATTAAATCAATTTTTAAAATGTTCACTGTATAAAAGTCAACAAGGGTTTTAACAAAGGCAAAGTATAACTCTTTTACAATATTTATATATTAGCAGCAAATTTTTGTCTGAGATTAACTCTTACGTTCCTAAAGAAAGCAAAATAAAAGTGTATTAGTATTGGAATGTCAGTTAATCCAATCTCTGTGATTTGGGCCTTCCAGTACAATTGTAATTAATATTAAGAACCAGTTTGACTAAAAAGTAGAGAAACAGTGGCAATTAGAATGTCTCACTACTTTACAGTCACACTTTAATAAGCACCATAGAGAGGTGTAGGGTGTATGTGTGTGTATACTAAATTTTTAGGGGTAATAGCAGTCAGCTAGACCACTTAGCACTTACATATCACTTCCTAAGTATGTGGGGGACATATACATTTTAATCAAATCAGATAGACATTCAATCCCCACTTGCTTATTCATTTAAAAAAACCTTAATAGAAATTCGGTCCCATAACCTGACACACTACATGCATACAAATGTGTGTCTCTACACAAAAGTATGTGTATATCAATATACATCTTTAAATTCTAATGAATTTCTAAAATAAGATGAGGCCAACTTTCTGATTTAAATATATAGAGAATACAATTTTTCCAACTGAAAGTTTCTAATATAAGTTTTATCTTAGCAAATCAGATGTTATCCATTGAAAATTCTGAGGACAAAGAACCCCTGCTATATTCAACTTAGAAACAAATATTTACCATATTGTAAGTTTCCTTTGGATTGTTACACTTAGTATTTCAAGACTGTTTCTGTAATTCTAATAACTGGCTCAGATTTATCAGATCTATATCAATTACATGCTACAGATTTGCTATTGTGAAATTGCAACAAAATTTAAAGATAAATAAAGGAAAAATTCAATGTGTATTGTTACAAAATAAGGTACGAAGATTCCCTTTTCACCACTAATAAAATACAATCCTTTAGTGCTTTTCAAGATGTCTTAATTCCTTTTAACTTTTCAAGGAATGTTTTTAAAGGATCAACCTTCAATTTTTAATTAAACTAAAACAATAGAGTGAAATACTTTTATTAATATACAAATCCAGTTATCAAAAGATGACTTCATGTAGTCTTCCCCTTAAAGATGGCACTTGCAGGTACAAAGATGTGGAGATTTCTTGTTTTCAGATGTTTACTTGAAATGATTTTTCCACAGCAGTTTGATATTGGGTTTCCTCATCTAGCTCAAGAGTCACAAATTCTCCATAATGAAACCGATGTCACTGATTTAGATGACTAACAAAGTTTCTAGTAATCTGGCCAGGATCTCCCCAAGGAAGAGACACATAAATAGGACATGCCACAGGAACTATCTGAAATAGGTGATGATTGTTGCAGAGATCCAATAAACGCTGTCTGGTTAAATTTGATTCCTGACATAAGGGACACTTAAAGGTTGGATGTCCAGAACTTGTATTTTCTTGGTAAGTTTCTGTGTTATCGGATGTGGAAGTTTCACCCCTATTACTGTTCCCTATTGAATCTTGGCAGATCCGAAAATTTGGAATAATAGGAGAAGCACCATATTCATCTTGATACTTCTTTCAAGATTTGTAACGATGTCTCATTCGATAGAATTTGATCTGCTTTGCACAGCATCTACAGCTACCAGAAAAGTTCCTCATGACATTTTCAAGGTCTAAGGTCCCGTCAGGACATGCTCTCTCTCTTCTAGTCACATTTCCACGACAGAGGGGACAATGTATTCCACTCTCTCTCTTGCAGCCAGGAAACATTTTCTACAAAAAACGTGCTGGCAGGCCGCAGTCGGCACGGGCGTCTTGAGCACCTCCTGGCACACCGGGCAGTAGAAGTCCTGCTGGGTGTAGGCAGCCGCCGCCAACACGGCCATGGCGCAGTCTGCAGGGCGGTTGCAGGATGAACACTTCCGGAGGCGAGGCGAGGTGAGGCGGCCGGAAGCGGAGCACCTGGCTGCTTCCGGCTGGCTGGCTGGCTGGCTAGCGGCAGGTTTCCTGTCGGGCCCCTCAAATAAATTATCTAATGAATTTGGCCATCTTGTCCCCAGTCCTGAACTCTCAATGTTAACTGCCTGAGGGCATGACCTGAACCTACTACAACAATGCTAGGAAATAGATAATGGAGGTTAGTTCTGCATATATTGCTTTCTTTGGGGAAAATTGTGCTGAGGTTATTTAGGATTCCTATCATATCTTACAACTGGCATATGAGTCAAAATTATATCAGAATATGGAAACTAAGACATTTGGGTTGTCTGGGACCATAGTCAAAGTGTTCGGGGCTTAATCTGATTTCTGTGCACTGGGGTCACTCTCTTTAGTGCTCAAGAGATGCTGTATGGTTGTAGGGATCAAATTTGGTTTGATTAAATGTAGGATAGATGCCATAATCGTGTATTATATCACTGGGCAAAAAAAGTTAAGATACTTTATGTCTGATATTGACCATAGGTATACACAGTCAGAAAGGCTATCAAAATTAAACCACATTATAGTGACATAATTATACTAAAACTTGCATGACAATGTTAAAGAATGAGAGAAATAGAATGCCTGTCTCCAAAACAGGCAGGGGTGGGAAATAGGGGGGTATTGGTGGTGGAAATTTGTATTGGTGAACGGGGGTATTCTGTTTATAACTAAACATGTACTGTAATCATGCCTGTAATTATGATGCTTAAATATTAAAAAATATTCTTGATGAAAACTCGCAGCAAGATGGGAATGAAAGGAACCTTTCTCAATCTAGTTGAAGCCATATACCACAAGCCAATGGCAAATATTACCCTCAATGGAGAAAAACTAAAAGCCTTTCCTCTAAATTCTGGTACAAGATAAGGCTGTCAGCTCTCACCACTCCTCTTCAACATAGTACTGATTGCTATAGCAATCAGGCAAGAAAAAGATATCAAGGGAATCCAGATAGGAAAGGAAGAAGTCAAGCTCTCATTCTTTGCAGATGACATGATAGTCTACTTAGAAAACCCTAAAGACTCTACCAAAAAGCTTCTAGAAACAATAGACTCATATAGCAAGGCTACAAAATTAACACACAGAAATCAATGGCCTTTTTATACACCAATAATGATAGGGAAGAGAAGGAAGTCAAGGAGGCAATCCCATTCACATTAGTGCCACACAAACTCAAATATCTTGGAGTCAACTTGACCAAAGATGTGAAGGACCTATACAAAGAAAACTATAAAGCCCTGCTCCACGAAATAAGAGAGGACACATGGAAATGGAAACACATACCCTGCTCATGGATTGGCAGGATTAACATCATTAAAATGGCAATCCTCCCCAAAGCATTATACAGATTTAATGCGACCCCCTTAAAAATACCAATGACAGTCTTCAAAGAAGTGGATCAAACACTTATGAAGTTCGTCTGGAACAATAAACACCCTCAAATAGCTAAAGCACTCCTAGGGAAAAGGAAAATGGGAGGCATTACTTTTCCCAACTTTAAACTTTACTACAAAGCAATAGTTATCACAATAGCATGATATTGGAATAAAGACAGACCCTCAAATCAGTGAAATAGGCTTGAGTTCTCAGACAATGATCCTCAGACATACAATTACCTAATTTTTGACAAAGGAGCAAGAAATCCTAAGTGGAGCATGGAAATCCTCTTCAACAGTGGTGCTAGCAGAACTGGTTAGCCACTGGCAAAAAAGCGAACATAGACCCCCAGTTAACATCATGTATGAAGGTAAAATCCAAATGGATTAAAGACCTTGATATCAGACCTGATACCATAAGATATATAGAACAACACGTCGGTAAAACACTCCATGACATTGAGACTAAAGGCATCTTCAAGGAGGAAACTGCACTATCCAAACAAGTGGAAGCAGAAATCAACAGATGGGAATACATTAATCTGAGAAGCTTCTGCACCTCAAAAGAAATAGTGCTCAGGATACAAGAGCCACCCACTGAATGGGAGAAACTATTCACCCAACACCCATCAGATAAGGGGCTAATATCCAAAATATACAGGGCACTGACAGAACTTTACAAGATATTTTCCTATACATGGATGTACATGGAATCCATCATGCTGTGTGAAATAAGTCAGTGGGAGACGCAGAATAGTTTCACTCATCTATGGATTTTAAGAAAAATAAGTCATTTTTGCAACAATCTTCAGAGACAATGAGAGGAGGGATGGAACTTCCAACTCACTTCATGAAGCTCACCACAAAGAGTGGTGAGTGCAGTTGTAGAAATAACTACACAGAGAACTATCATAATCATGTGAATGAATGAGGGAACTGGAAAGCCTGCCTGTCTGGAAAGCCTGTCTGATGGGGTGGGATGGAGGGAGGTTTGGGACATTGGTGATGGGAATGTTGCACTGGTGAAGGGGGTGTTCTTTACATGACTGAACCCTAATCACAATCATGTATGTAATCAAGATTTTTAAATAAAGAAAAAAAAAGAATTACAAAACATAAACCAATGAATAAATTATAAATTTATTTTTATTTAGCAATAATGTAAATAGAATCTACTTACTAATAAAAACAGACAGACATGCTTCATTGCATGTCACAGAAAAAAATGATGTGCCAAATAAAGAAACAAATATAAAATTAAGATCACTTAAGATAGTTAATGGATAACGGCAAGAAAAATAGAATTAATGGAATAAGGCTTTTCTTTAGTTGTTCAGTTATTTATTGTTTTCTTTAAAATATATACATACATGTTTTATAATTTCCTATGATCAGCTTTTGTTGTGTTTATTATGGCTGACAAAACGTTATTATATGCTGTATTTTATTAATATTAAGAAAATTATATAAATATGTATAGTCAGATGTAAAATATATTAAAAATATGTATTAAAATAATACAAATAAAAATAATGAATAAACTATAATTGTTATAGATTAGAATTAGTCGTTTCTTTAAACTATGTGGACTTAAACTTTAATTTGAGGTCATTACATGATCAGATTGAAAAAACGATGAAGCTTATAGTGGAGGCAATGCAAGAGGAGGCCCCAATGTCAGGCCAGGACACTCCCCCATGGCCTCTCATTGGTTGATTGTGGTGATGTCATCATGACCAGAATTCTGGAATCCTATAATGCCAACTGCTTAGCGACAGTTAGTTTACTTCCCACAAGGTGGTGAAGCTGTTCTTTGCACCTAAGGATCGAGACCTTGATGGTCACAAGCTCTTATTGAGGTAGGATGAACCACAAGAGGGACTCAGAGGGGACATGGGGAACTGATAAAAGAAAATAAAAGTATATAGGGGAGGAAAGCCAATAAGGACAACTCTCCCAGAAAAATGGACTGTCTGAGCCTTCAGAGACTCAGGATCCAGGAGCACATTGGGGAGAAGTGAGAGCACACATACCCCATTAACAAGGAGGATTGTCTGCTGAAGGGACTAATGGCAATAGACCTAAGAGGGTACTGGATACCACTTCAATCAGCTGGCTGGGTCCATTTGTTCATAGTTCTGACAGGCTTGAGTGTTCATGAGTTTATAGTGGTTCCCAGTGATGTTTAGTGTGAAAGATGACAGAAAGTATGAAAAGTCATCAAAGTCATCATACACATACTGTGTCCAGCTGCCCCTGCTCAGCCCTAAGGTTTCTATGGTGCAAAGTATTGTTGAAGTTTGCTCATCAGACTCAGGTTCTAGTTAGATTGCCAAGATGTTGGAACACATTGTCCACCAATTCAAGTCACTGTTTCCCCTTGTATACACAGGATAAAGGATCAACTTTCTTGCATGACTTATTATCATGATTAACATGATTGAAAAATTAATCCCCATTCGAGTGTGAGTAACTGAAATTACACTGAAACATACTACTTCAAGGAGATCATTGATAGTTTACTGATCAATAGTGAAAACATACTATTTCAAAAAGATCATTGTTAGTATACTGATCAATAGCTGACCCTTGATCATTATTAATAACATTACCTTCCTCATTAGTAAATATTGTGTCAGGAAGTAGTTTAAAGAGAAACAGCACAATACATTCAGGGATCCACATTTGACTTTGAATACAGAGAATGGATCGTTCTGAGCCACACTTGAAGAAGCTCAGACATGGCCAGAGAGAACAGGGCTCAACCAATCGGCAGGAGAAAAGAAGTGCATGCACAAAAGGGAAGGCAGGTAAGCAGGGTGTTATGTCCTCCAACTGTGGTCTCTGAATGAATGAAGGTGGTAGTCCATAATCACTTCCTACTTCCTGTCCAGCACTTAGGACTTGACTGCCCAGAGTAAGCCAGCGAGACCTCTATTATGCTCCCTGGGACACTATTGACAACTTCTATTGAGGGAACATTATATGTGTCTTCTTAGAAGTGTCCTGGGCACAGAAAGAAGCATGCAAAGAAGGCAAAAAGAGCAGTGTTTGCCTGCCAAAGAAAGGTAAATGGCAACTGATATTTGTCCTTATTGCAAAAAAAAAAATGAACTCATAGGGGATGGTCATTATTCTATCATCCCTCCAGCTATCATATGCATAACCATCAAGGTGAGGAAAGACAGGATCCTTGGTGCTTCCTGGAGTGCAATAGGCCTTCAACCATCACAAGGCACCCCTCCTCTGTCCTATAGCACCTTCAAAAAGGAAGCACCAGGAGATGGCCTCTAGTTCAGCAAGTTCTACTACTGAACCTGAGCGGAAAATCAAGAGAGGCAAGAAGGAGAGGCCCGTAACCAAGGAGTTTAAGACAGGTATGAGTTCAGGCTTCCCAAATTTTAAACCCCAAATCATATGTCAGCAATGTCTGAGCTTATTGTTTCACGAGGCAGGTCCAGTGGGGCAAATGGCTATGTCAAGGATGGCCCTGGGTTGCCATGTCCATGGTCATGTTTTGCTTATGAGACAACGTGCTACTTTAGCCAGTCAGAAGAACCTGACACCTGCTCCGAATTCCACCTCCATCAAGGAGCCCTCAATACTGAAACCGAGGAGGAAGAAAACAAAGAAGAGTAATGAATGGACCATCAATTACTCAGAGAACACAAAGCTGTGGATGCGGAAGTGGAGAAGCTCCAGTTACCGTCCTGAAGACCTGGAAGCCTTCTTCCGACTTCTAGGTGTGTGTTCTGAGCTGCAGAGAACTAGGAGTCACCCTAAAAGGAGAAATTCATGGAAGTGGAATAGCTTCTATCTCACCCTCCACTCCCTTCAGGCTCTCAGCAGAGCCACTGTTGGTTTTCCTATGGTTCCCAGAAAGACATATTCTTGGCCACGGGCAGAAACAAGTCCCCAATAGAGAGATCAATATGTTCAGGACTTAGCAAGGGGGTACGTTCTGGCCATGAGACACAGTCATTCACCTTCTCTAGCTAGAGATGAAATATCAGAGATTTAAGGGCATCATTGAGTTTGCATTGTTCTGTGACCTAAGGAAGTAAGACACTGATACACAACTTGGAGAGCAATAAGTTGCTCTCAGCCAGAGACAAATGCAGAGATGGGATAGATTTAGCTAGAGATAGGAGCTGTGAGCAAGGGGAGCACAACTTGACAAAGTGGCATATTCACCAAAGGACTGACTGAAATGTCAGGAGCAGAGGCAGAACTAAATGCTGAGAAGTATATATATATATATATATATATATATATATATATATATATATATATATATATATATATATATATATATATATATATATATATATATATATATAATGTATACACACACTGTTTCATTTGAAATGTGTGAGATACTTTCAATCTCAGTTTCTGTCTCAACAGACACATTCAAATGCTCAGGAGGCATCCTGGCAAATGTTGGCCATATCAGACAGCAAGCACATTATACATTGACACTTTTAGGGAAAGTTCTAGAGCATAGTGCTTCCTGGAGGGCCAGCTCCCTGGAGAAGGGCAGGGAGGATGAAATGCTCTACCAGCCTTCACACTTCCTGCTTCTGCCAAGTTGACTCTCCTGGCAAAGGCTGGCAATTCACCTGAGCTGGGGTGGACTCAAAGTAATTGCCTCCAGGCTCTAATTGCAAATGAGTCTTTTTAGGGGAAGGTGAGGCAATTATTTTCACAGAGTTAGAAGACTCTAGAAATGGTGGTGGGTGGGAGAAGCCAGAATGCCCAGTGCCCCACAGGTCCCAAACTCTCCATGACCTACCAAGTGAGCTCAAGGATTAGATGTGGCCCAGCAGAGTCTTAGTGAGAGCTTACAGACAACTCAGCAGGCCACATCTCAGCTCTCGTTCAAGACCCATTCGGTTTTTTTTTTTAATTTTCAATTTTGTTTTGGTTTTGAACCACACCCAGTGATACTCAGGGGATACTCCTGATTGTGGCCTTGAAATCGCTCCTAGTTTGGGGACCACATGGGACACATGGGGATCAAACTGTGGTCTGTCCTAGGTCAGTGCCTGCAAGGCAATTCCCTACCACTGTACCACCACTCTGGAACTAATACTGTGGTTTTACTTGGTTTCTCTCTATGCCATTAATGCCATGATCACCTCCCATCAGGTGGAAGTGTTAAGGGTCACTATAAAATCTGTTGTACAAAGTTGAATTTGACTGTTCTGTCAATGGGAGGAATGACAACCCCAGTTTCAGTGCTCACTGACTGGAGAGGTTGCTGCTCCTGCGCATTCATCCCTCCTTCCTTCCTTACAGAGGATTCCATCATCCAGAGATTTTTGGAAGACGACAATTACTTCAAAGGGTCTGACAAGGTACTGCCAGCATTCAAGTTGACGCATCAAGGGGTCTTAAAGTCTCTCGCACACACAGACACAGATCCAGATGATAATATTTCTTTCTGGGCAGGAGAAGGCCCATGAAGGCCTGCTTTCAGTAGGAAAAGAAGAAAGCCCAAACAGCAGCTATCCTCTGTCCTGTGTCCACCTTGGCCTTCCTCTCAGCTCATCTGAACATGTCAAAGGTTCCTGAGATACTTAGAAATCCTATGACCTTGAATACTAGAAAGTCCTAAGGCCTTTTGAGCTCACATTTTTCTCTTCATCCTTCACCACATTCAGCCAGCCAGTCTCTTCACAATACTTCTCTTCATGGTGCTGGAACTTCCAGAATATTCTCCCTCACACCACCCTTTATCACTCTCAGCCAGCCCCATCTCCTCACAGTATCTGCTCTCTGTTATAGTGAAACTTTTAGAATAGTCTCCCTCCCTTCACTCTTCAACCCCTCAGCCAGCCCCTTTCTCCTCACAGTATCTGCTCTCCATGGTGGTGGAGTATTTTGGCCATGTTGGGCTGCCTGGACACCTCTACAATAGGATCCACTTCTTTCTGGCCCTGTGAGTGTCTTCACTAGGATAATGCATGGCAGGGTGTTACAGGGGTGGTTGTGGCTTGAGAAAGGAAAATTTCTCAGGAAATGAAAACACTTGAAAGGAAACAATACTTGTGAGTGGCCTGAGGGAGGAACCCCCAGCCTAGCAATGGCAGGTAGTAAGGTGCTTGGTCTGGCTAGGGTCAGCATGGGGTCTGGTGGTTTCTGAACCCCAGGGACTGTGTAGGGAGTTTCCGTGGCCCTCTCTCTAAATTCAGTGCCTCAGGCTGCTCTTGTTTGTCTCTGTGGTCCCAAACTGGGTCCCACCAAGGCATGAGTCCCTGATGAGGTGGGAACAAGCAGCTCAATTCCTGTGCAGCTACATTGCCTCGGAAATGGAGGAGGCCGACCCTACTTCCCAGTGGATCATCCTCCAGTCCCTGCTGGGCAGGGAGAACGTGGATAAACTCTGCAAGGAGTTTCTCAATCTGAGGATGGAGTTCTTCCAGGCCATGGAATACCGAGCCTGGGTCACCCCAGAGCTCTGTGAGGAGGTGAGTGGGTGCCAGTGGAATGATAGGGAGTAGAGCTGGGATTCCTCCTGTGAGCCCTCACTCCATGTTTCCCTTTCAGATCCAGGCCCAGGACCCACAGCACTGGGTGTGGAGGCGGGTGCGCCAGTGCACCTCCTAGATTCCCAGGGACGGAGCCAGAACTGCCAGTGATCCAGGTGATTGGGTGCACCTCTCTGGGCCTCTGGGCTAGTGGGAAAGAGAAAGAAACTTTGTTCTCTCCCAGAAAGAGTCACAGCATGGAAATGTCATGCAAAGCATAGGTGTAGTCCAAAGGAAGGGAGAAGAAGTGTAGTGAGAGGGGGGTTTACAGAGAGATTACAGATGATAGATAGATAGATGATTGATAGATAGATAGATAGATAGATAGATAGATAGATAGATAGATAGATAGATAGATAGATAGATAGATAGATGATAGATTAGTAGATAGATAGACAGACAGACAGATAGACAGATAGATATATAGTAGGTAGGTAGAAACCAAGTGTCTTTTTATTCTTGCCTGAAGTGTGAGTTGTTCAGTGCCCATGGGTTTTTTGTGAGAGAGGGAGATAGAACTACAGCAGCCAGAGCAGGCAGAGGATTGGGGGGTGATTCTTGACCTGAGTTTAAGAAAGAGTAGAATATGAAGGGTAGGTACAGTTCAGGCATCATCTCACTGATGCATTATCTCAAGCCCCCTTGCCTGCCTTGCTTTGCTTAGTAACTAACCTGAGCTGCCTCCCAACAATCCAAGATTTTTATTATACCCTATGTCACAGGGGGCATGCCCAAGGGGCTTGTCCAGGTCCCACTGTCATTACAGTGGGAGTATCAAAGTGCCATGTCCTAAACCAACTGGCATTACATCAACAGAAAGTAATGACCCCCCTCTCTAAGACATCCCAGACCCCCAGTTCCTCCTGACCAACTCAGTTCTGGAGCCACACACTCTGCAATCCAAGATCCCAATTAGCCTAGCAACTTTTATTTCTTGAAAACTCTTGAGGACAGTAGTTGCTATAATGACAATTTGTCTAGGGTTTTGGTCTGAGTTGGAATTTTAGACAGTTTAAGGCTGGTACTGTAATTGGTGTAAATTAAACCAACAGAGTCATTTATTACACACAACAGCATCAGCTTTAAACGAGGCTAAAGGGGATGGAGTAATAGCTCAGTGATAGGGTGCTTACCTACATTCAGCCAAATTTGGTTCAGTCCCCAGAATCAAGGGATTGAAATAATCAGGAGTGTTTCCTGAGTGCTGAACCAGGAGTAACCCCTATTAAGAAAAACAAACAAGAATCCAGAGACTGGATCCTTAGCTTGCATGCATTGACCCACATTTGATCACTGATATCTCAGGTCCTACTAGGAGAAATCCTTGAGCACAGTTATCCCTGAGCACCAACACTTATAACTTAACCATGCTTTCCCTGACTTCCCCCCCCCCCCCACATCCAACAGGTTTTAAACATAGCCAAAAGAATAAGACTGAGATTCTCCTTTCTGGAAAGGAGATAGTTGAAGCTCTGAGAAGAAAGGGAAATAAGTGCCAGGATTTCTACACTTACCTCCCTGTCTCTGTTCACAGATCCTTCCCAACTGGATTCCCACACCCTGAGCACAACCCAGACCCCAGCCCAGCAAGGTAGCTGATGCCTATTGCACAACCTCCTGCTTTCAGCTGGGCCATCAAATCTGGCTCCACATGGTTTGTTTCCTAGTTTTTCATTTTTTTTATTGCTAATAAATATGTTACCAAAAGTCTTTCCAGCCTGCTTTACCATGCCTTCTCTATGGTGTAGAGAAAATACTTACATCTTAAAATAAGGTGGTGGTGGTGGTGGTGGACAGATTTAGGCCACTGCCCACAAAAAGAGTCAAATTCAGAGATCAATTCTAAGAGAACAAAACCATGGGCTCAGAATCTTTCTTTGAAACTTGGGGTGAGGTGGGGCGAAAAGGATGAGAAGCAAGATCAGAATCCTGCAGGGACTAGCTCAGGTCAGATTAGCTGTGACAGGTGGGTAGTGGCTAAGGTGGGGGGAACAGTCCTAGACTTGTAAGGACCAAAGACAACACTCTTCACAAACCAGAAACAGAGCCAGAAACAGGACAGAAGGAAGTCCAGGTATAGTATCAGAGTCACTGCAGCCTGTAGACCTCAATAGACAGGACTGCTCAGCAATCAGACCAAAAAGGAAAGAAATGGTCACAGGGGAAAGCCCTTCAGTAGGTCTCAGAGGGATGGTCTCCTACAGCTTGGAGCATTTTATGGCTGCCTGTTTGTATCTTCATACAGGTGAAGATAATGTCTCAGCTCTCCTCTTCCTCCTCTGGGAACCCTCAGGGGTATTTTCTTACCTGTCCCCAAAAGTGAATAGAGTTGGAAGCTGGGGATAGAGGGCCAGTGGTGAAGACACCCTGTTGACACATACAGCTCCTCCCAGGGAACAGGAGATGCCTTCTGCTGGGAGGTGTCCTGAGTAATGGGGACACATACTGGCAACCTGACTTTTAGGGTGAATGGATATTTCAAATGAAGGCTCAAGGATTAGAGGCCGGGGTTAGCGAGGCAACTACTGACAGTGATTCTGAATGAGACCTGATTCCAAGGCTAGATGCTTGCTTTAAGCATTTTGCAGTAATATGATAGTCTGCAGATCTCATTGTAGAGACAGAACCCTGTGAAGCCTATAAAATCCTGAATATGGCTGCAAAAGCACAGCTATGCACTAGTGTCAAGACTAGAAAGTAGCACACTTTATAAAGTCCAGATTCTCATTGCAGCACTGAATGCTTGAATGCCTTTCTCCTTTGATCAGGAACAAGAGACAAACTAAGCACTTGTCTTGATTGCAGCCAACCCACATTTGATTCCTGGCATCAAATTGGGGACCATTGAGGATCATTGGGGACCAGGTATGGCTTCTGGCTCTAGTTTGAAGTTCAAATCCTGATTCCTGCACCTGACATATGTGGCCCTAACTAATTTTCTGTGTATAAGAATCATCAAGACCCTGCCTCCTTGGAAGTGGGACATTCCTCCCATTCAAGGGCATAAAGTCAACTGATTTCCAAGATGTAACTCCAGGAGCACCAAGTTCTATAGGATATAGCCTATCTCCTCCATCAACAGTCACTCCTCATTTCACTTAGGACTCTATCCATTGAAGCCTGGACACATTGCTACAGTGCTGAGATAGCTAATGTGCTCTAAAAGCCAGTTTCTTTAGCTTTTGAGAACAAAGTTTTTGAGAATGGTTGAAAATCATGTCTGACAATCCCAGCATATCTTGCCCAAGGCCACCCAAATACTAAATACCAAAATACTACCCAAAATACCCCCTTTGCTCTCTAATAATAAATCATTAGGCCCAAAATAGACACAACTCTGTTTCAGGTTGTTGGAAAGTGTTGGATTGTCTACTCTCTCATCAAACCTGATTTCTGCTCAATTCATTGACTACATTTAAATGATTGTTTTCCCTCATGTATGAGATAACATGTTACAAATCACGGTCTTTTGAGCGCATTATAATACTCAATAGGCATTACAATGGATAGTTATTCAGAAGCAATTGGTAAAGATGACAGTGTCCCAGATATTTGAGTTTTTCCATATCTGTTCAAGTGAAATGCATGTAATATGCCACTTCTTTCTTTTTAATCAAAAACACCTCAGTGTCACTTTTGACCTAGTCTGTCCTCTCCTGCCTCAGTTCCATAACAGAAGCAGGACCCTGGGCACTATACAAATGAAAGGTCTAAGAGCATCCCAGGAAAAACACTGGCCTCTACAAGCAAGGTTAGTCATCACAAACCACCTCCTCAAAGTAAATGAATTTCCAAGGAAACATTTCTACTCTACGTTCAATGTATTATAAAAACTAAACACAGTTGGGGCTGGCAAGGTGGTGCTATTGGTAAGGTGTTTGCTTTGCAAGTGCTAGCCAAGGAAGGAATTTGGTGGTCAAAAGCTCTTATTGAGGTAGGATGAACCACAAGAGGGACTCGGAAGGGACATGGGCAACTGATAAAAGAAAATAAAAGCACATTGATGTGGAAAGCCAATATGGATAACTTTCCCAGAAAAAGAAACAACTGAGCTTTCAGAGACTCAGGATCCATGAGCACTGTGGAGAGAAGTGAGACCACACATACCCCATTAACAATGAGGACTGTCTGCTGAGGGGAGTAGTGGCAATGGGCCTAAGGAGGTACTGGATACCACTTCAATCAGCTGGCTGGGTCCATTTGTTTATAGCTCTGGGGAGCTTGATTATCCATAATTTTATAGTGGTTCCCAGTGATGTTTAGTGTGAAAGATGACAAAAAGTGTATGAAAAGTCATCAAAGTCATCATACACATCCTGTGTCCAGCTGCTCTTACCCAGCACCAAGCTTCCTGTGATGGAAAGTATTATTGAAGTTTGCACATCAGACTCAGGTACTAGTTAGGTTCCCAAGATGTTGGAACACATTGTCCACCAATTCAAGTCACTGTTTCCCCTTGTATACACCGGAAAAAGGATTAGCCTTACTTCATGGCTTATTATCATGATTAACATGATTGCAAAATTAATCCCATTCCAGTGTAACTGAAATTACAGTGAAACATACTACTTCAAGGAGATCATTGATAGCGTCCTGACCAATATCTGGCCCTCTATCATTATTAATAACATTACCTTCCTCATTAGTAAATATTGTCTCAGGACATAGGTTAAAGAGAAACAATATAATACCATCAGGTATCCACATTTGATTTTGAATACAGAGAATGGATTGTTCTGAGCCACACTTCAAGAAGCTCAGACATGGCCACAGACAACAGAGTTCAAAAAAACAGCACCAGAAAAGAAGTGCATGCACAAAAGGGAAGGCAGGTATGTATGGTGGTCTGTCCCCCAACTGTTGTCTCTGAATGAAAGGTAGTAGTACATAATCACTTTGTACTTCCTCTCTGGGACTTAAGAGTTGCCCTGTCCAGTGTAAGCCAGAGAGGCCTCTATTATGCTCTGTTGGGACACTATTGACAACTTCTATTCATGGAATATTATATGTGTCTTCTTAGAAGGGTCCTTGACACAAGAAGCCTCATGCAAAGAAACCCAGAAGAGCAGTGTTTGCCTGCCAAAGAAAGGTAAATGGCAACTGAATTTTGACCCTTTTGTAAAAAAACTTGACTCACTGGGGATGGTCCATTATTTTATCATCCCTCCATCTATCATATACACAACCCTCAAGGTGAGGGAAGCCAGATCCTTGGTGCTTCCTGGAGTGGGATGGGCTTTCAAACATCACAAGGCACCCCTCCTGTGTCCTATAGCAACTTCAAAAAGGAAGCACCAGGAGATGGCCTCCAGTTCTACAAGATCTAATGCTGAACTTGAGCAGAAAATCAAAAGGAGGAGAGGCAAGAAGGAGAGGTCCAAAGAGATTAAGACAGGTATGAGTCCAGGCTTCCCATAGTTTAAACCCAAATCAAATATAAGAAACATCTGAGCTTATTACCTTGCCTCATGAGGCAGGTCCAGTGGGCAAAGGGTCATGTCAAGGCGTGGCCCTGGGTTGCCTATATCCATGCTCATGTCTTTCTTATGAGACAACTTGCTACTTTAGCCAGTGAGAAAAGCCTGTCGCCTGCTCCTAATGCCTCCTCCATCAAAGGGCCCCCAAAACTGGAACCTAGCAGGAAACAAACAAAGAGGGTTGTATGGACCATCAATCAGTCGGAAGACACAAAGCTGTGGATGAGCAAACCAAGGAGCTCCAGCTATCGTCCTGAAGACCTGGAAGCCTTCTTCAGACTTCTAGGTGTGTGTTCTGAGCTGCAGAGAGCTTGGAATCCTCCTATAAGAAAAAATTCATGGGGGCAGAATATCTGGTATCACACTCCCACTGCCTTGTGCCACTCAATAATCGATAATCTCCCATGATGCCCTTAGTAGATATGTTCATTGAGGTTGGGGTTAGGAAAGGTGACTCCCAATATGGGGACCAGTATTTTCAGGACAAATCAAGGTTGAAACCTCTGTCACTGAGAATGAGTCATTCATTTCACCAGCTAGAGACGTGAGATCAGAAACTCAAGGATCAGATTGAGTTTGCTTTGCTCTGTGAGATCAAGAGAGTAAGAGAATCATACACATAATGTACATAAATAAGATGCTCTCAGCCATGGGGCTGGAGATAAAGCATGGAATAGGGCCTTTGCCTTGCATGCAGAAGGACTGTGGTTTGAATCCCCTGAGCCTGCCAGGAGCAATCTCTCAGCAGAGAGCCAGGAATAACCACTGAGCTCTGCTGGTCGTGACCCAAAAACTAAAAAAAGAAAAAAAAAGATGCTTTCAGACGAGACCAATAGATTGAAGAAAATGATTTAGTTAGAGTTAGAAGCTATGAGCAAGGAAAGGAGACCTTGATAAAGTGGCACATTCAACAAAGGTCTTCCTGAGATGTCAGGAGTAGAGACTGGAATAAAGTTGTGAGAGAAACATTCTGTAGTCACATATCATTGTCATTTGATATGAGTGAAATAAACTTTCAAACTTCAATTCCCCTCTCACCAGTTACAATCAGTGCTCAGTAGGCATCCTGGCGAATGGCTGGCTGCCTTTGGGACAGCATGCACATTGAACATTGATATCATTAAAGCAATTTGCAGAGACCGAGCTCCCTAGTGAAAGGCAGGGAAGATGAAATGTTTCACCATCCTCCCACCTTTCTTGCTGTGCCAAGGTCACTCTCTTATTAAAGGGGGGAAATCACTGAGCTGCAGCAGACTGAGCCCATGCACCTCAAGGCTACAACTCCAATTGTAAAGTAGATTTCCCAGGGAAAGGAGGTCAGCTCATTGTCTTCACAGAGTGAGAAAAGGTGGTGGAAGGGAGAACAGCATGTCCAGTGTCCTACAGACTCGGAACTTTCCATGACCTAGCTCAAGGCCTAGATGGGGCCTAGCAGAGCCTGAGCATGGGGTCACAGATACCTCAGGTCACGTCCCTAGTCTGGCTTTTAAACTAATTGGTTGGAATTTGTTTTTCTCTATACCGTAAATGCCTTGATCACTTCCCATCAAGTTGAAGAGTTATTAATCACTGTAAAATTTGTTGCACACTGTAGAATTTGACATTGCTTGTCAATAGGAGGGAGGAATGACAGGTATCAATGATAGAAAAGTTAGAACCCTCCCGAAGGAAAATGGGTTCCCTCTGCTTTACTGCTTTGCATGGGAGAGTTCTGGTTTTCATCTGCTATCTAAAACAACCCCAGATCCAGTGCTCACTGGAATGTAAGGGCTGCTGCCCAGTCCTGCTCACTCATCCCTCCTTCTTTACAGAGGATCCCATCAGCCAGAGCCTCTTGGAAGCTGATATTTACTTCAAAGTGTCTGACAAGGTATGGACAGCTGCACAAAATGAGGCATGAAGGGGTCTAAAAGTCTCTTTTATATCTCACACATACATGCACACACAAACACACTCCAAAAGGCAGATTCAGAGGATGATATTTCTTTCGGGGCTAGAGAAGGTCCATAAGGGCCTCCTGTTTTCAGTACCAAAAGACAAAAGCCCAAAGTGCACATTTCCCCTGTACATTGTCCAGCCTGGCCTTCCTTTCAACTTTTCTGCAAAGTCAAAAGTTCTGGACAAACTCAGGAATCCCAACAGAAGTACTTTTTCACCAAGGCATTTGAGTAAGGGATGGACCTAGCACATACAGAATATTCTTCCTTTCTTCATCCTTCACCATCTTCAGCCAGCCCCTGTCTCTTCTCAGAACCTCCTCTCCATAGTGCTGGTGCTTCAAGATATTCTCTTTCCAGCAACCCTTCATCACACGCAGCCAACCCCATGACCTCATAGTTTCTTCTCTCCAGGAATGTGAAACTTCCCGAAGTCTCCCATTCTTAAACCTCAGGCCACCTCAGCCAACCCCTATTTTTCTCACAGTACCTGCTTTCCATGGTGGTGGAGTATTTCGGCCGTGTTGGGCTGCCTGGACACATCTACAACAGGATCCACTTCTTTCTGGCCCTGTGAGTGCCTCCTCTGGGATTGTGCCTCCTTGGGGAATGGGGATGTAGCTGCTGTAGCTTGATATTGAAAATTATGTGTCAGGAAGTGGAAACACCTGACATAAAATACTACTTGTTGCTCAGGCCCTATTGTCTGAGGGAGGACCCCTGCCTCGCAATTGCAAGGAGTGAAATGCTTGGTCTGGCTGGGCACGGTATAGTGTCAGTGGTTCCTGCATCTCAAGTCATTATGAAAGTGGCTTCTTTGGACTTCTGTCTGGAAAGCAGCACCTCAGGCTGTTCATGTGGGCTTTTGTGGCCTCTACCTGGGTCCCACCAAACATGGCGTCCCTGATGAGGTATGAACAAGCGGCTCAATTCCTGTGCAGGTACATCGCCTCGGACATGGAAGAGGACGACCCCATCTCCAAGTGGAGCATCTTCCACACCCTGCTGGGCAAGGGATTCTTGGATGAAATAGCCAACACGTTCCTGAAGATGAGGATGGAGTTCTTTTACTCAATGGGCTATCGAGCATGGTTTAGCCGCGAGCTCTGTGAGGAGGTGAATAGAGGAGGGCAATTCACAGGGGTGGGGTGGGGGTAGAGCAAGGCTCCTCCTTTGGACCCTCACTGCACTGTTTCCCTTTCAGATCCAGGCACAGAATCCACAGCACTGGGTCTGGAGCCGGGTGCGCCAGTGCAGCCCCTAGATTCCCAGCAATGGAGCCAGAGCTGCCAGTGTTCCAGGTAATGGAGATACATCTCTGGTCCCCTGGCCTAACCCTGGGGGGGGGGGTATGAGAAAGAAACTGTTCCCTCTTGGAAAAGTTTAGAGCATATAATAGCCCTGCAAAGCTGGAAAGCTATAGCCCTAAGCGGGAGAGGGAGGGAGAGGAAAGAGAGAAAGACTGAGAGATTGAGAAACCAACTGTCCTTTTATTCTTCCCTAAAGTCTGATTTGGCCAATGCCCAGAGTTTTCTGAAAGCGAGATGGATAGGTTGAGAAAGAGAAAAAGATATAGACAGAGAAAGACATAGACACAGTAAAAGAGAAATTTATGGACCATAACAGATAGAGGGAGGCTGCTAGGCTTGAGTTTGAGAGAGAATTGAACATGAGGTAGGTACACAGAAGGCAGCAAATTACTGATCCTTGATCACTGGCCTATTATGTCAAGCTGGTGGTGCTCTGGTCCTTACCCTGGGCGCCCTTCTAACAATCCAAGTTTTTCTTATTATACCCTATGTTATAGAGGGCATGTCCAAGAGGCATGTCCAGATCCAACTGGACACTGTCCAGTTGTCATTATGGAAGTATAAATGTGGCATGTCCATTTTGAACTGTCGTTGGGTTGGGGTACCCAAGGGGCATGCCTAGTCCAACTGCCATTATCTGAAAATAAAGCAATAAACCCTGTCTCTAAAAAATCCATACCCCCTGTTCCTCCTGACCAATTCGGTTCTCGAGTCACATACTATGCAATCCAAGTCCCAATTCTCTTATCAATTTTTACTTCCTGAAAATATTTTGGGGATGGAAACTGCTATCATAAAAATTTGGATTGAGTTGAAAGATTGGACAGTTTAATCCAACACTGTCATTCATGTGATTTAAACTAGACGAGTCACTTATTATACACAACAGCATCAAGTTTAAAAAATGCTAGAGGTGCTGACGTGATAGCACAACAGTAGGGTGCTTACTTGTAAGCACCCAAACTTGGTTCAATCCCCAGCATGAGGGGATTAAAATACTCAAGAGCATTTCTGAGACTTGACTGAGAAATAACCCTTGAGCATCACTGGGTCTCAGGAAAAATAGCAAAAAACCAGAGGTTGGAACCTTGTTTTGTATACAGCTGACCATGTAGATAACTGTACCCCAGGTCTTGCTGGGAAAAATCCCTGAGCACATAGTTATTCCTGAACACCACTGTTTATCGCCTAACCACACCCTCACCCACAACCCACAAAACACACACACACACACACACCAGGTTTTTAACCTAACCACATGGAAAAGACTGAGGTTCTCCTTTCTGGAAAAGAGCCCTTTGTGACTGAAGGTCTTGGAGGGAAGGAAACTAAGTGCCACATGCCCTCACACCATGTGTGTGGCTCTAGAGCAGGTTTCTCCAAAGTGGTCAGAATGAGCTTAAGGTCTCTAGTTAGGCACATACTGTATTTGAGACTCAGCTATCTCAGGAGAAATAGGATCCCTAAAGGGAAAACCTGTGTCAGTGCAAGAAAAAACACAACCCACATGTTCGGATACCAAGACACTGCTGTGAGCTTCATGCTCTTTCCAATCCCATCTTTGGTTTCAAAGAAGTTTAATGAAGGATGTGCCTGCAATGGCAGCTGTCATTAGGAGGAAAATAGAAAAACCAATACAAATATATCCCCATAGATAAAACCAGAAGTGAGTGACAATGGGAATGAGGTTCCCCAAAGTGGAGGGCAACAGGAAAAGCAAAAAGCAGTGTGGTGGACCCAAGGGGCTATTACTGATTACATGCGGTGAGGAAGATGTGCACATGTGAAGTACTGTGAGCCTGTGCTCCTGAAACATAACTGAGTAAAAAAAGGAATTTTACCCCAGTTAAAAAAAATTAGTCAAGAACAGAGAAAGAGAGTTTGGACAGGGGAAGGTGTCATTGCCCTGCATGATGTTATTTTGTTCCTGAACTGCATAAGACCTCTGAGGTCCACCAGGAGTGGTCCCTGAGAACAGAATCAGAAGTAAGGCCTGAGCACCACTTGGTGTGGCATCACTCCCTTTCCCAAAATGGAGAGAAAAGCACACGTTTTCCTGGGCCACTGTTTCTACAAGAATCCTGTGCATCCAGCTACTCACTGCCTACAATAGGCCAACAAAGACCTCAGAAAGTGAAAAGTGAAGGAAGGGGTGCTGGTGCCTTGATCACTTACACTGGCAGGCTTTGCCTCTGAAACAGCATGGTTTTTTGATTGTTGTTTAGTTGGTTTGGTTTGCTTTAGTTTGATTTGGTTTTTGGAGTCATATGCTGCAGTGCTCAGGGGTCACTCCTGGCTCTGTGCTCAGAAATTGCTCCTGCCAGATTTGGGGAATCATATGAGATGCAGAAATTCGAACCACAGTCTTTCTGCATGCAAGGCAAACGCCCTATTCCCATGCTATCTCTTCGGCTCCTGAAACAGCATGTTTTTATCTGCGAGAAAAGAACTGTTCTGTGTGAGGATGTCACAAATCTCTCAGCACAGCTACATGTATGCTGAGAAACAGCAAAGATTATAGCAGACAGAAGCCCCTCCTGTACCTAAATTGTTCTATAAGCAATGAAGGGCTTCGAGGGTCTGCTTTCATCTCCCTGTCTTTTGCTCATAGTTCCTGGCTGGCTGAATCCCACCCAGTTCCCAGACCACTAAGAAAGCTGGTGTCTCCAGCACAAGCACATCCATGTCAACAGGACCTCACACCTGAACAAACTCTGCTGCAAGGAACTAGTGACCAAAGCCCTGTTGGCTCCTGGCCTTCCAGTATAGTATGAATTACAAGGCTTGATACTACCCCAGAAGCAATGACATGCAGCAGGCACTTGAGGGCAGCAGAACATGGCAAGATGAGACACAGGGTCCAGAGAAAACTGATTTTGGTGTGGTCCAACAATGTGTTATTGTTCAGTTTTTTGTGTTTTAATTATTACTTTAGTTTCATTATCTTATTGTTAATAAAATATAATTTGTTACAAAAGGAGAGTCTTTTCAGGCAGCTTCACCATTCTTTGCCCAGCTCTGTTGTAGAGAAAAATCTTAACATCTTCAGCAGATGCAGAAAATAAGGTTGTGGCTGTTTTGGCAGGGAGCCAGGTTTTTGCTACTGTCCTCAAACTAGTCACATTCAGATCTCAATATCACGGGAACAAAAACTCAGTCTCAGATGTCACAGGAAGCTCGGGGCTGGGCAGGAGCACTGGAGACAGGAACAGTAGTGGGCCATCTAGGGCAGTGGGCACTGAAGTCAGCAAATTGTGACTAGACCACACACCAGGAGAGGAGTCTGAATCTAGCTCGTTTATGCAATCAAAAAGCAGGGTTTTTTTGTTTTGTTTTGTTTTTGTTTTGGGGTCATGCCCAGCAGTTCTCAGGGGGTATTCCTGGCTCTACATTCAGAAATCACACCTGGCAGACTCAGGGGACCATATGGGATGCTGGGATTTGAACTACTTTCCTTCTGCATGCAAGGCAAACACTCTGCCTTCATGCTATATCTTCAACCTCAAAGAGCAGGGTTTTTATATATTTTCTTAGCAAGTCTTTCTAAGTTAGCAAGGAAGAAGGGGTGATCAATACTTTACATAGCAGGAGAAGATCTGTGGCTTTTGTGAGGTATAGATAATCATCAAAACATTCTATAGAACTTATTGATATTCTCCTAATACAATTATTACAATACTTACTGATCTATACCAGAAACGACACTTATTTTTGGCCTAGGATTGAATATTATCCTAATTTACCAAAGCTTCATCAATCTGCTATATCAGCTTGTAGTTTGAATGCCCAGTTCCTTTTTTCCAGGGCTGGTTTTGCGTGTCCTTTTTGTGCGTGTATACTGCATACAAAAATTGGGCTTTGTTTTGATGCAAAGATTATCTTTAGAACCAAGTGGCCATGACTCAAGGCTGGATGCTCTGATTCTTCAGTAATTTTGACATTATTATTGCCTATAGCATTCCTATACTGCTTAGGAAGGCCTGGAAGAACGAGGCCTCAGCACATTTGCTTGGTACATATGAAACAGGTAGGAGTTCCAGGAATCTTGGTGGTCTTTAGAGGGACTCAAAAAAAAGTCCTTAGGATTCTAGTAAAACTATGTCTCAAATGAGAGGGGAGAATTTATGCCACATCCTCTATTAATATCCCCTTACCTTTGCATAATGGCAATTGTGGCTACAGGCAATAAAAGGTCTTTGAGCCTAGTGCCCTCCATTAGCCATAGGCTCTAAGGCTAGGGTTCCTTACACAGAGGCTGTAACACTCAGAATACATCTGTGAAACTTGGGGTGAAGTAGGGGAGAAGGGAAAAGAAGCAAAGACAAGCCTCCTGCAAGAATTGGCTTAGGTCTCAGCAGCTGCGCAGGTGCGAAATGGCTCAGGTGGGGAGAACAGGCCAGCACTTTTGTGGGCCAAAGACCACATTTCATAAAGCAAAGCCAGAAACAGGACTAAAGGATGACTAGGTTTGAGAATAGTCACTTCACCTTACACACCTCCATACATAGGAACTGAGCAGAACGGGAAAACAGGGCCACAGGGGAAAGTCCTTTGGCCCCAACCACAACCCAGGAAACTCAGATGGGCATTAGGTCACAGTGGGAATTCTTCTGCAGCTAGGAGCATTCCATGGCTGTCTGTTGGAGTTACCATAAAGGGGACAATCATGGCTCAGCTCTGTCCAGCATCACATGGGCACCTTCAGGGGTGTTTCCTCATCTGTCACCAGAAGGGAATAGGGTTGGAAGCAGGGTATAGAGGTAATAGCCATGAGAATACCCCCATTCACATACCCAAATCCTCCCAAGATCTAGGAGATACCTTCAGCATAGGGTTTCTGGGCAGAGGGACAGTTACACAGGCTGGCATCCCAGCTTTGGAGTGAACACACATTTCAAATGGAGGGTGTTTCTCAAGTTTCAGGGGGCAGGGTTGAGCTAGGTGGCTGAAGACAGTGGATTCTGAGTCAGTCCTGACTCCATGCCCGGCCGCTTGCTTTACACTCTTTGCAGTGATGAGATAGTTTGCAGATCACATGGTAGAGACAGAACCGCTAGAGTCTGTAGCTCCGTAGGTATGCTGAGTATGGCACAGCTATGCACTAGTGTTAGGAATACGAAGTAGCACAATGCAGATTCTCATTGCTGCACTTAAAGCATGAATGCCTTTCTCCTGGGGTCAGAAGTATAGGGGACAAGCAAGGCAATTGTCTTGACTGCAGCCTACACAAGATTGTTCCCTGATATCAAAAGGAGCCCTAGAGCACCACTAGGTTGGCTTCTTGCTCTGGCTTGAGCTCCAAAACCTAACTCCTGCACCTGGTCCGTCTAGCCCCCATTGAACAAGTGTGTACATAGATCATCAAGTCAATGCCTATCTTCCTCTGAAGTGTCAGATCCTGAAACTGGGATGAGCATCCAAGAGCCTAAAGTCAACTGGTTTCCAAGACATAACTCAAGGAGCACAAAGCATCTCCTCCAGCAACATCATTCACGCCCCATTTTTCCACTTTTGGACTCCAACCATTAAATATTGGATACACTGCTACAATGCTGAGACAGCAGAAGTGTTCTGGAAGACAAATTCTTTAACTTCTGAGAACAAAACTTTTGAGAATAGTTGGAATTGATGTATTTGACAATCCCTGATATCTTGCCCAAGATTACAGTGCCCACAATATCCTCTCTGCTCAGTAACAATGAATCAGTATGCACAGAAAAAGAGATGGCACTCTTTCCAGATGCTGGAAAATGTTGGACTGTCTGCTTTCTCATGAAAATTGACTTCTGCCTTACTGACCACATTCTAAAGAATGTTGTCCCTTATGTGTGAGCTAATATACTACAAATCACAGTCTTTTGAGCGATTTATAATAGTAGTCATTACAATGGATAGTTATTCATAAACCATTGAGTAAAGATAACAGTGTCCAGGTATAAATTCTTCTGTATTGGTTCAAGTGGAATGCATGAAATAGGCCAGTTTGTTCTTTTCCTTTTATCAGAAAAATATCACTTTTGTCCTAGTCAGCCTTCCCCTGCCTCTGTTCATTATGAAGGAGAAACCCCTGGGCAGCTATGCAAATAAGAGTGCTAAGAGCATCCAAGAGAACCACTGGTCTCTATCTGCAGGCTTTATCTTCCTAACTACCTCCTCACAAAGGAAACATTTCTACTCTCATTAAGTAAAAAAAAAATTTTTTTACAAAATTTCTTATAAAATCTAAATATTTTGGGGTTTTTGTTGTTTTTTTGTATTTTTTTGTATTTTTGTTATGTTTTTCTTCTTTTTTCTTTCTTCTTCTAAATTGATATTTCTAACCTCTAGATCAGGGGTCCTCAAACTTTTTATACAGGGGGCCAGCTCACTGTCCCTCAGACTATTGGAGGGTCTGACTATAGTAAATACAAAAGTTATGAACAAATTCTTATGCACACTGCATATATCTTATTTTGCAATGAAGAAACAAAACAGATACAAACACAATATGTGGCCTGCAGGCCATAGTTTGAGGACCACTGCTCTCGATGGACTCCTCCTGGTTTAATGTTTGTTTTTTTTTCTTCTTTCAGTTTATCATTTTTTCGAACCAAAACCACATAATTTAAAACATCTTGTTCTACCACATAAATTGAGGGGGGAAATAGATATTACCAACAACAAACAGTAGTATGAACATTGAGTAGAAACAAAAAAATAATCAGACTTAAACAACAAATCCAAAGCAAACAATACCCAATCTATAACAAGCTCTATATATAGAGGACCAGTTATACTAGCAGTAGGGTGGCAAAGGGAGGGCGATACGGGATGCATGCTGGGAACAGGGGTGGAGCGAGGACAACACTGGTAGTGTGTATGGCCCTGATTCAATGTCAAGACATCCTTAAATATTACTAAGAAAGATTTGTAATTCACTTTGGTCACAACAAAAATTATTAAAATAAAAATCTAAACACAGTTCAGAATGTGGGATTTTGCAATCAGTTGATAAACCCTGCAACTTGTCCTAGTTCTAGATTTTACTGGCCATTCAGGAAGAGACACTGAACAAGGTGAGATGGTTGTTTGCCTGTGCTGGAACCTTGACATTGGAACCTTTATATAATTTTCATCATCCAGAAACCCCAGATCAAGATCTGATTTTTTTTTTTTTGGTTTTTCAGCCACACCCAGTGACACTTGGGATTACTCCTGGCTATGCACTCAGAAATCTCTCCTTCCAAAAACTGGAAATTGAGCTCCCATACAATCCATCATACCACTTTTAGGAATATACCCTAGGAACACAAAAATATAATACAAGGCTCGCGCGTCCTCGCCGCCTTCCTGAGCTGGGAAACACCGCTTGCTGCTAGGCTGAGACCTCGGGGTTGGCCGGCAGATGTTGATTTCGAGCCCGAGACTTCTGAAGGAAAATGGGCCTTCTTCAGACCCTGGGCCATTTAACAGTCGACTCCTCTTCGTGACTCACGAATAACTTCGTGACCCTCATCCACCCTGTGGGCCGGGGTCCTGAGGGTCGCAAGTGGCGCCCAGATGTGCGGCATGAAGCACGGATCACAGACCAGACGGCAACAGGGAGCAAGTCTCGAGGGCCTGCTCATAAGACACCGACGTGTCCACGGATGAGCCCCATGATTCATTGGAAATACAGGAGAGCACAGAGCTAGAAATAACTCCTAAGTGTCATCATAGCTCACTAAGAAAGTCATCATCTTTAAATACCGGACCACCAAAAAGTTTAAGTTGGGCTTCGCAACTAATACAAATAAGAGAAATCGAGAAGATTGGGACAATCAAAGTTTCAGAATGGAGAAAATCAAAAGGAAAAAAAACAAAAAGACTTCTTGAGGTTGGGAGACTGGAGGTTGTTGATTATCGGAGAACATTAAACGGAAAAAGACCAAAAAGAGTTCTTGAGGTTGAAAGACCAGAGGTACTTGATGACCGGAGAAAATTAGAAAGAAAAAAATCTAAAAGAGTTCTTGAGACCATCCAGGACACACCTCCAGAAAAAACACAGGATTCGGAGGTTGGGAGACCAGAGGTACTTGATGACCTAATAATTGAAGACCTTGAAGACCTTACAAAAGGCACGATGAAGTGCACTAGGAAGACAAGAGCCCATCAGAGCCAAGATCCTAGTTTGATGAAGTCAACATGCAGGCGATGTGAGGAAAGAGTGACGTCGACTCGGAAGGTCCAGGCAGAGAACAGATCATCAGGGAGCTCAAGTTGCCAGGAGCAAAAGAACACAGATGAGATGTATTAAATAATGCAGTTATTATTGGTGCCTGATGAATAAATACACAATGCAGTTCTGAATATATATATATATATATATATATATATATATATATATATATATATATATATAATACAAAAATCCCTTCCTCACACCTATCTTCATTGCAGCACTATTTACAATAGCCAGACTCTGGAAACAATCAAGGTGCCTTCAACAGATGGATGGCTAAAAAACTGTGGTACATATTCACAATGGTATATTATGCACCATCAGGAGAGATGAAGTTATGAAATTTTCCTATACATGGATGGAAATGGAAGCTATTATGCTGAGTGAAATAACTTAGAAGGAGAGAGGCAGACTCAGAATTGTCTCACTCGTCTATGGGTTTTAAGAAAAAAGAAAAATATTCTTGCAATAATTTTCAGAAACAAAGAGAGGAGTGCTGGAAGTTCCAGCTCACTACATAAAGCTTACCATGAAGAGTGTTGAGTGCAGTTACAGAAATAACTACATTGAGAACTATCCTAAGAATGTGAATGAATGAGTGAAGTAGAAAGCCTATCTAGAGTACAGGCAGGGGTGGGGTGGGGAGGAGGGAGATTTGGTACATTGGTGATGGGAATGTTGCATTGGTGAAGGGGGTTGTTTTTTACATGACTGAAATCCAACCACAATCATGTTTGTAATCAAGTTGTTTAAATAAAATATTATATATATATATATATATATATATATATATATATATATAAAAGAAAGACACAGGCACAAACTTAGTACCTTGTAGTAATATCCAGCGTATTATTAATGGTACATTGTATAATAAGGAGGAATTCAGAATTCATGAAGAGACAACACTCTTTGGGTGGTTGTGCAGCCGCTCCTAATAACTTCAGAAGCGGGGAAACCTAACACCTACTTTATCTGCCAAAGTTTAGATGTCTCAGACATTTCACTTCTTCCTGGTCTTCTGATAGCCTTAAAAAGGAATAGCAATTCACTAAATCAAAGGCTAAACCTGTTCTGTCCCATCCTTAGATGTGAACTGGAGCATTTTGGATTTTTTAAATAGGAACATACCCCAAGATGATAAGGGTATCCAAAAGAGTAGGGGTGGTGGGGAGGTATGCATCATGCCTTGACAGGACTCAAACTCAGAGACTTGCACATACTAACCATGAGTTTTACCACTTGAGCTAATTCCATAGCCCTAGATTTCCATTTTTTAAACATCAGTCAAGAGATCATAAAGGAGGCTAGAGAGGTGGTGTAAGCGGTATGGCATCTGCCTTGCCAGCGCTAGTTTAGGATTGGCAACGGTTCAATCCCCCGGCATCCCATATGATTCCCCCAGCCAGGAGCAATTTCTGAGGGCATAGTTATGATGAGCAAGCCCTGAGCATCACTGGGTGTGCCCCTCCCACAAAAAAGACCATAAAGGGCAGAGAAGAATGTTCGATTCTGATGTAGTATCCCCTCAGAGAAGCTCTCACTGGATAGAGATTCATGATCTATTTCATTATGGTCCCCCACAAAACACTTTCAGCCAAAGCAACAAATCAAATAAACTTATTCTTTACTAACAACTCTGAAAAATAAAAACTCAATGGGTCTATGTCTACTAACCACTAGGAGTCCCATGTGAGGTATAATGACAAGGCCAGGATAAGGCTGGGGATTGCAGGATCAAAAGGCAAAAACGAATGGACTGGCAATTCTGCACCTGAATTCCATTTGAAAATCACCATAGCTTCAGAACTTTCTAAACATGCCCATGACTGGGTCTGCTTGATCATGTTAGAACTAGTATTGTAGCTATAAAAATGTTACTAAAACCAGCGATTTTCAGGTTTTAGTAAGATTATCCCCAGCCTAAATGTATTTTGCCACTAAGTTTTCTCTATTTTGTACCTAGAAATTATTTCTTTGTTCTCCATAGATCAAAGCTCGTGAACTCACTCCATCAGAGTCACTTGAAGAGAGATTTAAAATAGATCCTAGACATCCCTGAAACTGATTCAGAGATAGGAAATGTGATGTAAGAAACTGCATTTTGTGCATTCCCTGAGTAAATTTTAGCGATGAAGACAATACAAACACAGGTTTAAAAGATAAATATCATTAAAAAGCTGCTATGGAGAAACTGGAGTGAGTAACTGGCTGAGCCTTTTGGGTGCTGTCAAAGCATGATAGCTGCCTTCGCCATTTTCAGGACGTTTAAAAGTTGGGAGTGCAGGGTAGGAGACTAAATGCAGGGTCTTGTATGATTCCTTCCCACTGAACTATTACCACAGTGTCCACACTCACTTTGTAGAACTTTTTGAAACAATGACAACACAAAAGCACGTTTCATTGAAATTCAACTTCAAATTGACCCCAGGATTCTAAAAACTTAACCATGCAGATTCAACACATGATACTAAAAGAGATTTCCCATCAAATAATTGGTCTGAGATTTAAAGCCATCTCCTAACAAATTCCAGAATAGCTCTAATTCAATCCAGAGAAGACTAGATTTCTCAGGTAATATTCTCAGGGACATTTTCAAACTAGAAGCTCTAAGGAGAAAAGAATAACTTAGGATCTCTAATACCTTTTACCCCCACTGAATATCAGTGCATCTAAATGGCCTGGAAGAATATACATAACTTTGCAAACTTCTGTTTTATTGTTGTTGCTGTTGTTGTTGTTTTGGGGGGGGGGGTCACGCCCAGTGGTGCTCAGGGCTTCCTCCTTGCTCTGTGCTCAGATGCTCAGAAATTGCTCCTGGCAGGCATGGGGACATTATAAAATGCAGGGATTCGAACCATCATGCCTGGCATATGTGAAGCCCTGAGTAGTATCTGAGCACCAAGAGCCACCTCCCCCAACTTCAGCACCTGGGAGAGTGTGGGTGGGAAGATGAGAGAGGATGTGTGTGTGTGTGTGTGTGTGTGTGTGTGTGTGTGTGTGTGTGTGTGTGTGTGTGTGTGTGTGAGAGAGAGAGAGAGAGAGGGGAGGGAGGGGAAGAGGAGAAAAGAGGGAGGGAGGGGAGGGGGAGGGAGGAAAGAGAGAGAGAGAGAGCAGATGAAAAGGGAAAGGCATTGTGATTTTCTTTTGCACAGTATGGTGGGATTTGGCCTTGTGAAAAGTGACAATTGTTCCATTGAATGCAAACTTCTTCCCAACCAGAAAGATACACAAATGGAGTACATGACTTAGGAGGGACAGGTGGGTACTCAGGAGACTAGATTCAGACTGAAGTAAAGCAGACAGAATCCTGACCAGGAAAGTCTGCTCTCAGGCAATGAGAAATATGATCAAAAAGGCAGTTCCACAGGCATCCACAATTTGGCCCTATTGAAGGACAGCAAGAACGAAGAAAGGGAAAAAGGAAGAGAGGGAAGAAGGGAGGAAGGGAATGTGGGAGAGATGGAGGGAGAGAGGAGATCCTTTCCAGCCCTCAGGCTGCTTCTCACTGGGGCTCATCTCAGTGTCCTCTCTTGTCAGTAGACCTGGGATTCCCAAGAGCACACACTGAGTCTGTACTTCCCCCCAACAGAACACTGGAGGACACTCTGGAGCCAGAAACCTGTTGTATATCCAGACCTTCACCCCATCCTTGCCTGTTCTTCCCTGAAGGAAACAAGGGATGGGCCTAAAGTTTGACTAGGCAGGCACTTCTCACAGCCTTGGCTACCCAGGCCTCCACAAGAGTTTCTCTGCAAGTCCCATGGACAGTGATCTCTTTTAGGGTAACGGGTTCTCTTAGAGCAGCAAGTCTCCCTCAGAGGAGAGCAGAGGTCCTGTGTTTATCTGAGTGAGTTGGTGGAAGGACCCACACCCACTCAGGAAAGTATTAGGGTTTCCTGCCCTCAAGAGTCTCTGGCAACACAGTCCTGCAACTCGCAGAAATTAGGCGAGTCTCTTCCACCAGCAGAGAACATAGCAACTAGAACACCATGGCCAAGCAGGGAGCAATAACACTGTGAGAAAGGTGCTTTCTTTGCATGTGACAGGCCCCAGTTTGATCCACCACACTGGCGAAGGGTCACTAAGGTCTGCCAGAAAAGACCCCTGAGTGCAAAGCCAGGAGTAATCTCCCTTAGCACCCCAGATGTAGTTTCTCAACAAAAATTAACACAAGAAAAACACAGCTCCCCAGGGGACATTAAAAAGCCCAAGAGCAGCCATTAAACTAGGGCCCAGTGAGCCTAGGAAGGAGTCCTTCAAGAGCAGACCCAAAGAAACCCTAGACTACAGAGTAAAGAGACCCCACAGGACAGTCCCCATAGAACAGGCTCCACAGAATAAACCTAAGGCATAGACTCAGAATAGGCGTAACTGCAGCCAGCAAAGACATGAGACAGAGGGAAGAGGCAGAGAGGAGTCAGAGGGAGAAGGAACTCAGGTCCTAAAAGGTAACTGCAGGCAGCATCTTCCCATTCACTGGTACCTAAAGTCCAACAGGACCCTGGGACTTCTCATTTCCATATAGACATGAAGTAGAGCCTGTGGGAGACAGGCCTCTACCTGAAGGTGAATCTGCAAATCCTTAAAAGGAGGGATCAGGCTGGAGAGATAGCATGGAGGTAAGGCATTTGCCTTTTATGTAGAAGGACGGTGGTTCGAATCCCAGCATCCCATATGGTCCCCTGTGCCTGCCAGGGGCGATTTCTGAGCATAGAGCCACGAGTAACCCCTGAGTGCTGCCGGGTATGACCCCAAAAAAACAAAAAGAAAAAAAAAAGGAGGGATTGGCCCAGCAACTGAAAACTCCTAGACTCAATCTCAGTATCCAAGTGGTTCTCTTTCTCTCCTGAAACAGCAGGCTTTGTGTGGAGCAAGGCTTTGTGCCTGAAGTTCTTCTACCCCCACAGGAAAGAGCGTGTCTGCTTCTTTCTCCCACAGCGACAGCCCCTCTACTAGAAAGATGGACTGCAGGGCTCAGCCGTCAGAAAAAGGTATAGGGGCACAAGGGAGCACATTTGTTGAAGGGTTTCTTAGCCTTCTGTGGGGAGAAACAAGTTTCTCTGGACAGTCTTCTAGATTCCAAGAAAATTTCTCATGGCTGCTGTCATTGTAGGCATAGTACTAGAGTCCTTGGGCTCTTGCAATCCTATGTCATTGCAAGAGATCAAAAGATTGCCCAGTTTACAAGTTTTCAAGGGATCACTCCTAGTTCTGTTCACTCCTGAAGAGAAAAGGCATAGATAGCCTGGTATAAACCTGTGGTGTGCAAACTGAACCCCTCGCGGTCTCTCTGGCCCCTCGGAATTAGCTGTTACCCATTCACTTCCGAAGCTGCAGACACAAGTGAGTGAAGTTCTCTTGAGTCGCCTTTCAATGACTTGGAAAAGGCCATATGAAAGCTCTACCACTGGTGTCCAGCAGGGCAGTGACTCGGAAGAATCTTGAATGAAAAATGGTTGCACAGGTCTCTAGAGTCAAAAAGGTAACTACTTTCCCTCCCGTTTTCTGTGCCGTTTTGGAGGAAGCCTCTGTCTGACACCCCTTTATGTGGCTGAGGAAACTGAAGTGCTGCCTTTTGAACGTGGACACTATCTCAATGCATGTGGAACGCACAGCCGAGTGCTACATGCGAGGTCTAGCCTCCTTTCCCTTTCTCTTGATTTGAGCAAAACTAGAAATTGTGCCGCTGTATCCCGACCACTCGTCTTAGATTGCGACTGGAGGCCAAGTTCTCAAATGCACAGGTCTTCGAGTTCCCACATTCAGGGCTCCGATGTCCTCCCGAATCAGTCCCAAGTCCCAGCGTGTTTCTGTCCACAGCTCCAAGAGACCGGAGAGAACTCAAGGCAGAGGGGCAGGAGCCAAGCGCATGCTCCCTTTCCCCTGCCGGAGGAAGAGACAGCACCACGCGGGCTTTCTGGGTTGAGCCGGGAGAGAACCCCCAGACTGATCCTTTGCGCGTCAGGGTGCGCCCATGGGTCTGCAAGCCCGGATGGGGAGAGGAACCCGCGTCGCCTGGGCCAAGACACCGCCGGGAGCGACCAGGGATCCGGGCTGGGGCGGAAAGAAGGAGCAAACGGGATCCGAGTCGGGCAGAGCGAGGCCGGGATTGCAGGGAGACGGCGCGGGGGAGAAGCTCCAGCGCCGAAAGGGAGCGGCGCTTCCAGCTAAGCCCGGCCGCGTCCAGGCAGAACCCAGGCGGGACACGCAGCAGCGGGGGCGCCAAGACGGGGCAGGAGGGCGACGCGCAGCCGCCCGGACCGGCTCAAAGGCCGAGCGACGGCTGGGCGCGACCCCCGCCTCAGGGCGGCCCGCAGCGGCCATGTTGGCGGGAAACGGCTCCAGAACTTCCAGGGACACCGCCACCGCCCGCACCGGCCGGCACAGGGACACTCGGCTGCCTCGAGGGCGGCTTAGAGCGGCAGCGGGAGGAAGGCTCGGGCCTGGCGACAGACACGGGACGCAGCAGCGAGGGATCCGGGTCAGGAGCCACAAGAGCCTCAAAGTGCTCGAGAGCCGCAGGAATTGCCCGGGCGGAGACGCGGACCCAAGACCAGCCGGGAGACAACCTGAGAGGGGTGGGGCTACGTAAGGGGCGTGGCTAGGGTCGGGGCGTGGCCAGAAGCGGAGGCGGGGTTACGAGAACAGGAGGGGCTGGGAGCGGAGGCGTGGTTATGAGTGGAGGCGGGACTAGGAGAGAAGGAGGGGCTGGAATGGGGGCGTGGCTACGGGTGGGCGTGGCTTGAGCGGAGGCGAGCGTAGGAGAGAAGGAGGGGCTGGGGTGGAGGCGTGGTTGTGGAAGGCGTGGTTGGTTGCGGAGGCGTGGCTAGGACCCTGGTACTGCTGGCTTGAGCAGTGTTTATACTCTTCAGGCCCATCATGGCAAGGAATAGCTTCCTAGCTCGGGGATAGTGGACTCCCCCACTTTTGTCCCTCAAATAAAAAATGATGAATTAATTTTAAGAAGATGAGTACATTTATACTGATAGACTGATATAAACGCCTACTTAAATTTTGACTAGAAGCAAAATAAAACCAATGTCTTTGTTGCAAAACTGTTAAGAGAAGGATGAAAATAAACATAGGAGTGACAATGTTGGAACACAATCATTTGGCAACTGTCATAGTTACAGTCGACTCAGAAGGAATTAAATTCATTCAGAATTAGTGAACAAAAGTTGACGAAGTAGGGCTGGAGAGATAGCACAGCGGTAGGGCATTTTCCTTGGACGCGGTTGACCCAGGACGGACCTGGGTTTGATTCCTGGCATCGCATATGGTTCCCCCAGCCAGGAGTGATTTCTGAGTGCAGAGCTAGGAGTAACCCCTGAGTATCAGCATCACCGGGTGTGGCCCAAACACCAAAAAAAAAAAAAAAAAAAAAAAAGTTGATGAAGAAATATTTGCCAGAAAATGTTTAACAATTAAAGGGGAAAAAATAGTACTTTTGTGCCCTAGAAACTTGGGACACACAGCCTTAATGCTTCAAGTGAATGTCACTGATATTTTTTGTAAGAGGTGATGCCTTGTACAGAAACAGGTTCTAAGGGCTTCCTGCCAAAAGTGAACGACCTGCATCAACTGACAAGGAAACTTCAGTGCTGGGACATGATGATGCAAGGAGGGGAGGAGGATACTCAGTGGAGAAATACTGGGAGCCCTCAAGGCCATCCTGGCAGTGCTTGGGGCCTGCTATGACATCACCTGGGGCTGCTAGTGAATAAATTTGGGACTTCACACATGCAAAGCATGAGTTCAAGCCCTTTGAACTAGCTCATGGGATTTTTCTTTTAAAGTTACAGGAAAAATTTTAATATAAATGATTAGATCCTCAAACAAAGATTGTCCAAGGAATAATAAGAATATATTTGAAAATAGGCAATGTTGAAAAATTAGTGAAGCCTAGAACTGATAATTCTGCACACGTAATCCATCCATCTTTACTCAGTAGAATTGATAACTGCTGATGTGAAACTGAATCACCGCGTGGAGAGATAGGACCACGGTAGGGCATTTACCTTGCACATAGTTGACCCAGGCTTAATCCCCAGCACTGTGCTGCTCATGAGACCATAAGGGATGCCAAGGATTGAACCTAGGTCAGCCACATGCAAGGCAAGCACCTTACCTGTTGTACACTCTCTCTCTCTTTTTCAAAAGGCTTTTGTTTTATTTATTTATTTTAATAATCAAATTAAGCACCATGGATACAAAAATGTTCATGATTGAGTTTCAGTCATACAATGTGCACAACCATTCACTAGTGCACATTTCCGCCACCAATGTCCTCAGTTTCCCCTCAATGCCTGCCTCTGGGACACAGATTTTACTTCTCTCTCTTTTTCACTCTAGTTTGCAATATTATTAATGACAGGGTAACATGCATATCACTATATCCCTTTTCAGCAACCAGTTCTTGTCCAAAGTGATCAATTATCATTTTCCAATTATCATTTTCATTGTAGACCCTTTTCTACCCTGTGTTCATCACTCCGTGGCAAACTTCCTACCATGGACTGGTCCTCCTGGTCCTCTTATCTGTTGCCTCTTGATATTATTACCACACTGTATTATTTTTCTTATATCCACAAATTAATTAATTATTCTATGTTTATCTCACTACCACTGATTCATTTTACTCAGCATATACTCTCCATATCTGTCCATGTATAAGCAAATTTCATGTCTTCATTTTTCCTAACAGCTACATAGTATTCCATTGTTTAGATGTGCCACAATTTCTTTAGCCACTCATCTGTTCTAAGGCTCTTTGATTGTTTCCAGGTTCTGGCTATTGTAAATAGTGCTGCAATGAACATAAGAATGCAGTGCACTTTTCTACATGAGTTTTTGGGTTCCTAGGGTATATCCCTAGGAGTTATATTGCTAGGGCCAGAGTGATAGAACAGCAGGAGGGCATTTGCCTTGTACACGGCTGACCTGGAATGAAGTGGTATTGCTGGATCATATGTAAATTCAATTTCTAGGTTTTTTTTGAGGAATATCCATAGACCAATCTGCATTTCCCTGCAATGTTTTAGAATTCCTTTCTCCCCGCATTGCCTCCAGCACTGATTGTTCTTGTTCTTTGTGATTTGTTCTATTTTTTGTGGTGTTAGATGATATATCATTATTTTTATTTGCATTTTCATTTCCCTGGTGATTAGTGATGTGGAGTATTTTTTTTCATGTGCCATTTGTATTTCTTCTTTGAAGAAATGTCTATTAATTTCTTCTCCCCTATTTTTTATGAGGTTAAATGTTATTTTTATTAATAATATTGTACTATCTATTGAGCCCATACTCTGATATTACTCTAAACATGTAGTTTCTGTGCATAGAAATCTGAAGACTGAGGGCCAGAGTTATAGCACAGCAATTAGAGTGCTTGTCTTACGTGAGGCCAGTGGGAGTTCAATCTCTGGCACCACATCTGGTCCCCTGTATCTGCAAGGAGTGGTCCCTGAGCATAGAGCCTGGTGTAACCCCTGAACATTGCTAGATGTGACCTCAAAAAACAAAAAAACTGAAGACCAAATGTCTATAGTTCCTTTCTCGCTCCCTTCCCTCAAGCACTTCAGTTGCCTGGCAACTGTTTTGCTACTGAATTAAGCCCACGGCCCTTCACAATTACTATTTAATTATATTTCATGTGGATATTTTTCAATTGTGTCAGTTTAGTCTTACTCTATATAAATTATCTGGTGTGTAACCTATCAAACCTTAAAATTCTAAGAAACTATCTGGTTTCTAAAACAATAGCTTATTCTCACCAGTAGGTGACACTAGCAGATTGGAAATTTTTTGTTTGTTTTTGTTTTTGGTCCATACCAGGCAGTGCTCAAGGCTTACTCCTGTCCTGGCTCTGCACTTAGGATCACTCTGGGCACTCAGGAAATTATGTTCACAGTTATTTAAATGCTCCTTATCCTCTGCCTTTCTAAACTATGGTGAAAAGCAAGCTCTTAAGGACTTCTTAAAATGATTTTTGCTTAACTTTTCAAAAATTAGAACAGGTACAGATATAGTACAGCAGGTAAAAAGTTTGCCTTGCAAGCAGTCAACCAGAGCAACTGACATTGCATATAGGTCCTCCAAACTCAGGAGTGATCCTGAGCACAGAGCCAAGAGTAAATCCTGAGTACAACCAGGTATGATCCAGCCTCTACTCCATCCTCCCAAAATTAGAACAAGAACTTGTTGTTCTTACTATGTTTTAAGTTAGAAGATATTTCAAATATGTAGAAAATTTTACAGAGCCTTCTGCTTTCCTGCATGAGACAGCCAAGAAGACAGCAAACATATCTCTTCAGGGCCCAGCACAGAGTAAGCTTTCTCCACCCAATAAGGGTGGAGCCAGAGGAGTGCAGCTGCTCTGCTTTGCTCTGTGACCGTGTGCATCTTCTAGTCCATGACCCCCACCACAACAAGTAGTAAAAACTACACTACAAGAGTGGCAATGGGGAAAGAATGCAGGACAATGCCATACTAAGAGAATGAAGATGGCAGCTCTGATGACCTGAAAAGTACCAACCACTAGGGTAGCCTTTCAGATAAGAGTTTAGAGAGGACATATAATGGATGTTTATAGAACTCAAAGAAAGCATAGATTGAGCTAAACAGACCACAAAGATAGAAATTAGAAAACTCCAATCTGAAACAACGGGGCTGAAATTCTCAGTAGATGAAGTGAAAACCTCAATGGAAAGCCTCTTGAACAGAGTAACAGTAGCTGAGGACAGAATCAGTGAGCTAGAAGATGAGATGCAGAACAACTCCATACAGCAGAAGAGTTTGGAAAATAACCTTAAAGCAAATAATCAGACAATGAAAAACTACTCAAAGAATGTGAACAGTTGAAAAGAGAAGTCGTTGATAAATTCAAAAGAAACAACATAAGAATCATTGTAGGAAGAGAATAATAATAAGAGAAGTTGGAGAAAGAGTGAGAAGAAGAAGAAGAAGAAGAAGAAGAAGAAGAAGAAGAAGAAGAAGAAGATGATGATGATGATGAAGAAGATGAAGAAGAAGAGAAGACAAAGAAGAAGGAAGTAGAAGGAAGAAGATGACGATGAAGAAGGAAGAAGAAGAAGAAGAAGAAGAAGAAGAAGAAGGAGGAGGAGGAGGAGGAGGAGGAGGAGGAGGAGGAAGAGAAGGAGGAAAAAGAAGAAGGAAGAAGAAGTGGAGGAGGAGGAGGAAAAAGGGGAAAAATAAGAGGAGGAAGAAGAAGAGGAGGAAAAAGAAGAGAAAGAGGAGGCTAAGGATGTGGTTCAATTGTAGAGCAGATGACTTATAAGTGTCAATACCTAGATTTGACCCCAGATGATCTCATGTTCATGATCTAATATTCTCACAACTTGTATGAATTTGTGTATATATGTATGTATAAAAATATGTGATATACTTACATATGCTTGCTTACATCTAATAAAGCTGAAAAAATTTTTACAGAGCAGTATAGCATAGAAAATTGGGATGTGCATTTGACATAGTATTATTTTGAGATGGAGTTAACTAATAGATGCACAAAGAAGTCTGCCTGAAGATTTCCCTAACAAATTTCTACTAAATGAGAATAACCATAAATCTCTTTTATGTTTTTGTTGTTTTTGTTTGGGGCTACACATGGTGGTACTCAGAGCTTATTCCTGGCTCTGTACTCAGGGATCACTCCTACCAGGGCTTATGAGACCATATACAGTGCATTACACTCAACTGGGACTGGCCACGTGCATGGCAAGTCACATTTATATTTTCTCTCTAGCCCCAAGACTTTTATTTATTTTGTTTTGAAATTGTTTGGGGGATAACATCCATTTGTATGCAGGTGATTCTCCAAGCTCTGTACTTAGAAATCACTTGTAGGGGGCCTCTGGATACCAGATGTAGTGCTGGAGAGTAAACCTAGCTCAGCTGAAGCAAGATCCCTACCTGCTGCTCTCCAGTTCTGTGTCATACCATTTTGTCATTATGTCATATTGAAGTATAATATATGACAAATCATCAACTAATAACAGAGCCATGCTAGCTCTAAAGTTGCCCTTTAAAAGTCAGTTTAAAAATAAAAATTGGGGGGGGCGCGGAGAGATAGCACAGCGGTAAGGCATTTGCCTTAGACGTAGAAGGATGGTGGTTTGAATCCTGGCATCCCATATGGTCCCCCAAGCCTGCCAGGAGTGATTTCTGAGCATAGAGCCAGGAGTAACCTCTGAGCACAGCTAGGTGTGACCCAAAAACCAAAATAATAATAATAATAATAATAATAATAATAATAATAATAATAATAAAAATAAAAATTGTATTTTTTAAAAAATGAGCAGTAATGACACTGTAATCCATGTGTCCAAATGATAGGATTAGATTAAGCCCACCAACAACAAGCAAAGACCATCACCCTGAAATAAAGGACAAACCAGAAGCTAACGTTACAGCAACATAGGATCTGAAATATACATTTCAAGAAAAGTATATGAACCATGCAGAGATATGAAGGGTAACATATACATATGGAAATATTAACAAACATTGTTGGAAGAAGTTATAGCCATATATTGGCTTTGCAGATACTTTATTTGTACTTATTTATTTTGGAGGCTCCTCCTCTTCCAAGCAGTGCTCTGGGGTCCAGGGAATTCCTGGTGATTTTGTTTGTCAGGCCAGTAGTTCAATGCAAGGACCAGAGGAGTCAGTGATTCCATGCTACGTACTCTGGCTTTGGTAAGTCAGGGTACCACAGGCCCAGATCCAGCAACACTTGGGGCAAGCCAGGGTTATACCTGGTGATGCTCAGGAGGCCATGTGGTGCCACAGATCAAACCTGAATTAGGTGTTATCTCTGTACTATCTCCTTGGCCCTTACTTTCTTACATGTTCAAAACCCCTACTTATAAATAAATGAACTGAAAAAAAAATACCACATATAACATGTTAATCAAATATAGAATTTTAAACAACTGAACACAACTTCTAGAGCTAAAAAATACGAGGCCCGGAGAGATAGCACAGAGGCGTTTGCCTTGCAAATAGCCGATCCAGGACCAAAGGTGGTTGGTTCGAATCCCGGTGTCCCATATGGTCCCCCGTGCCTGCCAGGAACAATTTCTGAGCAGACAGCCAGGAGTAACCCCTGAGCACCGCCGGGTGTGGCCCAAAAACCAAAAAAAAAAAAATACAATTACTGACAGGAGAAACTAGCCTAGAAAGGGTTCGGTGATAAAAGGCGAGGACAGAAGGAAAAATTGCCAAACCTGATATTTTATATATATACTATTATAAATAGCATAATAGGAAGTGCTGAAAGTAAAAAAAGAGTTGGAAAACTGCCAGTATATGTAATGAAAGCCTGTCTTTTGTTTTCATTTGTTAAACTAGTTCTCATACACAGAGTTAAAGCAGTCTACATTTCCTTAGCTTGCAATACTGTTTGTGATAGAGGTGGGATTCAAAGTTTTAAAGGAATTCTGGATGGAAAGGAAGGCAAAGAAATGAGATAACTACATTACCAATGTGGTGGTGGGGGAAGAGATAATCAAGTTGTTGAAATAATTTATACTCTAAACAACTAACTTACACAATGACCTCTATTATATGATCTCTACATATTTTGAAATGCGTTTTATTTATTTTATTTTAATAAAATTCTTTCATTGAATCACCATGAAAAAATAAAAAAAGATTCCAAATGCCACTTCTTCAATACAAGTTGTGTCTAGCGGGACAACAGTCTGCTCCAGGAAAAGCATTTGTTCTCTGGTTCTGAGGTTCCTTCCAGAGCTCAACAACATCTGCTGGCTTGGCTGTTTTGCTTTACTGGGTATTAAGAAACTTCAACAAAATGTGCAACAACAAAATTGCAGAACAAAATTGCACATTCCCAGCAGAATGTGCAAGTCTTTATAAGAAAGTATTTATTTGAAGAAATCTGTTTCCACCTCTAGAATGATATTCAAGACAGCCAGGGCCTATATTGCTCTTCTTTGCAAGATGTCAATGTATAGAATAGGCCTGTCTTCAGCAAACACTAGTGAAGAGGTGAGTAGATTGTGTATGTCTCACAAAACCATAGTTTGAAAACATTCTCTTAGTTAGAATGTATAATTGTGCAGTCTCAATAATTCTAATTGGAAAATATTTTGTCCTTAAGTAGTAGAAAAGTTATTACATATATAATGGGAATATACTATAAGTAGTATATATAGTCATATAATCAGGTGGTTTAGGGGTTGGCTTTGGTTTTTGGTGCTTTGGGTCACACCTGATGGTGCTCAGAGATTACTCCTGGCTGTACACTCAGAAATTACTTCTAGCAGACTTGAGGGACAATATTGGATGCTAGGGATTGAACTTGGGTCAAGCACGTGCAAGTCATCTGCTGTGTTATTGCTCTGGCTCCCATATAATCAGTTTTTGTTTCTCTTCCAAATATTAATCCAGAAGTCCATTTCAATAGAAAATACTGCTTTTGAAACTATTTAAAAGTAGTTACCTTTGGGTTAGCTTCTAGAAATAATTATTCTATTTAAATACCAGTAAGTTACTACTCTGGATATTTCATTTCTGTTCTTATCAAGAGGTTTAAAAGAGGGTCAATACCTTCTCCATTTAATACAATGACCATCAATGAACTGTTCATTCAAGAAAACAGAACTTATTTTTCCCTTTGTCACTCAAAGCAAGGAAATGCCTTTAGAGAAGTTAAGTTGCTGACATGCCTAATTTATTTTGGGGTTATTTTTCCATTGACTCAGCCAGTTCCAACTTGTTCTTGCTGTTGACCAGGAGAAGTTACAAAGGTCTTGACTTGCACCAGTTAACACTAGTCTAGCCCAAATCAGTGTGATTTGTAGGATAAGAAACTGTGGTTTGGCTGCTTCCCGAGCAGGAGACTGCTTGGCCGAGACAAAAGTCAGGGGGTGGGGGGACTCTGACCCATGTCATGTCCTCAGATCCTATCCCTAAAGCCAGCTCTTCTTGTCATTCCTTACCCAGGGTCCCTGAGGTGAGGCTAGCAGCAACTCAACTCTTGATAAGACCAATAGATATTTTCCACCTTTGTAGGAAGCTGCCACCTTGGAGTCCAACAGCCACCTGAGGTGCAAGATGCAGCCAATTCCTTCACTCAACTTTCTTAACAGTGTATGTCATGGGTAAAAGTAAGTTATTTTCATTTTTCTGCAACTGGGAGATTGCAGAAGGCTTTGCTGTCTTTATACTCACAAATTCAGGCACCTGAAGACCCAAGTGCCCTCCCAAGAAGAGCTTGGTGGGTTGATAGTATTTGTGCACAAGATTGTGGTGTGACTTGATAATGGGACTCTCCCTTGCTTCACTGAGAAAGGCCAGGGACACTGGAGAGTAGAGAGTGGAGGAGGGGAAGAGAAAGGAAGAGTGGAGAGAACATTGAAACAAGAGGGGAGGATTAATAGGGAAGGAGAAGAAAAGAAAGGTAGGAGATAAAGAATCAAGGAGGAAAAGGAAAACTAACTAGAAAGAAGGCAAGAAAAAAGAAAAGAAAAGGATAAAGAAAAATTGGAAGGCTGGAAAGAACAAAATGAATGAGCAAGTGAAGCAACGAAAGATAGAGAAATAGAAAGGAAGAAAGGAAAGGAGAGAAAAAAGGAAAGGGAAGGGAAGGGAAGGGGAGGGAAGGAGAAGCCCAGTTATGACAAGGCTACACTGGGTGATTTGTGATAACTGTTTTATTTCTGTTGTCCTTTTGACTTCTCCACTTAAGGGCTTTTTGACAATGATCTGACTTTTTTCTTCCTGCTGCTGCTCCCTTTCATTTTGTCCATAAAATTCTTACAAGTCATTTGAGTTTCCAGTTCATGCTCAGAAGCAAGTACAGGAGTTCACCAAGGATGGACTCTGAAATGTTTTCTCTTTCCTAACCTTTGAACAGTCAAAGGAGACTGGAACTGACTAACACTGGCGATTACCAGTTCTTCCCAAGAAATAGAGCGTCTGCGTTTTGGAAATTCTCCTCTTGAAGAAAAGGTGTTGCTCACTGTGGCACTTTCCATAGATGTTCCCTGCAAGACTGTAGGTCAAGTGAAGCCAAGTTCTCTGACACGTTTGAAGATGGCAAACTTGCCCACGTCTTACTCCTATAGAAAACTGACTGAAACTTGCCACCCTTCTCAGGGCACATAAAAAAAATGCTTATCACACAGGGCTGGTTCTCAGGGCTCATTTAGTTAGTAGTAGGAGACAGCAGGTCTGTTCAAAAGAATTCAAGTCAGGCATTTGATCTTTGGCTCCTCCCTAGCCAGAACAGAGATAGATGGCAGGAAAGCAGCATTTCTCACCCATGTGGCTTAGGAGCAAAGGAAAGAAAAAAGGGACAGGGAGCCAGTGGGCTATGGAATTCGAAAGGCAGGCAGAGACCTGTGACAGACCACAGAGCAGCAGCTCTGGAGCAGGACAGTAAGATACAGAACTGAGTGGGACAGTAAGACCCAGACCCCAGAGGTGGACAGTGAAGGGCACAGCTTGAGGACAGTGGGAGGCTGGACAAGTAATGTCATACATCAAAAAGGTGAGCAAGTACACAGGTGAAAGGACAGTGAAGGCACAGGTTGAGTGATGTCATATGTGGGTTAGGAAGGCTCGCACATGTGGGGCCTAGGGCTATCTACTTAACCTAACAATAAAGAAGCTTTCACATTTTAAAAACTGAGAGCTTTGATGCTAATTTTTCAGACAGAATTCGAGGAACTATTTCACAAAAACAACCTGATGTGTGATTCATATTTATTTACATTATTCAATTAAATGAGAAAACACAGAAATACTAGTTTAGGTTGTAGATTGATTGCTAAGTCTATGCGAAATTTTCATGTACATCTTTTTGTTTGGTGGGCAAGTATTTTGGGGCTACATCCGGAGTGCCAAGGGCTTACACCTAGCTCTGTACTCTGGGATCACTTTTGTTGGCTGCTTCAGGAATCATGCATGATTCCAGGAGCTGACCTTGGGTCAGTTAAACTCCTTCATTCCTGAACTCTATTTTTGGCTCAAGTTTTTCAATTTTTTGTAATTTTATTTATTTGCCTTACAGATATTATACTGTGTGTGTGTGGGTAACTGATCAAGGCAAAGTAATGAATATTCAAAATAATGAGTCTTTACCAATAAAAAAATTTTAACAAGATGGTATAAAAGTTTCTATAATCATTCAAGTTTTTAAAATATAATTATTTTATTTTAGCACCGTAGTTACAAAATTGTTCATGGTTGAGTTTCAGTAATAGAATATACACCACTCTTCACCAGTGCACATTTCCTCCCACCAGTATTCCCATTTTCTTTCTCACCCATCCTCCCTACTCAGACTCTGAACAGGCATTTTACTTCTCTGTCTCTGTCTATTTCTTTTCTTTTTTTGACACTGTGGTTTGCACTATTTCTAATAAAGGGGTACCATGCATATCACTGTATCCCCTTTCAGCATCCAGTTCCTGTCCAGAGTGATCGGTTCCAACTATCATTGTCACAATAAACCATTCACTACACTAACTGCATCCACTACACTTTGTGGCAAACTGCTGGCATTTCTCATGAGATTGTAACTTCCTTTCAGACCCATAAGAACTTTGTGCTATGCATAGTTCAGAGGAACAGTAGTGCCAGCTCACCTTAGAAACGGGGTTCCATGGCTGGTCCGATGGCAGTGGTTTATCAGAACTTATTAACATTAGTATCACAAAAAGTTGGTATATAACCACCCCCCTTGCTCAATTTGACTGGCTTTAAAAAAATGGGGTTCCTGACTGGCAGGACCAGTACTAGCAGGGCTGTGCTCAGTGTAGATGGCTGCAGGCACTTGGGTGAGTCTGACCACAAGTGGGGAGCAAGCAGCCTGAACGGCTGATCACAAGTGGCCCTCAGCCTGGATGGCTGCTCTGAGTTCCTCAGCATCCTTTTGGCTGACTGCATCATTGCTCACCTCAACTAGCAGCATGAGCTACTTTCTTCCTGCCTCACATGGCCATCTGTGAAAAGCAGGCACAAATGATTGTACTTGGTACAGTGGTCTTATGGGTGAACATGTTTCTTTACTAAATCCAAAGGCCAAGGTCAGAGTGAACTCAATGGACTGAAGCATATGCTTTGTCTGGTGGAGGTTGACATTGAGGTTTGATCCCTCTCATAGCCTGGTCACACCTGTGCCATGGCATGACCCATGAGCACTAGTGGGTTTGGCTCCTCCTCCTCCCAAAACCTAGGGGCTCTGGAGCAGACCTCCAAAGCACATAGTTAGAGCCAGCCAAAGCCTGGCTCTCCTGCTCTCTCCCAGCTCTGTGGGCCAAATTGTGCTTAGGATTTCCTGGCCCTTAAACTGTTCTAGTATTGGTATCTAGGATAAAGATGGGGTGATTAAACAGGATAGCTCCTAAAATCATCAGCAAACTGGGTAGGAACTCAATTGTGTGGCAGACCCCACCCTCCACCTGTTGTCTCTTCCCTGAGCTTTGCTTTTCACACAGAAAGATGCTTCCCTATCACACTCCGTCCACAGTTCCCATTAACTCCTGCTGCTTAGTTGAGCTTTTCACAGCCTTTATTCTTTGTCTTTGGTTTCTCTAGGGTGGTTTTTCCATATCTTTATTGGAAACATGACAATTGTAGACTCACATCAAAGGCCATGCTGAAGAAAAGGCACCAAGGCTGCTGGGCCACAGTTTTCCCAAGACCAATTAAGTAAGACATGCCCAACCGCAGTTATGTTTTATTTGGAGTCATACCAAAGAATGGACCTTAAACATTAAAGAAGTCATTCTTAGCAAACTTAGAATTCAAGGAGACACATAGGAATTTTCCTAAGACCAGGAGCAAAGTCAAAATGTAGTATTTCATTTTCTGAATGTTTTTGTCTACATAGAAAAGTTCTTAAAAAAATTTGTTAACTCTGCAAATGTTAACCTCAAGGAACAACTGTTGTGTTAAGGTTGGTCCAGGTTCAACCTTGTTGAAGAGTTACAAAGTAAAGGTAATAAAATACATCATCTTTTATTAAAATATAAAATCTGTCTTTCAATCATATACATTCATATATTTTTCTTTAAAAATAAATACATATATGTTTATTCATTTAATTCTGGGGCCACACCTGGCAGTACTTACTGAGCTCTGAACTTGGGGAACACTCCTTCCTGGTGGGGCTCAGGCACCATGTGCAGATTTGGGGATAGAACCTAAGTGGGTTGTGTTTAAGGCAAACTCCCTGCCCACTGTACTATGTCTCCTCTGGCCTTTATTAGATTTTATTAATGATGACTGACTGACTTGACAACATTTATACTCAGGCCAACATATTGACTCGTAAAGGAAGACAGATACCCAAATCATCGAGTGTACATGGGTTCTTCTAGAGCTGAGACTCTCCCAAGTTTGGGAATGCCTCCCAGTTCCCCTCACATGGGTTCCTCTGATTCTTCTGAGGAATCGTCAGCGAACAAAAGTGTGTCTGGTGATGTACTCCTCACGGGCAGTGTGTTGGCCTGGGACCAAGGGGCCCCACTCCTTTGGAGTCTTTTCTCTGGGAAAACAACCTTCTCTTCCTCAGTGGTTGCATCTGGGGAGGCAGCAAAGAGCTTAACCTGCTCCTCACTGGCCTCATTGAAGATGTATCTACCTTCTTCTTCTTCATGAGACCTGTTCTTGTGAACTTCTGCAGTGACCATGCTGACGGTGGTCCCGGAAGTACAGGAAGCAATGATGGAGTCTGGATCAATGTCCATGTCTAGCTGAGAAAACTCTTCACTCTCAGGACTGTCCTCACTGCTCTCTGGGAACTGAGTGTTGATGTAAATGATGCTGGCTTTGTCCTGGATGTCAGGCAAACGTTCTAAGAACTTTTCTAACTGTATCTTCAAGGCAGAGAAGGTGGGTCGTTCCAAAGGCTCAGATCTCCAGCAAGAGCACATTATTTCATACCTAAAGTAGAGAAGAGTAAGTTATCTCCTGGCACCACAATCATGCTTTTATGCATGACTCAGTCCCTATTTTATTTACTGACTTTTTGGTGTTGGGGCCATGCCCAGCTGTGTCCAGGGCATACTCCTGGCTCTGTGTTCAGAATTTACTCATATTTAATTTGACATAAAATCTCTGCCTCATCCCAGACATTTGCCCATATGTATTCTTTTTTTTTTTGGGGGGGGGTTTGGGTTTCTGGGCCACACCTGATGATACTCAGGAGTTACTATCACTCCTGGCTTGGGGGACCATATGGGACGCTGGGGGGTCGAACCGCAGTCTGTCCTAGGCTAATGCAGGCAAGGCAGACGCCTTACTGCTTGCGTCACCACTCTGGCCCCAAGTATTTTTTTTTTAATAAAAAAACTATCCCACCCCCCACCAATCAAAACAAAATACAAATACTCATGGTACCATACACATCTGCACAGCAACATTTTCTGTGACAATTGAAAAAAAAATCCTAGGGATCAGAAGACTATATGTGATGCTGGAGATTGAAGCTGGATCAGGCATGTGAAAGAAATGTCCCTTCCTCACCATAAGTCTCTTTGGCCACAGATCCTATTTTAATACAACTTTTGGTTTCTTTTGAACTACATTTTTTTGTTTGTTTTTGGGTCACACCTGGCAGCGTTCAGGGGTTACTCCTGGCTCAGAAATCGCTCCTGGCAGGCTCGGGGGACCATATGGGATGCCGGGATTAGAACCACTGTTCTTCTGCAAGGCAAATGCCCTTGCTATCTCTCTGGCCCCTTTAACTACATTTTTTGTTTGTTTGTTTTTTTTTTTGTTTTTTTTTGGGTCACACCCGGCATTGCTCAGGGGTTACTCCTGGCTGTCTGCTCAGAAATAGCTCCTGGCAGGCACGAGGGACCATATGGGACACCGGGATTTGAACCAACCACCTTTGGTTCTGGATCGGCCGTTTGCAAGGCAAACGCTGCTGTGCTATCTCTCCGGGCCCTAACTACATTTTTAATCCTCACTAATTCCACTTCTTGGAAAGTTTCTGAAGGAAAGGGTATATGATTAGTGCATCTGTCTCCAGATGGAGTATTTCAAATCTGTTGCTTTATAACACAGGTTGGCAAACTACAGACCACAGGTCAAATTTGGCCCACTATCCATGTTGTAAATAAACTTTTATGGAACATATTTATTTGTACATATTTATTTGCTTACATATTATCTAGGACTACATGCAACAGAGGTAAATAGTTGCTTCAAGGACCCCATGGGCTTGTGAAATGAGGAAAGGTTACTATTTGGCACTTTATCCAGGAAAATGTGCTGATCCCTGTTTTCTACCATCAGGTTGGTTTTGCCCTTGGGAGAGCTGGGTTATGAGAGGCCTGGGACAAGAGTTTAGGAGAGTTGGGCATGAGGAGAAGGAAAGATGAAGATTTCTGTGTCACTATATCTAATTCTCTCAAGAATAATAATAATGAGTTGGCATGGGGGAGTGGAAAGAAGGTGTTGCATGCAGGACAGTGGTTCGAATCCCAGCATCCCATATGGTCTCCTGAGCCTGCTGGGGGTGATTTCTGAGCGTGAAGCCAGGAGTAAACCTGAGCGCTGCCAGGTGTGACCCAAAAACCAAAAAAAAAAAAAAAAAAAAAAGAGTTGTCACAGGGACATCACTCAACACTTCTATCTAGCAGCATCTCATGACCCTTCTGTTCATGCATTCTAGAGGGCCAATCCTCTTTCCAAATGATGTCTCCGATCCTGGTGTTGAGAACTGTGATGAAAAAGAACAATGAAGGGCTAATTGCACCAAGACAATAAAATGCAGGTGTCTGAACTAGAAATTATTCTAGACTGAGATAGAGTGAACCCTATTATTTTGTTTTGTTTTGTTTTGAGAAACTGATATGCATAGTATTGGGTGGGAAACAAACCACATAGAAATCTTTTGACATGTGAATAGATTGCTGTACCTCATGAGGTTAAGCGGGCAATTGTCATATTTGCACATAATTATATCTTGCAAGTCTTTGGGATAATTATGCCATTGGGGTACTCATATACAATGTACAGATCTCATTTCTGTAGGTCTATATTAGTCAATGTCTTTTTAATCTAATACTTTGTTGGTTTCTATCAACCTTTGCACATGTTTCTGGAAGTAGAAAACTTGCAAAGTAGGTCTACAGGGTCATAAAATAATAGAGACACTGATACTAGCAGGGCCCCCTCCTGGCCTGACAACTCTGGTCTTCACATGGCTTTCAGGCCCATAACTTTATATTCACTGTTTTATTTCTGAGACTTGGCTGACTGAAACTTGGCTAATAGTTTTTAGTCTAGTTTTGAGGTTTTCATGGTATAAATCAATTTGTATGACTTTCCCTTTCCCACAAAGGCCTTGATTGTTTACAATCAGAGATGATCTCTGAGAAATGCTGTCCTTAGATACACACTGTCCTTTCATTACCTCAAGGCTTTGTGCTACTTGATTTATCTGCATATTTTCCTATGTCTCAGGAGAAAACATTAAACAAACTTTTTATTTATCGTATTTGATTTTCTTTGCTGGGCCACATCTGGCAATGCTTAAGGCTTACTCCTGGCTCTGCACTCAGTGATCACTCCTTGTGGTGACTGGAGCCATATGGGATGCCTGGGATTGAACCCAGGTCAGATAATAAGTACAAGGTGAGAGACTTACCTATCACTCCAGTCCTAAACAAACTTTTTAAAAACAGCGGAGTAGCAAAATCACTTCAAAATTAATTTCCCTTCAATATTTTATTAAGTATATAAAAATACAAATATGACTTTTAGGGGTAAAGTTCCCATGCAGGACTGAGGGGGCTCCTGAGTAACATCAGGCAGAGCTTAGGGGAGCACATGGTGCCAGCAATCAAACTGAGGGCCTATCTTATGCAAAGCAAGGCAAATGCAGCAGCCTTTCAAGCTATCTTGTTGGACTGAATTTTGACACAGTAAGCCACAGACCTATCCAATAAAGGGGGTGAGAGGACCCATCTCTGTGAGAAATGGGAGGGTTGGAAAATTCAGCAACTACAAGTTTATGAATATGGAGAAAAATTATCATTACTATGGTGGGCATTTTTGTCAAAGACCACTTTGTTTCTCATTTAAAGTATATAAAACTGCTGGAGTTGAGAGAGGGAAATAGTTCCATGAGGACTGAATTTCAGTTTTTTAGGGGAAAAAAAGGGTTCTGAGGATGAGGTGGTGATGTTTTAAATATCACTGAATCATACACCTCAAAGTAGCTGGGTATGTTTTATCACAATTTTTTAATGAGGAGATAAAAAAGACAGCATTAGGAGCTGAACTTGCAAGCAGACAACCCAGGCTTGGTCCTGGCACCTAGTACCTCTTGAGTCTCCCTTGAAGTAATCCCTAAGCACAGAGCCAGGAATAAGTCCTGAGCACTGCCTAAAGCTCAATCAATCAATCAATCAATCAATCAACATAAAATAGAAGGTATAAGGACCAATTAATACTAGCTAGTGTCCAGCTAAGGCAGGACACTAAATATAGACAAGAAACTTCAAATATCTGTTTTAATTCTGAATGAAAATGCTGCATGCATGGGAAGTGCTGACCACCAGCCTTCAGAGAAGGAAATCCAGGCATGGGATTGCTTTCACCAGAGCCTCTTCAAACCAAAGAAGCCCAGAGCCAGCCCAGTATCTGGGAACTCCCACCACCAGGCCTGTGCTGACTCAGCTCCTAGTTCACATCACACAGACTCAGCATTCCCCGCCTGGGTTCTGTCTGGAGCAGAGCTTCTAAAAGCCACAATGTGATTATAGATTAAACTTAGACCAAAAGCACCCAGGATAATACAGGCCTTCTGGAGCACAGGGGGAGCCAAAAGAAACAGCAAAAAGCTCTCCTCTACTATTGTGTGGCTGAAGTTGTATCCTGAGGTTCAGAAGCAAACATTTCTTTAATGCAGTCCCTTCCACTATGAAGGAGGGCTGCAGCCCAGAAGACTGAATAAGGAGAATTTGTGTTTACCAACTCCAGCTATCACAGCAAATCTACATCAAACCTTTGATTCATCTAAAGAAAAACTGCGGAAGCCCTGATAAATAAAGCTTTTATAGTAAAGGACAAAAGAAAAACAGAATTCTTATTTGAAGGAATAATAGCTAAGAACTTTTCCAGGTCAAGAAAGGAATCGGGCACTCAGAGTCTGGAAGAATCCAAGAGTTCAAATAAAGTTCAAATAATGTTCTATAAAGTTCAAAATTAAACCAACAAATCTCAAGACATTATTGACATGACAAAAGTCAAAGAGAGATAAAGAAAGAATCAGAAAAGCAATGAAAGCAGAGTCATGTGAACAGGATGCTAAGACTAGCAGCAGATTTCTCCCAGAAACAGGGCAAAGAGCCCGAGCCATGAACACTGCACCCAGCTAGACCATTGCTCATGTTAAAAAAGGAATAGAGAAATTTTCTTTAGATAAACAATAGTTCTAAGAACTGAAATACTAAAAAGGTTTTTGTAAAAGAGTAATACAATCTCACTTGAAAAATACCTAAAAAAAAAAAAAAAAACCAGAAAATATGGGAAAAGGAGGACATTAATGGAGACTAGTTTTTCAAGAGTACTTTTATTCTCCCTTAGCTCTATTCTGCTAACTTTGGCATATATTAAATTTTAGTATTGTATTGTGTATATTATAATAACACCCTGCAGTAGTGCCTTGGGGACATATGTGGTGCTGGGATGAAGCCCAGGTCGACTGTGCATAGGCAAATGTCTTACCCAATTTAGTATCTCTCTAGCCCTTCATGGCATTTAGACATACATCTCTGGATCTACTCTAAACACACAAAAATTAGTCTCTAGACACAGACAGGACTGGGGATATGTTCCTGTAATTCTGATGACCAAGCTGATTTCAAAAACAGGAATTCTAGTTTGAAAATGTCCTGATCAAAAATGACTATGATTTGCAGGTCTGCAATGCTTTTTCCCAAAAGGCGGGTCCTGCAGTGAGCCCTTGCACAGCATTTCTCAACCAGCCTCTGGTGTCCACAGGTGACACTTGCATATGTGAGGGGCCATGGTGAGAAAAAGGCTGAGAAATACAGTATCAAGCAGCTACTTTGCTGTGACCACCTGGCATGAAACTGATCCCCGGGGATGGATGAAACACGCTGGCTACCCTCTGCAGCAGCCTGCCCAGCTTGGAACTGCCTCATCTACATGCTCATGCTCGATATTGGGGACCCACACTCACAGCTCATCCAGGCAGTCCTCAGGCTGCTTCAGCCTATGGCCATGAAGAAGATAGTCATACATCTCGTGGTTCTGTACACCAGGGTAAGGAGTCATTCCCCGGGTGGCAATCTCCCACATAGTCACGCCAAACGCCCACTGAGAACAAAGCAACAAGTTAGGCTGTGAGTCTTTCTAGAGAGGTTGAATGGCTGTTTTCTTTGGGAAAGGTCATTTCCTCAAAGCCTTGAAGGTCACACACAAAGCTGATGATTCTGTGAGGGACACTGCTCTTCCAGCCAGGAACATGAGGTAGGGCTAGAACAGCTCAGCTCTTGGGCACACTCACTCCTGCTACTGCAGGAGATATGACAAAGGCAAAGAGACACTTCCTGTCCATCGATATTCATTTGATGTGCTACTGTGGACAAGTATTTTCTTGTCTCCATCTCTATCTGGCTTAGAGTGTAATGATACAGCACTGTTTATGGAGCCTTTGGGCTCCAGGGAGCTATTAAAGGAGCTCACTTCATTTAATGTGAATACCAGTTAACTCAGTGTGGCAATTAGTCATTACTTTGTCAAAATGATAATAGGGAATAAATTAAAGGGCTACGCAAAGCATAGACCTTCTGAATGTCAAAAATCCAGTGTTCTGCCTGACAAAGGATACTAAAGAGGTGGTAAGCATGATTTAAATTCTCTGTTCTTTGATCTGGCACAGGCTTCAGAGGTTTGGGCATTCTCCATTCACCCCTGAACCAGGGAAGCCATATATGAAACATCCAAAGTTGTCTATGACATCACCTGGAAGCAATCCTCTACCAGGGAAGATCCTACTGCTACTCTGACATCGATTTACTCAAAAGAGTCTTCCCTTAACACAGAGAAGATTTAAACAACAATAACGACCTGCATACTGGACAAGGCTTTCTGCATTGCCCTTTAATTGTGAGCTGAAATTAGACGATGCTCCACACCATCCTGACTTCAATGTAGGATATACAGATTCCAGGATCTTCAATATAGAAACATGATACCAACAACAGAGACTGTGTGAAAAATAAAACTGTTATGGCACTACAGATAATGAGCTGGATTGGACAAACTAGTTTCCCAGGAGCCTAGAATTGGTCTTATGTCAGAAAACTTCAGGGGTAAGGTCTTCTTGTATTTAGGAAAGGTTTTTCCTTTCCATGTCCCCCATACTTTGGTGGGCATATGCAAATGATAATTGCCACTCTAACACTGGTTTTACAGTGTTCCTTTGACTCTAAACCTTTAAGAAAGCACTAGTAAAACTATTTGGAACTGCAAAAAAAAAAAGAATATAGGTCAAGGATTTGGGTTCTGGATTTCATGGAATGTATTCCTAAAGACGCACTTATTTTTATTAGTCATCTTTTCTCAAAAAATAAGCAAGCAAAACATTAAGATGGCTTGAATATAGCATATTAAATTATAATTGAAGATAGTGTTGATAGAGCCAAACTGAGAATCCTCAAGTATCTGTGTGTCACCTGCTGTGTGTTTCTGAATTATGCCATAATGCAGTGGTCCTCAAACTATGGCCCGTGGGCCACATATTGTATTTGTATTTGTTTTGTTTCTTCATTGCAAAATTAGATATATGCAGTGTGCATAAGAATTCGTTCATAAGTTTTGTTTTTACTATAGTCAGAGCCTCCAATGGTCTGAGGGACAGTGAACTGGCCCCCTGTTTAAAAAGTTTAAGGACCCCTGCCATAATGAATAAAATATTGTCAAGAGTGTCTCAAAAAAAAATTCTTGTTTCTGAGAGTAAAAGGTCTACACCACCAGTCACCAGTCACGTTTTCCTCCTAATCAAAACAGTCTACATACCACATCACTTTTACTGGTGTAGACTCGGTCTGCAAGACTCTCTATGGCGATCCATTTTACAGGCATCTTGGCAATGCGGCCCTGGCGATAGTAGTCACCACTGTAAATCTTCTTGGAAAGGCCAAAGTCAGCAACACAGACAGTCATATCATCTCGCAGCCTACAGAGAACAAAAGGATGTCCTTGTGATCTCAGAATCAAAGCCCAACATTACAAGGTGAGCCTGAGATGCAACAGAAAGTATTTAGGATAAATTCCCAAAACATACTTCTTCTATGTATGAGAATACTGTACTGGGAGTAGCAATAACAGAATAAGGAGAGAGGGACCAGCAGAGCTTTAATTGTTTCCCTCTTATTATGTGGGGATCTAGCCCAGCAATGGCACCAATGCCCAGCAATGAGGGGACTTGCAGGGAAGTGAGGTACAGGAGCAGCAAGAAGAGCAGATCCAAACCAGATTCCTCTGTGGAGATCCCAGGGGCCCTCCTGTCTGTTGTCTAGCTTGGGAAGGTTCGTGGAGAACCCTCAGGGCTTCACTGGTCTTGTGGATATAACCAGAGGAACTCCGAAAATTCAATGGAGAATTCAAAGCAGACAGAAGTATTCAGAGCACGAATGGTTCAACAGAGCCTAAACAAGAAAGATGAGGAAGGAAGAAACAGTGGTGGAAAGGCAGACAGAAAAGTGTAGGTATAGTATACTGAATGTAAGGACTTCATCAGGAGATGACCTAACATGATGGGGGATGCTGTGGCTCTCCAATATCTACTTCCTGATCTCCAGAACCCTTGGCCATGTTAACTGAGCACCAATTACATTGTCTTCAATTCCCTACCTTTCTGATTATTCCAACAAAATGTCCTGACATAAAACCATTGTGGACAAAACCCTGGTGATTTTGGTGGTCCTTTTTATAATGCGCTGATACTCATACAACACTGGGCTCTAGTTAGGTGATGGTGGCAGGGAAGGGTCACAAGGCTGAGTCAAGTGTTTCTTGTGACATGAGAATGTAAAAATAAGAACTGGATAGTGATTATAGGACAGAAGTTTAGAGGTGCCAGATCGGAGAAAGCAGGGCTCATGGAAGCCCCCAACCCATAGCCAGTCCTACCTCAGTTATATCAAGCTCATCACCCTAGCCTGTCACACTACCCCACCAAACCTAGGTCTCCTCTAGATTTCAACAGAGACATTGCCCTCTATGCACATGCCCAAATTCCAGACACCATGAGGCCCACTTCCTCCCCACAATATTCTTACATGCAGTTTCGAGCAGCTAAATCTCGATGGAGGAAATTCCTGTTGCTCAGATATTCCATCCCCTGGGCAATGTCCACCATGAACTTTAATAGAATCTGCAGAGGAATGTGCTGTGCAGGTGGGAAAAATGAGAAAAGTTTGCTTTTAAAAAAGAAAAACTAGACATGTCATTTTTATTATTATTATTATTATTATTATTATTATTATTATTATTATTATTATTATTATTATTATTTTGGTTTTGGGCCACAACTGGTGGCACTCAGGGGTTACTCCTGGCTTTGTGTTCAGAAATCGCTCCTGACAGGTACGGGGGACCATACGGGATGCCTGGATTTGAACGAACATGTCAGCCCTGGGTTGGCCCTTGCAAGGCAAACTCCCTACTACTCTGCTATCACTCCAGCTCCATTTTTTTCCTTTAAAGAATGAAGATACAGCTCAAGGTAGAATTCAGGCTTTCAGGCAAGAGGTCCAGATTTGATCCCTGGGACTACAAAGTCTATCCAACACCACCAAGAATAACCCCTGAGTATTAACTGTGAGTGTCATCACCTAACATGACTCCCCATAAAGGAACAAATGACGAATCCAAAGTTTTGTTGGTTATTATTACCCTCTTTCTCCCCTGACATTGAGTATCAATTTTTTTAAATAGTAAGGTCAAATGCAATCTTCTGTGTCTATATTTTCTTTTGTTTTGTTTCACTTGGGGGTCATACCTGGCACCCTGGTACTCAGTGCTTACTCCTGGCTCTGCACTCAGGGAGCACTCCTGGTGGAGCTTGGGTGACTATGTGGGATACTGCGGCAAGTGCCTACCCACAACACTATCTCTCTGGCTTCTTTCTAGATCTATTTCTGGGTGCCAGTAGGATAGAGCACCTGGCCATGCAGAGGTGACAGAGGCTAATCTGGGCTTAGCAGGACCATGGTGTGGGTCAAAGGAGGAGGACATTATTGTTTTAGAGGCAAAATCTCCACCTAGACAGAGAAGAGCCATTTCTAGTCCTATACCCTCATTTGTAACCATTTTACTCTGAAGTTTTTAAAGATACTTTTCTTCTCCTGCAAAGTGTTCACCTCTACCCTAGAACCAAATTACCCCAACTATACGGAAGACTATCTTCACCGTTTGTTTTTTGTCTAAGTTTTATAGCTTACTGTTTCATCTTGTAAAAATTAAACTAGACTGTTATGGTAGACACCTATCATGTTGGGAGACTTGACGACGGACACAGGCTACTACATATCAGCTGAATGTGCCAGTGCAAGTGCTTTGGGAAAGGATTGGCTCCTGGCCCAATCTCTGCATCTATCATGACTTATCTCTAAGGCACAGTTGTCCAAAATGAAGCTCACTCAAAAAGATATTAGGTTTTCAATGATTTCTATCTTCTCACTAAGATATATGTCAATCACACATACTTAATGAATTAACTCACTAAATGCTTTAATCATTTTTATCCTTACACAATGGAGTTGTTTTTAAAAATATATACAAATAAGGTATAAAAAAATCTTTTGCTGATTGGTTTATGGGTTACACCCAATGCAGCTTGAGTCTACTTCTTACAATAAATAGTGCTTAGGCTATACTTAGGACCATGCAGTGCAGGGGATTCATCAGGGCTTCCCAAGAGCAAAACTGTACTCTACCCTCTGAGCTATTTCCCTTAAGCAAGAGGATTTTATAGCTTTCTTATACATTTTATTAGGCTTGTTTTGGGACAACATCTGGCAATGCTCAGGGGTTACTACTGGCTCTGTACTCAGGAATTACTTCTGGCAGTAATTGGGGGACTAAATAAAATTCTGGAAATAAAATCTGGGTCGCATACAATTCAAGTGCCTTACCTTACAGCAGTACTACCTCTCCAGGCTCTCTTAGATATATTTTGGGGCCTTTGATATTCTGGATACTATTTCTAAAAAAATTTGAGTTTTAGGAAGTAGCAAATTCTCTGACATATACAAAGATGTAAAAATTATTAGGAAATATTCATTTGTACTATCTTTGTCCTAGAACAATTATGCAATTCTTGCAAAGATTAATCAGCAGTTGCCTAAAAACATAGTTTCGTGGACAGAATATGTGATTTTCAGAAGTTTGTAGGGTACAGGGCAAATGGACAACAATTGCTACAATGAACAATGAACAATCTGAAAATAAGATTAAGAAAACAGTTTCATCTACAAAAGTATAAGAAATTAATTAGGAATATATTTAACAAAAAAAACTACAAAATAAATTCTCTGATGATAAAATATTAGGAGAAAATTGTAAGGATGCAGATAAATGAAAGCTGATCTGTGTTCATGAATGAGAAACTTACTCTAAATAAAATAGTTCCCAAATTGATCTACAGATTTTGTCTTGTTTTATTTGGGGGTGGGAGTACATCTGACTATGCCAAGTCTGGGATTACATCCTGAATTACCCAAAACAAAGAACTTCCCTAGCCCCAGTGTAAATCCTCTTTCATATACCTCTTTTTACATGTAAAAGGCCCACTTAGACTTGATTAGTGGGAAATAGGTACTCTGTCACTCTCCCTCCCTCCCCTGCTGGACCAGTTGTAAATTGAGCTGGTGAATAAAAAGAGGTTGGTCCTGCAGGCGCTAGGCCATGATATAGAATGCCCCCTGACCCCACACTCTTTACTCTTATGCTTGGCTTTGGTTATTTTGTGCAGGGACCCTGCTCCAGATCCATTATCCTGGGGTTGGATTATGGTGAGTGGAACATTACACCAGGGAACCCAAGCTGGGTCAGCCACGTGAAAGACAAGTTCCTTGCCTTCTGTATTCTCTCTGGCCCCTATAGTTATAGTACAAATCCTATCAGAATTCCAGCTGGTTTCTTTTTGTAGAAATTGATTCTAAAATTCATATGAAAATCCAGAAATTAGAACATCTATAACAAGTTTAAATAAGAAGACCTAAGTTGAAAATTGACATGTATTTTACTATACTATTAAGCAACTACAATCAAAGCAATGTGTTACTGCTGTAAGGACAGATGTACAGAATAAAAGAATATAGAAAATCTGTATGTCTGGCTTTTTGTTTTGTTTTGAGGAAATATTTGGCTCTGTCTGCACTTAGGGATCACTCCTGGCAAAGGCTCAGAGGTCCATATGGAAACTGGGTATTGAACCCAGGTTACCCAGGAGCAAGGCAAATGATAAACAAGGCAAGATCATACCTGCTGTACTATCACTCTGACATGAGAGTTTTTATGTCTGAACAGACATTTAGAATATAAAACAGAGAAGAGTATAGGAAAAGAAAAATCTATGTGCAGAAGGTTAACTGACTTTCAATACTTCAAATGTCCTTTAACAGGGTAAAAGGGTTCATATTATATACAGGCACTGGAATGTTGATTTTCCTTAAAATGAGCAAACATTATACTTGAACCTTAAAAACAATGTGCTAAGTGAAATAAGCCAATCACACAAAACATGCATGAGGTTCTGAGATAAGTAAGTGCATATTCTGAAGTGATGCTAATAATCCACAGGTCAGGAGTCCCCAGGAGGGGCTATTACAAAACGAAGAGAAGTGAATAGACAAGCAGACTATGACAGATTTATATAAAAGAAGACTACACAGCAATAGCTGAAATGAACTATTGATAAATAGACTATTGATAAGTTTTACAGGCATACTGTGGGGATGAAGGAAGCTAGGCTAAAGAGGTGACGATGATACAGTTCCACTTATACGGCATTCTCAAAATATATGCATTAAGTGATGTGAAACAATAAATATTCTTATTATATATGATCATAATAATAGGCCAGAGGCTAGTCACAGGGACGTGATGCATGCAAAGAGATAGCAGGTCAAAATATTGGGGTCTATGGGAAAGTAAGAAATTTCTAGAACCTGATGGTGATAGAGGAAGCATGAATCAAAGTCTATGTTAAAATTTAAGGAATTGAATGCCAAAAGAGAACAATGTCAACATTACTATATAATAATTTAAAGAATTTATAAAGATTATAAATGACCTTATTATTCTACAAAGATTTCTTTTTTTTTTATTTCAAATCACTAATAAAAAGACTCCCTCTATGTAAAAAGTCAGTCCAAAAGAGGGAGCAGAGAGCACTTCCACAGTAAAACCAGTGGCCTTCACACAGCTTGGTGTCTTGTTATTCAAGTGAAACTGCTGAGCATGCAAAACAAAATGTGCTCAGGAAGAAGTAAGAGGTACAGCCCAGGGCAGCTGAGCTCCGGAGGTGGGTAGGAAGCGATGATCAGATCCTCATCCCCTTCTCCCCCTAGCACAGGCTTCCAAACTGGGAGCCAGTCTTGCTACCACAGTGCATAATCTGTGCTTCTGTTTCCCCACCAAGATTCCATTGGCCACTGCTTTGATACATGCAGTGCACAGCAGGGCCTTTGCCAACTTTTGAGGGCTATTACCTACATTGGCTTGCAGCCTGTGGAACTGCAGGAATGGATCCAACAGTTTCCAAGGGAGTGTCTAAAGAAGTTAGTAACTGCCAAGATATAGTAAACCATGGGTAATGTTTTCTTTTCCAGAATTTTATTTTATTATTTTTGAAAGCCTCACCTGGCAGTTTTCAGGGCTTACTCCTAGATATCTGCATAGGGATCATTCCTGGGGGGAGTTTGGGGAATCATATTGGGTTCTGGGTATTGAATCTAGAGCTCCTCATGCAGTGCAAGAACCTTAGCTAGTGTACTACTGCTCTGGCACCCTTTTCAGTAACCTTATAAGGAATTTATAGAAATTTTTAAGGGTATAGAAAGGAAGGTAGGAAAAGAAAAGGAAGAATCTACTATGTTGAATTCTTTACTTTGGATTAGTAAAGTAATCCCTCTCTGGAAGAGTGCCTGTGGCTTTATGATTATGTGATATGGTAAAAATTTCCTGTTTCTGGGCTGGGGAGATGGCACTAACCATAAGGCATCTATCTGCCTTGCATGCGCTAGTCTAGAACCACGGACCATGGTTTGATCCCCCAGGGTCCCATACAGTCCCCTAAGTCAGGAATGATTTCTGAGTGCATGACCAGGAGTAAACCCTGAGCATTAGCGGGTGTGGCCCAGAAACCAAAAAAAAAAAAAAAATTCCTGTTTCTGGTTAAAATTTGTGCTGGTGAGAGACTTAAAGCACAAAGAAGGGAAGAAGTATGTGAACATGGGACCTTGGGAGAACTCTATGTTCCTGTTTGATCATGTATATCTTCCCTGAGAAGAAGAATAGGAAAGAAAAAGAACAAGGAAAAAACCCAGCTCTGACTAGAATACACAAGGTCAGTGGGACATGGCAAACAAAACTCCAGAATAAGAGCATCCTAAATTGGGCCAGGTTGGGTTTCTTTTTGATTTGGTTTTGAGTTTTTAGGCCACCGTAACCTATACCAGGCTCAGAGCTTAGGGAACAGTCCTGACAGTGCTTTAGGGGACCACACACTGCTGGTGACCAAACCCTGAGGTTCTAGCATATCTCCCTAACCCGAGTTTTTTTTTTCCCCTCTTGGTTTTGGGGTCACATAAGTTGGTGTTCAGGGATCACTCCTGGTGATGCTGGCAGAAATAGAAGACCCCTGTGTAGTCCCAGGGATAAAACATGCAGCAGCCATGTGTGTGGCAAGTGTCTTCCCTGCTGGACTCATTTTTTAAAACATATTTTTGGATTTTGGGCCACACCTAGTGGTGCTCAGGGCCTTCTCTATCTCTGTCTCTGCTTTTTGCTCTAAGAGATCACTGCTGGTGGTGCTTGGGGAATCATATGGTGTGCTAGGGATCAACTCCTGGTTGGCCACATGCAAGGTGGTTCCTACCCTCTGTATTATCTCTCTGGGTCTATTTTCTTTTCAATAATTATACCAACATTTAAATAATCAGTTATCCCTACAGGCTTGACAGTCATTTGGAGTCAAGTATATTTTTTAAGGTTAATTCTGCCATGTAACCTGTCATCCTTCCTTGTGGTTGCTGTCTCAGTGAATCTGTGGACTGTGTGTGGGTAAGGGCAGAAGTTCTACCTGCTGACCTGGCTGAGGTCACTCTGCAGCATCGATCAGACAGGCTTTGGACTATGATGTGCCTGTGCCTATCAAAGGTCACCAGCACAGGAAGCCTGTCCCAATTCCCAGCACACAAATTGGTGCTGAATTTGGACAGGCTTGTGGTAATAGGACAGACAGACAGAAGTTCATCTTTGGAAAACAACTCAAAGTAACATTCCTGTGGAAACTGCAATGTCTCTGATGTCTGGGTATCTGTCAGAGAACAAGCTAGAAAGGGGGGATATTCTGGGTTAAAACTTGAAAGATGGACTAGAGAAAGGGGTATCGAAAGGGGTACAGAAAGTAGGAGAGCTTGCCTTGCACATAACCAACCCAGCTTCAATATGTAGAATCCAGATGGCCCTATAAACCCAGCATGGATAATCCCTGAGAACAGAGCCAGGAGTAAACTCTGAACATCACCACAAGTGGCCCCCAAATAAAATAAAGCAAAACAAAAGTCTAGGGGTACACATGGTATACACTGGCAGCACTGGGTCACCAAGAAACAGGAAGTTAGACTACGAGCTGGCTACTGGGGGGACAAACAATGCAGGATCTTCTATCCCTGGGTATACACCGTGCACTGAACAACAAGTGCCTCCTACCCTTCTTCCCCTGCAAGCTATATGCTGAGGCTGTTCATTCCCTGCCTGCCTCAGCCTTGAGCACTGTCCAGGCAGCCCCTGGGAGTTGTTACCTTTGGGCCTGTGTCTAGTCGGGAGTAGAGTAAGTAGGTGTGCAGGTCCCCATACTTCATGAAGGGTAAGATCACCATGGGCTTGGGGATGCCTTGAGGGCTCATTTCTATACATACACCTGAAAAAAAAAAAAGACAACATAAGTTACAAAGAGCCCTTGTGACCAGAAAGGCAGTACAGGGGCCTAATTGTAGCCATGTGTTCCCAGGTCAACAGTTCAAGACAAATAAACATACAGGGCGTTCATACAACTTCTAGGATCTGGGACAAATGCCAAGTCCCTGCCCCCTTCACAACCTGGCCAATGATCTCAATCATAGCAAGAATTCTACTGTAACCAAACACTAAAGGCAACCAAAGCATGGGAAGGGGAATTATTCCACATCCCTAAATTTGTAGAGTCAGACACAGGAAAAGCTGTAACACTATAGATTGTAGAATTCTACAACTTGCACCACCTGTCACCTGAGATGGGGTTTTTGCAAAGGTCTTCCATGCCATAAACAAACACCATTTTTCTCACAGATCACAGGTCAATGGCTGAGAGGGAGTAATAGTCATTTCTTTGCTATGATTCTGTGTCCAAATAGTAGCACTAAGTCCTCTCAGGTGAGATCCAACTATAATGCTGAAAACTCTGTAACTTTCTTTTTGCAGAGTATTGAGGCCCTCCACACTCACTCACCCACCCACCCACCCACCCAGCCACTGGAAACTTAGCAGCCCCTGCCCATCATTACCATCTTCTGGGCAAAAAAAATAGCCCAGTTTCTCCTTCAACCTCCAAAGAAAATAACAGCCACTGATACTTGCCAAGTAGTCCGGTTCAGGCTGATACCTCTGTGGTATTCTCAGAAGGACTGGGGCAGACTTTTATTAAAGCCATAGCAGCCCAGTGCTACACCCTCTACCCTCCAATACAAAAAGCCCAGTTTAGCAATTTAACCTTATCAAACTTCTAAGCCACCACATTTGTTTAGATATGTAAATCCCATACCATGTGGCTGCATATGGCACAAGCTACCTCAAAATTTTATAGTAGTGTCAGCCCAGAAGTATCACAGGAAATTTGATGAGAAAATTACATAAGTTCAGTGAGCTTAAACAATAACACAGAAGGCTCAACTTGCACCAACCATACTCCAGTAAACTTAGATACTGAGTTTAGTAATACTATGGTGAGAAATAAAAATCATTTCCAATTTTCCCTTATTTATCAAAGGTTTGATAATTCCATTTGCCTTTGTGTTGCAACGAACAATATGAAGTAAATTTGTGTGTGCCTGCATGGAGGCAGGCTATGGTGGTGGGTGGGAGAATGGGGAACATCACACTGCTGGTGGGATTGGTATTTGAACATTTAATGCCTGAAATGACTGTATCGTGAACAACTTGGTAAATCACAGTGTTATAATTAAAAATTTGGGGAAAATATTAGCACTCATATCTCTGAGTCAGTCTTAAAAATTCTCCAAAGACTTTAGTATTTAGAAATAGAAAGATGTGGGGTCGAAGTGGTGCCACAACAGTAGGGCATTTGCCTTGCAGGCAGATGACCTAGGATGAACCACGGTTTGATCCCCTGATGTCCCATATGATCCCCCAAGCCAGGAGTGAGTTCTGAGTTCCCAGCTAGGAGTAACCCCTGAGCATCACCAGGTGTGCACATCCCCCCAAAAAAGAAAAGAAAGATGGGCAGAATATTCAAATTTTTGGTCTCCTCTTTGGAATGCTATTACTGACACTTACAACAAATATTTGACATATTGATCTTTTGGTTACTTAGTAGCTAATAGTACTATAAAAGCATTTTTTGATTTTGAGGGATGTACCTCAAAAAAGTAAGCTCTGAGCTTACTTCTGGTCGTATGGCCAGTGATCACTCATAGAGTTTCTCAGGGGTCCCTTTTGTGCTGGCTAGATGCTGAGGATTGAACCTGGGTCGGCTGTGTGGTTTTGTTTTTCAATTATACCTGGTGATACTCAGGGCTTACTCCTAGCTCTGCACTCAGGAGTCACTTCTGGCAGGCTTGGGGGACCATATGAGATATGATGATGGAATCTAGGTTGGACACATACAAAGAAAGCAACCTACCTGCTGTGCTTATCTCTGGCTCCAAACCTGTGTTGGCTGTGTGAAAGGCAAGAGCCTTACCTGCTATACTATCTCAGCTGCCACAAAAACACATCTTTGTGGGGTTTTTTTTGTTGTTTTGTTTTATGGTCCACACTTGGCAGTGTTCTGGGCATACTCCTGGCTCTGCAATCAGGGATCACTCCTGGCAGGACTCAGGGCACCATATTAAATATGTGGTGTGGGGATCAAGCCTGAGTTGGCCATGAGCAAGGTCCAATGTCCTATCATTCCAGCCCCAAAAGCTTGTTTTGATGGCAAAATCACATCCTGTGAAATTGCCAATGTAAATCTCCCAAATCAGTAAAAGATAGCCTAAAGAACTCACTTGCCTCTATACCTTTACTCCACTAGTACTAGATTCATGGACAACCTAAAACCAATAGAAATGCTAACAAGACCCACTCTCTGATGTTGCCAAGAGACCATTTTAACCCTTGGGCACCTGTGGATGCTAAGCATGCCAGAATCTATCAGTATCCAGAAAATAGATCCTCAATGTACTACCAGCCTCAGAAACTATAAGGAGACATCTAAAGGAAAATCCCCATTGCTATAAATTCTTTTTGTGGTATGCAAAGAGGAGCCTTGCTGCACTAAACTTTTGATTTGAGTATAGAATGTAGGACCTGAGTCCCCTGGGCCACTGAAGTTGTGTTTCTCTAACGTACCGAGGAGTCGGATGACATTGGGGTGATCGAAGTCTTTCATACATGCGGCCTCACTGAGAAACTCCTCAATCTCTCGCTGGGAAAAATTGTTCACTAAAGGAAAAGATGGAATATGTTAGACACAAATAATTGAGTTTAGGGGAGAGGGGGTGCTAGATAGCGTTCTGACCCTCAAAACATGTGAACTCCATCATCTGCTTATGGAGCAGCTGCCTACACCCAGAATAAAGGCCCGGACTAGTCATCACTCACATTTCATGGTCTTCACGGCCACCTTCTCTGAAGTTCCATCTAGCTTGTTAAGGTTTCCTTCCATGACTGACCCAAACTCTCCTGTGGAATAAAAGAGCATCCTATCGACTCTGAAAAATCCCCTTTCTCACAGGAATGCAAACATGTCTCACAGAGCTGCTATTCTCATGTGGTCTGAGGGGACCATCCAGTGGTCCTCAAAGTATGGCCCGCAGGCCACATATTATATTTGTATCTGTTTTGTTTCTTCATTGCAAAATAAGATATATGCAGTGTGTATAAGAATTTGTTCATAAGTTTTGTTTTTACTAAAGTCAGACCCTCCAATGGTCTGAGGGACAGTGAACTGGCCCCCTGTTTAAAAAGTTTGAGGACCCCTGAGTCCCACAAACAAGAGCACAGGACATACACATGCCTCTCTGCTATGCAAGCTTGGCTGGTCCAACTTAGGCCACACCATGTTTTTATTAAGCATCATAGCCAACCGAGCAACTTGCACAACTTACACAACAACATGGGAAACATTATTAATGCTCACAAAATACACTATTAAAAACCACCATATTCATATCCAAACCATTCTTACACATTACATCTTTGTTCCTATGGAACTCTGGAAGGTGCCAAAATAAAAAACTTTTATCATGCTGACATAATAAACTCACAAATAGTATTTTATTAAATAAGAATACACTAACACTTATACTTTTTTGCTCCAGGTTTAAAAAAAAAAACAAAAACGAAGTAAACAGCATACCTTCACCTAGGATTTTCCCAAGAATGAGAAGATTCCTATCAATCATAACATCTTCAAGTTTATTCTGCAGTTCCTCACTGACCCCTAAACTTTGTACTAGGAAAGAAGGGAGAGTATATATAAGTCATCAGTGTGATTCCTGTCATTGAAATGTAGCTAAAATAAGTTTGTGAACTTGTAGAAAATAGATAAGCACTGAGGCATTTTGCACCCATGGCATTCCTTAAGAAATATCAATAATTGGGGCCAGAGAGATAGCATGAAGGTAAGGCATTTGCCTTGCATACAGAAGGATGGTGGTTCAAATCTTGACATCCCATATGATCCCCTGAACCTGCCAGGAGCGATTTCTGAGCAGAGGGCCATGAGTAACCCCTGAGTGCTGCTGGGTGTGACCCAAAAATCCCCCCCCCCCCAAAAAAAATGCCAATAATAAATTGTAACTCTTAACTACTAAGACTAAGTGAGTAGGAGAAATCCTCTGGGATCAAGATTAATTTTGAAAGGCTATAAAAATCAGACATTATTCCTCTTTCTGTTGGGCAGCAGCAAACAGATTTAGATAGGTGTGTTGGCTTTGAATGCAGGAGGAAAGAGACAAATCGACAAATCAGTACGTAACCCTTCCTTCCCCTCTCTTTCCTTTGTAGTTGTTATTACTGTTGTGATGACACAGTTTCACACTCTGTTTACACTCTGGTTACAATGCACCAGATATGGCATATCGTGGTGGTGCTGGGAGTTTGCATGTGGCAATGGTGCTGAGATCGCATGTGATGCAGTGTCAGGGTTCAAAGTCAAAGTCTTCTGTCTGTCTGCATGTCGGATGCTTTAAGGATTCAGTCACAGTTTCAGGGACCTACTACAAGGAAACTGATTTAGTAACTATTTGCTAAATGATTCCAATTGAACATATTTTCTTCATGGAAAGCCTTCAAAAGGGAAAAAAGTGGGAAATTAGAAAGGACACATTTGCCCTTTGAAAAATAATTACTCAATAATCAAAAGGAACTGGTCCAAATAAATCATTTTAATGCTAAAACAGACATAAGAAAAACATTAAAAAATCATAAAATTGACATTATATGTCAATGAGTTTTTATTTCATAGCATTCTGCATTCATCTGTTTACTTTATGGTTAGCTTCTTTTTTCGTTTTTGTTTTGGGGCCACACCCGCAGTGCTCAGGGGTTACTCCTAACTCTGTGCTAAGAAATCATTCCTATCAGGCTTGAGGGAACATATGGGATGCTGGGGATCGAATCTGGGTTGGCCACATGAAAGGCAAATGCCCTAACCATTGTACTACCACTCCGGCCCCTGTGGTTAACTTCCTCAGTTTATTTGCAGACACTGAAAAACATAAATTGTATAATATTTATTTGCATATATTTTCCTTATCACTTTAGAAAATATTCTTTTTTTTTTTGGTTTTTGGGCCACACCTGGTAACGCTCAGGGGTTACTCCTGGCCATGCGCTCAGAAGTTGCTCCTGGCTTGGGGGACCATATGGGACACCGGGGGATCGAACCTCAGTCCATCCAAGGCTAGCACAGGCAAGGCAGGCACCTTACCTCTAGCGCCACCGCCCGGCCCCCTAGAAAATATTCTTAATAGCAATTTCTTTTTTTTTTTTTTTTTTTAGTTTTTTGGGTCACACCCAGCAGCACTCAGGGGATACTCCTGGCTCTATGCTCAGAAACTGCTCCTGGAAGGCTCAGGGGACCATATGAAATGCTGGGATTTGAACCACTGACCTTCTGAATGCATGACAAACGTCTTACATCCATGCTATCTTTCCTGCTCAGCAATTTCTTTCTTTTGTTTCTTTGTTTTATTAGGTTTTGGGTCACACCAGGCAGCACTCAAGGCTTACTCCTGACTCTACGCTCAGAAATCGCTCCTGGCAGACTTGGGGGATCATATGGGATGCCGGGATTCGAACCACACTCCTTCTGCATGCAAGGCAAGCACCCTACCTCCATGCTATCTCTCCAGCCCCTCTTAACAGCAATTTCTTTATTCCCACGCTTGTAACTAGAATGCTCAGCTCTCTCTAATTCAGCATTTTCAAAGCATACTGACAAATTGATCACTCATTTAGATGCCAGATAAAAAAGGAAATAAGCTCAGGGCTGGAGTGGTGGCACTAGAGGTAAGGCGTCTGCCTTGTAAGCACTAGCCTAGGAGGGACCGCGGTTCGACCCCCCAGTGTCCCATTTGGTTCCCCCAAGCCAGGAGCGATTTCTGAGCGCATAGTCAAGAGTAACCCCTGAACATCAAATGGTTGTGGCCCAAAAAACAAAAACAAACACAAAACAACACAAAAGGAAATAAACTCAAATATTATGTCACTCACTTTGATGTATCTTTTAAATCCCTAGCCTTTACCCACATCTTCTCTTACTGCCCTGGGTTTTTCTCATAAGAGTCTGTGGCATAATGAAACCTTAAGCCCAGCTACTTAACCTTACATCCAGATTTCTAGTAAACTTCCCTACAGGGATACACAAGACAATTTCTAACTACCTGCTTTGCTTGTTTCTGAGGGCATTTTGCACATAAGACTATCTCTTTCAGGGCTGGAACAATAGCACAGTGGGTAAGTCATTTGCCTTGCACATGGCCAACCTGGGTTAGATCCCCAGCATCCCATATGGTCCCCAGATTACCTCCAAGAATGACTGCTGAGTACATAACCAGAAGTAACCCCTGAGCACTGGGGATGTTTTGGATTTGGGGTTTGGGGGGACCCAAATATATCTTCTTTTTTTTTTTTTGTTTTTTGTTTTTGGGCCACACCCTGTGACGCTCAGGGGTTACTCCTGGCTATGCGCTCAGAAGTCGCTCCTGGCTTGGGGGACCATATGGGACGCCGGGGGATCGAACCGCGGTCCGTCTCCTAGGCTAGCGCAGGTAAGGCAGGCACCTTACCTCGAGCGCCACCGCCCGGCCCCCCAAATATATCTTCTAAAAATTATCTATTTTTCATATTTTTTGGCTTTTGTTAGAAATCTGTTTCCTTGTCGCCCTTTTGTTTATCTTCACTCTATAAACATTATTTCTTTTTTCCAAAAAGGAGAAACAAAGATCAACTTACAGGTGAGTTCAATGGCTCTTCGACAAAAGGATTTCTTTGCTACGTAGTTGACAACTAATTCTGAATCCTCCCCTGTAAAGGCACTCCTGGTTGAAGAAAACAAAGATATGTTCCAGTGTGGAAACAAGGGTTTGAGACAGGATTTATTTCTTAGGCCAATACAGACAATTTCTGGGAAAGAGCTCTTCTAAGATTAAAGAAAACATTTCCTGGAGACTGGAGAATTAGTAAAGAGGCTGGGCACTTGCCTTGTGCATGACTTACCCTGATTCAATCTATGGTACTCCATAGTCCCTAGAGCCCACCAGAGAGGAATAAGCCCTGAGTAGTACTGCTGGGTGTGGTCCAAAACCACCCACCATAAATTTCCTAGCGTTCTAGTGAAGGAAATTGGTTTCCTTCCTTGGATCTATTTTAGACTTCCTTCACAATATTTAAACATGTGCACGCATGCATGTGCACTCACTCACACACACACATTTCAACACCATCAAGAGCAAAGAATCAGTGCTCAGCATCCAATGGCCAAAAGTGTAACAATCTGAACAACAAGATTAAGTAGTCATAAATTATAAATAAAGTATAAAATCAATCTCTAAGACTCCAGACTGATACGTATTCAATCACATTGTTTACTACAATATAACACATAGTAGAAAGCCTGTCTAGAGTACAAGCCTGTGTGGGGTGAGGAGGAAGGACACTTGGTATATTGGTCATGGGAATGTTGTACTGGTGAAGGATTTTAATATATATATATATATATATATATATTTTTTTTTTAAATCAAAAAAAAAAAAAAAGAAAGAAAAGCAAAGGCTTCCCAATTCTTACCACAGGCTGTGTTCTTTACACTGACTATATGGAAAGAGGAGGTACAGTAAATGCACCCCATATACACCTCAACACAGGCCCTTTGCCTGGTCTGTATTGTGAATTGGGGGACAAAAAAACACATAATAAACATGTTTAATTAAATAAAAAGGTATATGGGGTAAAAGAGACATCTCTGTACAAAAGAATTCTAAAGAGTTTACATACTCCACTCTTGGCAGAGGAGATAGTACAGAGAGATAGTACTGGGTTGAGTGTTTGCCTTGTATGTGGTTGACCTGGCTTTAATCCCCAGCACCCCAAGCTGAGCAGGTTCCCTCTCTACACTCTTGAGTGCAGTGGTTTTTGGGTCATACCCGGCGGATTACTCCTGACGCTACACTCAGAAATCGCTCCTTGTGGGCACAGGGGACCATATGGGATGCAGGGATTTGAACCATCATCCTTCTGCATGCAAGGCAAATGCCTTACCTCCGTGCTATCTCTCTGACCCTTGGTGATGCCTTTTTTATAGAATTTTTATTATTTTTAGTTTGATATTACCCACTGTAATATCCAACCCCCTTCAACAACATTTTTATAAAAAGTAACTGTCAGGGGCTGGAGCCGTGGCACAAGCGGTAGGGCATCTCTGCCTTACTTGCGCTAACCTAGGATGGACCACGGTTCGATCCCAGTGGTATTCAGGGCTTGCTCTTGGTTTAGTGCATATAGGCTGCCAAGCATTGCACTCAGTTTGGTTGTATGCAGTACAAGTGCCCAGAACACTTGTCTTATCTCTCTCTGACCTCTAGATTTTTTTAAAATTGATACTCATATTTTTTTGTTTTTCTTTTTCTTTCTTTCTGAACAGCTCTAATCCTTTTTTATAATTTCTTTTTTTTTTTTTTTTTTTTGGTTTTTGGGCCACACCCGGTGACGCACAGGGGTTACTCCTGGCTATGCGCTCAGAAGTTCCTCCTGGCTTGGGGGACCATATGGGACACCGGGGGATCGAACCGCGGTCCGTCCAAGGCTAGCGCAGGCAAGGCAGGCACCTTAACTCCAGCGCCACCGCCCAGCCCCCCTTTTTTATAATTTCTAATAAAAATTCTCACTTAATAGCCATCATGTTTGAGTAAAAAAGATCTACTAATTTTCTTCATAAATGAGCCCCTTTCAAGACTGTTTTCAAAAAATTAAGGATGGGTGTGCCATCCCATGCAAGGAAACAGCCACTTGTTCTTGGGGCATCAGATAGAACACTTGTCCAGTTCAATGTGAGTGGCTGGGTCAGCAGGAAAAACATCCCTTAGTATAAAAACCTCTATATTCTAGGTATAAATATGTTCAAGTGAAGAACTTACCCATATCGTGTCTCCTGAAATCTTTTCCTGATGGATGTAGAAATATACAAAAGCAACCCAATCAGAACAAACCCGCAGATGCAGCCAAGGAGGATGAGCACAGGATTTGAGTAGCTGGGTGCTGGGGTGGAAGAGGGAGCAATATCTCCCCAACCTGGAAAAGGACCCATTAGATAAAATCAATTCAAAGCATTTCACTGGGATTCAAAGTATATGAGAGACATTGTCTTATAATGAGGAGAAGAGTCAAAGCTTGAAGCTTTTGTTCTTTTCTATTCTATCATCTTTACAAATGTAGAGATCCTCATGGCTGGGCCAGCTGAGACTGTCCTGATATTTATAAACAGTAGGATACTCTTGCCATATTAATTAAAATGTAAAAAAAATGAAAAAGGTGCTAAGTTACATATATAGTTAATAATACATAAATACTTATATATACTTATATATGCTTATGTTTATAGATAGTTACCTATATACTCCAACTTAAAAACACTAGGAGCACTTAAAAAACAGTTTTGGTTTTGGTCTATATTGTTTGGAGGGAGGGCAGTGAAAGGAAAAGTGAGTGCTGGGAGTGTGTTCTGAGAAATAACCAGCCATAGAACTGTAGAGACCTTGCTACTTGACGATGCAGAGAACCCAGGAGTGTTCTGCCTCTTACTAAGAGCAGCTGTCCCAAAAGGATGACAGTGCCACAGAACAAGTTGCTCCAGCAATATTTTCTTGCAGGGGGAGAGTTTCAGGTCACACCTAGTTGTGCTCAGGCTTTATTTCTGCCTATGTTTTGGAATAACTTCTGGAGGGGTTTGGGGATTATCTGGGATGCCGGGAATTCAACCTGCATACAAGACAATCACCTTACCCACTTGTAATATCCAACCCTCTTCAACAACATTTTTATAAAAAGTGACTGTCAGGGGCTGGAGCTGTGGCGCAAGCGGTAGGACATCTCTGCCTTACTTGCGCTAACCTAGATTGGGCCAAGTTCAATCCCTTGGCATCCCATATGGTCCTCCAAACCAGAAGTGATTTCTGAGCGCATAGACAGGAATAACCCGAGTGTCACCGGGTATGGCCCCAAAACCAAAAAAAGTGACTGTCAGAGGGGCCAGAGAGATAGCACAGAGGTAGGGTGTTTGCCTTGCATGCTGCTGACCTCGAACAGACCTGGGTTCGGTTCCAGCATCCCATAAGGTCACCAGTGCCTGCCAGGAGCAATCTCTGAGTGCAGAGCCAGGAGTGGCTTCTGAGCGCTGCTGGGTGTGACCCAAAAACTAAAAACCAAAAAAGACCGTCAGAAATACTTTATTATTATTACTTTTTTTTTTTTTTGGTCACACCTGACAGTGCTAAGGGGTTACTCCTGGCTCTGTGCTCAGAAATCGCTCCTGGCAGGCACGGGGGAACATATGAGATGCCGGGATTCGAACCATCGTCTGTCCTGGGTCGGCCGCTTGCAAGGCAAATACCCTACCACTGTGCTATCTCTCTGGCCCTAGAAATACTTTATAATGTTGAAATAATTAAGGATAAAATACTGGTAGCTGATCCAAATTTAGGAATAAATATGTTGATTCATCAGGGTATAAAATATATCTCTGTAGCATTGTTATATAACTAGCAAATAAGCCCTTAAAACACTCTACTTAGAGGCTGGAGAGAGTATAAGCATTAAAGCACTTGCCTTGCATCCCACCAATTCCAGTTTGATCCCTGACACCCTATATAGTTCCTGAGCATTGGTAGGTCACTCCTGAGCACAGAGTCAGGAAAAGCCCCTGAGCACTACTGAACATGGTCTCCAAACAAAGCCCATTTAAAGCATCCCACCAGTTACTCCTTGGTATTGCCTAGACTGCTGCATCCTGTGATCCAGGAAGAAATGCTCACCAATCATGGGGATAAAGAGTTCCACTGGCTTGCTGAAAGGTCCAGTGCCCCCTTTAGTGACAGCTGCAATCCTCACAGTGCATGTGGCATTGCGGTACTGAATGGAGATCTGGGCTTGGCTGTCATTCTGGCTGACTTCTTCTGAGAACTCTTCCTGAGAACAAAGAACAAAGAAATGGAACTAAAAAAGTGACACACCAATGATAGAGGGATTGTTCAGCACAGTGCCTTCTAAGGGGTGTAATTCTATCCACACCCAGAGAATAGGACCACTGTCTTTACTGCAATTCTCCCTCACTTTGACCATGAAAGCAGACTCCAAACAAAGCAACAGTCTCTTTGGAGGCCTTGGCCAATTAGGCTGGCAACTAGGCCAGCAATGGCCTTGAGAGTGACTGGTGGAAGTAACTTGAGAATGGTGGAATGGTCTTGAGAGTAACTTCTGGAAGAGGGAGCATACTTGTTAGGAAAAATGAAGTAATGAGATTTGCTTATACATGGATGGATATAGAGAGTATTATGCTGAATGAAATAAGAGAAAGATAAACATAGACTCAGTTGTGGGATAAAAGTAAAACATAGACTCAATTATGTTAATAGTACCCAAAGGCGGGGTCAGAGAGATGGCATGGAGGTAAGGCATTTGCCTTGCATGCAGAAGGATGGTGGTTCAAATCCCGGCATCCCATACGGTCCCCCGCAGCCTGCCAGAGGAGATTTCTGAGTGTAGAGTCAGAAGTAACCCCTGAGTACTGCTGGGTGTGACCCAAAAATAAAACAAAAACAAAATACCCAAAGGCAATAGAGATGAGGGCCTGGAGACCAGTCCACGATAAAAAGCTGCCACAAAGAACAGGAGAGTGCAGTTAGGGCAGAGAAGGGACTACTATGATGATGATAGTTGGGAATGATCACTCTATAAAAGAACTGGGTATTGAAAGGGGATAAATTGATATGCTTGTATCCCTTCTGTAACCATGGCAAACCAGTGTTTAGAAGTAAAAAGGAAAGAGTGAGAGGAGAGAGAGAGAGAGAGACAGAGAGAGAGACAAAGAGAGAGGGAGACAAAGAGAGAGAGACAGAGAGAGAGAAAGAGAAAAAGAGAGAGAGAGAGAGAGAAGAAAATTGCCATGAGGCAAGCAGTGGGGAGGCCATGGGGAGCAAATTGGGAACATTGATGGTGGGAAATGTGCACTGGCACTGGCGAAGGGACAGGTGTTGAATATTGTATGACTGAACCTCTTGACCAACTTTGTAACTGTATCTCATGGTGATTCAAAAGAAAAAAAAAAAAGAAAAAAGAGAGGAAGCCTACTGCCAATTTTCCTGAAAATCACAACTGCATGGCTCACCCCAGAACCACCATCCATTTGCAACTGCTAAAAGCCACACTTCACCACGACTGCCTGCCTGCCTGCCTGCTCCTTTGAACCAGCATGAGTAGAAATGATAAAATTGTCACTAGAGCCAGAGAGATAGCACAGCAGGTAGGATGTTTGTCTTGCATGCAGCTGACCAGGGTTCAATCCCTGGCATCCTATGAGGTCTCCTTGCCTGCCAGGAGTAATTTCTGAGTGCAGAGCCAGGAGTTATGCCTGAGAACTGCAGGATGTGGCCCCAAAACAAAACAAACCAAAATAACCCACAAACAAACCTGTAGCTAAATTCTGAATTGGATAGACACTGGAACTCCCCATCCCCGCCTTGTAATATGTAACAAAGCACAATGTACTCAATTTTCAAAATCCTGATTTTACCTTTTAAAATGAGTGAGCATCTTATAAGAACGGCTCTAATCAAAGACACCAACAGTAACTATTGGAAAAGAAAGGGAGATAGGGAAGCCTGTGTGCTGCAGGTAGGAGTGTCCAGCTAGACTCAAAAGTCCTCAACCGGGCCCAGAGAGATAGCACAGCGGTGTTTGCCTTGCAAGCAGCCGATCCAGGACCAAAGGTGGTTGGTTCGAATCCCGGTGTCCCATATGGTCCCCCGTGCCTGCCAGGAGCTATTTCTGAGCAGACAGCCAGGAGTAACCCCTGAGCACTGCCGGGTGTGACCCAAAAACCAAAAAAAAAAAAAAAAAAAAAAAGTCCTCAACCACCTGGAACCAATTCTTCCTCTGGGTGTTTGTCTGAAGAGCATAAAAACACTAATGTGTTCATCACAGTTTCCAAAGGTTGAAGACAAGTGTTCACTGACAGACAGGACAGGGAAGAGGTCATTAAAAACACAGTGAGGTATGACTAGCTATACATAAAAAAAATTAAATCCCACCACTACAACAGACTGGGTGGACCTAGAATAGATTGGGCCAGTGTTTCTCAACCTTTCCCACTCTACATCTTGTTTCCTGCCTGTGGTAGAGTCCCTCATCCTGGGCCATGGCCCCCATTGATGTGAGTTTCATCTGTTGGCCCCTTGGAATGTCCTGGGGACCTACCGAAGTCCATCAGAAGAACCACACTTTAGAGAATCTGTATTAGAGGAAATGAACTCAATCAAATAAAGTGAAACTAATCCTCATCTGGAGGATAATGAAAAAAAAAAAACACATATTCAGACTCCAAGAATAAAATCATGATTACAGAAGGGAGGGAGAAGGGGTTGATTAAAAAGGGCTTAAAGAGGGGCCGGAGAGATAGCACAGCGGCGTTTGCCTTGCAAGCAGCCAATCCAGGATCTAAGGTGGTTGGTTCGAATTCTGGCATCCCATATGGTCCCCCATGCCTGCCAGGAGCTATTTCTGAGCAGACAGCCACGAGTAAACCCCTGATCACAGCCGGGTGTGAGCCCCCCCCCAAAAAAAAAGGGGCTTAAAGAAAAAGCCAGCTTTATGGTACAAGACAGAAATTAGACTTCTAGGGTGAAAAGTATAAAAAGTATAAGTACGGGCCCGGAGAGATAGCACAGCAGCGTTTGCCTTGCAAGCAGCCAATCCAGGACCAAAGGTGGTTGGTTTGAATCCCGGTGTCCCATATGGTCCCCCGTGCCTGCCAGGAGCTATTTCTGAGCAGACAGCCAGGAGTAACCCCTGAGCAATGCCGGGTGTGGCCCAAAAAAAAAAAAAGTATAAGTAGTATATTTAAGAGTGAATAGTGTATGAAGGTAGTGATTTATACTGATGTATACTTGCGCCTCTACAATATTATAAAGCCATATTCATGCCATTCTGATCATAAAGCATTTTTAAAATTAGGAAAAACACGTTCAGTCAAAACAACTAGCTATGTCACTCTTTTGCCTTTGTTTCCAAACCTTGACCATAGTGATATTTTCAGATACAGGGAACAAATTGTGTATAAGAGGCTGACTTTTCAAAAGGGAACTGGAGAGGGGTGGTGAAGTCTGCAGTGAAGCCTGGGGTACATGTCCTTCTCTCTAAATGTGGGTATTAAATCTCAGAGAAAGAAAAATGGCCAATGTGGACCCCCCCCCCTTCCAAGCAGACAGAGGGCTTTGGTTTGGAGGGTCACTAATTGATCCACTGGTCTTCCTGACATTGGCCACTTCTGCCAGTGGGGCAGTGTGGAGTCAGCTTGGCTTCAGGAGAGGGCAAAACCCATAACTCAGGACCCTGGGAATATTGAATTCAGCCTCCTAAGGACAGTTTTGAAGTCTAAACAGGCAGTGACCACCAGGCTGAAATGGGGTAAAAGGTCTTTAAGTGTTCTGTTATTGTTAGTCTACTTCACTCAATTATACCAAAGAGAAATGCCCTCATTGTTTGATAATAGAGTGAACTAATGAATAATAAGCAACTATTGGGTAGAACTGGGCAGTATATAAATATAGATGATGATGTTGGGTTGTGTGATGGATGAATTGGTCATTCTCTAGGGCATCTGGGTGGGTGGTTAGAACAGTGCCCAGCAGAGCAGCTCTGTGGCCTGAGCCCACACAGTCACGGGGCAAGCTGAGTCAGGCTGGTGGTTGAGAATAAACAGCACAGAGAACTGTGAGTAGCGCTTCAAGGCACAAAATCAGTCAGGGAACTGACTGAGCCTTCGAGGGATCCCACCTGTGCTGGAGCTGGATGCTTTGTCCCAGAGACTAGCGCCTCTACAGACATCATTTCTTAGAAGTAGAGGCCATCTCTTAAAAGAATTGTCGATTGCAAAAGATTATATTTACTCAGCAGAAAAAATAAAATAGCTAGCTGCATAGGGCCAATGAGTCACAAATTCAAAAAATCTTAAAATCTGGAGAATAAACATTTTATTTGTTTTGGGCCACACTTAGTGGTTCTCAGTACTCATTCCCGGTGATTTTTCTCTAAGACAGGCTGTTGAGTCTCTGATTTAGGTCATGTGCAGGCATAATTCATCAAAAGGCACTTTAAAAAAGGACCTTAGGAGCAAAGGCCAAGAAATGAGAGGCTACAAGAACTCCAACAAAGGCTTGACTGTACAATTCACAACCTGATTTATCATTTCTATGCAACAGAACAACTGTGGACTTTACACTACCCTCTGGTTTTCTGTTTGCTTGTTTTTTTGTTTTTGTTCTGTTTTGGTGTCACATCCTGTATGCACAGGGGGCACTGTCAGAGGTGCTCAGGGGGCAATGCAATGCCTGGAATTGAACCTGAGGGCTCCTCCATGCAAAGCCAGCTCTTTGAGCTGCCTCTCCCAGCTCTAGCTTTTCTTCCTTCAGCTTCCATCACTAACAAGTTATTTCGGCAAGCAGGAAAGAAAAAAATTCCAGTTGTCCACTCAGAAAAACAGTAGTTCTGGTTTTTTTGTGTGTTTTAGTTTGGGGCCATACCTGGCCGCGCTCTGGGGTTACTCCTGGCAGGCTCAGGGGACCTTATGGGATGCCAGGATTGAATCTGTATCTGCCCTGGGTCTGTTGCATTCAAGGCAAATGCTTTACTGCTGTGCTATCAGTCTGGCCCCAAACAGCAATTTTAATCACAGCTAGATGCACATCAGCATGAGAGCAGCTCTGTGGCTGCACTGAGTACACCTTGTATACCCTGTGCCTCTCTCAGGCCAGGGAGCAGCATGAATGCCATAAAGCTGCTAATTCATCAGGCTTGGGTGGGGACAATACCAGAGCCACAGCTTTCCACCATGGTGGTGAAGAACAGACAAGGCCAGGAGACAGCTCAGTGGGTGTGGACATGCCCTGCTCAGTTGGATTTGTGGCATGGCATGTAGCCCTGGTGGCCTCCCACTCCTGGCTATTTGCAGCATTGCATTGCCATATCACTAGAAAGTGTCTCAGATCTACTGGCACTGCTGGAGGAGTCTCTGCTGGTAAAAGAGAGAAAGGAATAATAGAAGAAAAGAAAAAGGGGAAGACAAAGAAGCATGACAGAGGGAGTGAGGAAAGGAAGAAGGGAGGGAGGGAGAGAGGAAGGAAGGAGGGAAGGAAGGAAGGAAGGAAGGAAGGAAGGAAGGAAGGAAGGAAGGAAGGAAGGAAGGAAGGAAGGAAGGAAGGAGGGAGGGAGGGAGGGAGGGAGGGAGGGAGGGAGGAAGGGAGGGAAGGAGGGAGGGAGGGAGAGAGGAGGGAGGAAGGAAGGAAGGAAGGAAGGAAGGAGAAAGGAAGGAAGGAAGGAAGGAAGGAAGGAAGGAAGGAAGGAAGGAAGGAAGGAAGGAAGGAAGGAAGGAAGGAAGGAAGGAAGGAAGGAAGGAAGGAAGGCAGGCTGGAGAGAAAGCAGTTTGGTTAACTTGCCTTGGTTAAGTTGGTTAACTAGGTATTTCATAAAAGAATGAAATAAGAACAGAGGATGAGTCCTATACACAAATGAATAAGTAAGCAAAGGGACGAATGACTGAGGAAAATCCCAAAATGAAACTTTGAGACTATTCTATGACTTTTTTTTTTTTTTTTTGGTTTTGGGGTCTCATTCAACAGTGCTCAGGAGTTATTCCTGACTTTGTGCTAAGGGATCATTCTGGGTGAGGTTCAAGGCACCATATGTGGTTAAACTGGCTTTGTGTGGAGTAAGCACCCTGCCCATTGTACTATTTCTCTGGCCCCTGACTTTATTTTTATATATTTTTGCTTTTTAACATCCTGGTGAAAGGTTTTTTTTTTTTCCTGGTGAAAGGTTTATAATCTGACTCCATCATAACAGTGTTTTTATAACAAAATTAAAATGTCTGTAACAACCTTAATATGTTGACCCAGTGCATTCGCTGATGGTTCACACTTAACTGTGGCTGATTTAACACAGATGGCATCACTATTAAATCAGCAAAAGTAGGGAGCCAAGCACACGCCCTCAGGATCTGGCTTACCTGCATCTCTGTGCTCTGCCACATGTGTGAGATTCGGTAGCCCAGCAGGGGCCCATCCTGTCGTTTAATCGGAGGCTTGACCCAGTTCACATTCACCTTATGACTGGAAGCACTGAGAAAGATGGTGACATTCAAAGGTGCTGTTGATGGGGCTAGGATGGAAAAGGCAGAGAGTGAATATCCCCAAAGAGAAGCATAGAGGTTCATTTTCTGAATGTGGGGCCCTTGGCAAAGCACTTGATGAGATGAGTCTTCTAGTGGATTCTCACTTCCTTTCATGTCAGGACCCTTAGTGCTGTGTTGAGGAAGGCAGTGGAGGTGGTGGGTGGCATAGATAGATTTTGCTGAGCAAAGTAATAATGTTCTGGGGCCAGAGAGATAGCATGGAGGTAAGGCATTTGCCTTTCATACAGAAGGTCAGTGGTTCGAATCCCAGCATCTCATATGGTCCCCTGAGCCTGCCAGAGAGATTTCTGAGCATAGAGCCAGGAGTAACCCTGAGCACTGCCGGGTGTGACCCAAAAACCAAAAAAAAAAAAAAAAAAAAAGTAATAATGTTCCTCAGAGAAAGCTGGGGAGCAGGTTGACTGTTGAGCCTTTTCATGCCATATTAGATAGAGGAAATGGAGAGCCCCAGTGAGCTCAGAAAGAGGATACATCCAGTAGCGGGGCCAGAGAGATAGCACAGTGGTAGGGCATTTGTCTAGCAAGCGGCTGACCCAGGACCCAGGTGGTTCGAATCCCGGCATCCCATATGATCCCCCGTGCCTGCCAGGAATGATTTCTGAACAGAGAGCCAGGAGTAACCCCTGAGCGCTGCCGGGTGTGACCCAAAAAAAAAAAAAAAAGTCCAGCAGCAGCAGTTAGGGGTGACAGAACAAAGCTGACAAGTCAATCAAAATATTGTAAGATGAGACCAGAGCAATAGTGCAGCCGGGAGGGTGCTTGCTTGGATACCACCAGTAGTAATTTTTGAGTGCAGGAGCCAGGAGTACCCACTAACATTGCTGGTGCTGGCCCAAAATCAAACAAGCGAGCAAAAATGTAAGATGGATTAGAAGTAGTAGTGTAGAATAGTGGTAGTAGTATAGCATAGAGTAATACAGTATAGTAGCACGGTAGTAGTATCATATAGCCATAGTATAGTATAACAGTTTATAGTGGTAGCAGTACAGTATAGTAGTATAGCATAGCATAAGTATAATATATAGTAGAAGCAGAAAATATAGCAGTGGTAGTAACGGTAGTAGTAGTAATAGAACTACTACTAGGAATAGTATCACAATGTCAGGGATTAAACCCAGGACCACACATATGAGAAAGTATGCTCTACTGTTGAGTCAATCCCCAATAGATGTGTTATTGAGAATTAGAGGGTCAAATGTTTTTTATGTGTGTGTGTTTTGTATGTGGGGCAACATCTACAATTGCTGAGGGAGTAAGGTATTATTCTTGGCCAATGAAGATCTCTCCAGGAAGTGTTGAGGTCCATGCTGTGCCAGGGAAGGAATCCAGGGCTCCTACTTGCACTAATGTGTTCCATGACCAGGAACGGCAACTGTCAATTCCTGGGACAGATGTGGTAGTATAGGGTTCCTACATGTCAATTACCATAATATGCTTTTTGATCAAGGTTTCGTTGTTTTATCTTGTTTTATTTTAGGAATTAGCCACCTCAGAAAAATTCTCCTGCAAAGACAAGGGGACCTCCTTGCAACATGAGGTCATGAGTTGTTTCTCCTGTGATGTCACATGTGCTGAGCATACTTTGGTGGCTCTGCTGTCTGTAAATCCTGGCACTACAGTCTATCCTGCCAGATATGTATGATGCCAGATGTAGACGGGGAATGGGCAACTAAAGGAGTGCAATGTTCTGAGCATCACTAAAAAAAGATGTGTGCACCCCCATGTCCACAGAGTGTGGTCTCGGGTAAGCACCTGTGTGAGCACCACAAGTAAAAGGAGTACAAAGCTCAATAACACGTTCAGCACTGAACACAAGGGTTCGAACACCACTGTGGGATGAACAACCACCACAACCAGTAAGGGAAAAAGTGAAAAACAAAACTTTCGGGGCCGGGCGGTGGCGCTGGAGGTAAGGTGCCTGCCTTGCCTGCGCTAGCCTAGGACGGACCGCGGTTCGATCCCCCGGCGTCCCATATGGTCCCCCAAGAAGCCAGGAGCAACTTCTGAGCGCATAGCCAGGAGTAACCCCTGAGCGTCACAGGGTGTGGCCCAAAAACCAAAAAAAAAAACAAAAAAAAAAAAAACAAAACTTTCCTTCAGCGACTAAGGCAAAATGTCAAATCTCAATCAGGCCCTGAGGAAGGCTTTTCTCCCTCCTCTGTACCAGGGGTAATTATTCATCCCAGCAATTACCTCCTTCAGTCGTACTGGCTAGAATCGCAGTGCTCCATGGGGACCAGCCAATGTCATTCATGCAGGACATATCAATGGTGTAGTTAGCCAGAGCTTGCAGCTGCTCGACTCGATACAGATGTGGTGAGGCTGAGATGTTAAAGGTCCTGACGGAGCCATTACTCAGTGGGTCAGCTTCTGTGACCTAGGGAAGAGTTGGAACATGGAGTAGGCATGAGTGAGGTGCACACTGCCCTTCCTCTCTCTCTCTCTTGAGGGGAAGTTCCTGCTTCCGCTCAGGCCCCACTCATTTTCCAAAAACATTCTGGTGTGTTACTCATGCCATGATCAAGGACCCAAGGGAAATGCCTAAAATAAGTCTTCTCATGGGGACAGAAAACACAACAAAATGGTTATCATTTAGTATTATAATGATAGGATGGGTGAGGGCTCAAGAAACTGGAGTGCAGGCTTGGTCTTAATTCCTGACACCACATAGTCCCCTGAGCACTGCTAGGTGTGGTTCCTGAGACCTAGAAATGATTAGAATCATTTTCATTATAAAATAAATAGCCTGCCTCTTTCATGATTGTCTCTATTCCTAATTTCTTTCACTTATTAAAATAAATATGCTACAAAATCTATTGATAACATAGGTGGTAGCCAGTTGAAAGTTTTACTATTGATGTCTAAAGGAATACTTTCCAGCTCTGGCTTTAAAGGAAAGTTTGCTTTAAAAACCAAAAATTATTCTGTTCACTAGGAACTTGGAGGACTCTCTTCTTACCTTGATTAGCATCAGTCTGCACTCTACTTTTACCTCCCCTGCATTACAATATAAATTCTGCTTCAAAAACATCCAAGAATAATGACAATACTGTGAAATTTTTGGTGGTAGAGAGCTACAGGATAAGGTATTGGCAGCTCACTTAGCAAAATGTGTGTGAGATCTCTTTCAACCAGATCAGCTTTTATTCTCTGAGTTCTCGCTCCACCAGAACCAGCATAACCCTCTCCAGAACCCAACCCAGATGACCTGTGAAATTACAGGCAAGTGAGCAGGGAACCTATATCCAAATCATGTCCAATATCTCCTTTGTTCTAAATGTATCCTCTGTCTGTGAATGGGGAGAAGGGAGCATTTAGATCTTCTTTTGTATTACACAATCCCTCTAATTTCTAAACATTTATAATAGCTCATAAAAATCAGAAGATAAAAGAGTGTTATAAAGTTGAAGCTACCATTTGGGAAAATGTTTGAACTCCTTGCCCCAAAGGTATTTAGATAATGATGGAATTATCATAATTGTGGGGTTTAGGGAAGTCTTAGGCAGACTTGCTGAAAGTTTAGGGCCAGGGGCCACAAATAAGCAGGTCCCACAGCCTGCCACTTAGACCCAGCAGACTCCATTGGGTCAGCATCATTGGCAGAGCAGCTAGCAGAGGAGAAGCATTGAGCTTGGGAATGGTAGTGGTCAGAAAAGCCCTTTTTGTTTTTTCAGAGCTACACCTACTTCCTGGTGACCCATGGCTGAGACTTAGGTGAAGAAATCTTGGCCACCCCCTCTCACCCCCATTTCCAGGGCAAGTGTGGGGGCATTTCCAGCCCCTGGAAGCACTTTTAAGGTTCATTTTTGGAGGAAGGCAGGGTTTCTAAAAACAGTCCTTTGAACAGCTCCTGGGATGGAAAGAGGGCATAGAGTAGCAAGAAATATGTGGGAGAGTCAAAAATAGAAAGAGTTCAGGAGCCCAAAAATGGGTAAAGAAAGGAGCTCCAAGTAAGAGGCAAAGGAAGGGAGAGGGTGTCCCTCTCCCCACCACAAGAGCTGAGTCTTCTCCAAAACATTCATTCTACCAAGTCAGGGTGTAACTTTGTGACGAAGGCTTGAAAGCCTTTCTTGGCCCCTGCAGAAAAGAACATAGTTTGTCCATCTACAGGATATAAAGGATGATGACTAGAGTCAGAGAAAATAAAGGAGCCCCATATACATCTGAATCTGCTACAACAGAGAAATCAATGAATATGAGTGTAGAGTTATCACTTATGGCACTGAACTGGCAAACAGCTGCATTCTTATTTGCTAAATCTGGGACAAAAAGAAAAGCACAAGGGGCCGGAGAGATAGCATGGAGGTAAGGCATTTGCCTTCCATTGTAGAAGGACGGTGGTTTGAATCCCAGCATCACATATGATCCCTGGAGCCTGCCAGGAGTGATTTCTGAGCATAGAGCCAGGAGTAACCCCTGAGCGCTGCCAGGCGTGACCCCCCCCAAAAAAAAAAAAAAAAAAAAGCACATATCTAGGCTGGGGGGGGGGCTGTAGTCCAGCAGTCAAAGAGTAGCTTATTAGGTGTGCCAGCATCATCCAATGCCAGGGCAAAGCGAAGGACAAGTAGCAGAGAGATGAGCTTCTGAGCCGTGTCCTGCTATTAGGTGACATATGTGTTCAGGCCTTGCAACGCTGCTCCTTGCCCTCATTTCCACCTCACATATACTGAAGACACTCGCACTTGAAACAAACTCAGCTGGGAGTAGAAATTTTCCTCAGGATCTGTGTTGTCCTGCACTTTTTAAACAGCCCAGCAGTCAGGAAATGGGTTTCAAAAGGGCTGCACCATGAGTCACTAGTATTGCTCTACAGGAGCAGGTGTGTTCCTATGCAGGGAAATGTGCCCTAAGTGCTCCCAGTAACAGAACCCTGAAAGCAAAAATGGATCAAATGAAAGGGAGAAATAGAGAATTCAAAAATAATATTTTAACTGAACTTTCGGTGTGTGTGCGTGTGTGTGTTGGAGGAGGAGGGTTGGGAGGGGTATGTTCGGTGTGTGTGTGTGTGTGTGTGTGTGTGTTTGTGTTGGAGGAGGAGGGTTGGGAGGGGTATGTTCCCTCCACCTGAGACAATGGTGGAAGAGAGTAGACACTCTAGTGGAGAGTGTGGTGTGGGAATGTTGAATGCATAAAACTTGATTATGAACAAACAATATTGTAAATTATGACGTTTCTAATTTTAAAAGTAAATACTAAAAACATTGAGGGGTCAGAGAAATACTTCAGTAGGCTGAACACATACAAGTTTAATCCCTGGCACTACATGGTCTCCTGAGCACCACCAGAGATAAGTACCATTAGGGTTACTCCCAAACAAAATAATAGTATTTGAGGGGCGAGCAATAGTACAGGAAATAAAACACTTTTCTTGAACATAGTCAGTCACTAGGAATAATCCCTGAGCACAAAGCCAGGACAGGAGCACTTAGTTTAGCCAGGTATAACCCTCCAAACAAACAAAATAAAAGTGAATAAGAGTAGTTGAAATCCCAGTTCTCACTTTCATCATTATCATTTTAATTTTGTTTTTTTGGGTCACACCCAGTGGTGATCAGGGCTTATTTCCATCTCTGCACTCAGGAATTAATTAGTCACATTCTGATTGATATGAGGTGCCAGGAATCAATTTCAGGTTGATCAAGTGCAAGGTAAGCACCCTGTCTACTATTGTACTACTATCTGGCCCCGGTTCCTCATTCTTAATAATAAATAGGGCCACCAGGCAAATGAATCACAAGAAAAAGAAGATATGAGCAAAGCTATAAGCCAACCTTAAGTGTCAAGTACACAGGGAAATTTTTGTAGGTAAGAACACAGGCTAGAACAGGCCTTAACAAGTGTGACAGAATGGGGCTGGAGAGGGCACCAGCATAAAAGTACATGCCTTGCATGTAGCCAACCCTAGTTTGATACCCACAGGGCCTAAGCAGCACCATGTTCTTAAGTCCTTGCATTGAATACCCAGATCAGTTGCCTGAGAATAGCTTTGGAGCACCTTCTACCCCAATTTTAAAGGCTACATGGAAATCAAACCAAGTATATTCTCTCAACACAATGAAATCGTATCATACAAAGAAAGACCATCTGAATAATTCCAAACTTTGTTAAAATAAAGCTACATATTTATAAAAAATTATAGAACATATAAGAAATCACTAAATAATAAAAAATGAGAGAAAAGGGAAGAAAATTCAAATATCAACCCTTTAGGATGCAGTTAAAAAGTATGTTCAGAAGAAACTGGATAGTATAAAGGCCTATATTCAATAAGCAGAAATTCCAAATCATTTATCCAACTTTGGTATTTAAAACACACATACACACAAAGCAAACACAGTCAAAATACACAGAAGAAAGAAAATAAAGATTAAGGAAGAAATATATGAAAAAGTGAGTAGAGAAAGTATAGGGCAATCTGACTTCGGTTTTTCAAAAATCAATAAGGCAAATAAATCTTTAGTTTGATCACATAAATCAGACATAAATTATTAAAACATTGTTAAAAGGACACAATTATTAAAATCAAGAATAAAAGAACGGGGCTGGAGAGATAGCATGGAGATAAGGCGTTTGCCTTTCATGCAGAAGGTCATCGGTTCAAATCCCAGCGTCCCATATGGTCCCCCGTGCCTGCCAGGAGCAATTTCTGAGCATGGAGCCAGGAGTAACCCCTGAGCACTGCCGGGTGTGACCCAAAAGCCACAAAAAAAAAAAAAAAAAAAAAGAATAAAAGAAGACATTACTACCAATCTCAAAGAAAAAAATGAGACTTTAATGGAAGATTATTAACAAGGTATACCACAAATTAGATACCTAGAGGAAAAGAACTGATTCCTAGATAGAAACACAAACTGTTGAATCTGATCCAAAAAGAAACAGAAAATCTTTTTTGTTTGTTTTTGTTTTTGTTTTTGGGTCACACCTGGCAGCACTCAGGGGTTACTCCTGGCTCTATGCTCAGAAATCACTTCTGGCAGGCTCAGGGACCCTATGGGATGCCGGGATTCAAACCGCTGACCTTCTGCATGAAAGGCAAACGCCTTATCCATGCTATCTCTCCAGCCCCAAGAAACAGAAAATCTTAATAGACTTATATATAATAGAAAAATTTAGTGTTCCAAATTTTTTTTAAATTTATTTAAACACCTTAATTACATACATGATTGTGTTTGGGTTTCAGTCATGTAAAGAACACCACCCATCACCAGTGCAACATTCCCATCACCAATGTCCCAAGTCTCCCTCCTCCCCACCTGACCCCCGCCTGTACTCTAGACAGGCTCTCCATTTTCCTCATACATTCTCGTTATTAGGACAGTTCAAAATGTAGTTATTTCCCTAACTAAACTCATCACTCTTTGTGGTGAGCTTCCTGAGGTGAGCTGGAACTTCCAGCTCTTTTCTCTTTTGTGTCTGAAAATTATTATTACAAGGGTGTCTTTCATTTTTCTTAAAACCCATAGATGAGTGAGACCATTCTGCGTTTTTCTCTCTCTCTCTGACTTATTTCACTCAGCATAATAGATTCCGTGTATATCCATGTATAGGAAAATTTCATGACTTCATCTCTCCTGACAGCTGCATAATATTCCATTGTGTATATGTACCACAGTTTCTTTAGCCGTTCGTCTGTTGAAGGGTATCTTGGTTGTTTCCAGAGTCTTGCTATGGTAAATAGTGCTGCAATGAATATAGGTGTAAGGAAGGGGTTTTTGTATTGTATTTTTGTGTTCCTAGGGTATATTCCTAGGAGTGGAATAGCTGGATCGTATGGGAGCTCGATTTCCAGTTTTTGGAGGAATCTCCATATTGCTTTCTATAAAGGTTGAACTAGACTGCATTCCCACCAGCAGTGGATAAGAGTTCCTTTCTCTCCACATCCCCGCCAACACTGTTTATTCTCATTCTTTGTGATGTGTGCCATTCTCTGGGGTGTGAGGTGGTATCTCATCATTGTTTTGATTTGCATCTCCCTGATGATTAGTGATGTGGAACATTTTTTCATGTGTCTTTTGGCCATGTGTATTTCTTCTTTGTCAAAGTGTCTGTTCATTTCTTCTCCCCATTTTTTGATGAGGTTAGATGTTTTTTTCTTGTAAAGTTCTGTCAGTGCCTTGTGTGGGAGAAACTATTCACCCAAATTTTTTTCTCAAAGAAAAGATCAGAAGCAGATGTCTTTGTGGGTGAATTCTACCGGACACTTAAGGATGAATAAATAGTCTTTCACAAACTCTTCCTAGAAACAGAAGAGGAAGGAGCACTTCCCAGTTCAGTTCTACAAGTCAATATGAATCTGAGAACAGAAAGAGGTAGCACAGGAAAACTTCCAAGCCCATCATTTACAGACATGACATTCTTAGGGAGTGGTAATGTTTGCACAAGTCTATAAATAGATTACAAACACTTTCAAAGCTGAATATGATGGCATGAAAAATTGGTGTCTATGGGTCAGAGAACTTGTATAAGGGGTAGATGCTTGCTCTGTGTGCAGTCATCCTGGGTTCGATCTCAGCACCCCATATTGTCCCCAAAGCCTACCAGGAGTGATTCCCAAGTGCAGAGCCAGGAGTAACTCCTGAGGATCTCTGAACAAATGAACAAACTAGAAAAACAAAAGAAAAAAATGGGTTTTAAGAAAAAGCTGCTAAGTGCTATTTACAATAGCCAGACCTGACTCTGGAAACAACCAAGATGCCCTTCAACAGATGAATGGCTCAAGAAACTGTAGTACATATACACAATGGAATATTATGCAACTGTCAGGAAAGAGGAAGTCATGAAATTTTCCTATACATGAATGTATATGGAATCTATTATGCTGAGTGAAATAAATCAGAGGGAGAGAGATAGACACAGAATAGTTTCACTCATCTATGGGTTTTAAAAAAATAAAAGATGGGGCCGGAGAGATAGCATGGAGGTAAGGCGTTTGCCTCTCATGCAAAAGGTCATCGGTTCGACCAGGCGGGGAAAATCCGCGAAAGCACACCAGCCCAGTGGGGCTCAGCTGTGAAAGACTGTGAGTGTGACCTGTCTATGTCTGTCTACTGTCCTCTTGCGTGAAACTCTTGCGAGTGGGGCAAAAAGAGGCTCAGAGGAGCACGGCCGCTCCGCTTCGCTACGCGGCCGTGCACTCTTTCTAAGGAAAGAACTCCATTGCAACAAGAAGGAAAAATCACACTAAGAACGGCGCTATATCACAGAAGCAAACATTTCTCTCTGGACTGTCTTCTCTGTTGCATGCTCGGGCCTAAGATTTGACCCAGTGTGAGGCTTCATCCACGGAGGACTCCCCTCCCTTAGAGGCAAGTCAGCCCATCCAGAAAGGGAGGAGCCAGAGGAGTGTGCTGCCTACATCATATAGACAATGAATACCACCACAACACGTAGAAAAACCCACAATACAAGTGTGACAATGGGGAAACAACGCAGGCCAGCATCAGACATAGAGAATGAAGATGACAATTCTGAGGACCAGATAATGACTGAACAACTAATCAACCTCTCAGATAAGGACTTTAGACTAGCAATATGGAAGGTGCTCAACAGACTCCAAGAAACCATGGATCGAGTTGAACAGAACACTAATAAGAACCAAGAAAATATGAAGGCAGAAATGACAAAACTCCAAACTGAAATAACATGTCAACTAACAGGACTGAAAAAGTCAGTAAACGAAGTGAATGACAAAATGGATAAGCTCTGGGACAGGGTATCAGAAGCTGAGAATAGACTTGGTGCTGTGGAAGATGAGATACATAACAATTCCATACAGCAGGAGAGATTGGACAAAAAACTTAAAGCAAATGAGCAGACAATGGAAAAATTAGTCAAAGAATGGGAACAGATGAAAATAGAAGTCTATGATAAGATCAACAGAAACAACTTAAGAATCATTGGAGTCCCAGAGACCCAGGAAGAAAATTTCCAGGAAGAATCAATGGTCAAGAACATCATTAAAGAGAAACTTCCAGAGCTAAAGAATATATGTGATCAAATCCTGCATGCCCGAAGAGTACCAACCAAAAGAGACCCCAGAAAAACCACCCCAAGACACATCCTAGTCACAATGACAAATCCCACAGATAGAGACAGAATTCTGAAAACAGCAAGATCAAAAGGGGAAATCATGTTCAAGCAAGCTTCCCTGAGATTTACAGCAGACCTGTCACCAGAAACGCTCAATGCCAGAAAGCAGTGGTGGGATATTGTGACAAGACTGAATGAAATGAATGCTTCACCCAGAATATTATACCCAGCAAAACTCACTTTCCGGTTTGATGGAGGAATACATGGTTTCACAGACAAAAAACAGCTCAGAAACTTCACAGACACAAAACCAGTCTTAAGAGAAAAACTGAAAGACCTAATCTAAGACAAGACTACCCAAAAGACACACCAAATTTTGAAATAAAGATGGCGTTAAATCCCAGGACAATTCTTTCTCTCAACGTCAATGGACTAAATGCACCAGTTAAGAGACACAGAGTGGCTAAATGGATCAAAAAACTCAATCCAACCTTCTGCTGCCTACAAGAAACGCACCTGAATAGTCAGAACAAACATAGACTCAAAATAAAAGGCTGGAGAAAAGTTATCCAAGCAAACAACACCCATAAAAAAGCTGGAGTGGCCATACTAATATCAGATAATGCAAACTTTATACTCAGGAAGGTTGTAAGGGACAAAGACGGACATTTTATATTAATCAAGGGGTACGTAGAGCAGGAAGAATTCACTCTCCTAAACATATATGCACCGAATGAGGGGCCAGCAAAATATTTAATACAACTGTTGACAAATCTGAAAAATAATATCAACAACAACACAATAATTGTGGGGGACCTTAACACGGCTTTGTCAACACTGGACAGGTCAACCAGACTGAAACCCAACAAGAATATACTAGACCTGAGGAGAGAAATGGAAGAAAGAGGCCTAGTGGATATATATAGGACACTCCATCCCCAGAAACCTGGATACACATTCTTCTCCAATGTACATGGGACATTCTCCAGGATAGACTACATGCTGGCACATAAAACATACCTCCATAAGATCAAGAGGATAGAAATTTTGCAGACTACCTTCGCTGACCACAAGGCTCTGAAATTATTTGTGAACTCCAAAGGGACTCAGAAGAAACACTTTAACACCTGGAAGTTAAACAGCCTCATGCTCAATAACCAGTGGGTCCGAGATGAAATCAAGGAGGAAATAAAAAGGTTCCTGGAAACAAATGACAATAAAGACACAAACTCTCAGAACTTATGGGACACAGCAAAAGCAGTACTGAGAGGAAAATTTATAGCTTTGCAAGCACACATCAGGAAGGAAGAAGGAGCTTACCTGAGTAGCTTAATGACACAGCTAATAGAACTAGAAAATGCTCAACAAAAGGACCCAAGAATAGGAAGACAGAAGGAAATAACAAAGTTGAGAGCAGAAATCAACAAAGTGGAAACTCAAAAAACAATCCGAAAGATCAACGAAAGCAGAAGTTGGTTCTTTGAAAAAATAAACAAGATTGATAGACCACTGGCAAACCTAACAAAGAAAGAGAGAGAGAGAAACTTGATAACTCGTATCAGGAATGAAAAAGGAGAGATCACTACTGATATGACAGAGATTCAAAGGGTAATCAGAAACTACTTTGAAAAACTCTACGCCACTAAAAATGAGAACCTGGAAGAAATGGATAAATTCTTGGACTCTTATAATCTTCCACGGTTGAAGGAAGAGGATGTAGCATATCTAAACACCCCCATCACCATTGATGAAATTAAAACAGTAATCAAATGTCTGCCGAAAAACAAAAGCCCAGGTCCAGATGGATTCACTAATGAATTCTATCAAACTTTCCAAGAGGAACTACTGCCAATCTTGGCAAGACTCTTTCATGAAATTGAACAAACAGAAACACTTCCAAATAGCTTTTATGAAGCCAACATCACCTTGATACCTAAACCAGACAGAGACGCTACCAAAAAAGAAAATTACAGACCAATATCACTGATGAATGCAGATGCAAAGATCCTCAACAAAATCCTGGCAAATAGGATTCAATGCCTCGTTAAGAAGATCATCCACTACGATCAAGTAGGTTTCATCCCAGGAATGCAAGGCTGGTTTAACATCCGTAAATCTATCAACATAATACACAACATCAATAACAAGAAAAATAAAAACCACATGATCATATCAATAGATGCAGAGAAAGCATTTGATAAGGTCCAACACCCATTCTTGATCAAAACTCTCAGCAAGATGGGAATGGAGGGAACCTTTCTCAATATAGTGAAGGCCATCTACCACAAGCCAGTGGCAAATATTATCCTCAATGGAGAAAAACTGAAAGCCTTCCCTCTAAATTCTGGCACAAGACAAGGCTGTCCTCTCTCACCACTCCTATTCAACATAGCACTGGAAGTACTTGCTATAGCGATTAGGCAAGAAAAGGATATCAAGGGAATCCAGATAGGAAAGGAAGAAGTCAAGCTCTCACTGTTTGCAGATGACATGATACTCTACTTAGAAAACCCTAAAGACTCTATCAAAAAGCTTCTAGAAACAATAGACTCATATAGCAAGGTGGCAGGCTACAAAATTAACACACAAAAATCAATGGCCTTTCTATATACCAATAGTAATAAGGATGAAATGGACATTAAGAAAACAACCCCATTCACAATAGTACCACACAAACTCAAATATCTTGGAATCAACTTGACTAAATATGTGAAGGACCTATACAAAGAAAACTATAAAACTCTGCTCCAAGAAATAAGAGAGGACACACGGAAATGGAAACACATACCCTGCTCATGGATTGGCAGGATTAACATCATCAAAATGGCAATACTCCCCAAGGCATTATACAGATTTAATGCCATCCCTCTAAAGATACCCATGACATTCTTCAAAGAAGTGGATCAGACACTCTTGAAATTCATTTGGAACAATAAACACCCTCGAATAGCTAAAGCAATCATTGGGAAAAAGAATATGGGAGGAATTACTTTTCCCAACTTTAAACTGTACTACAAAGCAACAGTTATCAAAACAGCATGGTATTGGAATAAGGATAGGTCCTCAGATCAGTGGAATAGGCTTGAATACTCAGAAAATGTTCCCCAGACATACAACCATCTAATTTTTGATAAAGGAGCAGGAAATCCTAAATGGAGCAGGGAAAGCCTCTTCAACAAGTGGTGTTGGCACAATTGGATAGCCACTTGCAAAAAATTAAACTTAGACCCCCAGCTAACATCAGGTACAAAAGTAAAATCCAAATGGATTAAAGACCTCGATATCAGCCCCAAAACCATAAGATATATAGAACAGCACATAGGCAAAACACTACAGGACATTACAGGCATCTTCAAGGAGGAAACTGCACTCTCCAAGCAAGTGAAAGCAGAGATTAACAGATGGGAATATATTAAGCTGAGAAGCTTCTGCACCTCAAAGGAAATAGTGCCCAGGATACAAGAGCCACCCACTGAGTGGGAGAAACTATTCACCCAATACCCATCAGATAAGGGGCTAATCTCCAAAATATACAAGGCACTGACAGAACTTTACAAGAAAAAAACATCTAACCCCATCAAAAAATGGGGAGAAGAAATGAACAGACACTTTGACAAAGAAGAAATACGCATGGCCAAAAGACACATGAAAAAATGTTCCACATCACTAATCATCAGGGAGATGCAAATCAAAACAACGATGAGATACCACCTCACACCCCAGAGAATGGCACACATCACAAAGAATGAGAATAAACAGTGTTGGCGGGGATGTGGAGAGAAAGGAACTCTTATCCACTGCTGGTGGGAATGCTGTCTAGTTCAACCTTTATGGAAAGCGATATGGAGATTCCTCCAAAAACTGGAAATCGAGCTCCCATACGATCCAGCTATACCACTCCTAGGAATATACCCTAGGAACACAAAAATACAATACAAAAACCCCTTCCTTACACCTATATTCATTGCAGCTCTATTTACCATAGCAAGACTCTGGAAACAACCAAGATGCCCTTCAACAGACGAATGGCTAAAGAAACTGTGGTACATATACACAATGGAATATTATGCAGCTGTCAGGAGAGATGAAGTCATGAAATTTTCCTATACATGGATGTACATGGAATCTATTATGCTGAGTGAAATAAGTCAGAGAGAGAGAGAAAAACGCAGAATGGTCTCACTCATCTATGGGTTTTAAGAAAAATGAAAGACACCCTTGTAATAATAATTTTCAGACACAAAAGAGAAAAGAGCTGGAAGTTCCAGCTCACCTCAGGAAGCTCACCACAAAGAGTGATGAGTTTAGTTAGAGAAATAACTACATTTTGAACTGTCCTAATATTGAGAATGTATGAGGGAAATGTAGAGCCTGTTTAGGGTACAGGCGGGGGTTGGGTGGGGAGGAGGGAGATTTGGGACTTGGGTGATGGGAATGTTGCACTGGTGATGGGTGGTGTTCCTTTTATGACTGAAACCCAAACACAATCATGTATGTAATCAAGGTGTTTAAATAAAAAAAATTATGCATTAAAAAAAAAAAGAAGAAAAAAAGAAAAATCAGGCCTACTCCACTATTTCTGTACTTTTCAGCCAAACTATAAAAAAAAAAAAAAAAAAAAAAAAAAGGTCATCGGTTCGAATCCCGGCGTCCCATATGGTCCCCCGTGCTCGCCAGGAGCGACTTCTGAGCATGGAGCCAGGAGTAACTCCTGAGCACTGCCGGGTGAGACCCAAAAAAAAAAAATAAATAAAAGATGTTATTGTAATAATGTCCAGAGACAACAGAGATGAGGGCTGGAAGGACTGGCTCCTGATGTGAAGCTCACCATATAGAGTGGTGAATTTAGTTAGAGAGATGACTACACTATCATGTCAATGTTAATGAGTGAGAGAAGTAGAATGCGTGTCTTAAATACAGGCAGGGGTAGGGAAAGAGAAAAATAGAGGGCACTGGTGGTAGGAAGGTTACACTGGTGAAAGGGGGTATTTTTTTTGTGACTGAAACCCAACTACAATCATGTATGTGATCATGGTGCTTAAAAAAAATAAATTATAAAAACTAAATGAAATTAAAATAAAATAATAAAAAAACCAAAGTCTAAAAAGTTAGAATGACAAAATAAAATAGCTGCTAAAGAAGCAAGCATCTTCCTAGTGAGGAATGTGTAGACAGAATAAAAATTCCTAACACTTATCAGTACTTGGAAGGTTTTCAAATGAGGTTGGGCAAGAATTAAGCAAGGCTGCGGGTGGCAGAGGAGGTTGGAGACTATTTTGATTTCCTGGCTCAGAGAAGGAACAGCTGCCAGACAAAAGTGGGAGGCAAAAAAGGCCAATTCTATGGGATATTAAAAACCTTCTGACTGAGTACATCAAAAAGGGGAATGGGGGCCCGGAGAGATAGCACAGCGGCGTTTGCCTTGCAAGCAGCCGATCCAGGACCAAAGGTGGTTGGTTTGAATCCCGGTGTCCCATATGGTCCCCCGTGCTTGCCAGGAGCTATTTCTGAGCAGACAGCCAGGAGTAACCCCTGAGCAATGCCGGGTGTGGCCCAAAAACCAAAAAAAAAGGGGGGGGGAATGGTAGGGTTGGCAGAACTGGCCTGGCCAAATTAACTTGTTTTAAACTACTAATACCAGATGCTTATGTAACTAAGAATAATTCCTCACACTAATGTGTGACCATGTTTTCAGCCAATGATCCACATTTTCAAAGACTTCTTCTATAGGACATCTTTTATTTCTTTGTTTTTGGACCATACCCAGCTGTGCTCAGGCTTATTCCTAGCTCTGTGCTCAGGGAATCACTGAGCCCTATGGTGCTTGGGAACCATATGGAAAGCTGGGGTTTGAACCCAAGTTGGTTGTGGGCAAGGCAAGAATCCTACATTCTATACTTTCTCTAGCCCTATTTTATTTTAACTTTTATTTGGATCTTCCCAAGTGGTGCTCAGGAGGTGTTGGCCCCCTCCTGGTTCAATGCAAAGACCCCAGTATGTGGTGGTGCTCAAGCCTTGCGGTACTAGGGATTCCATGGTCACATGGAGGAAAATAGGAGCCTCTAGGGCTGTCCCCACAATGTTCAGCAAACTGTTTGGTGAGAAGATTGAACAGGGATTGGCAGAAGGCATGTGTCTTCACTCCAGTTCCCTGTCTTTGGTCTCCCCATACTTTATATCCCTCTTTTACTCCCATGTTAGATGGTATTCAGGAATCCATGAAGACTCTGCAGGGCCCATGACCTGCAGCTTTTCCTGAGAGCCATGGGCCAAGGTGGTCCTTTCAGATTCTGCTTGTCTGTCTCTCTGTCCTTTCTGACCATTAGCCCAAGAGGAGATAGGCAGCAGATCACTGAGAGGCCTGAAATGATCACAAGCAAGCCCTAATTTGGAAATGTGGATATTTTACCTTAAATATGTGTGACTCTGGGGCTGGCGAGGTGGCGCTAGAGGCAAGGAGTCTGCCTTGCAAGCGCTAGCGTAGGATGGACTGTGGTTCGATCCCCCGGCGTCCCATATGGTCCACCCAAGCCAGGAATGATTTCTGAGCACATAGCCAGGAGTAACCCCTGAGCGTCAAACGGGTGTGGCCCAAAAACCAAAAAAAAAAAAAAAGTGTGACTCTGCTGGTTCCCTCAAGCCTGTGTTCTCCCTTGCACATGGACATCTCTCTGCTGCATTTTCCACTCTGGAGAAGACCGTGTTCTCTCTTGAACATATAGTCCTCTCTTTTTTTTTTTTTTTTGGTTTTTGGGTCACACTCGACAGCACTCAGGAGTTGCTCCTGACTCTATGCTCAGAAATCGCCCCTGGCAGGCACAGGGGACCATATGAGATGCTGGGATTCAAACCACCGTCCTTCTGCATGAAAGGCAAATGCCTTACCTCCATGCTATCTCTCCGACGCTAGTCCTCTCTTTCTCCTCACAACTTTCTAAGTAAATTCCATTCAATAAAATCTTGCATCATTTAAGGAAAAAAAAAAAAAAGAAAAGAAAGAAAGATCCCTGGTCTCATGATGTCCTAACAGGGAAGCAGTTTCCTCTTCTGTTGAGTCCTGCACAATAAGCAGCAACATGTGTGGGCAGGAGCTACACAGGATGCAGACTGGATGGCCACTGAGCAGGGAGGGGGTCAGCAGAGTGAACAGAGGTAATGAATGCCCACAACATCCTTCTCTGGGCCTAGAAAAGACTGGGAAGCCTCTGAAACACTTGCTTCACCCTCACACAGGCTTACCTGAATGCTGCACTTCCTGAGTGGGGAGAAGCCATCAAAGCCGGGGACCCAGGAGATGAAGACGCTGTGTGCAGTGCTGTTGAGCACAATGACTTCACTCGGCGGGGAAGGAATCTCTGGGTATATGACAAGACACAGAAAGCAGTTATGAGCCACAGGAGGCCACAACAACCCAGCAAACTCTTGCTAGTGTTTCCTTTCCAGAAGATTAGGTAAAATAAATGTGCTTTCGGAAGAGAAGCTACCCAAAGCTCTTGAGGCAGCACTGAGAGTTGGGAAAGGCAGTGATGCTCCGGAGAAGGCTGTATCAAAGTCATCCCCCCAACCCCCACATTCTACTCACAGGCCCAGTGCCCAGCAGGTGGATGCTCCAAATGGAGACAGGGAGCTCAGGCAGCACCATGCAAATGGGCAGGAAACACAAAATTTGGGGGTCAGAGCATCCTTGCCAAGAAGAGAAAGTAGCAGAAGAGAAGGTAGCAAGAAGACCTGAGAGGATACATTTGCATGTATAAGCATGTGTATGTGCTCTGTGTGTTGCAGGTGAGGAGGGGGTTCTCAGATCAAGGAAACCAGTGTGACCAGAAATAGTTTAGGGCAAAAGTGGTGGATGACTCTGGCTTGATCCCTGGTGCCACCTATGGTCTCCGAGTACAGCCTGGAATCACTTCTGAGTCAAGACTCAGGAACAATCCCTGAGTACCACTAAGGGTGGACAAAAAACACAAATCTCCAAGCCCCCTAAAGGACACAGGTGAGAGTCAGTTCAAACAAAGGATTCAACTGTATCTGCCTGAGAGAGACATAGGGTCTGATACCACAATGAGTGTATGATGACCACGGCTATGACCCTGAAATGTACTATGGCTCGCAGACAGGCATTTCAGTTAGAATTGAAGGAAGAGGGCCCGGAGAGATAGCACAGCGGCGTTTGCCTTGCAAGCAGCCGATCCAGGACCAAAGGTGGTTGGTTCGAATCCCGGTGTCCCATATGGTCCCCCGTACCTGCCAGGAGTAACCCCTGAGCACTGCCGGGTGTGACCCAAAAACCAAAAAAAAAAAAAAAAAAAAAAAAAAAGAATTGAAGAAAGAGGGACCGGAGAGATCACATGGAGGTAAGGTGTTTGCCTTGCATGCAGAAGGATGGTGGTTTGAATCCCGGCATCCCATATGGTTCCCTGAGCCTGGTGGAATGATTTCTGAGCATGGAGCCAGTGCCTTGAGCACTGCCGAATGTGACCCAAAAACAAACAAACAAAAAAGGAATTGAAGAAATATTGTAATTCTGGAGATATTATTTTCTGATGCTAAGCATCAGTGATGCTAGTATCAATTTAAAATATATGACTCGGATTGGAGAGATACCAAGAGGCTGAGTGCAAGCTTTGATGTGCAGGAGACCTGGGTCTGATCCCTAGCACTGTGTGGTCCCCTGAGCTTTACCAAGAGTGAAGCCTGCACAGCGCTTGAGCTAGAAGTAGCCTTTGAGCACCTGAGTTGTGAGCAACAAACAAACAAAAAATAGAAAGAGAAAGAGTCCTCTTCTGCTTCCATGTGAGAATGCACCCACATTCTGGAGCTCTGGGGACTTCCCTTCACTAGTCTTATATTCTCACCAGAGAATAAAGCATGCATCCAGGATCAGCCTGATGTCAAAGCTCTGATCCCACAAACAAGATGCTGGGATAGCAAGCAGAGCAGCAGCAGGAGCACCAGAGGATCCAGGGAATCATCACTGCCCAGAGCACAGTTCAGTGTCCTCTCTAGACTCATACCCTCTGCCATGACAGTGTAGCAACAGCACTACTCCAGTAGACAGCACAGGCTAAGAACCACACATGGGTGAGGCCTGAGGAGGAGTGCAGCAGAGAGGAGATATAGGCAGGAGACTGAAGGAGGAGTGGGCAGGGGAGAAAAGAGGAGGGTGGGCAGAGTATAGGGGAGGAGAGGTACATAAGCGAGGGGAGAAAAGGGGCAGGCAGAGGCGAGGGAAGTGGGAGCAGGCAGGACAGAGACAGGGACAAGCAGAACCCAAGGGCAGAGTGCAGGGTCTGCTGGGCAGCTCCCTCTCCAGTGCTGCTTTACCAAGTGACCTTTCCTTAGGAATGGCAAAGAGGCAACCCCACTGACTTCCCTAAATAATTCATCTGCACAATGGCCCCAACACCTGCCTTTCCAGATCAAGGAGAGTTACTAACAGATTCAGAAAAATGAATGCCTCTTCCTTTGACACTTTTTTTTTTTAGACACAACATCTTAAGAAGTGACATCTCAAAATGGAATGACTGAAAGTAATTAAAGAGGGACTTGGAGGCCGGAGAGAGAGCATGGGAGTAGAGCATTTGCGTTGCATACAGAAGGACAGTGGTTCAAATCCCAGCATCCCATATTGCCCGCCCGAGCCTGCCAGGAGCAATTTCTGAGCATAGACCCAGGAGTAACCCCTGAGCACTGCCGGGTGTGACCCAAAACCAAAAGAAAAAAGAGGGACTTGGAAGGACTTTCACATTTTGAGTTGTTTATGCATTAGGAGATTATATAAATATGTGTCCATTCATAAATACCTGAAATTCCCAACATATTTTGGGAACTGTAATAATGGTATTAGTAATAAAGGAAGGAAGTTATATAGTTCCTCTAGTAATAACTTCAATTTACTTTTTATTTCCGGTGCTAAGGATGGAGTTTGGGGCCTCACTCACAAGGAAAGTGACCTGCCATGAGTCATTTCCTCAGCCAATGCTCTGCTCATTTCGATACTCCAAGGAACATTTAGAAGACATCAGCTCATAGCCTGTATTTATGAACAACAAATGCTGGCACCTTTTAAACATAAACTTCTTTTGTAATTTTGAGGTTCCTACTCAGCTAATCCTAATCATGAATACTCATGATTCAAGTTTTCACTCAAATACCTTCTGCTTCTCCCTTTGTATTATTTCCCCAAAGAGAAAAGAATTATAAATGCAAAATTGGTTTCTCAATATTTAAATACTCAATACTTAAATACAAACATGGAAAAAAAGAAAAAGACTGCTTGGAACTGGGGAGGTAGCTCAGGAGCTGAGTGCAGACTCACATAGAGGAGATTCTGGACACACACACACACCTCAGGTATTTTTCCCTTCCATTCCAAAATTATTTTGAAGGGGCCATACCCAGTGGTGCTCAGGAGTCTGTGATCAGGGGATCATATGTGGTGCTGGGGACTGAACCTGGGTTAGCTGTGTGCAAGGCAAGCACCCAATGTCCTACCTGCTTTACTGTATCTGGTCTGAGGCATAAATATCTTTGATTTCATAGAAGGAGGAAAGAGAACAGAAGATTGTATTACAATGTTTCCAGTAGTCACGCTGAGAGATCTTCAAAATCTCAGTTCAGAGAAAGCAAGAGGGAGAATAGAGGAAAGTGGGACAAGAAGGGCCTGAGAGATAGTTCAAGGCACTGAACTGATCAGATGTCGGTTTCATCCAAGGTATCACATCACTGCCAGGAACAACCCCTGAGCACTGAGCTTGGAGTAGTGCCAGAATATTTTTAGGTGTGACCATTGAATCAAACAAAAGAGGCCCAGGAGCATTGGGCTCTGGGGAGACAGTGACCCCAATCTGCTCTCCTCTGCTGCTCCACTTCAGAAAAGGAGTGCATGCAGCTGCTAGCTACAGCCCAGTTGCCGTGGAACAGGCAGTGTCTCAGCTTAGGCCCCAAGACCTCCACTACCATCTCCTGCCTGTGGCTCTTTAAAGAGCATTGGGTACTGACTTAGGATAAAAGTGGGAAAAATGAATGTAAGAGATCAGGTTAGCACGGAACCCAGCCAGCTCATGTTTATCTGCACATGACAGCAGGCCCTGTTGTGAGCTTTCATCCACATGGCCTTATCTTCCATATTCTAGCCCATAATCCACACTGCAGCATTCTCATGATACTGGTACCATTGTTTTTGCCTTTGAGCTGGGGTTTGAGAGATTGTGTAGGGTTGTGGTATTCAATCCCTGGCCCCACATGGTCCCCAGAGTATCAGCAGATGTGGCCCTGGAAGCCTTGAAGTACTGTCATAAGAAAATGCATCTGCGAAAGAAAGACTTCATCATAAGCTCCATTACTTGAGCTGCACAGTCACCAAGATCACTAGATACAGAGGTCTGATGTTACCATCCAAGACGAAGCAGAAGTCTTCCATACACCATGAAAGCACCAAGGGGAGAGTAAATGATCATGCAAGGAGTCTATAGTTAATCCCATGACAGTATACGTCAGGGATAGAGAAACGCTGTATCTCCTAGGCCAAGGAAATTCCCTCTACAATATCCCCAATAGTTACTGTGCCTATGCAGGGGGAAAAAGAAAAGGAAAAAAAAAAAAGCACAAAACAATCATTTTTCCACATATTTATTGATTGATCGATTTTTTTTGACATCTTTATTTTGGTGTAGATATTGAAGTTGATGTCTCCAATATTATTTTATTTTATTTTATCTTCTCTTTCTCTTTCTTTTTGCACTCCAGCATGATTTGATTTCAGAACTGAGACTATTGAGTGGTGATTGTCCTTATTGCTGTAGTGCTCACTGGATATTTAATTTGATATTTCTTTCTGTATTGTTGTGGTGTTTCAATTACCTTTTTCACACCCTCTCTCAAACTGAGGCTGAAAGCCTCTAGTCTAGAAGGACTCTGCCCATTTTCAGCGTATTTGACTTCTTTTTTTTTCTTTTCTTATTTTGTACCCTAATCTATTGCTTTTCTTTCCTTCAAACAAAACCACATAACTCGATTTATCTAGCTTCACCTCTTAAATAGAGGGGGAAACAAGGGAGGGTAACAGGACCAAACAGATATATGATCACTAATAGTAAGCTAGACAAAGAGAGGACCACCTACTCTAACAGCCCAGGGGGTGATGGTGGGGGATATGGGTTGCAGAAAGGGAACTGGGATGGGAGAGGACATATTTGGTGATGGGTATTCCCCTGATTCAATGTTAATATGTACCTAAGATACTACTGTGAAAAATATGTAAGCCATTATGATAAAAAAAAAATTGTGTTTTAATCAGAAATGTTCTTTGACTTACATGTATTATATTATATTAATTATATTATATGTTATGTTATGTTACTATGTTATGCTAGTTCACCTCAATATGTTAATCAATTTTGTCTCTTGAATAAATTCTTACAATTAAAAAAAAAAAAAAAGAAAAAGAAAACGCATCTGCAGGCCCTTATAGACACACTTGAGACCTGCCCAACCCCAAGAAAAAAACCAACTTCACAAGTGGCCATACTTTCTCTTTTTTTTTTTTCAAAAATAAAACTTGATTAATTGCAAATCACTTATTTTTTCAAAAAAGAAATCCATAATGATTATGAAGTGAAACACATTAAGATTGATTGAATAGTTGCTTCTGCCGCCATCCCAGTATGTGGAGGAAAACTGTGGTAGAAAGGCAAAGTGACTTGCCCAAGTGATGATGGGAGGCAGTAGGAAGCCAGGGCTTAAACCAGGGCCATTGAAAGCAGGCTCATGCAGGTTTTCCCACCCACCCCCAGAACATGCTGGGGCACTGGTCCCACTGCTCACCTTTGATGTTGATCTGCACTCCTTTGGACACTGTCAACCCTTTCCTATTGTGGGCCTCGCAGCTGAAGACCGCAGACTCGTTGATACCTGCACAGGGAGAAGAGCAGAAGGGCAGCTTCAGGGAACAGGAGAGCTTTGGCCTCTGTGGCCTGCTCACAACTGCAAGCTCCGGGTGTAACATGGACAGGAGAAGTATGCTGGTGGCTTGGGCCTAAACAGTCAGTACCACAGGCTGCTCTTCCTTCAGTTCCTCAGTTCCTCGGTTCCTCCTTGATGGTGAGATATCAGGTGCAAAAATTAATAGCAGTCCTATCTGCATTTTTTAATGTCTAAAGGAAATGAAGTTTTGCCAGTCTCAAAGTCAAGAACATTAGTCTCTGGAGCTGAGGATGGTTCTTGCAGAGAATATGTTTTGCATGAATGGGGCTGTGGATTCAAATTTTAAAGACAGTTTAAAGACAGTTTCTACCCTATTTAGGCAAGTCTCTTCCATTCAGTCCCCCAGAACATGCTATACCACATAATTTGAGCATTCAAAATACCAGAAGTAGCAAGACAAAAGAAAGTCACAGTCTTTAAAAACTTAAAAATTTAGGGTTGGAGAAATAGTCCCATGGGGAAGGTATCTGCCTTCCATGTGGTCAATCTGGATTCAATCCCCAGCGTCCCATATGACATGCCCAAGCCCTTCCAGTAGCAATCCCTGAGTGCAAAGCTAAAAGTAAGTCCTGAGCAACACCATTTCACGTAACTATCATAGTAAAAATACTAGGGGCCGGAGTTGTGGTGCAAGCAGTCTATTTTGCACCTGCTAGCCTAGGACAGACCATGATTAGATCTCCCAGCATCCCATATGGTCTCCCAAGCCAGGAGGGATTTCTGAGCAAATAGCCAGGAGTAACCCCTGAGCATCACTGGGTGTGGTCCAAAAAAAACCAAAAAACAACAACGACAAAAAAAACTCTACTTATAGTAGCAAAAGCCATCCAATTTGTAGGAAATTATTATACAAACATAAGGCATCATTGCTCAAAAATCAGCCATTGGGAGTGTTCCCTAGTCACATGTGGTGCTTCGCAATGGGAATCTACTGCAGACCTGCTCTGGGTATACCATGTTCCATTTATTTCAGCTTTGCTTCTTTCTCTTTCCTTCTCTGGAGAGTCCCACATTCTCCAGAATTAGTAACTTGACTCAATGAAACTATTTTATGAAGAAAAAAAAAAGATCCATTTTTTACTAAAGACAGCACTGTTATTTTAGAAGTCTAAAGTCATCTTAGAAATACAAATAGGGGCCGGGCGGTGGCGCTGGAGGTAAGGTGCCTGCCTTACCTGCGCTAGCCTAGGAGACGGACCGCGGTTCGATCCCCCGGCGTCCCATATGGTCCCCCAAGCCAGGAGCGACTTCTGAGCGCATAGCCAGGAGTAACCCCTGAGCGTTACCGGGTGTGGCCCAAAAACCAAAAAAAAAAAAAAAAAAAGAAATACAAATAAATGAGTGAATCCATTAGTTTTCAAAGGAAAGAAATCCAAGGTCCTGGTTTCTGATTTCAGTCTCCAAGCAAAGGTAGTAGAGCACCTAAGGAGAAATGGTTGCCATAGATGCAATCAGGGAATAGAGGAGTGAAGCCTTTAACAAAGCATAACACAAATCATTTACACACAAGGTTATGAAGTGGGGGTATGACAATACAGAAGCCATCTGAAAGCATAATGGCCAACGCTGGAATAATCTGAGCAAGAAAGTAAATGAAAAACACTGACAGTAACCCAAAGTGTTAACAGATACCCTTGTGTCTATATTGATATAAATGCTGATTAAATACATGGAGGAGGAGAGACCAAAGCATTCCACATAAATACCATAGATTTAACAGATCCAGGTGAGGTGGGGATAACTTCCATGGCCTTACTCATGGACACTGCAGTCTTCTGTTCAGTAGGAAAACACCTGAGTGGAGACACTGACTGAACTGCTTCAGCTGAATAGTAAAGATCAGCACCCCTAGGGACAAGTCATGTGAATAGAAAGTAACTGCCCCACAATGTAGAGAAAATAATACCTCCCACTCTAGTTTCTAGAAACACAGAACCCAGGTCTGACTGTAAGAAGGATGAGATAGGGGGCAGAGAGTCCACATTGTGGCATATTTGCACTGTGGAACAACACAAAACAAAGCACCACCCCAAAAAGTGACCAAGTTCTTTTCAAAACTAATATGCAATCAAGAGTTTGAGAAATTGGGCCCGGAGAGATAGCACAGCAGTGTATGTCTTGCAAGCAGCCGATCCAGGACCTAAGCTGGTTGGTTCGAATCCCGGTGTCCCATATGGTCCCCCCTGCCTGCCAGGAGCTATTTCTGAGCAGACAGCCAGGAGTAACCCCTGAGCGCCGCTGGGTGTGGCCCAAAAACCAAAAAAAAAAAAGAGTTTGAGAAATTGGCACAACTAATGAGGCTCTGATTATATAGCAACTAAATATTGGACAAAATCCTGAAACAGGAGTTGGAGCAATACAGCAGGTATAAGGCTTGCCTTTCACATGGCCAGTCCAAGTTTAATTCCCAAAATGGTCCTTTAAGTACTGCCTGGAGTAATTTCTGAGCACAGGACCAGGACTAAGCCTTAAGTACAACCAGGTGTGGCTCAAAAACAAAACAAAACAAAACAGCCTAAAACAGTAAAAGGACTTTAGGTAAGAAGTTAGAAAATAAGAGAAAAATATGAGTCTTAGTTAATAATAATGTATCTGTTCATTAATTATAACAAATGTGTCACATGATTAATAAAAGGAGAAAGTGAAGTGTAGGAGATTCTTAAGAGTACTTCATATTAATTCTATAATGTCTTCGTAAATATACAAATATTAAAATAGTTTTTATTTATTAGTTAAAATATTATTATAGTTTACATACCATGCTTACAATAGTAATGTTTATGGCTCTAGTTTACAAAATTACTGCACCCCACCAGCCCCAAAGTACCTGAGACCTTCTACCACTGTCCCTATGTCCCCTCTAGTGCCCCTCTTTGCTCCCCATTCCTCTCTCCACTCCTGGTATTCTCAGTGCCGTAATAAGGCCAAGTGTTTGTCATCATTCAATATGGTTTATGCCCTTGTTTTGGTTCTCTACATACCACAGATGTGTGAGAGCCACAGTTATTTTTGAAAAGCATTAACCAGAGCAGGAGAGTGTACAGGGATAGGTACCATGCCTGTTCCAACCCCAATTTGAATCCCAGAGCACCACATATGGTTTCCTAAGCACTTCCAGAGGACACTCCTGAGCACACAGCCAGGAATATTGCTTGAGCTCCTATAGGTGTAGCTTAAAAACCCAAAAATACCCGCTCCCTGAAAATAGTTCAGGCCAGAGACAAAATGATTCTCAACTACAAGGATGGTTTCCAGTATCAATACATATGCTAAGTGCAGTCTCAGTAGCTGTTTAGGACCCCTTGTGCCACAAAAGAGCATACAGTTTCTGTTGTACCAGAACCAAGGGTGGATAGTGTCCTCTCCCCATCTTCATGCCACCTCCTGCCCAGCAATCATAACAACAACAATAATAACAACGATGAGAAGAAAAGCATATCATTCTATAAGTTAAAACAGGAAATTCTCCATCTCTGAGACCATCTAGACACCCTTGGCACACAGCTCATAGCACATGTTGAAGAAAGATAAAATGATAAAATTCTTGGGAGCATGCTTTTTTATTTTTGTCTGACACAAATGTGTCTACCCACCTATTTGTGTAGGAATTTTTCCATCTACTGTTTTGGAAGTTCAAAACGTGTCGCTAACAGATTAGTTAAATATTTGAAGTAATTAATAGAGGAGTTAAATATTTGAAGCATCCAGGAGGAGCCAGCACCCGAGGGAAGCCTACTTGGGCATCAGCCAAGGCTGGCTGTGCTATGTGCGATGCTGGCATGGAAAAGCTATGCCAGAGCTGGGCAGCCCAGCCAGGGGCATGCATCCAGGAGGGACTCGAGTAAGAAATGTAAACCTGATCCATTTCATGCTGGAGCTTTTTCTGGCTTGGATGTGCCCAAAAAAATCAGTGCCAGTGGAATTTTGTTCTTTTCCTCTAGGCTGAAATCTGTCTCCTGTTGCCTTCATAGGAAAAAAAAAAAAAAAAGCTGCTACTTCTCCATCTGTTCAGAGCTCTGAGCAGCCTTCACTTCTCCAGAGAGCATTCATTAGAATAGTAGAAAAGAGAGAAAAAACACTTCTGGCACTTTAATTTTCTTTTGGTTTAAGGACCTCACTCAGTGCTCAGGGGCTATTCCTGATTGTGCTCAGGGATCACTCCTAACAAGGGTGACCATATGGGATGCTTCACCTTAAACTTGGGTCTCTAGTATGCAAGGCAAGCTCTCTTCCTGCTGTACTATCTCTCCATTTTTTATTTTTCTAAGGTGAGTAGTTCCTTTACGCTGGTGGAAAAACCTATGCTGAACTATTGAACTAAATTCTCTGGAGAATTCCAAGAGCTAAGAGACTAAAATTCTAGGTTGGAGTCATAGTCATCTATCTCTCTTCACATTTTGCTCATTTCCCTTCAAGTGAAAGGTAAAACACAGACTGCCCACCTGTGTCATGACCCAGTGAACACATATTTTGCTGAGCCCAAGCATTAAGAGTAACCTGAATGCTAGTCTTGGGAGTGTTCTTGAGGAATGACTAAGATCTTCCTCCCAAAGCACTTTGAAAAGTGTGTGTAACCACACATTTTAAGGTTTGCACCTTAATAATCTTTATACCTGAGGGTCCAAAGCAATAGTACTACAGGTAGGGTGTTTGCTTTGCACATAGCAGACCCGGATTCGATCCCCAGCATCCTACCTGGTACCCCGAGTCAGTCAGAAGTAAGCCTTGAGCACCTGGGAGTGGCCCAAAATAAACAAGTTTACACTTTAAATCACTATCCAAAAATGCAAAAAAAAATTTTTTTTGGGGGGGTCACACCTGGTGGCGCTCAGGGGTTACTCCTGGCTATATGCTCTGAAATCTCTCGGGCCAGAGAGAGCGCATAAAGATAGGGTGTAGGCCTTGTATGCAGAAGGATGGTGGTTCGAATCCCAGCATTCCATATTGTCCCCCGAGCCTGCCAAGAGTGATTTCTGAGCGTAGAGCCAGGAGTAATCCCTGAGCGCTGCCAAGTGTGACCCAAAAACCAAAAAAAAAAAAAAAAAAAATTGCTTACAGCTCGGGGGACCATATGGGACACCAGGAATTGAACCCAGGTATATCCTGGTCAGCAGTGTGCAAGGCAATGCCCTACCACTGTGCTACCACTCAGGCCCCACCAAAAATGCAACTATAAGTGCCCTGAATGCCTTGATGGGTTTGTTTTGTTTGTGCTCAGGGCTTATTTCTGACTCTGTGCTCGAATCACCCTTGGCATTGCTCAGGGAAACATGTTCACTAGGTTGACTGTCTACAAAGCAAGAGCCTTTCCCTCAATATTATCTTTCTGGTCCCATCTTGAGGTTTAAGGTAAAACGGCTGAGCAGAGATGTGCTTCAGTTGGTTAAGAATATGCCTGATTAAAAAAAAGAAGAATATGCCTAATATGGTGAGACCCTGGGATTGATCTTTGGTACCAAGTAACCCCCAAGCACTGCTAGTTGAGGTCCAGGGGTCCTCAGCAACAACAGGTATGGCTCCACAGAAAGTAATTAACAAACAACATATGCAAAGATTAGTGTAAAGTAAAATTGCTTTAATGAGAATATGTGACATCTGCACCATTGTGGTCAGAGGGACCAGGATACTGCACTAGAATAATTCATGCTGAGATGCAAAAATCAGCTGTGATGAGTGACTTTCCCTGTAGCACTCTGTTTAATCCTTATGCTTGAAATCCTCAACTAATGCCCCTCCAAACTTGGTGATCAAAACATATGAATACATTGAACTTGGAAACAAGGTTCTTCTCAATCACCTTCACAGATTGTAGGACAAAATGGAGCGAAAGAGCGCATTTAAGAGCGTTCTTAAATGTAAAATGCGAAATTTCACAGGCAGGTCAACGACTTTCGTGGGAAATTTTAGGAATTTTCCATGTGGTACTCTGTAAAATTCCTTACCTAAATCAGTAGAATACAATAGAAAATTTTAGAATATGGCCCAGAAACCACTGGAGAATACTAAAGATTTGAATTCCCCAATGTGGAAATCAAAATTATAATCAAACGAGGTGTTGGGCTGGAATGTGGCTCTGTGGTAGAGTTTATGCCTCACATGTGTGAAACCCGGGTTTGACCCATGGCACCATACACAGAAAAAATAAAGGTTATCTTTTCTTCTCTCATGCTTTCAGGAAGTGTGTTGAAATTTTCCAGAGGCTAGAAATGATGAAGTCATTAGCTCAATTAGCTACTGATGTGCAAGCATGTGTATTCTTGCATCTAGCAGTTTAATTTCTAATTCAAAATTTCTCAATAGATGCAGTTCTCATAAACAAAAACTGCTGGGCTCTCATCTCTTAAGGCTTAAAGAAATGCTGACAGCAAATCATTTGGTAACTGATGTTCCATAATGACTCTAGTTATGTCAAAGAGGAGCCTTAAAAGTGTGAGAACTGGAGTTTGAACCCCAGTGTAGCTCACTTGAATTACTATGCCCCTGTTGTTCAGGCTCTGGGACCACTGGCACCACAGTGGTATGTGAGGTCTCTGGAGCACTGCAGTGAAGGATGTGTGAGCACTGGCACAACAGGGGGATGACCCCTTAGAGCAACATCTGGGCTTGTCAGCTGGAGACCACAGTCAGGCCTGGGAGATTCACATCCCTGCTACACACACGGTGAAAGTAACACATTTGGCCTTCAAGGACATTAACTCTCATAGGAGATACCACTGACACTGAAATCACTTGCAAATCTGGACTTCTATTTAAAAAGTTCAACTCTGGCCCAGGCATAAGATACAGGAAATTTCTATGCAACTGCTAGTTATGTATCTAAGAACATAAATGTCAAAAAGGAAATAAATAATAAAATTTAGTTTTACCAACTAAGCTGGTTATTTGACCTCAGTTAATCTTATCAAAAGCCTTGAGAACAAAGTACACTATCACACTAATGAGCAGCTGTGAGGGGATGTGTGTGTGAGGGAATAGCTAGCTGACATAGAACAGGGGTGTGGATTGAATTCACCCAGACCCTTATTCACTTAGAAGTCACTTGGAAGACCAGGGAACCTATGGTCCTTAATCCTGTGAGGTTTATCAAGGCACAATAAAGCTGATTATGGGCCCGGAGAGATAGCACGGCGTTTGCCTTGCAAGCAGCTGATCCAGGACCAAAGGTGGTTGGTTCGAATCCTGGTGTCCCATATGGTCCCCCGTGCCTGCCAGGAGATATTTCTAAGCAGACAGCCAGGAGTAACCCCTGAGCACCGCCAGGTGTGACCCAAAAACCAAAATAAATAAATAAATAAAATAAAATAAAAAATTAAAATAAAGCTGATTATCCAGGGGCCATTTTTCATGGTGAGGAGAAACTCAAGTTCCTCTCTGGGACTCTCCAAAGTGCATACAGTCTTGGGAAAAGGGTCTGTAGCAAATTCTCTGCCACAAGGCTCCCCACTGCATTTCCAGCAGTCACCAAACACCTACTTATTATTGCTCTCTCCAGGAGCTCAGATATTCCCGAGGCCAAACAGATGCCAACTGAGACAGGAAGAAGCTTGTTCTAGTTGGTTCACTAGACAGGCGCTTGATGGCATTGCTCGATGGAGTCAGCTATTCATGTACACATACATTATGTTTTTCCATTACAGTGCTGGCCTTGAAACTAGAAACTCACTCAAAGCACAGATGAAAAGCCAACTCTTTCTGCCTCTCCTGTTCTTCCTTGCAACAAACAACCCAGTGTCACCTACTGGAAGAGAATATGTTTTGCTGTCCAAATCCTTGTGGAGAAAATCAGCTACTCCCCCAAATTCCCCCAGGTGTCCCTGGCACCCAAGCCCCAAGGAGAGTTACAGGGCCACCTCTGGGCCTTTAATCTCATGACACATCTCTAACTATTGGTACATTTCAGAACCTCTCTAATGTAAAACATTTCTAATTGTGATTCTGTAGTTGACAATGTTACTAAATACTGATTTCTCATGAACACAATTTCAATACCACATACATCACCAGTGTACCTCCCTCTGTCTCCCAAGGACCCCAACACTCCACACTGTCTCCCAACTCGGTGTGTGTGAATCAGTTCTTTCATTATGTTTCTTTTGGACCTTCGTTGGTATCTTCCTGCTATTCTTAAGTCCCACATAGGAGAGAGATCATTCTGTATCTACTCCCTTCCTTCAGACCCCACTAAGCATTATATCCTCTACTTCTACCCATGTCGCTGAAAATTGCATGATTTTGTTCATTCATAGAGCTGCACTGTATCACACCCTTTAGCTTGGCCCTTTGCTGATATACAAAATGTCTCAGCCTGGGGCCAGAGTGGTGCACACGCTAACCTAGGACGGACTGTGGTTCGATCCCTCACATCCCATATGGTTTCCCAAGCCAGGGGCAATTCTGAGTATATAGCTAGGAATAATTCCTGAGCATCACTGGGTGTGGCCCAAAAAAAAAACAAAAACAAAAACAAAAAAAAAAAACAGTCTCAGTCACAAGGTCCAAAAGAACATTCAGTAACATTTCCTAAAAGCATTTCCTAAAAGGAAGGACCATCACAAATGCTGAGGAAGCAATTTCTCAGAAGACAGTTAGGACAATTATTTGAGTTCTGGACTAAGCGAATGGTTCTTTCACATACCTGCCAGCCCTTCATCTTTCCACTCAAAGAGGGAACAGGAGAATACCCTTGTCTACAATGGGAAGCTCATTTTCTCGGGACTCACTCTTTGCCCAGCATTTATTCATTCAATCAATATTTATGGAGTGCTTACTATGTGCCATTTTGCCAGACACTGGAGGTACAGCCAAGAATCAGCCAGCTAGCCAGCATCCCTGCCCTAGCAGAACTCACGGCTTGTGAAGGGAAGTGTGCAGGAAATAATAATCATAATTGACATCAAAGGCTTCTTCTTCTGCTCTATATTTTAGAACTCAATTTTATCTGTGACAAAACTAAAAGTACATATAAACAAGACAACTAATTTTTTTTAGAATCACTTTTTTTCCCTTTAATTTATCTTAATTTCTGGGCCTGAGTGATAGCACAGTGGTAGGGCATTTGTCTGCATGTGGCCGACCTGGAACAGTCCCAGGTTTGATCCCCAGCCTCCCAATATGATCCTCCAAGTCGCCAGGTGTGACTTCTGAGTGCAGAGTCAGGAGTAACCCCTGAGTGCCACTGGGTGTGACTCCAAAACCAATAAACAACAACAACAACAACAACAACAACAACAATAATAATAATTTATCTTAATTTCTAAGATCACACCTAGGCAAGTAAAGAATCAAGCCTAAAGCACAGTCATGGTCTTATGGCAAGTCTTTAGCCTTTACAAAATCAGAACAGTGAGAATGTTCACAGTCAGAATCACTTTTGATTTACAAGAAGTTGCAGAAGTAGTATGGAGTTCCTGTTCTATCCCTTACCCAGCTTCCTTGAGTGGATGGAACTTAAACAATCATGGTACATTATCCAGTAGGTGATTGGTACCAGGAAAAAGACTTTGGTACAATTCTATCATCCCAAATGCAGACTCTATGTTCCAGGTTTCTTTTTAACTTAATTTGGAGGTACATGGAGAGCATCTAGTTTATTTAGTGGGGTTTTACCATAGGCACAGATTTGTAGATATAGGCACAGAACTGTCATATCACTGAAAGAGATTAATTTTTTTAGGACAACCTGGTCCTAATCTTATTCCTGATAAAGGCTGATGTGTTCACTGGCATTGTAATTTGGTGACTCTGACTCAGAATGTTTACCAAGAGAATCATAAGGCATGTAACCTTTGAGATTGATTTTCTTGATTCAGAATAACAAAGTGCTTCTTTACTCACATCTCTTCCTGACTGCTCTGACATCACAGGGTAAATAAGCCTGTTAACAGAAGGGAAAAGTGTATGACCTTCCTGTTCACAATAGGCTTGCTCAAAGCCTACTCAAAGCCGACAATTACGGCTTTTTAAACCATGTCCCTACTTAGCATTCTCCAAGAAATGATTGGAAAGTTTCATGGGAGGGCACTGGAAGACAGAATGGCATCATCCTGCAAAAGCTCATGGCTTGACATTAGTATACTATGTTCTACTCAGTCACAAAGTCCCCAAATATGTCTTGGGTCAAACCATTCTCAACACCTAGTGCCCCAAACAGGAACTTTAAGGAAAGACTCAAATACGGTATAGAAATGAAATGTGTCTCCAAAATACAAAACCGTAACAATCTTTCCAAAAGCATACAAATGTTAAGCTTTTTTAGAAAACCAGGGAAGTGGGAACAATTTCCAATGAGTTTTATGAAATTAACAATACAGTCATGTCAGAAATGGAACTGCGGCCAATTTTTCTCATGCACATTGTATAATAAACACTTTGGCTGGCTTTGTCCCCTTCTATTTCCTGAGTAATGGTACTAACTTTGCTATATAAACAGGGTGACTCATGGCAAGACCCAGAGATGACTTCAGAATGGGGACAGGTTAGGGGGAGGGCCAGCCCTGTGAATAGAGGGTTAGTTTTTAGCCCTATGGTATTAACCCCTGCTTATAACCCCCATTTTGGGGAGATGTCAGGAGTTCAGATGTCAGTGGTCTGTGTGCTCAAAGCACAGATCAGTGATTTAAGCAGTCACTCCCAAACCTCATTCTTTTGCAACAAAACTGTAATTGTTAAATATAATAATTTTTGTTTTATTTTGCTTTTTGTTTTTGGATCATACCTGGTGATGCTTAGGGGTTCCTCCTGGCTATGCACTCAGAATCTCCTCTGGCTTGGTGGACCATATGGGATGCTAAGGGGATCGAACCGTGGTCCATCCTAGGTCAGCCGCATGCAAGGCAAACACCCTACTGCTGTGTTACTGCTCCGGCCCCAAATATAATGAATTTTTCCTAGTGACTTCTAGCATATTCTGATCTGGTTAGAGTCACAAAAATGTTCAAATTTATAGGCAGTCGATTAGAAGTGCAGAGGATCAGAGCTCCCCATCTCTCCACCCCCAAGACTTTGGATGGTGTCAGAAGTTGTACACTTTCTTCTTAACTTGTGTGTTTTGCATAATCTCTGGGTAGTTAGCATCAGACTTGAACTGCAGTATATTGGATAATAAATCCCATATTGAGGTTGAAGCAGAATAAACAAATCCCAAATTCATTAACTAAATTATCAATAAATCAAATCCACTGTCATGGTCACGTTCTTTAGTTCAAGACTGCAAAATTATCTTCACATTTGAAAATCAAGCCAACATGTTTTGCCATACTAAAAAAAATTAAAGGAGGGAGCCGGAGAGATGGCATGGAGGTAGAGCAATTGCCTTGCATGCAAAAGAATGGTGGTTCAAATCCCGGCATCCCATATGGTCCCCTGAGCCTACCAGAAGCGATTTCTGAGCACATAGCCAGGAGTAACCCCTGAGCACTGCCAAGTATGGCCAAAAAAAAAAAAGAAAGAAAAAGAAAAAGAAAAAAGAAAAGAAAATAAATTAAAGGAGAAAACTTATTTGGTCATCACAGATGATATAGAAAATGAATTTAAAAAATTTGAGCCCCATCATAATAAAATCTAAAAATGGAACTGGAAAGGTGCTTGCCTGGGATATGGTCAACTAGTATTTGACCTGACATATGGCAGAAAAAAATCATACTCAACCTAATGAAGGGCTTTATAAACCCCAAGGCTTAATTTTATTTGATATGTCTAATGTTACGGCTGGGAATTGTAACCATATCTTATCACTTTGATTTGTCACTGTACTGTACATCCAGGCCAGCAAAATATAGAAAATATAGAAAGATTAGGGACTTGAGAGATAGCATGGAGGTAGGGTGTTTTTGCCTTGCATGCAGAAGGACAGTGGTTCAAATCCTGGCATCCCATATGGTCCCCTGTTCCTGCCAGGAGTGATTTCTGAGAGTAGAGCCAGGAGTAACCCCTGAGCGCTGCCAGGTGTGACCCCCCCCCAAAATAAACCAAAAAATAAACAAACAAAAAAAGACAAAGATTACACCCAAGTCCAACAGCCATAGCTCATAAACCAGTTCCATAGACTCATTGTACTCTTGAAAAAGATGCAAGTTAATCTGTGAAAAGTCATGGTACACTGGTCTTACAGCTGAAAACTCTGGAGCACTGTCTCTGCCCTAACAAGCCTTGGGAACTACACCTACACCCCACAATTGCCACGAATGGCCCAACTTCACTGCTTTACAACTAATCTAGGCAAAGACACTAACACTGAAAAACCCTCCAGGTATGTCAGTTTGGAGGCTAAAACTCTGAGATCTTGTCCAAATGAGGGAGTAAAGACAGCCTCCCCCAACCAAGCCTTTGGACTTCCAAAAGCCCTGGCAGCTACACCCATGTCCCACAGCTGCCACCTGTTGTAAATCAGCCCCTGAAGAGGTTGACTGATGGAGGGATGGAGGATGAGGTCTTTCCCCTCCAGCTCCGAGCACGTGTCTGCCACCCTGTCTATCCAACGTTCTGAGGTGAAACACCAAGTAAACAGCTCGCAGACAGTCAGGCTTGTGGAAATATTAGCTGTATTCGGTGGACAAGACTGAAGTCCAAAGACTCAGCATCAGTTCCAGCAAAAAGCCTCTCGCCTTCCACAGACCCTTGTTTTTATCCCCCAGAATCAGGTACCACCCAATAGTGGGATCAGATAGCACCCAATGGTGGAAGCAGAATCAGGTACCACCCTAGGGTGGGGGCAGAATGCCAGGCCACACCCTAGGGTAGGGCACAATCACCGATCAGGGTAGGGTCATAATAATCCCCTAAAATATTTACATACACAACAATTCCCCCATTTGTTTTTAGTAAACAAACAACATTGTCACAATTATTAAAGGAAAAACTAGTCAATAATAAAAGAGCAGCTGTTTGCATAAGTGCATCACAGGAAAATGTAAAGAAAAACTTCTAACCTAAACACAGGGTGTCTAAAACCAGAAACATGTATCACCCAATGGTGGGATCAAATACCACCCAATGGTGGAAGCAGAATCAGGTACCACCTTAGGGTGGGGGCAGAATGCCAGGTCACACCCTAGGGTAGGGTATAATCACCCATCAGGGTAGGGTCAGTAACATAATAATCCCCTAAAATATTTACATACACAACAGCTACCTATCATGTCAGTTCATTGGCTCAGCTCTATAGATCCTGGAATTTCCAGTGCATGTGGTGGCATATGTGGTTGAATGAAGCCTCCAAATTCCTCAATACTGACACCCCAGTAAGAACACATCAAATTAAATGGGAAAGTAACATAGAAGCCACCAAGCTAAATCAATAGCACAAAGTACTCAACTAGAACAAACAGCTTAGTAAAACAATGACCCCATTGCAAGACATATCAATTTTCACACATTTTCTTTTAATTTTTTTCTCAATAACTCAATTACCATTTAGTTGTCACAAGCAATATAAAGTAAATTATTTTGAGGCAGGTGAGAAACTGGAAGCAATGGTGGTGGGCTGTTACAATGGTTGTGCAATTAGTGTTAGAAATCTGAATGCCAGAAATAGCTGCATTATGAACAATACTGTACATTGTAGTGTTTAAGTAAAAGTAATACAATCTTTTAAAGGATGATAAAGAGGACTGGAGAGGTAGTACAGCAGGTAGAATGCTTGCATTTTAAACCCTGGCTCCACATAAAGTACCCTAAGCACTGTCAGGAGTGAGTGAGCATTAAGCATAGCTCGATGTGTCCCATCCCTCCAAAAAATACCCAAAAGAGTAAGAACTGAAAAGGTAGGTGGGTCCCTTGAAGGAGTTTATTGGTTTTCCTAGGCTTTCCCCATATTTCCCTCCCGGCTCCAAAGGGAGGGTCTGGGGCTGGGGGCTCTGACCTTCCAACCTTCAAATCGGGAAGGATCTCCTTCCTTCCTGGGAACTGGGAGGTTCAGCCAGAACGGCGTTTGGCAGCCCTCCGCCATGCCAAGGGCCTCTTTAACTGGGCCTAGGAAGGGGTGCAGGACATGGGTCACCCCAGCACCCTTCTACCTCCTTCCTCCAGTGCTCCAGGGCTTTTCCTGGCCACATGGCTGGGCAAGCCAGTGAGGTGGGTCCCTTGGAGGAATGTATTGGTTTTCCTAGGCTTTCCCCATTTCCCTCCCAGCTCCAAAGGGAGGGTCCGGGGGTGGGGGTTCTGACCTTCCGGCCTTCTAGCTCGAGAAGGATCACCTTCTTAAACCTGTGCATTGTGAAACCACGAGGGGGGCAAACATTATGACAAATATATGGATATCATCGTGTTTCATTGCTTGTCATTATCTGAACGCCGTCCAGGAGCTCGTTTTATTCCTTTACTCCCTCACTCCCATCTCTTGTTACCCCACATTTAACCATTTTTCTGTACTAATGATTTTTGTTTTGGCCAAGGTGGATTACATATCTTTCACAGTACTTTTTGAGTGGAGTCTGAAGCTTCAGCAGGCAATGCGTCACGGCAAGGTTTCATGCTGTAGGCTTTTTGGCCAAAATAAGGTGAAGATGCAGCCTCAGCTGCCCCCACAGCTTTCTCTCTCCTTCCTCCCCGTCCCCAGGGTTGTTCCTGGACACCTGCTCAGGGTCCCAGCAAGTGGGTTCCGGTGAGGTGCAATTTAAAAGAGACCCCAGGCTTCCTTGCTCCTGCAAGGGGCTGGGAGGGGACTGGTGAACTTTGAACTTCCAGCAATTAGGAAGCAAACACCTCTCGGGGAGTCGGAAGCTTCAGCAGGCAACAAGGGGAGGACATGACTCTATGTTCTTTTCACTTGTCCAAATCACAGACCAAAGTGGTGTCTAGGAAATACCCTCCTCCCTCTTGACTATTTCTAAAACACAAAAGGGACACGTGTATCTCCTTTGTATATCTCAGATGTATTCCCTTAACATCTATAACTCTTCTCGAACATCCTCATATACTGACAATTTTGCCCACTGGATTTGTTATTTGATTGTTTGATTTTCCCCCTTTGAGATCTGTTTTATAAGCAATACTGGTAGAAGAGTATCTCTGTATAGATTTCATGTTTGAACCCAGTTACGGGGAATGTTGGATTTTATTCGTCGGCCCCCAGATGCACCAACAATATCTTGTGGCATTGCTCCTCTTTTGCATAGGCACATTAAAATGGGAAAATAATACATATGCAAACAAGTTCTTATCTAATAGAGATGGGAACGCAAATTTGGTAATGTAATTAGGCCTTTTACCCTGAACATTGGCATGATTTGGCTTAGGCCTCAGAAGAATGGGCATAGTCCACACACACCTGAACAATAGATACCATCTATGGAAACAACCACAATTGTCTATAACATTACCAGGATCCAAGCCTCTAACAGGGAAGACCTACCACTGCTTTGGCATTGACTTACTCCAAAGAGTGCTCCCAACACCCAGACGACTCAGCAACAGTCTGCATGCAGGGCAGATCACTCCGCATTTAATGGTATGCTGAAACTAGAGGATGCTCCACATCAGCCTGACATCGATGAAAGAAATGCACAGAATCCAGAGTCTTTAAATATAAGAATCTGATACCAACAATAGCTAAAGTGTGAAAAAGTTTCACTGAAATCTTGAGAATGACTCGAGTTGGACGGACTGGTATGCCTGGAACCCAGAGTCAGTCTTATACCAATAAACTTCTGGGTGAGGCCTTTTTGTAATCAGGTCAAGGATTTTTTTCCATTTTCCCCTATTTCTGGACCTATGCAAACAACAGCGATTGCCACTACCACACCTTTACTATATTTTTTTACTCTTATCCTTTAAGGAAAAAAAAATACAACTAACTGAACTTAAAAACAAATAACTGTAGTAGAATGCCCGTCTCGAATACAGGTAGGAGAAGGAAAGGGGGAGGGGGTAATGTTACACTGGTGAAGGGGGTGTTCTGGTTATGACTGTAACCCAACTATGATCATGTTAATTAAATAAAAAATATATTTAAAAAAAGAATTGAGGGGGCCGGGCAGTGGCGCTGGAGGTAAGGTGCCTGCCTTGCCTGCGCTAGCCTAGGACGGACCGTGGTTCAATCCCCCGGTGTCCCATATGGTCCCCCAAGAAGCCAGGAGCAACTTCTGAGTGCATAGCCAGGAGTAACCCCTGAGCGTCACAGGGTGTGGCCCAAAAACCAAAAAAAAAAAAAAAAAGAATTGAAAAGGTAGAGGTAAAATTGTCTTTTCTATTTGGGGGTAACACAGAAAACCCTAGTACTCTACAATAATATTTTATTAAACTGAATGATTGAATTTTGCAAGATTTTATGATGTAAGATCAGTATAAAAATCCATTTATTTCCAGAGCCAAAAAGATAGTACAGCACAAATGGCACTTGTCTTAGATGTGGCTAAAATTTGATTCGTGGCATTCCATATAGTCCCCCGAGCACCATCAGGAGTGTTTCTTGCATGCAAAATGAGTAGTAACCCCTGAGCATTATCAGGTGTGGCCACAAAAATAAAACCCACATATATATATATATATATATATATATAAGAATTTTGTGGGTTTTATTTTTGTGGCCACACCTGATAATGCTTATATATATTATTATATATTATTATATATTTATATATATTTTATATATATATTTTATTTTTGTGGCCATACCTGATAATGCTTATATATATATATATGAGATTACTCCAGGCTCTACACTCAGAAATCACTCCTGGCAGGCTCAGGGGACCATATGGGATGCCGGAATTCAAACCACTGTCCTTCTGCATGCAAGGCAAATGCCCTACCTCCATGCTATCTCTCTGGCCCCTTATTTTTTATATTTTAATAGTAACCATCCCCCAGCTTGTTTCTTTGTTTTGCTGCTGGTCCTGCCTGATCTCCCTGACATCTCTTGCCCCATTTTAAGTTTGTGTGCCTGCAGAAAGAGGGACCCTCTGTTTTCTCTCATCAAACACAGCCAGTGCTGCCTGAAGAGTTTCCCCCCAGCCTGCTTCTAAATTCCATTCCTGGTCCAAATCTTCCTGCCATCCCTCACCCCATCACAGTAAAGAGAGGTTTGTGTATCAGTAAAGAGAGGGACCCACCAGGCCATCCATCAACTCTCCTCTTCCCAAATTGTGTGGACACGGAAGACATTTCAATTTATATCGTATTTCTAGGAAGGGTGGACTTAGCACTTGTTTTTCCTAGAAAATATACAGCTCAAAACTCAGTTGAATAAACCAATGAATTAGTCTGCAATCATACTTAAATAACCTCACTTGTTTAGAAAAATAACCTCTAATGCAGATATATCTCTAGCCATCTTTTATACAATCAGTTCAATAGATCAATTTTTAAACACTTTGAGAATCCAGCATAACAACCCACAAAATGCAAAGAACAATGGAAATACTAAGAAAGACAACCGCAGTTGGGGATATGGAGAGAAATCCTGGCTAATTTCAAAATCCACCAAAACAACTGAGTTTGATAGATGAGGAACTAAAATCAACACTTAATGTTTTAGCAACCAAAATCAAAGAGTCACTAGCCTGAAAAATTAAGCAGATGAACAATTCAACTAATTCAAAAAAGAACTCTTTCAGAAGATAAAAGAATTTATACAAATGGAACTGAAGTAACTAGAAAACATGTTAGCAAGTCATAGTAGCAGAATTACACAGGTATAAAATCACATAAACAAATAGACAAATTGCAAGTCATCATTGATAAAGAAGTAAAAAAAAGAGAGACAAAACAATAAAAGATAATTTAGGTATTTAAAAGTACAAAAGAAATAAAGATAAAAGACATAATCTCCTAATTATAGGAATACTAGAGGGGAGGAAAACAGGCAAGTGTAAGAACAAGTAGTGAGGAAGATAATAGAGAATTTTTTCTTTTTTTTTTTTTTGTTTTTGTTTTTGTTTTTGTTTTTTGGGGTCATACCCGGCAGTGCTCAGGGGTTATTCCTGGCTCCAGGCTCAGAAATTGCTCCTGGCAGGCACAGGGGACCATATGGGGTTCCGGGATTCGAACTGATGACCTCCTGCATGAAAGGCAAACGCCTTACCTCCATGCTATCTCTCTGGCCCCGAGAATTTTTTCATTCTTTGGAAAGAGGCTGATGTACAAATCCAAGAGGCAAAAAGAGTACAAAAAAAAATAGACCCTAACTGAAAAATGGCAAGCAAACAAACAAACAAACAAACAAAAACAAAAAATAAAGAGAGAGGTGGACTCTAAAGTGGTAAAAGAGAAGAAAAACCTTAAGTATAAAGGAAAGAACATAAGAATCAAATCAGATATTCCATTTAAAACAATCCAAAATGAGTGGAATGACATATTCAAACTATTGAATGAAAGAAACTTTCAACCTAGAGTCCACTACCCAGCAAACTTTTCATTTACATGGAAGGGAGGGATAAAAACATCCTTAGACAAAAAATAACTTGCAATATTCACTCTAACCAAACTGATTCTAAATAAACTACTCAAAGATCAATTATATAAACCAAATACCCAATTGTAATAGCAACAACCCTATACAATATAAGGGCACAACAGTCCTATCAATAGTTTCCTTAAATGTCAATGGTCTAAACTCTCCCATCAAAAGACACAGAGTAGCAGGTTGGATAGGAGATAAAACCCAGCATCTGCTGCTTATAGGAAACACTCTTAAAATCTCAGGATAGACACAGGCTCAGAGTAAATGGAAGGAAAACAGTAATACAAGCCACTTGAAAACAGAAAAAAGCTGCAACAGCTATACTTGTATCAGACCAAATTGCATTCAATCTCAAGAAAGTACTTAAAGATAAAAATGGATCAGGGAAACTGTAGACCAATAAATACTAACTCTAATCAACATTTACACACCAAATTTAAATTCAGCAAAATACGTAAGGCTTTCTTACTCACAAACCTAAAGAAACATATGACAGAAACATAATAGCAGAGGAAGATTCCAATATGCCATTATCACCCTAGAGTCAAATCCACTAGGCAGAACACTAGCAAATAAGAGCCCTAAATGAGAAACTAGAAGAACTAGGACTAATGGATCTATATAGGACCTTTCACCCACAAAAAGCTGAATGCTGAATACATATTATTCTCAGTGCACATGGAATCTTTTCTAGGATAGACCGTGTTTTAGGACACAAGTCTAACTTACATAAAATCACAAATTAAATAATTATACCAAGCATCCTAAATGATGTCACAGAGATCAAGATTAATTGTAAAAAGAAGATGTGAATAAAATCTAATATCTGGAACTAAACAACATGCTGCTCAACAACAGCTGGATCAAAGAGGAATCAAGAAAGAAATAGGTTTCTTGAGATTAATGATAATGAAGAAACAAATTGTCAAAATCTATGGGACAGAGCAAAAGCAGTAATTAAAAAGAAACACATAGCAATACAGGCCTACAATAGGAAATAAAGGGAAAAAAGAAAAAGACAAAATCAACAAACTAAATGCACACCTTAAATATCTGGAAAACCAACAGCAAAAGAACCCAAACACAAGCAAAAAAAAAGAAATAATAAAAAACAGAGCAAAAATCAACAATATAAAAAAACAAAGAAAACAATACAAAGAATTGATGAGACCAGTAGCTGGTTTTTTTTTTTTTTTTTTTTTTTTTGGTTTTTGGGCCACACCCGGTAACGCTCAGGGGTTACTCCTGGCTATGCGCTCAGAAGTCGCTCCTGGCTTGGGGGACCATATGGGACACCGGGGGATAGAACCTCGGTCCGTCCAAGGCTAGCGCAGGCAAGGCAGGCACCTTACCTCTTGCGCCACCTCCCGGCCCCTGGTTTTTTTTAAATAAACAAGATAAACTGTTAGTAAGACTCACAAGGAAAAAAGGGGAAATATTCAAATAAATTGGATCAGAAATGAAAGAGGAGAGACTGCAAAAGAACCCCAAGAAATTCAAGTCATTATGAGAGCTTATTATGAAAAGCTGTGTTCTGTTAAGCTAGAGAACCTAGAATGGACAGATTTCAAAACAAAACAAAACAAAACAAAACATCTCCCAATACTGAATGAGGAGGAAGTAGAAAGCCTAAATAGGTCAATCGTAAGTAAAGTAATTAAAATATTAATGAATAAACTTCCCAAGAATAATAGTCCAGCACCACACAGGTTTACAGGTGAATTATATCTGTAAATTTCACCAAAAAAAAAAATTGACTACAACAAGTACCAGAGAAAATGCTTAAATCTTATCTAAATTGAACTTAAGAATTGACATGAGGGAAGTGAATACAATTGAAGCCATAAAAATCTCCCATTTCTTACTCATTAAACTGTCTGCAATAGAAAATATTTACCTATGGTAAATATTTATCAATGGTCCACAGGTCCTTCCTTAAGATTAAGTCAAAATACGTGTCCTTTCAAAGACCTGCACATATATAATTGTAGTTGCTTTTTTCTATAATTGATAGCCAGTAGCAATGAGTATTCATCTCGGTGTTCACCAAATGAATAAACAGAGAAAACATAGCATATTCATAATACAGCACAATGAACAGTAAGATTTGAAGGACTATGGATACACACTACACAGATGATCCTCAAATCCAGCACATGAAACAGCAGAGGACTGACACAAAAGATTCTAGACTTTAAGGTGCCACTTATTTTGAAAGTGAGAACTGGAAAAACAAACTATTGACAATAGATATTGGAACAGTGTTGCCTGTGGATGTAGGAACTTAGGAAAAGAGAATCTGAAGGGACTTATCTGAGTTCAAGGCAATGTTCACTATCTTGATTGAGGTAGTGAATAACTGTCTACCATTTTTTGTTTGCTTGTTTCTTTATAGGTTATACCTAATTATGCTCAGGGCTTACTCCTAGCTCTGTGCTCAAGTATCACTCCTGGAAGGGGCCCAAGGGACCATATTGATGGACCTGGGGATGGAACCTGGTCAGCCATGTCAAGGCAAGCTCCCTACTCGATGTACTGTAACATAGACCTGGACTGTTTATTTATACCAAAACTAATGGGTCATGAAGTATGAGAGGCATGAGGAGATAATACTGGGGTTAAGGCACTTGTATTGCAAAACGTCAATGTAGGTTTGATCTTTGGCACTATATAGGGTCTTCTGAGTCCCTCCAGGAGTGATTCCTAAGCACAGATCCAAGAGTAAGCCCTGAGCACAGTTGGGTATGACTCTGTAATACCCACTAAGCCCTGAAATTGGCAGTATTTAATTTCATATCCATTTTATTTTATTACAATAAAAAATACCCATCTATACAGGACTTCAGAACAACCATCCTAGAGAAGAAGGTAGAATGCGGTTGGTTGTTTCTGTTTTTGTTTTTTTTTTTCAATGACTCTGAACAAAGATGTCACTGATTATCAACTTCTTAGAGGAATGCAAAGAATGTTCAATTAAAGGCATAAGAAAGTGAAAAACTCCTCCTGGAGCCTGTGTTAGAAAAGAGATTCCAAGGCCATTCCTCAAGGCCAGTGCTCATCAATTCTTGCCAGGAACACTCCGGGAGGATTCCTGTGAGTCAGAGGTCAGAGTCCTGATTTTGCACTGAGCAGACTCTCTAAGAAGACAGTCAAGGTAAACAAACAGGTTGATGATGACCTGTGATGACTGCAGTAAAGGCAGTGTCCTCAGGAACAAGTGACCGAGCCTAGCAAAAGGGCTGAGGAGCTGTAGAGATTGAGGGTGCCCAGGAAAGAATTCTGAAGTGATGTTGAGTCAGGCCATGAGACTAAATGCATGGGGCAGCATTCCAGACAGCAGAGGGAGGATAGCATCCTGAGACAGAAAGGAGACAAGGAGGCAGCCTGCAGAGATGCCGGCCAAGCCATGTAATAGATTCAGACAGGGGAAAGGCTGGGCTGGGTGGAGAGTGAGATGCCACCCCATCATGCCAGAACTATGGATAGGTACAGGAGGGACTGTGAGGGGGACAATGGAGCAACTTTAGGTTTCAACAGGCAGGTGAAAGATGGTCCAAAAGGAAAAGGGATTCAGGTGGGGCAAGGCTGAAGGCAAAGGGAACAGTGAGGATGCTCCTGCCTTGGTGATGGCCAGACTTGTAGGGGCATGCACAGGGCACTTTTCAGAGAGGGAAGAAATGTCTGGGGCCAGAGAGATAGCTTGAAGGTAGAGCATTTGCCTTGAATGCAGAAGGACGGTGGTTTGAATCCCGGCATCCCATATGGTCCCCCGAGCCTGCCAGGAGCGATTTCTGAGCATAGAGCCAGGAGTAATCCCTGCCCTGTGTGAACCAAAAACAAAAACAAAAAAAAACAAAAAAAAAAAAAAAAAAAAAAAAAACAACCAAAAAAAGAAAGGTTAATGTCAGGTGCTGACCTGATTTGCTGATGAATTTACTCAATGGGAAAAGAGGGCAAGGGCAGACTGGGAGGGGAATTCTGAGGTACAGTGAGTCAGGCAGAATAGTAAGACTTTCTTTGGCTGTTGGGTAGTCCACACCTGGCATTCCATCATGGATTATTTCTGGTGGTGATCAGAGGTCCATATGCATAATACAGGATGGAACCAGGATTCAGTCACATGCAAAGCAAGTTTTTTGTTTTTGTTTTTGTTTGGGTTTTGTTTTGTTTGAAGGTCAAAACTGGCGCTGCTCAGACACTATTCCTGGCTTTGCACTCAGGAATCACTCCTAGTGGGCTCAGGGGATCAAATGGGATGCCAGGAATTGAACCCGGATTAGTGACATGAACAATGCTATACTAACTCTCTGGCCCAGCAAGTGTCTTTATCTGTGTATCTGTATGTGTTATTTTGTTGTTGCTATTGTTTGTTGTTGTTATAGTTTGAACTGCACCCAGGTGTACTCAAGACTTATTTCTGCCTCTGACTTAGAGATCACTCCCGGTGGGGTTCAAGGGACCCTTATGAGGTGTCGGGGTTCAAAAACAGATTGTGCTTGCAAGGAAGCACCTTAACTGAAGTACTATTTATCTGGCTCTCAGACAAGGCAACTGTTTTCATCTCTGTACATCTCTCCAGCCCAACATTTTCACTGTTCTGACTGAGACACAAAAGTCAGCCTGGAGCTCAGAAAGCCTGGGCTGGAGATACAACGTTCAAGGCCACTGCTACACAGACAATACTGAAGTAGTGAAGTTGGAGGCTGTTGGGTGGGAAAGAGTGTCATAGAGTAAAAGGAAGTGGGACTAGGGGTTCATGATTATGGCTTAGGGAAAGAGCACCTGCTTGGAAGCAGGAGGCCATGAGTCTGAGCCATAGAATTACCCCATATTCCAAAGAAAACCCCAGTGGCACTGCTGTTATATGATTCCTAGCACCATAAATAAAGTGCTTGACTTCCAGTACTTTGCAACCAATGTATGCAATCCTAGTATGCACAGCAGCTGCCAATCATCGCAACAACAAAGGAGAGGGAAGAAGGAAAAAGCTTAAATAAAAATAGTACATTTAGAAAAACAAACATATGGGCCAAGGAGCTAGTGGCAAAGCATATTGCCCATATGTGTGAGGCCTGGGTTTAATCCTGGAATCTGAGTCCCCCCTCCCCAAAGCCCTGCTGGGTGACACCCTTGCAGAGTATGAATCAAGGCTCCTCCTATCAGAATGATGTTGTGTACAGCTGTGACTTACCCTGAACAGTGAGAACCGAGGGGGATTTTTCAGGCCATTCATTTATCCGCTTGCTGTTCTGAACCCAAAAAATGTTGATGGGCTCAGGTGGGCCCTCTGCCTGGCACGTTAGGTTGAAGGCTGTGTTTTTGGAGACATTCAAGCTCTGGGGCTGGCGAATAAAATATGGAAGTCCTGCAGGGAAACAGCCGAGTGAAAGGATGGTTAAGATCTGCAGCCTAGGCAAAGCCCCCAGGGGAGAGGAAAATGTACTGAAATTTGGCGACAGATTGTTTTTATTTTGCTCAGTTTAGTTAAAGATCACAATTGATGTTGCAGGAGGCTAGTTGGGGCTTAGATCACTGCATTATTTGCCATGCAGTGCTGGGATACACTGCTGGGCTTCTGCATGTAAAGCATGAACTTAGCCCTCTGGGCCACCTCCACAGTCCCAGGTATTTTAATATATGATCTCAGACCTAAAATGGTCAATTTATACGTCCTGAAAGCCAAGTGCAAAAAACAAATAATTCCTACCAGTCAGGTAAGAAAAAAACAGATAATTCCTGCCAATCTAGCTCCAGCTGGCATTCCTGGGCACCCCCCATCATAGGCTCTGGAAAGACTCAGAACTGGGTGTGACCCAAAAACCAAAAAAAAAAAAAAAAAAAAAGAACTGGTTCCACCTGACAGGAGACTTGATGGTTTCCAAATCAAGGTGGTTTTTTTTTTTTTTTTTTTTTTTTTTTTTTTTTTTTACAAAACCTGCTTTAGGCTGGCAATTTTCCAGTCTAAATACTGGAAAATACAAAACAAACATGGAGTGAGAGACAAAGCCACTGAATGGGTCTGCTGATGTCTCTAGAAAAATGGATGATGTGTGAGACTTTCAGGCTGCAGAGGGTGAGTATTTTTATCTGTGCATTGTACAGTGGGGCAAAGTTCAAGCTCATAAAAGCAATGTTGAGAGTCACTCGATTACCATCTTGATTTCCCCTATAATTCTGGAATCAAGGCCATTCAGGAAAGAACACTAAGATAACCCAAAACCAGTCAACACTTATTTGGGGCAGTTGCCAAAAAATTTAACAGGTTTAAATTTTAACATTTAACTAATTATCCTTAGGTATTCAAGTTGTATTCTTTGGGGACTGGTGACTTTTAGGCAGATCATAGCTGGAATAATGTATAATTATCCTTTTTTTTTCTCTTTCAAGGTGTTTAGTTTCATTTTTTGCTTTTTTGACTCATTGAAACCAAAGGGGTTTGCTAGGATTCTAAAAAGTTAAACAACTCCTCAAAATACTCAAAGTATTTTTCCCAGGTGATTGTTCCCAACTCCTGCTGATGGTATGGAAAAACTGAGGTTTTACCTGTCCAGCTTAGAGGAGCCCCTGCAACGTTTATAAATATTTTTGGGGTGAGGGATGGGAATTGGGGTAAAGGGAAGAAGGATGAGGGTGTCTACCTCTGCATGTGAACCAAATACTATGCATATTAGGTTCAAGAGTTTGCAGAGAATACACACCAAGCTCAGGGAGACAGTATAACTAGTAAATGCTTGACTTGCACATGGCCTACCTGGGTTTGATCTGCGTAGAGTTCCCTGAATCCCACCAGAAATGACCCCTGACCACAGAAGCAGGGGTAAACCCTGAACATAGCCAGCTGTAGTCCCAATAAGAGAATACATAGCAGAGAAGCCTTTTCATGGGAGATGCTTCTAGCTGAACTTCTCTGAAAAGCTGTCTGGATCAAGGAGGGTCAGGAGAAAGAAAAAACATGTGCTTGGACAGTTTTACTTTCTAGAGACTTCCAAGAGGAGGGACAAAGGAACCACAGGAAGTTATTTCCTGCCTGAATCCTGGTGATTCGAAGGACATTTTCAGTACCCACTAGGGTGACAATCCAGGTGTTTTGTCCTGGAAGCCTTTCTTGGCATGCCTGCCAATACAGACTCAACCTGCCAAGTTCACAGTCTTGGTTGACCTGGTCTGGCTCAGCTCATAGGCTCCACTAAAGTTCAGTTGCCTTGAGGCACAAATGTCCTTGCCTAGTACCCCTCTTCTCCCCTTCACCAAGTCCTATCTTGTCATTCATGCACCAAATTGTGTGCCTGATAATTTGATTCCCAGACTGAAAAGTTTCCCAGAAAACTGCTGGGTCAGCTCCAGATGCCTCCCAACCTCCTGTTTTCACAGGACTCAGAGGCTAGACAAGAAAGAGTACTGAATATACTGAATAATAACAAATCTCTATCTCACAGATAAGTGCTACCTGGTGCCAGCTCTGAGAACAAAGTAATGAAATGCTCCTCTGTAAGAGCCCTCACTCTTTTTTTGGTAAATAACCTGAATACAAGAAAATACTAATAGATCAGAGCTAAAACTTTGGGTTGAGTTCATTTCATTATTACAGAATTCTACAAAGAGGAGCCCCTCCTTACAATACTTCCATGCTTATGAAACTGCAGGGTTCATACACAGAATTATAAACAGACACAACAAACTAGGAAGAGATTACAGGAAGTAATTCAGAAAAGCCTGTGGTGGGGAGGGAGAGATAGTTCAGCGGGTAGGGGTTTTGCCTTGCCTGCAGCAGACTTAGGTTTTACCCAAGAGTAAGCCCTGAATGAACAGTCAGGAATAAACCCTGAGCACAGTTGGGTGTGGACCCCAAATTTAAAATCCTGTAGCAATTGCACACTCTGGGCTTTGGGCTTACCTTGTACCTCGATGTAGATGGGGTCAGACACAATTTCTTCATCATTTATTTTCATCTTACAGACATAGGATCCATTGTCTGGACGCTCCACTTTGGCTATACTTTAGAGAAAAAACACATGATATTTAGAGTGGTATACTTAAAATCCTCTAAAGCAACAGAACATTCTTCAACTTCTTGGTTATAGATTAAGATGTCAATCTTTCTTTGTGGGTGGTTTTTTTTTTGTTGTTGTTGTTGTTTGGGGGGGGCCACACTGGAAGTGTTCAAGGCTTACTCTTGGCTCTGTGCTTAGGGATCACTACTGGTAGGGCTCTAGGGAACCTAATGATGCCAGGAACTTGAAACCAGACAGTGATAAGCATGCAAAGGCAAACAAATTACTCTATCTAGTGTTCTATCTCTCCAACCCCAAGATAACTAATCTATGTCAGCATTCATCAGGATTGGTAGTCCAATGGTTGAATATTTCAACTCTAGATGTTTCAATGAAGGCACCTTCAAATGTGAGTAACATGCAAATAGAGTCAAATTAAAACTGATGATTTCCCTAACCTATAGGTGGCCCTCATTCAAACAGTTGAATGTTTCTGTACAGAGTCTCCTGAGAAGTGGGAATCTGCTTCCAAGTGCCTTCAACTTACAACAAGAACATCAATTCTTCCTAGGTCTCCAGTCAACAGAACTTGTTCTCTCTCTCTCTCTCACCTCTCTCTCTCTCTCTCTCTCTCTCTCTCTCTCTCTCTCTCTCTCTCTCTCTCTCACACACACACACACACACACACACACACACACACACACACACACTCTCTCACACACATTCTCTTGCCCTCTCCCCACTCTTCTCTATTCCTCTTTCCTTCCCTTTCTCTCATAATCTAAACAATGCATGTGTTCTACCTTGTCTTCATTTTTTATGGTAGACACTATTTTGGGGGGCTCAAAATTAGGACACCAGCCCCTCAAAGCACTTGTCAAGTTTGTAGTCTTATTTTAAAACTGTAATAATTAAGGATGTGTGGGCTAGTTTAGGCTCAGGGGCAACAGTAACATATCACAGACAATCTGCTGAGACTAGAACCCAATTCTATTCTCTGCACACAAAGCACTTTGCCTGGTTTTCCTTTCCATGAATTTCTCATTAAAAGGAAGGTCTAGAGCCAGAGAGACAGACAGCAGTAGGGTATTTGCCTTGTATGAGGCCAACCCAGGACAGACCTGGATTCAATTCCTGGCATCTCATATCTTCCCCCCAGCCTGCCAGAAGTGACTTCTGAGAAAAGAGTCAGACCCCTAACTGCCACAGGATGTGGCCCAAAACCCCAAACAAACAAACAAATAAATAAAGGAAAGTCTAGAAGATGGAGAGTTAGTACAGCAGGTAGGGCACTTACCTTGAATGTGACCAACTTAGTTCTATCATTGGCACTAAATATGGTTCCCCTAAGCCTGTCAGGAGTGATCCTTGAGTACAGATCTAAGAGTTAATCCTTGAGTGTCACAAAGTATGATACAAAAACAAAATTAAGAGTAAATAAATTGGGGCCGGAGAGATAGCATGGAGGTAAGGCATTTGCCTTTCATGCAGGAGTTCATCGGTTCGAATCCCGGCATCCCATATGGTCCCCCGTGCCTGCCAGGAGCAATTTCTGAGCCTGGAGCCAGGAATAACCCCTGAGCACTGCCAGCTATGGCCCAAAAACCACACACACACACACACACACACACAAAAGTAAATAAATTAAAGTCCAGTCTATCTTTGCCCTGCTGGGGATACTTCCAGTAGTTGGCCATCCCCTGAAGAGTGAACCTGAGCTCTCTGGGAGTGATTCACGGTCTCTCATGCCTAGGCCTGGCATATGCACAGGCATAAAACCTCAATTACAGATTTCCTTTCCTGGCATACCAGTTTGAGCATCATAGATAATAACAGAGGGTATGAAGGGTGGCCTGGGGACAAAGGAGCTGATACTTTCCATACATTTCCAAACTGAAGGCCGTAAACTCTGAGAAATGGGCACTGAATGAGTGAAAAAGGCTAAAGAGAGAGTTTTGGTATCCTCAGTTCTCCCATGAACACAGAGGGACTGATTTCCTCTCTGCTCATCGGATCCAAGCCAAGAAGGTCATACTGAGAGGAAAATGGAAAGAAAAACATGGAAGAGTGGGTGACTTTTTTCCCTGCATGTATCAACCCCACCCCCAATTTATTTCTCCTAAAGTAAAAGCAAACTCATCCCATAGCTTGTGAAAGGTTGAAGCTTAAAAAAGATAGAAAAGGGGCAGGGTCTGAGCAGCCAACCAGGTCCACAGGCCCCACAGACCACTGCAATGGTTTTCAGAACAAACTCACAGTAATCCTCAAACTACAGCCTGTGGGCCACATATTGCATTTGTTCCCATTTTGTTTCTTCACTTCAAAATAAGATATATGCAGTGTGCATAGAAATTTGTTCATAGTTTCTTTGTTTTTACTATAGTCTAGCCCTCCAATAGTCTGAGGGACAGTGAACTGGCTCCCTGTTTAGAAAGTTTGAGGACCACTGCGAGCCTAAAAATTTGAAGACCAGCCGGAAAGATAGCACAGAGGTAGGGCTTTTGCCTTGCAAACAGCCAATTCAGGACAGACAGTGTTTTGATTCCTGGCATCCCATATGGTCCCTTGAGCTTGCCAGAGGTGATTTCTGAGCACAGAGCCAGGAGTAACCCCTGAGTGTCATCACGTGTGGCCCAAAAACCAAAACATAAAAAATAAAAAATAAAATAAAAAATATGAGGACCAGAAAGATAGTACAGGGGAAAGGCACTGGCCATGTAGGCAGCCAACCTTGGTTCTATCCCCAGTACACCATAAGGTCTCTTGTGCCTCACCAGGTGTAATCCCTAAGAGCAGAGCCAGGAGTAAGTCCAGGGCACAGCCAGTTGTGGCCCCAAAATAGAAAAGAAACCCTCAATATTTGAAAACAACTTCACCCATCAATACAATTTTGCAGATTCTGATAGGATTCCTGTGAGAACCAGAGTAACTAAACCATAGCCCAGAACAGTGTCCAGCAGAAGAGTGCCATCACCTCTTCACTGCTCCTCAGGCCAAGAAAGGTGACCATCTTTGACCCTGAATTTCCTGCTGTGCTGACCTGAGCGGACCCCACTGACTTAAAAGTCTGCATTATCCAGCAAAGAACATACAGACCAGGAGTAGAAAAGGGGTCAAAACTCTGCAGCCACTAGTGCCAGGAAGAGAAGTGAGGAGCAACAGAGAGATGCAAGGTCTAGGTGCCTGCCAGCATTAACAAGTCCAAAGCCCTTGTCACTATCATAGCAAAGATTCTTCACAAGTAAGTCTACTTGCTTTCTGGAATCCAAGTCCTGGCCCCATGTTCAAGGCTGGTTGCAGAGTGGGGTGAAAGCTGGAGGGTTGTTCCACTGTCCCACCACAGGAAAAGACAGTCTCTGTGGGAGTGCAGCAGGGAAGCTTCATAAACCCAGAGTGGCATTCCAGGGACTCAACAACTGATTAAATCCCTGGAGTTGCAGAAAGTGCATGGTAAGGGGAGAAAGGAGCACCACTGATGAAGATGACCTGCACTTGTATTTATGGGTCTTTGCTTCCAGAGTGAGCTAGAGGCCATGGTAGGGAGAACACAGTTCTGAAATAACTCCCGAGAAAAGAATGGAGATTCCTGGGAGATATGCAATAGTAGTACAGACCTCAAGAACATATCAGGAATCAGGGTCTCTAAAGCGACCACAGGAAATTAGCTGCGTAAGGATAGGGGAAATTTGTGTTTCCAGACACGGAGATTGGGGGACAGAGGAGGATGGGTTCCTAGTTAAAATAAGGCAGAAAAAGCCTATGACAGGGGTGGGTTTAGGGGTTGGATGAGAGCTAAAAGGTCTGGGCACATGCCAACATGTATGAGGTCTGGAATGCAGCCTAGCATGATATGGGCCTCAAACATAGCTGCATACAGTTTTGGTGGCTCCAGATTTGTTAGGCCAAATCACCTTTAACCATTTCCAAGTACATGGGGATCATAGTACAATGGGGAAGATACTTGCCTCGCATGTGGCTGACCCAGGTTCAATTCCTGTTACCATACAGGTCTCTCACCAAGGCCTGTCAGTACTGACCCCTAAGTACTATACCAGGAGTAATCCCTGAACACTGCACGGTAGTGAACCCTGAGCACTGGTGGGCATTGTCTGGAAACAAAACAGAGTACTTGGGGTTCACACTGAAATCCGCGGGAATAACTCTAACCATCTCCCTTGCCCACCCCATAGCCCAATGCACTGAGGTGACCTCAGCTGCACAACTGGTGTCTGGTCGAAGTCTAGCCATCAAGGCCTCCTTTAAGACCAGAAGGAAAACGCCCTGCTTCAGTGCCTCTCCCCAGACACTTCATTGCTCCTTTCTCCATTTAAACATGACCTGCTGAGCTTGCCATCCAATAGCTCACTCGGGGAATTTTTCAGCCCCCAAACAATGAACTGCCTGTAAATATCTGCACGAGCTAGGCCGGGTTATGATCTAGAAAAATAAATGTTTACTCCCCTGTGTCAACAATGATGTCAGCGACATCACTGATGTCAGTGACAGTTCAAGTTCTCTTAGTATAAATTACCCTATCTGTCATTTCCTACTTTTGAGGAGTACTCAGCTTGGGAGCTTTGTGAAGTGGGGTTTGGGGCAATGGAAGGATGAACAAATATTACAAAGAGAAACAGGGTAGAGTGGGGCATTAACACACATTAGACCCTTCCATTAGAGCAGGGTCTGCTTGGTCTTAAATATTTTAATTTTACAAGCTGGAGATATAGTACAATGGGTAGGGCACATGCTTTGCTTGCCATCTATGGAACCCCACAATCCCCTAAGTACCACCAGAAATGATTCCTGAGTGTAGAACCAAGATTAAACCTGAGCATTGCAGGGATGTGACCCCACCCCTCAAAAAAAAAAAAAAAGACCCACTACAACTGTATATGCATGGAGGTGGGGGGGGGGTGGGAGGGGAGGGGAAGGGATGGGGGAGGTGGGAGGGGAGGGAATACTGTGAGCAAACCTTTCCTACCTAAGTGAATCTGGGAAAGAGTGGGAACAGGGTAAGATGGGGGCGGGTGTACAACTGTTTGTAGCCCAGAGCATCCTGGTCAGGGACAGCTCAACTCTGCAAGTGATGGAATATTTCAGATAAATATTCTGGCATGGCTGTCTGCTCAGAAATAGCTCCTGGCAGGCACAGGGGACCATATGGGACACCGGGATTCAAACCAACCACCTTTGGTCCTGGATCGGCTGCTTGCAAGGCAAACACCGCTGTGCTATCTCTCTGGGCCCCTCCCCTGCCATTTCTTAAGCCACTCAGCTTAGGCCTGACAGAGCAGAGCGTACTGCTGAGGTACCACTGCCCACTCCCAAATTTTCTACTCCTGCATGGATATGCATACTTCTCCTTCAGGAGGCAGCAGGACAGTTGGGGAGAGGAAGTAGAGAGGAGGAACTGGTAAATGAAAGGGCTGGTGGGGCCATCTGACTTTAAAAGCTCCTTGTCCAGGACTACATATACAGTATAGCAGAGAAAGCGCTTGCCTTGCACCTGTGTGAGCCAGGTTTGATCCCCGGTATCGCAGATGATTGCCCGCACACCACCAGTGATTCCCAAGTGCAGAGCCAGGAGTAATCTCTTAGCATGTCAGGTGTGGCCATCCCATAAAAATTACTTATTGCCCACCTGTTAGTTAGATGTCTCTCTCTTTTATGGGGAAAACTTCAATTTAGAAGAGGTTAATAAGGCCAACCATCAGCAGTGCCTGTCCCCTAATGGATCCTGCTAATATTACATGAAGGCCCTTGCTAAGATGAACACAAAAGGTCATTTTTAGGGACAAGTCTTTTGATTTAAAATCAGCAGTAACAATGACAAGAAAGTATAAAAACTAAAAAGTAAAGCTGGGATAGAGAGATAGCCCAGTAGATAAGGCACTTGCATTGTACACAGATAACCTGGGTTTGATTTCTGTTCATCTAAGTATAGATAGAGCCTGAGCAATTCCCAAAAAATTTAAAGAAATTTAAAAAAATGAAGAAAGCAAATATATACCTGAAGGAAGTGATGATTGTTGTAGTTCGATCATCGGAGTAATACTGAGTTATCACATGATGTGCACCAAGTAATTCCTTACCATCTTTCCACCAAGAGATGACCGCGATGTCATGGTACATGTTGGGTATACTGATGGAGCAATTAAACTTTACATCTTTATGTTCAGAGAGTATGATGCGGCCAACCGTGCGATTAAATGCAAAAGGCAACTGAAACTTTGGCCTGGCAGTGGTCCCCTCAGATAGGATCCCACTCACTGAATTTGGTTCTTTAGGTCCAGTTGGTGAGGACAACAAGGCAGGCTGGTACCCACTGGAGAGAGAATGGGTCATATGGTCAGCTTGCAGGGATCCTGGCAAAGTGTCCTGAAAGGGCAAGTTGGTCGTGGCGTCTCTCATGACCTCAGCGAGAGCTGTGAAAAAGAACAGTTGTACTGTGATATGCAGTCTCTAGAATAATAGTTTCCCTCTGGGTCTTCTTGGAATGAGTGCAGACAGCCTGCCCCCATCTTTCTGTACTTCCAAAAGCCCTGGCAGTCGTAGACACATCCCATAGCCTCTGGCCAGTCAGTTAATCAACCAGCTCTGCACACTCATTTTATTCTTGAAAGAGATGCAAACTAGGGCTGGAGTGTAGCACAGCAGTAGGGTATTTGCCTTGCATGCAATTAACTGGGGATGGACCCAGGTTCATTCCTGGCATCCTATATGGTCCCCCGAGCCAGAAGCGATTTCTGAATGAAGAGTCACCCTGAATGCTGTCACTAGGTGTGGCCCAAAAACAAAAACAAAAGAGCTGCAAACCAAGCTTTGAAAAGTCATAGGTAACTCGTAACTAAAAGGGAGGGTGATATTGGGTTGGGGTAGGCTAAGTCCTTACCCTGATCAAGTCTTGGCAGCTGCACCCTAACCCACAATCGCCACCACACTAATGGCCCAACTTCACCCTTTTACAACTGATTTCTGCAGAGAGGCCTAGCTGACCTATACTCCAGATATGCTGGTACTGGGGGATGAGAACTCTTAAAGTGAGCTCAGGCAGCCTCCCCTAACCCTTCATACTTCCAGAAGTCCTGGCAACCATGGACACACCCCACAGCCACCACCTTATAAGACACAGAACCTGGAATTTCTGGAGTGACACCTCTAAATTTTTCAATACTAACTCCCTGGCAGGAAAGCACCAGATTAGATGTCAAGGTATCATAGAAGTCTCTTAAGGTCAACAAACAAAACTAATAACACAAAATGATCAAATGGCAACAAAAAGATTAGTAAACCTTCAGACAATGACTTACTAAAACTACTGTGAGAGAAAACAATTTTTGCAATTTTTCTTTTGCTGAAGGTCTTTTTTTTTTTAATTCTACTACCACTTAGTTGTAATAAGAAACAAAGAAAGGGCCGGGCGGTGGCGCTAAAGGTAAGGTGCCTGCCTTGCCTGCGCTAGCCTTGGACGGACCGCGGTTTGATCCCCTGGTGTCCCTATGGTCCCCCAAGCCAGGAGCAACTTCTGAGCACATAGTCAGGAGTAACCCCTGAGTGTTACTGGGTGTGGCCCAAAAAACCAAAAAAAAAAAAAAGAAACAAAGAAAATTATTTCTTGCCTTCCAAGGAAGTGAGCTGGAGGTGGATGGGAAACTGGGGACATTGGTGGAGGGATTGTTACACTGGTAGTGGGACTGGTGTTGGGACATGGTATGTCATAAACAACTGTATTATGAGTTATTATAATAATTTATTATATTATATATTTTGGTGGGAATTTTGGGCCACACCCCAGCAGCACTCAGGGATTACTCCTGGCTCTGTGCTCAGAAATTGCTCCTGGCAGGCACAGGGGACCATATGGGATGCTGGGATTCAAACCACCGTTGATCCTGGGTTGGCCACTTGCAAGGCAAAGTGGTGCTATCTCTCTGGCCCCAATAATTTATTATATTATTATGTAAACTATGTGTTTAAATAAAATAATAATAATTTTAAAAGAATAATAGAGTTTCCCAGGGAGAGGCCCCTCTTATTGAGCTACCAAGAGAGAAATGGGGCACCCACAGTGAATCAGAAAACAGAAGTAAAAGTTACTTAACAAACATTTGACCACACCTTCTCAGTCACTGATTTGTTCGTTTGTCTCAGGCCTCCTTTGTGTATCATTCCCCTTCATCAAATTACTTTAAGGTATAGCTAAGTTCTTCATACCCAACTCAACAGCACCATGGGAATGTGATGGAGTCTAAGGCCATATTTTTCATGGTTGGCTCAGGTACTGAGATTGATTCCGAATACTATGTGGGCCCTGCTTGATGTTGCCCTGAGACCCCCAGTATCCCTACCCAGTAAAAAGAATGCAGTAGATTTGGCTAATTCTGTGTCACATCTTCAGCAAGCAGCTCCACAGAGATGTAGCCCCAATATGGGCACCATCCATGGGGCTGAAGAGATGGTACAGTGGGTGAGATACTTTCCTAGTACACAGTTGACCCAGGTTTGATCCCAGCATCCCATATGGTCCCTGAGTTCTATTAGAGGTAATCCCTGAGTACAGAGCCAAGGGTAAGCCCTGAACACAGCAGGATGTTACTCCCCATCCCCAAAAAAAGAAAAGGAAAAAAGAAAAAAGAAATGAAAAAGAATGGGTACCTAGCTAAACTTGAATTTCAATGAACAATAAATTGTTTCTAGGATCATTGTTGAGCTAAATATGTATTGTTTAAGGCAGGCACAAACAAGTGCTTGGGGGGCAGAAGACAGTCTGAGAATTGATTCTTCCCTCATTTAGACTGGTTCATTTGGTCAGCTTTTTTGGCTCTCCAGCTGACAGCTCTGGCATCCACTGCTATGAGGAAGATTCTGCTCCTTCCCCTCCCAAAACGGCATTCTGCTGCATTGAAGCTGCCTCTAAGAAAGAAAGTTCACTATAAGAATAAAAAGACACGGGGAACAAAGGAGGATGCAGAGCTCACTCAAAGGGTAAGAGCATGCTCTGCATGCAGGAAGCCTGGGGTTCAATCTCTGGTACTGCATGGTCCTCAGGCTCTATCACAAAGAAAGGATCCCTGAGCACAGAGCTGAGAGGAACTCCTGAGCACAGCAAGTGTTGGCCCAACAAGAAGAGCAGAACCAGGCACAACTCTTTACTGGTCCTCAGCCTGAGTTCTCCATACAGGGGCAGCCAAGCCCTCTGAAAGATCTGAAGTAGAAGAACTGGCATGAAACTTCATTATTAGACAGCAGTGGGGTTTGCAGTATGCTCTTGGTTCATTCCAGGGATTGAGGTGAGAATGATGGGACCAAGCAGGGAACTTTGAACACAGATATGGGCCTCAGTACCTCATAGAGGTGACAAAGCTCAGTGCCAGCCCCTATTATGCTCCCTCATTTTCCTCATATGTTAGGGTTTGTTCTGCTCTGACACCTTCAAGAGGGTTTCTCTTGTAGGCTATGATGTCCTAACAATGTCACTTAGCTTCTGCCATTGACCAACTTGCCTACAGTCTTCCTATTCACGAGATTCATGGGACTAGGAAACTGGGCTTTGTCCAAGTATCTTTTTTCTCCAAAATATGTCCCTTTCATAGAAGGCAAGAAAAAGGGGGTGTAAAAAAGATAAATGTTGTTTTTGATTTGTTTGATTTACTTAACAATTAAAAAAGCAAATTTTTAAAGGGTGGAGCAGGAGCGATAGTACGGCATGTGCAGACCCAAGATGGACCCAGATTTGATCCCCGGAATCCCATATGGTCCCCCGAGCCTGCCAGAAGCAATTTCTGAGCACCATTGGGTGTGGCCCAAAAACAGAGAGAAAGAGAGAGAGAGACAGAAAGAGAGCGAGAAAGAGAGAGAGAAAGAGAGAGACAGAGAGAGAGACAGAGAGAGAGAGAGAGAGAGAGAGAGAGAGAGAGAGAGAGGAGCACAAGTTGGTTGTAAGCATTTGACTTCTTGTTTTATTTTGTTTCAGAGCAACATCTACTCTTGGCTCTTTACTCAGGGATCACTACTCCTGGTGGTACTCAAGAACCCGGTGCAGTGCCAGCCATCAAACCTGGGCAGACTGTGTGCAAGGCAAACATTTGTGCTATTTCTCCCAATCAACATTTTAAAGAAGCAAGGAAAATCTACAATGGAACTCTGTTTGGTAATACCAAGTCTGGAAAACAACCTCTGATTATAGTTTGGGTTAAAACCTGCAGTTTTCTGCCAGCTGAACTACTCAGTAAACAATGAGCAGCTGGGCCACCTCTCCATGATGTCACTGAAGTCTGAGAGCAGCCAAACCCCAACAGGTCTCTCACTGCAAGTGCCTCTAGATAATGCAGCTCCATGATCTGATTAGTCAGAAGTGTGTAGAATGACTGAACTGCACACAGGTATTTACATAGCATTTCTGGATCTCACATCAGCTGTGGGAACCAAAGTTCACAAAGCCATGGCCCAGAGAGGTGCAGTGGTGAGACAGGAACAGAGAAGCAGGGACAGATGGGGCTGGCAGGGCTGGCCTGAAGGTGCAGGAGCCCTTCCATCAGCCCTCTCCACCTCTGTCCACTCAGCACCCCAGTTCCTGAGAGTCACAGCGATACCCTTCTCCTTTCTAGCACCTTTTGAAATCCATCACTTTTCCCCATCCTTCTCTTTGCTACACAGAGGAGGCAGCACCCTACCGATCTCCGAGTCACAAGTGATGCTCAACAGTGGCTTATAAGGGGCTGGCAACATAATACAGAGGGAAGGCACTTGCTTTGCATTTAGCTGACATTTTTCAATCCCAGAATCCCACATGAAGAATAATTCCTGAATACAGAGCCAGGAGTAACCCCTAAGCAGCACCCAGTGTGGCCCCCAAATAAGCAAAGAAACAAAATTAAGAGCCTTATTACATTACTAAATGAAAGAGACAAGTCCTGAATGAAGGAAAGACTGGAGAATGCACAGGCCTTCAAGAGGCTGAATAGCTAAGAAATAAGAGAGACGAGTTCCTAATCACTGGGTACCATAATAGCTTGCTCAGACATGCACCTGCCCTAGGTCAGGAATAGGAGAGAAAATGCAATCAGGCTGTAAGTGAAGAGCCCTGATCCCTGGCAAGGAAGTGGGGGTTCCTAGAAGGTTCCTAGGCAGAAGACGAAAAAGAGCCACATTTGTGGTAAGAGATGTGGGGGAGAGAAGTAAGTACAGGATGTGGGCGTGTGATCAGGGAGGGACAAACAGCAAGTACTGGGTAGCAGAGAGCCAACAGCAACAGCAGTCTCACTCCTGCTGCCTCTATCAGACACCAGATGCAAGACATCAAACAAAACTGGGCCCTGCTAGCTAGGAACTCTGGGCTCTGCTAGCTCCCAAGACTGGACACAGGTGCTTTGGCTTTACACTGGCTGATACTTGAAGAGATACGTCCAACATCCACTTTTAAAAAAAAAAAAATTCCCCCTTTTTCTGATGCTTCTGCTGTCATGAGCAGGGTCATGGGGAGCTGGTTGTATGGCTGGCACACATAGCTATGGTGTTGATCAAGAAGTAATGTTCGTTTGCTGCTGCAGAGGTGCGGATGGTGAGGCAGGTCTCACATTCATGCTGACCAGGGGTTGCACTTGCTTTCCTTCAGTGCTGCCCCACAGCTAGCATAGGGCAGCCAAATATTGGTTGTGGTGTCAGAGAGCATTGAGCTGCCTGTACACCTGGTGGCATCAGGAACTGAAGTTGCAAGGCTACTGAGGCTGCTCCTTCTAAGCCATGGAAATTCTTCTTCTTTTCCAAATATTTTATTGAAACCATTGTGATTTACAAAATTCTTCATACTTGGTTTTCCAGACATACAGTATTTCAGGGCTAGTCCCAGAAACTATTCTTCTTAACAACAGGGATTATGTCCTCCCAACATTGCCAGAAGTGATCTCAAAGTGTAAAGCCAAGAGTAGGAAGTCATGAGCATGATCAGCCTTGGCCACAAAATAAAACAAAACAAATAAATTCTCTGATTGTCTGCAAGGATGAGAGTGGGGCAATGGCAGGAAAAGATTAAATGTATGGGAGTCTGGGGGACATGACCATGAATATCTATGAACATGGCTGATGCCTCTAGCATCATACCATGAACCTGGTATGTGGGCAGGAATCCAGGGACCCAAACATGGTCTGTCTTGAACTACACACAGCAGCAGGCTTTGGGTTTTGGCTCCAGACCAGCCCCCACAGCCCTTCCCCAGAACTAGCCCCCTGGCATTACAGCTCTAGAGAAGTAGCAGCTGCTGAAACTGCAAGTCCTGTATAGTGAAGTAGCAGTCTTAGGCCCTCTCCAGGTTCTAGAGGCGTGGCCCTGACAGGCAGGGAGCAGACTAGGAAGGGTGAAACCCTGCAGCTGGTGAGTGTGTGTAATGCAACACCCACCTCACCTCTCCTATGCAGGTGGCCACTTTCCAATCCCAGCTCCCTGGAAAAGAAACAAAGAAGTGACCAGGCTGAGTAGGGAAGGGATACAGGGCAAAGGGCTAGGCCAAGGGGCCAATGACCACTGCTCTTCCTACTCATCCTCAAACCACAAACCACACAGCCATCAGCCAAGCCTTTGGGGGTCAGAGGCAGTGACCAGACTTATCCTTGAATTCTATGGTTTCCTTGAGTGAGTGAGTGAGTGAGTGAGTGAGTGAGTGAGTGAGTGAGCGAGTGGGTGAGTAAGCAAGTGAGTGAGTGAGCGAGTGAGTGAGTGTCAGTAAGTGCTGGGTGCTGAAGGTGCCTTTCAGGGCTCCTGGGTTATCTGTACCCAAGTTTTCTATCAGACAGATCCCACTGAGGCTGAGAGGAGAGAAACACTTGCCTCTCCTGGGTTTGGGGCTTACAGAAAGAGCACCAGGCATTCCTTTTAGACCTGACCCTGATCTTTCCCCTGACACGCCCCAGGTCCTCCACCAGAGAAAGAACAGCATCTGATATAGGTAACCCCCATTCTATGTGCCTCCCCAACTCAGGGTCCCTAGATCCAGAACCTCTCCCCATACCCTAGAGTTGGCTGAAGCCAAGCCTAGCACCATTAGAAAAATACTTCTTATTAAGTAATGTCTCACTTTATGCAAAGACAAATATCTTGCACTGATAGTGTAGCAACTCTAAAGAGAATGGCAGTGAGGCCAGAGCAAGAATACTCAGGGCAGCTGACCCAGGTTTTTTTCCCCAGCACCCATATGGTCCCCCAGTTCTCCATCAGGAGTGATCCCTGAGTGCAGAGGCAGAAAGATGGGACTACCAAAAGGTATGGTACCCCCAAAAAAGAGAAGAGAAAGTGGAGCTGAGAAATGGTCAGTCAGAGCACATGCTGAGCAAGGGCCTGACAGGTTTTGACTCTTTATACCACATGATTCCCATGAGCTCTTCCAGGTGCACCCCAAGGTCCCCAGGATGGCCAGGGTGGGCTGAGTATCCCCTAAGCAGCACCGAATCCTTCAGCCCTTATGCTGAACCAATCTAAGATTTGCTTGCTGGAGCCTCTAGACCTCAGGGCCCCACCACTACCTAAAAAAAAAAAAACTATCTTTGACCTGAAATCAACCTGATTGCTCCCAGATGTAAAAGCTAAGCATTCGCTTGCTGATACTGGTGTGAAGCCCCCTGCATTTGGAAACACTTATGGGTAAATTAAAAAATCCCACTTAAGGTATGGACGTGAGCCTTGGGTGTTGCCCTGCTCCAAGAACAGCAAAGACCAGAGGGAAAATGGATGGGGGTGCTGAAGCCTGCAGATCCATAAACCTTGGAACCTGATTTTACCAGAAAGGAATAAGAGAACATGATAAGTGGCTGGGCTGGAAGGGCAGCCTGTAGCACATGGCAGAACAGTAGAGAAGCCCAAAACAATGGTAAAAAATGTGGTGATGCGAGTGTTGGCAGATAGACTGTCCACAAGAGTGTCACAGGCATGCTATTGCTGGATGAAAAATACAGGGCCAGCGAGATAGCATGGAGGTAAAGCATTTGCCTTTTATGCTGAAGGTCATTGGTTTGAATCCCTGCATCCCATATGATCCCCCTGAGCCTGCCAGGAGCTATTTCTGAGCATAGAGCCAGGAGTAACCCCTGAGCACTGCTGGGTGTGACCCAAAAATCAAAAAAGAAAAAAAAAAAAAAGAAAATAGGACATCTGGCTGCACTGGAATTTCAGAGCAATAGGTTTAATAGATTTAGTGCTCAAATGTAATTTTTTTATATGCAGTCCAAGCCTGGGAACACAAAGAATTCCAGAACTCTGGGGCTGGAGAGATGGTACAGAAATAAGGCACTTACTGGGTTGAATTCCCGGCACAAGGAGTAACCCCCACTGAGTTCAGAGCCAGGTGTAAACTCTGAGCACAGCTGAGTGTTACCCAAAGTCCCCTATTCAAAATGAGAGGCATGATTTCACCCCATCTAAACTCAGCGGCCAAATGATGTATGTAAATCGTGTGTCTCTTTGAGACCATCCCACATTCACACATGACAGATAGTGCCCTCTCCTCTTAGAGGTAAGAGCAGACCAGTCTGTGTTAAACACTAGTATGCACATTCAGACAATGAAACATCTGATCCGTCTTATTTTAAACATGCAACTAGTCAGGCCTGTACCACAGCAGAACATACGGAACAGATTATGCTGACTTAGACTATTCGCTCTCCTCCAGTGAAATATGATTATATGTTTATTTAAGCAAGGGTTTTCCTGCTCTTTCCCCTTTGGCAGTACACCAAGAGTCACAGAAAGACTCCAAAGAAACACCATCAGACCAGGGTCATAAAACAGCTTCTTCTCTATGTGTCTGAGATGGATTTTCCCCAAGGGCTAACTGCTGCTTTTGCAAGAACCAGGGGAGATTTTCAATGACAGCTTTAAATACATCATTGCCCCAGTGCCAGTTCAGACAGAAAACAGGGGAAAACAGATCTCTGGAGTCAAGAGTAGATGAACTTTTCCTTATTCCTCTTCACCACCTAGGGATCTCATAACAAGATGGCAATGCTCTCCAGGTTTTTCCTACTTCTTTGTTCCAATTTGGAAATACGGATAGGCAAAGACAATACAAGTTGTTAGCTTAGCCAGAGTCACTTCTAGATAATATGTAGTGTTCCTCCCCCAAAACAACACAGCAAAAACTTTGCACCTCCTCCCTGCCCAAGCCAGCAAAGGTGAGAAGAGAGCACAGCCTTCCCCCAGAGCTGCGGCCATGATTCTACTGGGATGAGAATCCCCAAGGACGCAGAGCCTGGTGCTGTGGGGAATGAGGAATCTCTAGCCTCTCATTGAGCTGATTCAGGATATCAGAAAAGGCCAAGCAGAAAGACAGATGGTGAAACCGTTCATTCCCTCAAGTGTCAACTGAGGTCAGGAAAGCGGTTTGTAGGAGGTGTTTGTAGTACTTAGTGCATCTTGGGACACCCACCCCCACTTCCAACCAACATGGAGGACCTTCCCACACTCAGCGATGGTGGCTAATCAGGCAGGGACCCTAGAAATCTACCTTATAAAAGGGATGAAAACAATCTTTTCTATCATCCTTTCAGAGCACACAGAATACCATGTAGAAAAAGACTTACCGTATTTTCCGGCGTATAAGACGACCCCCTAATTTTACAGTTAAAACATAGGTTTAGGCCTATATTTGCTGTATAAGACAGAATGTTCCTGTGCTGCAACTGTATCTTCCACAGTGAGCCAATCACAACAAGCAAAGGTCCAAAGGTTATACTGTAATAGACTTCCTCTCTGACTCTGGCCAATCTGAGCAGGCTTTTGACAGTGTAGATTTGGTACAGAACATTGTCTAATTTGCATGCATAAAAAGCCTGCTTGGATTGGCTGAGTTAGAGATGTGTCCTCTGAGCAGCCTGGCAATGATTGGTGCAGGATGGAGTTGGAAAATTCGTTTTGTGGCAATATTCAGACAATTTTCCTTTAGCGGCATATTGAAACATTTTTCGGGATATACTCGACGTATAAGACGACCCCCGATTTTCGGTTGACTTTTTTTGTTTCAAAAGTCGTCTTATACACCGGAAAATACGGTAAGAGTCAGAGATTTACAATGTAACACCTCAGACGTTTAGGTTTTAATAAAACTTAATATTTCAAAGTGAATGAAATATCAAAGTGAATCAAGGTGAGAGACAACTTTCTTGAGAACAAACTTTAATGGAGCAATAAAAAAAATAACTTCAGAAAACAACTCCCGGCCAGGTAGTATTCTTATTTTGCTTACAACTGACCAGAATTTGATCTTTGGTACCCTAAGCTCCTGTTGGGAGCCAGGAGTAAGCTTTGAGTATGTGGCCCAAGTAAGAAAAAGAAAAAAGAGGGGGGAAACCCCAAAACACAAAATCCAGCAACAACTAAAGAGTGGGGCCAGAGATAGCAGAGGACTTATATTGTTTATCTTGCATGTGGCCAACCAGATTCCATCTGCAGTACCACATATAGGTCCTTCCCCAACACCACCAGGAGTCACTTATGAGCACAGAGAAAGAAACAGCTCCTGAGTACCATGGGTATGGACTAAAAATACACTTCCTTCCCCCATTGCTTCAAAAAAGCAATTAAAAAAAAAAGTCTCAGCATAAACATACAAAGTCTCAAAAAAGAAAATTTGGGTCCAGAGAGAGAGTACAGCTAGTAAGTGGCCTCAAAATGGGATAAACTATGGGCTAGAGAGATAGTATGGAGGTAGGGTGTTTGCCTTGCATGCAGAAGGACAGTGGTTTGAATCCCAGCACTCCATATGGTTCCCCAAGCCTGCCAGGAGCGATTTCTAAGCATAGAGCCAGGAGTAACCCCTGAACACTGCCAGGTGTGAACCCAAAACAAACAAACAAAAAAGAGATAAACTAAAAAAAAAAGTCCATACACCAGTCAGACTTCTACATATTAAAGACAAAGAAAACACTTTGGAGCCACTGGCAGAGGACTGACAAAAGTTATAGGGTTCATCAATTTGAGTGACAGCAAATTTCTCTTCCAAAACCATAGTGGAAATTGGCATTATGATGTGGGTATGGGGTTTGAATGTTGTATACATGGAGACTTACCATTAACAGTATTATTGTAAATCGTGATGATCAAAATAAAAATTTTTATATGGGGCTCAGCAGTAGGGCGTTTGCCTTGCACACAGATGGCTCAGGACGGACCTCGGTTTTATCCCCAGTGTCTCCCAAGCCAGGAGCGATTTCTGAGTGCATAGCCGGAAGTAACCCTGAGCATCACCGGGTGTGGCCCAAAAAACAAAACAAAACAAAAATTTATATAAATTAGTTGGGGGCAGTAGTGATAGAGTGGGTAGAGCATTTACCTTGCATGAGGCCAACCTGGGTTCAATGCCCAGCACACCATATGGTCCTCTAAGCCTACTAGGAGTGATTCCTGAGCACAGATCCAGGAACACCCCCTGAGCACAGATGGGAGTGGTCTAAATCCACCCACCCACAAATTAGTGGGATTAGAGAAACTGTAGACTGTATTTATCACTTGTCTTACATATGGCCAATCTGGGCCCGGACCCTGGCACCTCATCTGAACACTACTAGGAGTGATCTCTGAGCACAATCAAAAATAAGCCCTGAGCTCAGCTTGGTATGCCCCCAAAAATTAGTTAATTAAATTGTTAATTAGTTAATTTAGTTAAATCATCCTTTTAAAAACACTTTTTTTTGGGGGGGGGCCTCACCTAGCTGCGCTCAGGGGTTACTTCTGGCTCTGCACTCAGAAATTGCTCCTGGCAGGCTGGGGACACTGAACCTGGGGTCGTTCCAGGTCAGCCACATGCAAGGCAAACAAATGCCATACCATTGTGCTATCTCTCTAGCCCTAAAATCACATTATTTTATTTGCATACATGTCAATTATGTTTTACTATTAGGATTCCATGTTAATATTTTACTACTGGCACCTGGAAATTATAATCTTTTCCCACCATAAAAAATACCATGGTGAGGCCAGAGAGGAGAGCACAGCAGGTAGTGCGTTTGCCTTGCAAGGGGCCGAGCCCAAGACGAACAGAAGGTTCGAATCCCCGACATCCCATAGTGGTCCCTACCAGCCAGGAGCGATTTTTGAGCACAGATCCAGGAGTAACCCCTGAACGCTGCCGGATGTGCAAAAACAAAACAAACAAACAAAAAATACCATGGTGGTCAAAAGAAAGTGCACAACATTTCACAAGAAGTGCTGAGAGAAAGAAATGTAAACTACAAAGTTTTCTGGAATGAAGGGGAAATTAGATATCTCAGATGGTAGTGAAGAGATTACTGAAGATCCCGAGTTTGAACCCCACACTGCCTGGACCCCTCAAGCATGGCCAGGTATGGTCCTGTTGGCCACAGAGGAAAATTCTTCAACAGTGAAAATGATTAAAGGAAACTTGAATGGGGGTGATAGATGACTACAGTGAAATTGTGCTTATCTCCTCCTGCAATCTCATCAACTCTATCCCAAAATTCAAACTGAATTCTACAGACATTGATCCAAAATCCTGATGAACAAAAGCTTTCACAACCAGGGCAGAGGCAATCAGATAGGGGAGACACAGGTCTCACCAAGATGGAAACTCCACAGGGCTACAAGCTGCAAAGCAGAAGAGATTTCTTTTTTTTTTTTTTTTTTTTGGTTTTTGGGTCACACCTGGCAGTGCTCAGGGGTTATTCCTGGCTCCAGGCTCAGAAATTGCTCCTGGCAGGCACAGGGGACCATATGGGGCGCCGGGATTCGAACCGATGACCTCCTGCATGAAAGGCAAACGCCTTACCTCCATGCTATCTCTCCGGCCCCAGAAGAGATTTCTAAGTTAGAGAACTTTATCTCAAGGACAGGCATGCTCTAAGACTGAGCCTGACACTGCAGTCTTGCAGCTGCTACATGGAACACAATGAAATGGGGGCAAGAAACTTATGGGTGTAAACAGGAGCCAAAGTCATAGCAGGTGCCATTTTGCTGGTCTCTGGTAATCTTGCTGATAACAGAGCTGTGGCACCTTTTTCTTTACAGTAACAGACCCTGAGTGCAAACCTTTGAGGAGAGCTTCCTTGACCTCTAGAAAATAGCTGAGAGAGTAGGGGGCAGAAAGGGGGGCTTGAGGGTGTGAGAGATAATGAACAATGTCCTGAGAGATAATGATCACTTTCAGGGCTTTCTCTTAGCAAACAAACAGGAAAGGCTCTACAAGGTTCACATCTGATGGTTAGCAAGCAAACCACACTCCTACAGACAACACATGCCCTGAGGGACTCCTAAGGTATGAGCAGTCATCTAGAGAGCACCACTTCTTTCCCTCACTGTTGGCCCACAACCAAGAGATTCTAATGGTTAACTCCAAGGTATTTTCTCTGTCAACAGTGGTACTGAGGCCCCAACCTCCTGTAAACTCTCTGGCCCAAGCTCCCAGTCACCAACCAGAAATTCAGATAAGATAGTCAAGAGCTGCAAAATACTTATGGATCAAGACAATGGGCTGCACAGAGCTACTGAAGCTACTAAAAACTAATATGCTCATTGAAATGAAAAAGAAACAAAAAAAAAGAATAAAAGAAAATCCAATGTGAATGAATGAGGGAAGTAGAAAGCCTGTCTCGAGTACAGGTGTAGGGGGGTGGGGAGGAGGGAGATCTGGGAAATTGGTGGTGGGAATGTTGCACCGGTGAAGGGGGGTGCTTTTTACATGACTGTAATCATACAACTATAATCATGTTTGTAATCACGGTGTTTAAATAAAGATTAAAAAAATAAATAAAAAAAAAGAAAATCCAAACAGAAATGATAGTGCAAAATAACAAGGCCAACTGAAAAAAGATAATAAGGATGCACACCAGAATGCAAAACATTGACAACAGAATTAGTGAGTTCAAACACAAAGTAGTGAAAACCATTTAAGAAGATAAGAATTTAAAACAATGAAGCTAGCACAGAAACAATAAGAAAGTGAAGGAGGACCAAGTGCAAGAGGACTAATGTTCATATGACTGGGTTCCTTCCAGAAGAAGCAAGAGAGAGTGTAGAACAATAATATAGCAGGCAAGGCACTTGCCTTGCATATGCACGTGGCTGACCTAGATTCAATCCCTGCCCTCGTGAGCACCACCAGGTGTGGCCCCCAATGAAAATAATAAATAAAAGAGAGAAAGGAACAGACTTTTTTTTTTAAAGTGGGCTCCCAAGCAGTGCTCAGGTGGCCCACCTGGTGATTCTTGTTAAACTGAACTCATGGTTCAATGTAAGGGCCACAGAAGTGGTGCTACTTGAACCCTGTGATGCAGTTATTCCAGCAGTGCTTGGGACCTCCAGAACTGCACTGGATGATGCTCAGAGAACCATGTCATGCTCAGATTGACCAGGGTTAGTCATATGCCAAGTACCTTAACCTCTCATACCATGTCTGTGGTCCAGAATGATTTCTTTTTTTTTTTTTTGGGGGGGGGGGTCACACCTGGCAGCGCTCAGGGATTACTCCTGGCTTTATGTTCAGAAATCGCTCCTAGCAGGCTCAGGGGATCATATGGGATGCTGGGATTTGAACCAATGACCTTCTACATGAAAGGCAAATGCCTTACCTCCATGCTCTCTCTACATCCCTGGTCCTGACTGTTTTTATAGGTAGTGGCTACTCAAAGCAGAGATCCCAAGATCAGTCGTAGTATGCTGGGAGAGGGGTATACAGTGCCAGGTATCAAATCCAGAGTCTCACACATACTTTATCATTGAGCTATATATAATATTATTTTTGTTCGGTGTTTGAAGACCATACCCAGTGATGGCAGTACTAAGAACTTAGTTCTTACTCCATTCAGGAATTATTTCTGGCAGTGCTAGGGGGTCCATGTGGGTTGCTGGGGTTAAACCTGAGTCAACCAAATCCAAAGCAAGCACCTTACACATTTTTCTATGGCTCCAGACCCTATGGGAAATAATTCTTTTCACTTCATGCAATATAATTTCAGGGCCAAAGAAATAGTACAGCAGGTAGGGCATTGACCTTACAGGTGACCAAACTGGATTTGAATCCTGGCATCCCACCAGGATTGATTTCTGAGTGCAGAAACACGAGTAATCTCTGAGCATAGCTATATGTGGCTCCCAAACTATATATGTGTACGTATGTATATACATATATGTGTGTATAAATTCTAAAGAAAGAAAGAAAGAAAGAAAGAAAGAAAGAAAGAAAGAAAGAAAGAAAGAAAGAAAGAAAGAAGAAAGAAGAAAGAAAGAAAGAAAGAAGAAAGAAAGAAAGAAAGAGAAAGAAAGAAAGAAAGAAAGAAAGAAAAAGAAAAAAGAAGAAAGAAAGAAAGAAAGAAAGAAAGAAAGAAAGAGAAAAGGATCAGGTCAACATTTATAGAACTTTCCATCCAACAAGAGCAGAATGTACATTCTTTCCAAATGACGATTGGTTACAAATAAAAATAAACCATATCCTGAACCACAATATGAATTTCAACAAATTTAAAGGGACTGAAATCAGGTTAGGAAACCATTCTAAAAGCAAAATGTATGCTTTGAATGTAGGAGGCCTGGGCTCTTAGGACCACAGAGCTCCTCAGATCTATAGGGAGCAACTCCAAGCAATGCACTAGGAGTAGTTCCTGGAAAACCCCTAGATATGACTTCCAGATCAAAAAAATAAATAAAAGAACTGGTATCATAAAGTTTATGCTATTACAATGCAAGTAATTAGAAACTAGTAACAAAAAGGTTCTATCAACCACTTAACAAAACTAGACACTGGAGACTCATTCATAATGCCATTTTTTTTTTAAGTTTTTGGGCCACACCCGGTGATGCTCAGGGGTTACTCCTGGCTATGCAGTCAGAAATTGCTCCTGGCTTGGGAGACCATCTGGGACACTGGGGGGATAGAACCGCGGTCTGCCCTGGGTCAGCTGCATGCAAGGCAAATGCCCTACCGCTACGCCATCGCTCTGGCCCCTCATAATGCCCTTTACTCTAAGTAAAATAGCAATAAAGGGAAACTTCCTCAATTAGATAAAGAATATCGACCAATGTGTCAGAATAATAGTATAGTAGATAGGGTGATTGCTTACCTAGGTTCGATCCCAAATATTCCATATGGTCCCCAGAGCAACACCAAGAGTGATTCCTGATCACAGAGACAGGAATAACCCCTGAGAACTGCTGTGACTCCAAAATGAAAAAGCAGAAAAGAATTTTAACCCAACCTCAAAACCATTAGACAGCATTATAGTGAAAACTAAACCTTTTATAGTGAAAAACCAAAATATTTTCCCCATTGACTGGATAAAAGGCAAGGACATCTCCTTTCTTCATCCTTCATCAACAGTGCTAAAAGTAATCTATCTAATGCAATAAAGCAAGAAAAATAAGTATAAAATTTAGATAGGAAAGATCCAAAATGAAGAAACAAAATAGTCTCAACTAGCGAATGTGACAGTCTATACAAAAAAAATCCCATTTCTATATATGCTAATATATAGTACATACACACACACACACACACACACACACACACACACACACACACACACACACACACAGGCACTCAACCCTCCCTCCATCTTCCTTCTTCCAGGAGGCCTAAAAATCACAGTATTAGTAGTAGTTCTTTGAATTTCATATGTTTGATACTGTCATCCCTATAAAAACACACCAATTTAGGGGCTTTAGCAATAGCACAGCAGTAAGGCGTTAACCTTGCACATGGCCAATACAGGATGGACCCTGGTTCGAATCTTGGCATTCCATATGGTTCCCCAAGCCTGCAGGAGCAACTTCTGAGCACAGAGCAAGGTGTAACATCTCAGTGCCACCAGGTATGACCAAAAAAAAAAAAACAACAAAACCTCCAAAAACCACCAATTTAACACAATGGACAGCTTACAACAAGAGCTTACTAAATCTTCTGCCATTGTATTAATGACTTCATTGGTGATGCTATAAATTTTACAAATATGCTTGCTAGTGTACTTTTTGTTCTTTCATTTTTTAAAAATATTTCTTCTCTTCCTCTTTCTTCTTTTCTTTTCTTCTTTTTGGGCCACACACAGTTACACTCAGTAGTTACTCCAGGCTATGCGCTTAGAAATCACTCCTGGTTTGGGGCACCATAAGGTGTGGGTGTACCTATTTTGAACCCTGAGACCCACCCATTTCTGGGAGGGGTCTTGGGAACCGGATAGTAGGTGTAACCTTACCTGCTAGACCCTCCCATTCCTGGGAGGGGTCATGGAAATGCTAGATAAGGCTTGAACCAAGGGAATTCGGGCCTTTTGGCTTTCGGCCCTTTTGGCTTTCGGCCCTTTTGGCTTTCGCCCCTTTCGGCTCTTTGCCCTTTCTGCGCTGCTGTGCGCTCTGGCTTCTGGGTTTCTGTGTTTTGATCTTTGACCAGCATGGAACCCAAAGGGAAGATGGCTAACAGAAGAATAGATGCAGGGCTAGCTAAGAATGGCTGTGCTTGAAAGGTTAGGAAATAGGCCACACACACGTGGTGGCTAGGGCTTGAATAAAGTTGTTGCTTCCTGACGCCTGACTGTGAGTGAGTGATTTCACCTGGGCTTGGGACTCGCCAACTGCATGGAGGTTGCAGAGCCACGTGAACTGGGATGGCATGAAGAGAAATCCACCGCCATCCAGCCCCATCGTTAATTATTCAATGCTACATCTGGCGCTCCGAACTTTCACCTGAATCCTGAACCCAAGAAAACAGCAAATATGGTAATAGTTCTGCTCTTCTGTTTAATTTTCGCTTTGTTCAAATGCAGTCAGCCCAAAGTGTTTGGCCACGTGAAGCCATGTTCAAAGATGGCCGTTACCCCTTCTAGGGTAAAAAGGGCAATTAAAAGAGGAGAGGTGGAAGCTTGCATCACCTCCAGCCCAGGCCCAGGCCCAAAACTGAAACTTTGTTACAAGAAACAAAAACCTCGGCCTGTACAAAAACTAATTAAAAGCTTAAATTGGAAACGAAAAAAAAAAAAAAAAAAAAAAACCACTATTGAAAATGAACTGATTTTCTGAAAATGACCTTTGGCTTGAATTTGGATTTCAACTTTGGAAATTTCGGACTGAACTTTTAGTTTAAATAACTTTGAACTTTAAACATCCAAAAGCGCCCTGTGAGGTGTGGCCAAAAACTGGCTTGCTAAGTGCTGCCCGGAGGAAAAAAGCGGCGAAAAGCTCCTATCGGCCCAAAAGCAGGAACGCCTCGGCTCAGCTCAGCTCAGCTTTTGCTCCGCGGCAAGTCTGAAATCCATCCTCCAGATCACTAAGGTAAAACAGCAGGAGCAAACCGGCAGCGGGCAGCAAAACCTGCAACCTCATGGTCAACAAAATCGTCTGCTGGGCCTGAAACCATGAAAGGAAGCCACGTAGTGAAATCAGCGTGGAACAAACCAACATCTGAACTTTAAAAGTTTACAGAAGCCACGTGGTAAAATCAACGTGGTGAAATCAGCGTGGAACAAATTAATCATTTAAACTATAATTTTAGGTGTAAAAACTAAGCGCATAATCATATATTTCACTCATAGTTGGTAATGAAATAAGTTTTAGTTAGTTAGTGGTTAAAAAATAAAAAAAGGGAGGTAATACAGTTTAACATCTAATTTCTAACCACCATGCCTTTGTCTTAGTCATTTTCTTTATGATTTAAATGTGTTTTGTTGTCTTTCAAAGTTAATATTTTCAATTGCAAAATGTTTTACTGTGTATTTTAATGTGCTTAGCCTGTTCTTATAATGTATGTTATGCATGTATGCTGAAGTACTTGTGTGTACAAAAGGTATAGGAACAATGAAGTTCCCCCAATATAGTTTAAAAGTATAGGAACATAAAAGTTCCAAAATAGTGCTTGGTAAAAAAGCATTAATAGAGTTTTAGGTTACAGGTGTAAAGTATATTTTGCAAAAATATGTTTTTGAAAAGGGCTGGTATATTAATTTTCACTCTATTACGTTGGTGCATAAAAATATTAAGAAAAGGAGGAAATGTGGGTGTACCTATTTTAAACCCTGAGACCCACCCATTTCTGGGAGGGGTCTTGGGAACCGGATAGTAGGTGTAACCTTACCTGCTAGACCCTCCCATTCCTGGGAGGGGTCATGGAAATGTTAGATAAGGCTTGAACCAAGGGAATTCGGGCCTTTTGGCTTTCGCCCCTTTCGGCTCTTTGCCCTTTCTGCGCTGCTGTGCGCTCTGGCTTCTGGGTTTCTGTGTTTTGGTCTTTGACCAGCATGGAACCCAAAGGGAAGATGGCTAACAGAAGAATAGATGCAGGGCTAGCTAAGAATGGCTGTGCTTGAAAGGTTAGGAAATAGGCCACACACACGTGGTGGCTAGGGCTTGAATAAAGTTGTTGCTTCCTGACGCCTGACTGTGAGTGAGTGATTTCACCTGGGCCTGGGACTCGCCAACTGCATGGAGGTTGCAGAGCCACGTGAACTGGGATGGCATGAAGAGAAATCCACCGCCATCCAGCCCCATCGTTAATTATTCAATGCTACAATAAGGGACCAGGGATCTAACCACGGTCTGTCCTACATGGCAACTACACGGTCCTACAAGCGCATACAAGGCACTTGTGCCACCCTCTGGCCCCTCCTTTCTATTCTTTTTAAAATAACTTTGCTCTCACGTATCTGGAAATAAATGTATTATGGTCAACTATGTCAAATATGTGATATAATTTCTTTAAATAAAGTAAAAGAAAAATGATCTTGGAATATAGCACTTGTAACAACAATTATAAAAAAACAGTTTTTAAGGGAAAACTGGATAAACTATAGCATAGTTACACATACTTACTTAGAAAGATAAATGAAGTAGATCTACATTTTACAACCCAGATGAAGATAGCAAACAACAGAGTAAGAGACAGAGTTGAAGATATTTTTATATAACATAGCATGGACATTTGACATTAGCATATAATGCATATTTCTACTTTGCTCATTTCCTTTTTTCTTAGAAAGGGAACTCAACCTCACTTAGGGCTGCAGCTTGCTTAGCTTGACTTGACTAAACATTCTTCCTTAAAGATTTGAGTGGGAGAAGTCCAGAGCATTGAACTGCACATAAAGTCATCAGTATTTAACATTCTATTCGTATAAAACTGTCACCTGTAATTTCCTGCTTCTTTCCTTTTGGAATGCAAATGAAACATATGGAGGTACAAAGACTTAATAAACTCAGTTGCCATTCAGGAAAGGAATCCATCATTTCAGTTAATAACCAGTAAATAAAGAACCTAAAGATTATAAAAACAGTAAAGATGGCAGAATAATGAGTCAGAAAAGCCAGCTTTGGCCCTCACTGTAGATACTCTGGCCCAAAATAATTGCTACCTTGAGGCTTCTGCTATAGGACATAAACCCACAACTCCTTGGCTATGTAAGTGAAGTTGAAGTTTTCTGTGACATGCAGCAAAATGTAAAATCTGAATCATTTGCTACACAATAACACTAAAAAGTCGCTGACCAATGATGTGTAGTCAAAAGACAAAGAGACTCCTGAGAATTAAACACAAGTTTGAAGCAGAGGTTTTCTCAGGTTGGGTTTTAGGATGAGAATAAAGAGTAGAGCAATAGAGAACATGAACAATATTGTCACTTTCTCATATATTTTCTTTCCTGTTTTCTTATTGTGGGGCCATAACCTGGGGACTCAGGTCACTTTAATTGGTGCTCAGGAGTCACTGGGTCACATTCTATGATGATAAAGAGCTATACCATTTGATATAGGGATCAAATCTAGGATTTTACACATGTAAAGCCTGTATTTTAGTATTTAGCTGCATCCACCAACTCTCATGACTGAGTTCTTGTGTTCAGTGATGAAAAGTGATTTCATCATTTACATCATTTTGTGTGCCCTACATACTTTTTTTATGGGAATCACCCACAGTGGAGTTAGGACTCTGATCAATCAGTGCTGTTTCAGGCTAGTGGTGCTCAAGGCCTGGGGCCATGCAGTGCCAGGAATTAAATTCAGGACTTCATACATGTCAGGCATGCCCCCTACCATTCCAGCTATCTCCCTGGCCCCTGTCTCTTAAATATTTCATAATGAGATCAGATTAAGAAAAGAGGAGAAAACTAGGGAAATGCTCCAAGGGCGGGAGCCTGAGCTTTGCATTGCAGGAACCCTGGGTTCAATTCTTAGCACTGCAAGGCCCCCTGAGTGCAGCTGGGAGAAGCTTCCAAAGCACTGAGCTGGGAGTAGCCCTCAAACCATACCAGAAGAGGCCCAAACCTCCTGCTTATCTCAAAATAAAGGACAGGTGAAAAAGAACAATTAATTAGAAGGGCAAAAGAGAAAGGCAAGACCTTAACTTATGAATTGCCACAAGTTAAGAGTGAAGTGCCTGGGGCCAGAGCATGGAGATAAGGCATTTGCCTTGCATGCAGAAGGACAGTGGTTCGAATCCGAGCACCTGAGCAGGCTCCTGAGCCTGCCAGGAGCGATTTCTGAGTAAAGAGCCAGAAGTGACCCCTGAGCACTGCAGGGTGTGACCCAAAAACCAAAAACCAAAAAAAAAAAAAAAAAAGAGTGATGGGCATGGGCTTCTGTAAAAAATACTTCCCAGATGACTTTCTCCCAGTATTACCGATCTCCAAACTTCTTAGATTAGGGGCCAGAGCAATAGACAGTGGATAAAATGTTTGCCTCGCACACAGCCAACCTGGATTCAATCTCTGGCATTCCATATGGTCTCCCAAAGCCTTTCAGGAGTAATTTCTAAGCATGGAGGCAGGAGTAATCCCTGAGCATGCACGACCTGATGTGGCCCCAAACCAAAACAAAAAAAACCAATTTTCTTAGAAACTTTACCTTTCTACAGTTTTTATTACAAAAACTTCAAATCTGAACCAGGACAGCAGCAGGGCCAACCAATGTTCCATCTCCATTACCACTAGTCCCCTGACAGGAATGTTTCCTGAGCACAGAGCCAGGAGTCAGCCCTGAGCACCACAGGGCATGGCCCCAAAATAGTAATTAATTAATTAATTAAAACAATGTTAAAAAAAAGAACTTTCAAATTTCAGATAGAAAATTATCCCATTTCCTAGGGCCCTACAATTTTCCATGTATCCTCATGGCCACCCCAAACCCAGGTCCATGTTCCCTGTAGACCAAACCATTGATTATTCACTCAAGGTTCATTATTCTTTATAGAACACACTGTTCAGTGTCCAGGTTATACTAGGTCTGAATTGGAGCTAAAGAAATATCCCAGGCAACTCAAGGGGTGCCCTCTCCTCCCCATGAACAAGAAAACCACCAATGCGACCCAATTTTTTATTTTTTTATTTTTTTATTTTTTATTTTTTTGGTGTTTGGGTCACACCCAGCAGCTCTCAGGGGTTATTCCTGGCTCTATGCTCAGAAATCGCTTGGGGGACCATAAGGGATGCTGAGATTTGAACCACCAACCTTCTGCATGCAAGGTAAATGCCTTACCTCCATGCTATCTCTCCAGCCCCGTGACCCAATTTTAAGAAATATCTGACTTAGGCTGATGACTGCTGTTTCCCAGAGTCAGGATGACTGTGAGAGAGGTGTCGCTTTTTCTCAGTTTTGGAGCCCCAAACTAGAATCCCTTTTTCTGGCCATTCAGGGCCCCTTTCTGCCCTGCCTGGACTTTGTGAAAAGGTAAAATGGCACATCCCATGTGTCCTTGCCTGTTAATACTAAACCTAAGAAGAGAATTTTCGGGCCCGGAGAGATAGCACAGTGGCGTTTGCCTTGCAAGCAGCCGATCCAGGACCAAAGGTGGTTGGTTTGAATCCCGGTGTCCCATATGGTCCCCCGTGCCTGCCAGGAGCTATTTCTGAGCAGACAGCCAGGAGTAACCCCTGAGCAATGCCGGGTGTGGCCCAAAAACCAAAAAAAAAAAAAAAAAAAAGAGAGAGAGAGAGAGAGAATTTTCACTCTAGACACTCAAAGCAAAGTTTCCTTTAGACTGGGCTGGTTTACTTACAACACACTTTAGATCTAGATTAAATCTACTGAGCCTCCTTTTCCACTTGGTTCCCAAACTGCCAAACTACATTGTTTTCATCCACAAATCTTCAAATCATGTGCCAGAATTGCAAAAAAGTTGGAAAGCTGGTTTCCCTTCCTGTGGGTAATGGCCTGAGCAGGAAGGGCAGCAAGCCGAGAAATCAGCCTCCCAAACAGGCCATGAATATTCAGCCCATCGCTGGGCATTCATTAAGTGGAGCCTAAACAGAAAAATGCTTTCAGCAACACAGAATTCATGTTCTAGTATTCTCCAAGACAGCCTGTTCCTACTTGTCAAAAGAGCACTTTCAAAATGCAATAATAAGGCCGTCTACTCTTAGTAGCTTTAATCAGGCCTCAATCTGAAAATAGCAAAAACAATCCTTTCTCCAAAATAAACAAGGCTTTCCTTTGTTTGTCTAATGAGAGAGAGGAAGAGTACCGCTAAAGCAGTCTGAGATGTTTACTGTTGCTGAGGTGGAGGTAAATGGATTCCTCCTTTCACCTGCCAAACAGATTACACTCACAGCAAGAATTTGTTAGAACTTTTGCTCAGCTGACCTGGAGTAAAACTGAGAACTAAGCCCAGAGGGTGGGGCCCCCTCTAGGGGCAAGGGATTAATCCCATGATCATCAGATCTTGCCTAGGTCTCAGCTGGCCCAGTGGCAGCATTGCCTCCTACACTCCTACACACCAGCACACAACCAACAAGCACAAAATGTATGCATTGAGATTATGAAACAAGATGGGTTTTCTTGAAGCACAGATCTTTCAAATACTCCTTGTGTTTAGTATCAAACTTCTTCCCTCCTTCCCAATTTTTATTTAGAAACCATCATTTACAAATGTGTGCAGCATAATTTCTGACTTCAATCCCACCACCAGTATACACTTCTCTCTACCACCAATGTCCCCAGACTGTCCCCTTTTCAGTTTGATTACTGTGGTTTGGATCCTGGACTAATGGGACTAATGGTTCTGTGTTTTAGATATAAATAGATATCATACCTCTGTACCTCTGTTCCTGAGACCCTGCCCCCTGTCTCTAGTATAAAACTTTTATCAGGGGCCATAGAGATAGCACAGCAGGTAGCACAAGGCCAACCCAGGTTTGATCCCCTGCATCCCATATGGCCCAAGTGATTCCTGAGCACAGAGCCAGGAGTAACCCCTTGGTGTAACTCCTGAGTAATCCCAGGAATACTGAAGGGTGTGCCCCCAACCAAAAAAAAACCAAAATAATTTATTTCAGATTTTGCTACAAACAAATCAACATAGGTCCATCCCCTTTATGCATCTCCCACCACCTCCTTCACATCACAGACTCATGAAAAATCCATTTCACTAGTAAGTAAAAGAGGTTCTGATAGTAGCTGAAAAAGGCAAAGGGATGAAATAAAACCTAAGCCATTAGCTTAGGTTTTGCAGTGCAAATCACTGATTCTTCCTTTGTAGCTTTATAAGCATGGGACTTACGGGGGTCCTGGATATGGGTCCTGCCCTGGATATGGCAGCTTCAAACCTCCCCCATAGGCTTATCCATTTGCAGTACACAGAGGGGCCCAGAGAGTGGGGAAGAGATGGAAGGGAGGGTTTCTCCAAAGAGGTGCTGCTGCAGGCCCCTCCCCAATGGGTACGTATTATCCATCAGAGGGATGGGCAACTCATGCCCATTATTCTAGCCCAGAATAATAGAGAAAAATAAATGAATAAGATCTTCTGCTAGGTAGTGTAATTCTCATTGTATGACTAAAGCGTGGACATTAACATTATTATAAAACCATTTTATCTCAATTATAAAAAACATAAGGGGTCTTGTGTGGGTTCCAACAGAAAACAAAATCGTAGGGGGGGAGAGAGACGGAGACAGAGACACAGAGACAGAGACAGAGAGTCACTGGAAAGGTTCTTCTCAGCATATCTGATCCTCAAATGGAGCTTGGGGAGTCCAGGGGAATGTCCTACAACTACCAGATTGCAAAGTCAGCATTTTAGCAGCCATGCAGCAGGGCCAGCATGAGGAAGGGCTGAAGGGAGAGAAGAGGTGAGCTGATTAGCTCCAAGTCAGGGCATTGGTTCAAGACTACACCAAATACACACACACACACACACACACACACACACACACACACACACTACCTAAGTTAACCTAAAACACAAAGTGCTCCTTTCTCTCTTCACACACTTACACACAGACACAGCAAAGAAAGAAAGAAAGAAAGAAAGAAAGAAAGAAAGAAAGAAAGAAAGAAAGAAAGAAAGAAAGAAGAAGAAGAAGGAGGAAGGAAGGAAGGAAGGAAGGAAGGAAGGAAGGAAGGAAGGAAGGAAGGAAGGAAGGAAGGAAGGAAGGAAGGAAGGAAGGAAGGAAGGAAGGAAGGAAGGAAGGAAGGAAGAGACAAAGAGAGAGAGAAAGAGAGAGAAAGGAGAAAGAACAAGAGAAAGGAGAAAGGGAGGGAGGATCTGGGTGTTTACACACAAGAAAACAGAAACAAAACCACACCTAGTGGGAGTAGGTTCTATGGGAAAATACTGCAGGAACTGTCTGGGTTTTAAAACTTTCCTGAGAGGCACGTGACAGGAAGCTGCTCCTGCCTGCCAGAGGTCTGGATTCAACAGGAGGCCATGGATGGGGGAGGTACAGTGGCTTCAGGGCAAGCCCTGGCCTGGCAAAGCATCAGGAGTGTGGGTCTTGCCAGCACAACCTAGTAAATAGCACAGCCTCCGCAATCATCTGGGCAAAGCTGTCAACAGAGAGAACAGTCCACACAGCACCCCTCATGTTTCAAGATACAAATTAGGTGACATTCCAATGATAACATAGGAATATTCTCCCCTGCCCCTTTTGTCCAGAAAAAGGGTTTCTCCACTACTGGAGTGCAAAAAGAGAGGGAACAGTGGTCATTGTGGCAAATTTTTCTGGTACTAACCTTGTATTAGCTCATCTCTTTCAATGTTCTTATGAACTTATTCAATGTTCAAATGACACTGCTTGTTTAAATATATATTTATATATAATTATTTTATTATTATATATTATAAATATATATATAAATTTAAACAAGCAGTGTCATTTGTACCACAGAGGTCAGCTCAGCTTGGGGGCTCCTCTCCCCTGAATCCAATCTTGTGCTATCATTCTCATCCCAGACTCTGAAAACACTCCTTTATGCTCATATAATGATAGACCTGCTGAAATGTCCATCAACTCCAAGTCATGTGCCTTGGGTATTGAATAAACATGTTGCCAACAGGCCAAGTCAGGTGCTCAAAGCCCCAAGACCAGGGCAGAGACCACCATAGCACATGGCAAGGAAATTTTGTGTTTTGTTTGTTTGGGGGACACACCTAGTGTTGCTCAGAAATTACTCTTGACTCTGAGCTCAGAGATCACTCCTGGTGGGGTTCAGGGACCCCATCTGTGATACCATGGATACCATGGATCAAAACAAAAGTGCCACATGCAAGGCAAGTGCCCTCCCCAATGTACTATTGTTCCAAACTCTCATTGTTCAATTTTAAGTGTGAAAAAAATAAGCTTTGGACTTTGTTTTTTCCGATTACAATCATTAAAAGAATATAAACTTTACGAATGTTGCTATATTGAAGTTTACATAGTCCAAAAATCTATTCTTTCTAATACCCTACCTTTTGTTTAAAAAATAAAAAAGTTTGATGTTTTATTTATTGTCCAATTTGAGGTTGCATCTGCCTTATTCCTGCTCTGTGCTCACTCCTGGAGGCACTTGGGATCTTACAAAGTTCTGAGGCCCGAATTTAGGTAGGCCAGATACAAGGTCTTACCCACTATACTGTATAACAGCCCAGTCCTGCCTTTTCTAGTAATGAAACAATTCTAGCATCACAGCCAAATAAAGGATGTTTTTTTCTATCAGCCCAGATTGAAGTATAAGGTAGGTGTGCTAGGGACAGTAATTCTGTTTCTGGAAAAGCAGGAAAATAAACTCAAGAGACTGGAGTGCAAACTTTGCATGCAGGAGATCTAGTATTGCATGGACCCTGGAACAACTAGCCCTGAGTAGTGACCTCCATCCTCTGCACACTGTCCAGCACCATCAGGTGTGGTTCCAAAACCAAAATTAAACAAAATAACAGGAGGAACAGCAAAGGCAAAGTAAGGTTCTTTAGGATGACCCACAGACACTCATTGAGCACCTGCAAAAGCACCCCCTACATACAGAGTCCCAAGAAGGTTACAGGGAATCCCTACAGCACTAAGTGGTAAGTACTATCAGGAAATAAAATTTGACAGTGAGTTTTTTGTAAAGGGCTGGGGTGCAAGGCAGGAAGGGCTCAGGAGAAAATCTGAGCTCAAGCCCAAAAAGGAGAGAAGGAGGGCCCGGAGAGATAGCACAGCGGCGTTTGCCTTGCAAGTAGCCGATCTAGGACCAAAGGTGTTTGGTTCGAATCCTGGTGTCCCATATGGTCCCCTGTGCCTGCCAGGAGCTATTTCTGAGCAGACAGCCAGGAGTAACCCCTGAGCACCACCAGGTGTGACTCAAAAACCAAAAAAAAAAAAAAAAAAGGAGAGAAGGAGCCAGGCAGCAAAAGGCTTGAGGCAAAAACAGCCAGAGGGAACAGAGTCTGCAAAAGACACAGATTGCTGGAGCAGTGCGAACAAATGGGGAGGACCTGGAGGCCAGTCAAAGTGGCCTCAGAGGCCCTTGAGTCCTTGGAAAGCCTGATAAGGAATGGGAGGCCCCTGCTGGATGTTTGAAACAAATCACTTTCATCTTCACAATCGCCTTCTATCTCTGAATGGGAATCCACAGTTGCACATGAGTGTGCCTTTGGCATCAGGGGAGAAAATACCACAAAATGAGGCCCTGGCTCTGCTGTTCTACTGGGCAACTAGTGCCCAAATCATGGGCATCTAAGGATTCTACCTACTCATAATCAACTCGCTTGTTCAGCACCTGAGGATTATTTCTTATTTTTATATCAAAAGACATAATTGCTGGGGCCGGAGAGATAGCATGGAGGTAAGGCATTTGCCTTGCATGCAGAAGGATAGTGGTTCTAATCCCGGCATCCCATATGGTCCTCCGAACCTGCCAGGAACAATTTCTGAGTGTAGAGCCAGGAGAAACCCCTAAGCGCTGCCAGGTGTGACCCCAAAACAAAACAAAACAAGACATAATTGCTGTTCCTCTGAAAATTAACTATATCCTACTCAACACCATGGATCAGAATATCTGATAGTACAGAAAGATAGTACAGTTGGTAAATCACTTTGCCTTGCACATGGTCAATCCAGGTTTGACCCTGGCACCAGAATGGTCCTTGGGGCACCACCAAGATTGATCCCTGAGCACAGAACCAAGAGGAACCTGAGCACTCCAGGTATGGGCCCCTCAAATATATATAATACATATTTATTTTCAAAATAATGCCTGTTCACTTCCAAAAACTTTTTTTTTGTTTTTTGTTTTTCGTTTTTGGGTCACTCCAGGCAGCGCTCAGGGGTTACTACTCCTGGCTCTATGCTCAGAAATCGCTCCTGGCAGGCTCAGGGGACCATATGGGATGCCAAGATTCGAACCACTGACCTGCTGCATGAAAGGCAAATGCCTTACCTCCATGCTATCTCTCCAGTCCCTCCAAAAAAACATTTGAGTTCATTATTATATGCAACTTTATATGGGCTGCAGAAATACCAGAAATGCAGAAGTACACTAGGTAAGGTGTACAATTGGTAAGGCCTTGCATGAAACTGACCTAGGTTCAATCCCCAGCATCTCGTATGGTCCCTGAGCACAGCCAGGAGTAATCCCTGAGTGCAAGAGATGGGAATAAAATCTGACAGCTGGTGTCCCCCAAATACAAAACAATCACATAAATAAATGAAAAACAGAAACTGTATAAAGTTCTGTGGAAATTATTTATAATAAATTGTAATTCAGGGCACAGTTTCCATTTGGGACAGAAATGCGATCATGAGATTTTAAAAGCCCCATTTTGTTCTAAGGGTTGCTCTTAGCTGTGCAGCTTTATCATGGACAAGTTCTTATTTTTATTCACGTGATGGTTCTTTGTCCTCATTCACGCCCAACAGGAGTGACACCATGAGCCTTGTGCTGCTAACACTGCTACCCCCATCAGAAACTGAGCAGAAGAGAAGGCCTGAAAAGGTCTGAAATGCCTGAGATTCAGCGGTTTCAGTTCTCTGTCCTTGTGCAATGTGTGTGTGTGTGTGTGTGTGTGTGTGTGTGTGTGTGTGTGTGTGTGTGTGTGTGTAAGGGAAATTCCTGGGTTAAAGGGATGCATAGTCTCTTATTATTTATTCACTCCTATATAGTATAGCCTCTATATACACATTCCACTTCGTCTGCATCTCCTGCCTGGGAAGTTAATCACTTGGACCCACATTATGCAATAGAATAATCTCTTTTTTCTTTTTTTTTGGGGGGGGGGAACACACCCAGCACTACTCAGGGTTTACTCCTGGCTCTGTGCAAAGAGATCATTCCTGGTGGTGTTCTAGACCATATATATAAGGTGTCTGAAATAGACCCTAGGTTGGTGGTGTGTAAAGCAAGCACCCTATCTGCTGTTCTATCACTCCAGCTCCTGCAAAAGAAAACTTTTTTAAAAACTAACCAAGAATACAATTTACATTTTTTTGTTTGTTTTAGGAGCATACCCAGAGATGATCAGGGCTTGCTCCTGACTCTGAGCTCAGAAATCATGCCTGGTAGGACATGGGTTCCACGTTGGATGTTGGGGATCTAACTCCATTCAGCTGTGTGCAAGGGAAATGCCCTACCCTCTGTGCTATCTATCCTCTTATGGTACATTACTGTAACACCCCTGTAGCAGCCATAAAAGGGTTCCTTTAAAAAGGTCCCTGGATAACTGTTATTGGCTGGCAGTCGTGGGGTATAAAAGCTCGTACCTGAAGTGCGTGGGTGTGGGTTGCTGGAGCTGGAGATTATGAGCTTCTGGCTGATGATTTCGGATCCGCTTGCCTCCCCTTACCTGTTCCTCTTATTTAACCCTCTATCTGATCTTATCCTGGTCCCAAACTCAGCTCTGTCTCTCTCCCTCTTTTGGCCCAGGAGTTTGTCATAAGGCCCCCAGACTCTCTACCCTGCCCCGTTCGATTTATTAAATCAGTTTTCGAGAAAAACTTCTTGTCAGAGTTTTGCCTGCTCAGCCTCTGGCAGGCAAAGGTCCTCTGGCATATCTGGCTCAATAGGAGGCTATTATGGGGGTTTGGGGCCATACCAATATGGGGTGTGTGTGCCAAAACCAAAAAAAAATTTTTTTGAGAAACATTTTATTTCTTCCTGCTGACTGAATTTGAATTAATCTTTTGTGATTGTCTGAACATGGCTGATCAACAACTACAAACTCTTAAAATATCACAGCTCAGGGCCAGAGAGACAGCATGGAGGTAGGGCATTTGCCTTGCATGCAGAAGGTCTGTGGTTCGAATCCCGCCATCCCATATAGTCCCCCATGCCTGCCAGCAACAATTTCTGAGCGTAGAGCCAGGAATAACCCCTGAGTGTTGCCGGGTGTGACCCCCCCCCCAAAAAAAAAAAACAAAAAAAATTACAACTAATCTCAGAAGAAATGCAAGTCAAGACCCTGAAAACTCTGGGGCCCCCTCTCGGGGGGGGGGGGTGTGTGGGCCAAGAACCATCCCATCTCTACAGATCCTGGAACTCCTAGAGCCCATGCCCACTGGACACCTCCAAATTCCACAATACTGAGAGCCTAGTAAAAGCACAGCAAATTAAAAGGGAAAGTAGCATAGAAGCCAACTGAGCTCAATAAACAAAAACATTAATATAGAAGGCAAGAGGAGCCGGAGAGATAGCATGGAGGTAATTCATTTGCCTTTCATGCAGAAGGTCACTGGTTCTAATCCTGGCATCCATATGGTCCCCCAAGCCTGCCGGGGCAATTTCTGAGCATAGAGCCAGGAGTAACCCCTGAGCGCTGCCGGGTGTGACCCCAAAACTAATATATATAAGGGGGGGGCAAGAAACAGCTCAGTGAATCCTCAATGACTTTAATTACTCCATGATGATATATAACAATTTTCAAAAATTTTCTTTTACATTTTTTTATAATTCTGCTAATCATTTATTATAACAAGCATACAAAATACAAAATAAATTATTTTGAACCTGATAAGGAGGCAGGCTTGGTGGTGGATGAGAACTGGGAGCAATGATGGAAGAAAGATCACACCTGTGATGGGATTGGTATTGGAACATTTGAATGCCAGAAAAACTGTATTATGAACAAATTTGTAAACCACTGTATTTAAATAAAATAAAAAATTATCACAGCTCGGGGCCAGAGAAATAGCATGGAGGTAAGATGTTTGCCTTGCATGCAGAAGGACAGTGGTTCGAATCCTGGCATCCCATATAGTCCCCAGCGCCTGCCAGGAGCGATTTCTGAGCATAAAGCCAAAAGTAACACCTGAGCGCTGCTGGGGTGTAACCAAAAAAAAAAAATTTTAGATGGCCAGAGAGAGAGCTCAAGTAGCCGTACATAAGATCCTGAGTTTAATCCTTAGCACTGCAGGTCCCCGGCACCACCAATAATGGTACCAGCAACACCTGGACACCTGAGAGCAGAAACTGAGATCTGCGGAGAGGATCCATGGGCTGCCTTCTAACATTTCTGAGAATGATCTCTATAAAAGTGACTAAAATAGGGGCCAGAGCCATAGCACAGCGGTTGGGTATTTGCCTTGCATGCAACTGACCCAGGATGGACGCGGATTCGGTCCCTGGCATCTGATATGGTCCCCTGAGCCAGGATCAATTTCTGAATGCATAACCAGGAGTAACCCCTAAGCATCACTGAGTACGGCACAAAAAGCAAAAACAAAATAAAACAAACAAAAAAACACGTGACTAAAACTATTTTAAACAAACACTCAATTTTTAAAATATCTTACCCCAAAGCTATTGTTTCCACTTCTTTCCCCATAATTTTGGTCATATCCACTACCTATTTCTCACAATTACTTATGACCAGTGCTTACTAGTGGAAAAATAAAACAGATTTGCAGGAGATTATGAAAGCTAATCTGGCAAAAATGCTGAGGAATGTTGAGGGTTTGCTTGGGGAGAGACTGTTAACAGAATTGTTTTAGCTCCCTGGTGTTTTGGCTTTTGATGTTTGTTTCAAACTGCAATGCTATTCCTAATTATAAACTTAAGTAATTTATTTAAAAACATGATGCACTGCTTACGATTTTTTTTTTTTCTTTTTGGCCAAAGTGTTATAGAGTGCTTGTCTTGGACGCAGCCAACCTGGGGTTTGAATCCTGGCATCCCGTACAGTCCTTTGAGCACTGCCAGGAGTGATTCCTGAATGCAGAGCCAAAGCATCACTGGGTGTGGCCCTCCCTTTTTTTTTTTTTTTAGGAATAAGGCTCCAGGTTATAACACTTTGAAGGACCTGGGTTTGGTCCAAAGCATTGTGGGGGGAAAGGAAAAGGAAAAGAACCCTCAGGGCTAGAGATAAAGGACAGGGGTTATGGCACTTGCCTTACATCTTGCATGCAGCTGCTGTTAGGATCCCAGACATCACCAAGAGTGACCTCTGAACCCAGAGCCAGGGATAAAAGCAACTCCTTCCATTTCTCCCAGAGGAAATTTCAAAGTTAGAAAAAGCAAATTGCTAAAAATCTAAGCTGAACTTTCCATATGTAAACAAATAACTTTCTAATAGGTGAAAGTCGATCATCTTCGTGGTCTCAAAAAGAGACAAAAAGCATGTGCAGAATGAAAATAATTTAAGTCAGGCAAACTGCCTGGGGATGTTTATTCCGTGTATCTTTTTTTTTCTTTTAATAATGCCTGTGGGCGTTTCTTCTAGCTTGCTCAAGAACTGAACCTCAGCGCAGTTATTGACTTAACACAAACAAGCACAGGAGCACTGGGACCTGATTCCCTTTGCAAAACTGAACCATCCACAGGGCCTCACCCGCAAAGCCCCTAAGACCCTAGTTAGGCGCAATCCACTTTCATAGACGCTGCCGAAGCCCACCAGCTCCGAAGTAAGAGGGCTGAACTGAGTGTGTCCCTTTTCCCGGGACCCCATTCTCCGGCTGTTCAGCAGAGGGGCGCTAAAATGGCCCAAGGGGGTGGCCGGCGCAATAGCACAGCGTGCTATTGCATGCAGCCAACCTCAGATGGACGCTGGTTCGATTCCCAGCATCCCATATGGTCCCCCTTGCCTGCCAGGAGCGACTTCTGAGCGCAGAGCCAGGAGTAACCTCTGAGCGCTACCGGGTGTGACCAAAAAAACAAAGTTAAATAAATAAATAAATAAATAAATAAATAAATAAATAATAAAATGGCCCAAGGATCCTATCGGGAGCAGCCGGACCTCCCTCCCTCCCTCCTGCTCGGCAGACTCCGACCTCGGTGGATCTCTTCACCCTAACTGCACCCAGGCCCCGTGCATTCCCGTGCTGTCCCTCCCCAAGGCAGAAGGGGGGGTGCAGACTGCGGGCGAGGGTTTTTTTTGGGGGGAAGGTGTCCCAAACTCGCGCCAGAAGTACGCCACTAAGTTCTAGGGGGGGAAAGTTGGGCGCTTTCCCGACTTACGGCCAACGTCCCATTCGATCGACCTCATTCGGAAGCCTCTGCTCCCCCAGCCCAGCGCCGGAAAGGGGGAATGGGGAGAAGGGGATCTCGGTGCCCAGCATCGCCTCGGTCCCCAGGGGTTCGGTTCCCGGCCGCCACCACTAGCTGATGCCCCCCGTGCTTGGGGAGTGGCGGGCTCCCCCCGAGTTCCCTCCACTCCCGGTGAACTCGCTCCTGGGCGGCTCCACTCACTCCAGGCCGCGAGCCCCGGCTGGACCCCCGACGCTGGTGCAAGCTCACCTCCGCCCCAGACCTCGGGGAGCAGGACCCACAGCGCCAGTGGCAGCGGCGTTCCCATGCCGGGGGCCTCGAGTCGGTGACTGCTCCCCAGTTGGACTTCTTCCCTGAAGGACGGTGGACTGGACGGGGCGCCCCGGACGTGCCCACGGCTCTTGGGTCCAGACCGCCAGCGAAGCAGCCCAGCAGGGTCCGGGCTGCCAGAGCCCAGCGCCGCCGGAGGGGAGGGGCCGACCTGGGGCGCCCAGGCTGGGAGAGGCGGTTAAGAGGCGTGGCTACGCCTACACTAGCCAATCGTAGCGTGGAGAGGGCGGGCATAAACTGGAGAAAGGCGGGGCTTAGTTGGGGAGGCGGGGCTGCGTTTGGAAGGGGCGTGTCGAGGGCGTGTTGATCAGAGTCGAACCAATCTGGTTGGGGAGAAGGCGGGGTTTAGAGAGGCGGGTAGGAGGCGTGGCCAATCCAACATTATCCAATCGTAGAGGGGAGAGGGTGGGCAGAAGCTGGAGAAAGGCGGGGCTTGGTTGTAAAGGCGGGGCTGAGGTTGTAAGGGGCGTGTCGAGGGCATGGTGATTAGGGTCGAACCAATCCGGTTGGGGTGGAGGCGGGATTTAGGGAGGCGGGGTCGAGGAGTCGCCGAGGCTGGAGAGGGCGGGCAGGTGACGGCAGGGTCCTCCTTGGCAGGTCGAGTTAGGCTGGAGGCGGGAGGGTCTGCAGGAGGGGGCCGGAGAGGGAGATGCCAGTGGAAGGAAAGCTCGGCCTAGAAAGGGCACAGGGCCGACCTTCTCTGCAGAGGCGGCCCCAGAGCGACCACGTGTGGACGGGCTGAAGGAGGCAGCCACGGAGAAAGGTGTAAAACAAAGGAGAGGTAGCAGTGGCTTGCTTAGAATTTAGAAAAGTGCACTCAGGGAAACTTTTTAAGAAGAGATATGTCTTTCTTGGAGACTCTGAGCACAAGGTCCAAACTTGTCTTTCCTTCGTGCAAAACGCTTGTTTGCTCTCTGCAGAAGAACCCAGCTCCTGCCAGGGCCTTACAACAAGGTTCTGCCTAGTCTGGTCCCTTTCCTTGGCTCTCAATGGCCTCAGCTTTTTCCCACCTATGCTGGCTTTTGGGTCCAATAGTTTGGCTATAAAGGAAAAAGTAACCCTAATGGATTTAGACAGATCATTAGTAAACGCTGACACCAAAAACAGAACTAATGTGGCACCAGCTTCTTGAGTTTCTAGTTCCATACACAGGCTGACAAATGGGTGTTTGTGGGAGGGTGGGGTTACTGGGGAGCAGTCTTGCTCTTTCATTGAGTAGCCAACTCAGAATGCCCAGCAGGTTTTTGTTTTGTTTCTTGGCCAAGCTTCTTGGTGCTTTCAGAGTGGCTTGTGTTCAGGAGTGTCCTCTAATGGTGCCTGAACTGGAACCTGGACCACTTGCCTGAGTGGCCTGCTTACTTCAAGCTCTCACCCCTTGGAGTTCTCTCAGGACCTGAACCAAGCAATTGAGACTCCACACTAGCCTGCTGCTATTCCTGGTGGATAGGAAGGGCAAGGAAGGAGGGCAGGGGTCTCTAAATGGCTCAATGGGAAAGGAGGAGAAAGCCTGCAGCAGTTGTTCCCCAGGCATATGATCGATCAACTAATCTTTGATAAAGGGACAAGAAATCCAAAATGGGGGCCAGAGAGAGAGCATGGAGGTATGGCGTCTGCCCTGCATGCAGAAGGATGGTGGTTTGAATCCCAGCATCCCATATGGACCCCCGAGCCTGCCAGAAGCGATTTCTGGGCATAGAGCCAGGAGTAAACCCTGAGCGCTGCCGGGTGTGATCCCCCAAAAAAAAGAAAAAAAGAAAAAAAAGAAAAAAAAGAAATCCAAAATGGAGCAAGGAAAGCGTCTTCAATAAGTGGTGTTGCCACAACTGGTTAGCCACTTGAAAACAGCGAACTCAGACCCTCATCTAACACCATGCACAAAGGTCAAATCCAAATGGATTAAAGATCTTGATATCAGGCCTGAAACCATAAGATATATAGAACAACAGGAGGGACAATGAACTCGTAGCAACTGTTCCAGAATTTACCTCCTACTCGGAGGAATTGAGCCTTGCCTACTTGGTTGTGGAGCAGTTTCAGCTTATCAGAACATCTCAGCAGACCATTCCCTGGCCATTCCTGGCTAGGACTCAGGGACTGCCCAAGACACATCCTTAGAGATTTGCACAGGTGATCCCAATGCCTGGAATGTGCTTCCTCTAAACTTAACGTAACCTCCTAAATTCCCCTTAAAGTCTGTCAAATCTTACTTGATTTGTTTTCTCACTTGGGGAAGGAGGTTCTCCCAAGTAATGCTCAGAGGCCTTGAGATCCCTGCTATTGAGGGATCACCTGGATTTGGGGGTTCAATGCAAGGTCCTAAATATGTGATGTTGCTCAGACCCCACATGCTAGGGATAGGTATATGTCAGTGGTGTTCAAGGTCCTCCAGGCCCATAATAGTGGAGTTAGAGGCTTGCAGGACTGCACCCAGATATTATTCACAGGGGATCATGTGATACCAGGAATCAGGGTCAGCTACATGCAAGGCATATGCCCTTTTATTTTTTGGTCTTGGGCAAAACCAGCAATTCTCAGGTCAAGACTTACTCCTGATTCTGTGCACAGGGCTCACTCCTACAGTGTTCAAGGGACCATATGTGATGCCAGGGATGAAACCCAGGTCAGCAATGTGTAAGGCAAGTGACTTTTCTGTGATACTCTGGTTTTGTGGTACCTTTATTATTTCTCTGATCCCAAATCTTATTTCCTTGATTAGGCCAGTAGTTATAGCTGCATGACAAAACACCCAAACCACAGTATGAGTAGAAATAGCTGTAGTTATTAAATTCATAGATTTCAAAGAATCAGAAATTCGACCAGGTCAGATGGCAGGCAGTTTATCTTTGCCCTTCTCTCTCCTTGAGGACCTTAAGCTCAAATATCTGGGGACTAGAAACATCTAAAATAGGGATCAGCAAGCTACAATATGGGATCTATGGTCAATTTTATGCAAATGAGGCTTGTAGAACATAGCTGTTAAAGTGTTTATATTATCTGTGGCTGCTTTAGTACTCTTAAGTGAAGGATTGGTAATTGCAGCAGAGCTCATAAGAACCAGCCCTTTCCCAAAAACATCTCCCAACATTTCATCTAGGGCCCAGAGAGATAGCACAGTGGTGTTTGCCTTGCAAGCAGCTGATCCAGGACCAAAGGTGGTTGGTTTGAATCCTGGTGTCCCATATGGTCCCCCGTGCCTGCCAGGAGCTATTTCTGAGCAGATAGCCAGGAGTAACCCCTGAGCACTGCCAGGTGTGACCCAAAAACCAAAAAACAAACAAACAAAACAAAAAAAACAAACAAAAAAAACCCCAACATTTTATCTAAAGACTTATTCCCCCAGATGGCTGGTACCTTCATGGGATGGCTAGGGGCACAGACCTGAGCATCAAAAGAAGCTTGTCCATGGTGGCCTTGGAGTGGTTTCAAGCCTTCCATTGCCAAGAGTGGCCCTGAGCACAGTCAGGTGTGGCCCTATCCCACCCCTTTTAAAAAATCTTCTATAAACATGAAAACTTACCTAAAATGTGAAATATCAGCTCAATGGATTAATTCCATACTTGTTGGGCATCAAATTACATTGCAATTTGATACCCTAATTATTCAAGTGATCAAAACATGTGTAGGCAGATGTGAGGGGAAAGTCAGAACACCTGCAGTATAGAGCTGTCTCTCTGCTTTAAAATATCTGCCCACCATTGCCTATATTCTCCTGGATAGCTAAGAATATGTTACAAGTAGGAGGTGCCTAATGCTAAACACCTAAGAAGAAAAGGGCCTGCAGCTATGTCCTACTGGGATTAGAAAAGAGCAACATAGGGGCCAGAGCAGTGGTGCAAGTGGTAGAGCGTTTGCCTTGCACAAGCTAACCTAGGACAGACTGCGGTTTAATCCCCTGGCATCCCATATGGTCCCCCAAGCCAGGAGCGATTTCTGAGCACATAGCCAGGAGTAACCCCTGAGCGTCATCGAGTGTGCCCCCTCCTAAAAAAAAGATCAGCCTTACTGATTCAAAAACATAAATGGGCCTGGGAGAGATAATTGAATGGGCTGATGCATGCTTTGAATGTGGGAGGCTCAGGTTCGATCTCTGGCACAGCATGGTCCCCTGTGTACCACTAGGAGTGATCCTTACCATTGTGCAAGAAGCAGCCCTGAACACCACTGAGTTTCACACTCCTTGCCCCCAAAGAAATGAAAAAAAGCAAGGACTGTGTCTCAAATCAAGTGGTATTATGATTACAACCCCTGTACTGAGCATTTCTGCAATCGAGTGAGAGATTTTGTTTTATTTTGTTTTGGGGCCACACAAGGCAATACTTAGGGCTTATTCCTGGCTCTGCACTCAGGGAATCACTTCTAGAAATGTTTGGAATAACATATGGTTCACTGGGGATTAAATCCCAAATTGATCGCATGCAAGGCAAGTACCCTACCCACTTTACTATTGTCTTGGCTACAACTAAATAGAGATTTTTTTAAGTCTCACCATGGAAATCTCAACATGAAGCAGTTTGAGCCTACAGCCTATCTGACTGTTAACTTCCTTGCCACCATCACGTTCAACTTTGTCCCCAGGTTTGGATTGTGATTTACTTCCGCTTCTATCTTCAGTCCACAAATCAGAACTGGCCTCCTTCCAACCAGTTTAACATTGTACTAATTGCTCAATATTGATACACCTAAACAGTCTTTGAGATACTGTTGGGATAATGGTGTATAGAGAAACTTCAGAACAAGAGACCTATGTATGTGTTCATTTATTTCCCACTCTGTGAAGACAGACATGCCATGGAACACATCAGAGAACCAATATAAAGTGCCTCCATTAGGCAGTCTCTGTCCCAGAAATATTAGTGCTAGACAAAGCTGGAATCACTTACTGAAGATGTAAGCTCTTGAAAATTAAAATTAAAGCTCTTAAAGTTGGGGAGCAGAGATGGCACCTATAAGAAAATCAACCAGAATGCCCTAATTCTTAAGAAAAGCACAAACATCTTAGAGTTTCTTGGGCAACACAGATGGCACATGTAAGACTCAATTGTTTACCAGATAGTGTGGATGTGCAGGTATAAAGCTCTTGTTGGTAAGGTAATCCATTCAGAATAAAGGGAACACACTGTACCACCATACTCTGCTATCTGTTGAGTGGCAGTTAAATAGGAATCCATTACTGAAGACTCATAGGATCTAAGTACCACAGTTAGGGAAAAGAAAAGCATACAATGTAGCATCAGGAATATAGTTAATGTTATATTAATTATTAATTATAGAGTCCTATTGTGGTGGATGGTGGTGAGGCCTTTCTCAGCTTGTACTGTTGCGTGCAGACCCTTCCGCAGGCTGGTCTGTAGGTGCATGGTGATGGCAAATAAATGATCCACAGCAGTCAGATGAAGTTTCAGGAGACATCCAGATTTATTACCAGGCCTAATCGCCATTTGGTTTTTTTCATATGGCCTCTAAGCTAAGTACCCTCTTTCCTACTCCTCTGCATCCATCCTCTGTCTGCTCTCTCTAGTTCCTGCGTCTCTGCCTCTCCCCCTGCCCCAGATAGGCAGTAAGTTGGGGTAGGGAGGTAACATCTCCCTCTTCCTTGTTTTAAATAAAAAAGAGAAAAGGTTACCTTTTGTTTTCCTGACCTCCTTCTTTGGCCAAAGATGTTAACCAACGTCCCCTCCAACATCCTGCCTATCTCACCTTAATGGTGAGACCCACCCACAGCCCGGAGGAGTCTGTGGTTAGTAATGAAGGGGTTACCTGGGGAGAGGGAAGAGGCAGAGATGCAGCTAGGAGAGCAGACAGGATGGATGTAGAGGGGCAGGTAAGAGGCTGCTTAGCTTAGAGGTCATGTGAAAAAAAAATGGCGATTAGGGCCTGGTAATAAAGCTGGATGTCTCCTAAACTTCATCTGACTGCTGTGGATCATTTCTTCGCCATCACCTTGCACCTACAGACCAGCTGGCCAAAGGAACTGCAGGTGCCGGGACAAGCTGAGAAAGGCCTCACCATCATCCACCACAATAGGACTCGATAATTAATAATCAGTACAACAGTTAACATTGGTATGGAGAGGAAAGGCCACTTCTTGGGAAGAGAGGCAGAGAAGTCAAGCAAATTTGTTGTCCTCTAAGAAATGTGGTCTTTCTCTAACATATAAGAAAGTGACATAGGGGCCGGAGAAATATCACAGCGGTAAGGCATTTGCCTTGCATGCAGAGGGACAGTGGTTCGAATCCCAGCATCCCATATGATTCCCCGAGCCTGCCGGGAGTGATTTCTGAGCGTAGAGCTAGGAGTATTCCCAGAGCGCTGCCAGTGTGACCCCAAAACAAAACAAAAACAAAACAAAAAAAAAGTGACATAGGAAACCAGGAACAAGTGAAGCCCCAAGTGGAGGCTCTGCTAAAATGTTTTGTTTTCTGGCCACCTGAGTATACTTCAAACGCATAAAAACATTAACAGCAAGAATCCTTACGGGCCTGGCTAAGACCAGGGGCCTGTCATCTAACTTACTGTTGTCAATAATTTGTTCTGACAAGCACATAAAATTTTCCTCCTCAAACTCCTAAGGCCTCTGACTACATAGTAACTTATTAACTTATCAGTATTCCTGAGCTGGAGATAAAGGGCCAATGCCATATAGGAATTTTGGCAATATAGCTAAAGCTATTTCTAGGAATGCTGGAATTAACCCTTACAGCAAATAGTCCTTGCAAAATTAAATGGTAAAAGTAAAAGTTTCTCTTCCATTCAGCAAGCATTATAGTAGAACAAAGTATTCCTTTAGTAATGTGGTTGTTTTGGACTCCTTTGCAAGAAAATTTATTTAAGAGGCTTTTAACTTCCTGGAAGTGAAAATTGTTTAGTTTACAAAAGAGATGATGTGACTCAAAGATGCTCCTTTGTGTGTTAAACAGTTTATAAAAAGGATGTTTGCTAGATGTTGGTAGTTTGTTGGAGAAAGTGAGGATGTGCATGTTAGTAAATTGTTTGAAAAAGTAAAAGTGTGGGCTGGAGAAATAGTACAGCAAGTAGGTGTTTGCCTTGCACATGGCTGACCCAATTTGGATCCCTGGCATCCCTTCTGTTCCTCCCAGCATGCCAGGAGTATTTCTGAGTGCAGAGCTAGTACTTACTCATAAGCACTACCAGTGTGGCCCAAAAAATGCCAACAAAAAAAGTACAAGTATGTGTTACAATTTATTCTAAGTATAAAATGGTACATTTTAACCATGCTTGAAAATCACAATGGAAGTTTTGCAGCCTAGCTTTTGTACTGTGTTGGGCAGCTTTTGGAAACTTGGTGGTGCTAGTAAGATATTCCTTTACCATTCTGGACAATGTGATGTGCAATACCCAGATGTCAGAGTCACCAAGATGGTACTTACTTGAATTTTAAATCATCATAAAACAAATAAAAGTACTAGAATACAGCACTTAAAGATTGGGAGAATTCAGATAGTGAATGTTGAAGACTGTTCAGCTCAATATCAATAGCATGAGGTTTAGATTTTGACCTTTAATGACAAACTAAAGCTTAAAAGCAACTTGATTTAGCTTCTTTTCTTCCTCCTTTCCTCTTTTTCCTTCTATTTCAGTACTGGGAATTGAATTCTGACCTCATATGTGCAAGATATGTGCTTGAAGATGCTACCTCCACAATCCTTCCCTTTGGCTTCTTGAACAAAATACTAGTATTTTGATGGGGCTGGCGAGGTGACGCTAGAGGTAAGGTGTCTGTCTTGCAAGCACTAGCCAAGGAAGGACCGCGGTTCGGTCCCCAGGCATCCCATATGGTCCCCCCAAGCCAGGGGCAATTTCTGAGCCCTAAGCCAGGAGTAACCCTGAGCATCAAATGGGTGTGGCCAAAAATAAAAAAATACTAGTATTTTGAAGGTTTCTTTTTGTTTGTTTGTTTGTTTGTTTTTGAGTTTTGGGCCACACCCAGCTGCGCTCAAGGGTTACTCCCGGCTCTAAGCTTAGAAATCGCTCCTGGCAGGCTCAGGGGACCGTATGGGATGACAGGATTTGAATCACTGTCCTCCTGCATGCAAGACAAATGCCCTACCTCCAGATATCTCTCTGGCATGTTTTTCATTTGCAATTCTAGGGGAATGAATTTAGTACATGTAAAAAAAATCCATCTGTTCTTGGCAAAAATCACTTTGGAAATAAAGAATTTTGTACTTCTTACAGTTGTTAGGAAATGAGGGATGGCAAATAGGAAAGATTCTGTTTGCTATACAATGTACTGAAATTACAAAGGGCTGGTTCTCAGAGTTTCTTGGGAATCTGGGGATCTGCCAGGGGATAGGCAATAGAAAATCTAACTGACAAAATGTTTGAATATCTGTTTGTCAGAGATACTTCCTTGTATACTCTGTGCTATGTGCTTCACTTGCTTGCTACCAGGAGCATGACTTTGCAAAATGTGTGTGTTTGTGTGTGTATACACAGTAACAAACACACACACATTCTCAGTGGAACTGCTAAACAGGTTTTTTTTTTAAATAATATTGTTAAACACCTTGATTACAAACATGATTGTGATTAGGTTTCAGTCATGTAAAGAACACTTCCCTTCACCAGTGCAACTTTCCCACCACCAATGTCCCAAATCTTCCTCCACCCCATTCCACCCCCACCTGTACTCTAGAGAGGCTTTCCAGTTTCTTCATTCATTCACATGGTTATGATAGTTCTCAGTGTAGTTATTTCTCTAACTGCACTCACCATTCTTTGTGGTGAGCTTCATGAAGTGAGCTGGAAGTTCCAGCCCTCCTCTCTTTGTCTCTGAGGATTGTTGCAAAGATGTCTTTCATTTTTCTTAAAACCCATAAAACCCATAGATGAGTGTGACTTTTCTGCGTCTATTGAACAGGTTTTTGAGTTTTGTATTTCCTTTGGATTCATGGTTGAAATATTTGTTTTATTTTGGTGTGTATGTGAGGGGGGGAATACACAGGGGTTAATCCTGGCTCTTTTCCCAGGAATCACTCCTGGTGGTTGGTGCTCAGGGGATCTATGGTATTCCAGGGATCCAATCTGGGTTGGCTGCATGCAAGGCAAATACTTTACCCTTCTGTACTATCTCTTCAGTCCTTATGGCTAAAATATTTAAACCTATGCCTGCAGCTCTTTTCATACATTTGTAAGTGTATTTATTTGTTTACATTCATAAATTTAAAGAGAAGAAAGACACTGTTCGCTAAAAGGCCGGGTGTATATTTAATATTTCAATACTTTGTCTATAAGTCTGCCTGTATCTGTATCTTGAAATTTATGGTAATAAGGAAGTTATAAAAACTTATTGTTGGGGCTGGAGCAGTAGCACAATATAGGTAAGGCATCTGCCTTCCCTGTACTAGCCTAGGATGGACTATGTCCCATATAGTCCCCCAAGCTAGGAGCAATTTCTCAAAGCATAGCCAGAAGTAACCCCTGAGCATCACTGGGTGTGGTCCACCCCCCAAAAAAATTATTGTTGGAGCCAGATAGTACAGGGGTTATGGCACTTGATTTGCTGTGGCAGACACTGGTTCAATCCTCAGCACCATCAGGAATGATCCCTGAGCACAGAGCCAGCAGTAATCTTAGTAGGTGTGACCTTTCAAAAAAATGAACAACAACAAAACAAACTTATTGTAGTGCCTTCACATGTACACATACACAGATATTTTTGATTCCTTTGGTAGGAGAAGAAAAATATGTACAATGACTGAAGGAACCATCTTTAATTGGTTCTGTATTGTGAAAATAACATTTAGTAGACTCTTAAGGAGAATTTGTGTGATTTGGCTAATTGGACTATTGTCTATGTCTTTTTTTTTGGGGGGGGGGCCACACCTGGTGGAGCACAGGGGTTACTCCTGGCTATGCAGTCAGAAATTGCTCCTGGGCCCGGAGAGATAGCACAGCGGCGTTTGCCTTGCAAGCAGCCGATCCAGGACCAAAAGGTGGTTGGTTCGAATCCCGGTGTCCCATATGGTCCCCCGTGCCTGCCAGGAGCTATTTCTGAGCAGACAGCCAGGAGTAACCCCTGAGCACTGCTGGGTGTGGCCCAAAAACCAAAAAAAAAAAAAAAAAAAAAAGAAATTGCTCCTGGCTTGGGGGACCATATGAGACATCAGGGGATTGAAATTGCAGCCCATCTTAGGTTAATGTGTGCAAGGCAAATGCCCTACTGCTTGTGTCACCGCTCTGGCCCCTGTTTATGAGTTCTTTCTGGAGTTTCTTGTCCTGAGAAGTCTATAGAATTTGGAAAGCTTGGTTTTCTCTCTTTTCTTCCAAAATAATTAGGACCATTCCAAAAATATTCATGAAGCATTTTTATTTTATTTTATTTTTGTTTTTGGGTCACACCCGGCAGCATTCAGGAGTTACTCCTGGCTCCATGCTCAGAAATCGCTCCTGGCAGGCTCGGGGGTCCATATGGGATGCCGGGATTTGAACCAATGACCTTCTGCATAAAAGGCAAATGCCTTACCTCCATGCTATCTCTCCAGCTCCTTCATGAAGCATTTTAAAAGTTGGAGAGAGCTCCAGGTACTACAATAAAATGTTATTAAATCTTAAAAGCTATACTCTTAAATTAAAGCACATTTGCTTGGGCAGGTACAAAGGCCATGTAACAAGATAGTTGCTTTAATCTGGCAGTTAACACCTAGTGAGATTGCTAACTTCCCCAAGTATAACTGGTCTTCTAGAAGTGACATCAAAAGAGAAAGACTTTCCAGAATAACCTGGTATTGACCACTCAACCTGGACGAAAGACCCAAGAGAGGATTCTGACTCTTGAACCAAGAAACAAGCAAATTAATGAGAATACTGCTAAACCTAGGTGCCACATCCCTATTTTATTTAATTAAGGACAATATTTGATTTGTAATGAACATATTAAAAAGTCCTGTTCTTTAGCTCTAGCCATCATTTTCATGGCTATACTTGTTCTAATTGGAATAAAACATCTTTTAAATTGTATTTTGTCCAATTCATTTGCTGACAAAGCTTCCTGAGGAAGCAAATCTTTGGGCTGCCACCAATAAACCCTCTGCACTGTCTGTTAGCTCCATCTTCCTCCCATTCTCTCCAGTTGCCATTTACCATATCATCTTGGCTGGAACACAGAAATTCTGGGATAGTCTACTCCAGGTTAGCTCACTGCTTTTCCCTTGCAGCTTCCAAGCAAGCATATATCTTCCTTCAAAGCAGCTGAGATTGCGTTTTTTTAATTGGTTTTGGGGCCACACCTTGCAGTTTTCAAGGATTACTCTTGTTTCTTTTGCTCATAAATTACACCTGGCAGGCTTGGGGGACTGTATGGGATGCCAGGATTCGAATCCCTGTTCTTCTGCATGTGACGCAAACGGCTTACCTCTATGCTATCTCTCCGGCCCCTGAGATTGCATTTTGGGTTTCTGGGTTTGGGGGCTTTGGTTTTTGGGTCACATTCAATAATGCTCAAAGATCACTTCTGGTGGTTATTTAGGGACCACAGGTTATTTACCCACATTATTTACCCAGGTTGACCAAGTACAAGTTAAGCACTTTACCCACTTTACTATCTCTCTGACCTCTGCAATTACATTTTGGATGGAGACACAGATATACCAGATCATTTATTGGTGTTCTCACCCCCACCAGAGTTAACAAATTGTCCATTTATAATTGACATGCAAAAAATTAAATGACTAAAATATCTCTCATTATTTATTAGCAAAAAAGGTATACAATCTCAACATTAGTTGCTATTGCTGCATACCAATATAGCTATAAACTTCATTGTTTAAAATAACACATACTTGGAATAAGGAGGTAGTTCAAATGACAATACTTGCCAAGCATGTTCAGAGGCCCAAGTTACAAGGTGCTCTCATTGCCAGTTAAGCATAAACAGATTTTAATAGATAAACAGATTCTAATTAAAATTAGATAGCATGGAGGTAAAGCGTTTTCCTTGCATGCAGAAGATCAGTGGTTCAAATCCTGGTGTCCCATAGGGTCCCCCGAGCCTGCCAGGAGCGATTTCTGAGCCAGGTGTGGCCCAAAAACAAAAACAAAAACAAAAACAAAAAAAATTTAATTGGGGCTAGGGGTTAAAGTGTTTCCTGTGTATGTAGCTAACTGGTTTGGGCACTTCCAAGACTGATTCCTTAGCACCACAGGGTGTGGCTCCAAAATCCCAAATTAAATCAATAATGTTAAATGACACATTACAATCTTGGAGGTCAGAAGTCCTGCTTTGGACTGCTCTTCTGCTTTGTTTTTCTCAGTCAGTGATCAGAAAGTTGCTTAGGCTTGTGAACTTTCAGCCTACTCAGAATCCTGATTGCTGTAAGATGTAGAACTGGCTGGTCCGATGGCAGTGGCTTATCAAAATTTATTAATGTTAGTATCACAAAAGTCGGTATATACACTCCTCACACTGCTCAATTTGACTGGCTTAAAAAAAAATGGGGCCGGAGAGATAGTATGGTGGTAGGGAGTTTGCCTTCCATGCAGAAGGTCGGTGATTCGAATCCCGGCATCCCATATGGTCCCCTGAGCCTGCCAGGAGCAATTTCTGAGCATAGAGCCAGGAGTAACCCCTGAGTGCTGTCGGGTGTGACCCAAAACCAAAACCAAAACAAAACAAAACAAAAAACAGATGTAGAATTAAGGTTTTTCTGCTAGCTACTAGCCATTGGCTGCCTTCAGCAGCTAAAGACCACCCACATGTACTTTTTTACTCAGGGTTCCCTAATGTGCAAGACAAGGAGACAGCTGTGTTCACTAGCAAGAAGTCAGCGACAATCTTAGAGAATCTAACCACAAAGTGATATCCCATCACCTCTGAGATTGGGGAGAAAGTAAATTCAGGGAGAGGAATATATAAAGAATCTGGGATCAGGGCTGGAGAGGTAACATGGAGATAGGGCATTTGCCTGCAGAAGGACAGTGGTTCAAATCCCGGCATCCCGTATGGCCCCCCGAGTCTGGAGGGAGCAATTTCTGAGTGTAGAGCCAGGAGTAAACCCAAACAAAAAAACAAAAACAAGAATCTGGGATCATTGGGGGCTGCCTCAGAAGGAGCCTGCTGGAGTCTCCAAATATAAGACCTTAGCAAGGAAAAGACATGTGTTCTATTTTTCTTCACTTTGGGTCCTTCCTCTCTGCTCAAGCCCTCTTCCATATATGCCAAGTTTGACACAAGATCCCAAGTGGATTCTGTCTCAAAACTTAAGTTTCATATTAGTTTTTTTTTTTTTTAACACAGACAAAACAAGTTGCCCTTCAAGTCCCTGAAACCATGCTTGACTTCTATAGCATCAGCTTAAATAAAGCATCTCAGTAAATCAGGGGACAAAGGGATAAAGGAGGCAAAGGAATTAGTTATCAATTCATTTACCTGGTAACAGCAGAAACAAAGAATGAGTTCTCAGATAACTGTGCTCTCTGGATTTATTTGATTTTTTCCAATATATGATTTATAGGCTTGAGTTCAAGTCACAAGGAGCTGTTTGGTCACTCTGCGGGTAGTCTGGCATGGCTCTAGGACCCAAGGATCCGGTGGTGTCTTTGGGAATACTTCGAGGGAACGATGAGTACCAAACCGGGTATCTTCATCAAATAAATATATCCATCATCTGCTGAAGCTTCAGAGAAGCATTTTTACAAGGTCACATGGATAGACAAGGGCACATCCAGTAGAGAAAGAGAGCTTAGAACAGTGCATTTTTAAGCCCAACAATCCAAGTTCCATGTATAGGGAAATTTCATGACTTCATCTCTCCTTACAGCTGCATAATATTCCATTGTGTGTATGTACCACAGTTTCTTTAGCCATTCATCTGTTGAAGGGCATTTTGGTTGTTTCCAGAGTCTGGCTGTTGTAAATAGCGCTGCAACGAATATAGGTGTGAGGAAGGGATTTTTGTATTGTATTTTTATGTTACTAGGGTATATCCCTAGGAGTGGTATAGCTGGATCGCATGGGAGCTCAATTTCCAGTTTTTGGAGGAATCTCCATATCGCTTTCCATAAAGGTTGGAAATGGAATTTATTATGCTGTGTGAAATAAGTCAGAGGGAGAGAGAAAAACGCAGAATAGTCTCACTCATTTATGGGTTTTAAGAAAAAAGACAGTTTTGCAGTAATTCTCAGAGACAAGAGAGGAGGGCTGGAAGGTTCAGCTCACTACATGAAGCTCACCAGCTCACCATGAAAAGTGATGAGTGTTGTTAGAGAAATAACTACATTAAGAACTATCCTAACAATGTGAATGAATGAGGGAAATAGAAAGCCTGTTAAGAGTACAGGCGGAGGTGAGGTGGGGAGGAGGGAGATCTGGGACATTGGTGAGGGGAATGTTGCACTGGTGAAGGGGGTGTTCGTTGCATGACTGAAACCCAAAAACAATCCTGTTTGTAATCTAGCTGTTTAAATAAAGATATACCAAAAAAAAAACAAAACCTCAACAATCCGCAGCAGAAAACACCGGCCAGTTCCAGAAAAACCGAGCTTGGACAAATCTGATGGGCGCTGTTATGCTTTTCGTCCCAGAAACAGTCCAGAAACGGTGCAAGGAGAAGGGAGGGAAGGCCAGAATTCCGCAGAACATCCTCATCTAAGCCAGGAGGCGGCCAAGGCCCCGCCCCTCCAGGCCCCGCCCACACGACCACGCCCCTTTCTTCCTCCGGCGCGGGGCAGGACGGGAAACCCAAGATGGCCGCGCCCATTTGAACGTCTCGCCAGAGTGGCTCGCTCGCCTGCTCACCTGCTCTAATAGCTTTGAGCGGTTGAGCCCGCCGCAGCCGCCCCATTTCTGCTCCGGAAAAGGGAGGCAGAGAGGGAATGAGAAGGGGCAGCGGCCGAGGAGTCGCCGTCATCAGTCCCAGCGCCGACCTCACGCCGCTCGGCCTTCGCGCCTCCGGGAGCCGCCGCCGAGGCTCGCCGCGTTTCGCCGCGTCCCGAGTTGCGCAGGTGCGGTTGGGCTGGAGGCGCGCGTGGTGCTGTGGCTCGCGGGTCCTGCGGGCCGGGATTCCGGGGTGCACGTTCCGGGGCTCTGCCTCAGCACCTAGAACTGACCCCTTATCCCCAACAGGACACTTTGGAAGCTCTCGGCCTGGTGCTGGGACCGAGCCACTCACGGGGCTTCGGGATCTACCTTCTCGCAGAATCAACTCCAGAGCGCCTTCTGCGTCTTGACGTCTCTGCTCCCAAGGGTATGTGTGGTTGTGAGTCACCTCTGCACCACAGCAGGGTTTTCTACTAAGAGATGCTGATACTTGGGGGCTGGAGAGGTATGAATCTGCGGGGAAGCCACTTGACTTGATTTTGCATTTGTTCCTGACATCCCTGACATCACCTATGGTCCCCGAACCCTGCCAGAAGAGATCTCTGAAGACAGAGACAGGAGTAAGCCTTGAGCACCTCCTGGTGTGGCCCCAGATTGGGCAACAACAATAACAATCCCTCAACAAAACAAAACAAAAACAACAACAACAACATAGAAGGAGGCAGACATATTCAATGGTGCAAGTTTAAGGTAGTAGGATTACATCTGCCTCCATTTGTAAGCTCTAATAAAACCACGAAATTTGGGCCACTGTACAGAAAGATGTTGTCCTATGACCAATTCTATAATTGATACTTTGTAGAATGTTCATTTTTAATAGAATGCTTTTTTTTTCTTTCAGAATTGCACACAACGGTGAAATAAAGTCAGTGCTTTTAGGTCTTTTGTTATCTCGTTGACTAAAATATAGGGCTACCAACTGAGTTTGTTTCCTGAGTGAATTTATATATTGCTAGCATGTTCCAAATCCAAAATTTTTTAAGTTCTGGAACTTAAAGTAGGAAAATGAAAACGGCATGGGTTCTGGTATTCAGTTATTTCAGCAGATACCAGTTCATTCACACACACAAGACAATTTTACAGGACTCAATGTAAGAATTCTATAGGATTTGGGGCTAGGAGCCATAGTATAGAGGTAGGGCATTTGCCTTGCACACAGCCAATCCCCGGACGAGACTTCGGTTCGATTCCTGGTCCCATATGGCCCCCCTGTGGCTGCCAGGAGCCACTTCTGAGCACTGGCTAGGAGTAATCCCTGAAGGTCTGGCTGGGTGTGACACCCCCCCCCAAAACAAAACAAAACAAAACAAAAAGAACTCTAAAGGGTTTTAACGGTACTCGGAATATATTGAAAAAAACATTCTTGCTAGAAAAGGTAGAGGAATCTCAGTCAAATTTAATCCAACTCTTTACAAAGTGCTATAGTGACAGTTTTTTTTTGTTTTGTTTGTTTATAGTCCCGGAGATCTTAATGCACAACATTACGCACCTTAGTGTTCATTTAAATGTGATAGCCCTTGGGCCCTGACAAGATAAGGAGGAGGAGGAGGAGGGGGAAGCGGGAGGAGGGGGAGGAGGAGGAGCAGGTTGTTACATCTGTGTTGTTTCAAGTGTTGTTCATGAGCACTGTTTTGTGTCTGAAACTGCATCTGAGTCTCCTTTGTAGCAAAATGTGCAGCCCTTTGACGTAAGCTCTCTGACTTCTGAAATGCACTTATACACTTATACATGGAGACAACTGATGTTTATTTTTTAATATTATATACTATCTCAATTTTACTGTCCATTTGGTAAGTTGAAATGTTTTTGAGGTAAAGTGATCTGTTTTTGCCTACATCGGAAACATAGTGCCAGATCTATGTCCATTGGGAGTTTGAACTCTAAACTTTGCTACAAGCATGATTGCTCATGATCAGAGTTATTCATGCGTTGGTTGCCTGCATTTGGACCCAAAATTGAGTTGTTTATAGAACTGCTGATACTGCTGATGTGATACTGGTTGTTTTCTTTCTTTCTTTCTTTCTTTCTTTCTTTCTTTTCTTTCTTTCTTTCTTTCTTTCTTTCTTTCTTTCTTTCTTTCTTTCTTTCTTTCTTCTTCTTTCTTTCTTCTTTCTTCTCTCTCTCTCTCTCTCTCTTTCCTTCCTTCCTTCCTTCCTTCCTTCCTTCCTTCCTTCCTTCCTTCCTTCCTTCCTTCCTTCCTTCCTTCCTTCCTCTTTCTTTCTTTCTTTTTTTGTGGATTGCTTAACAGTAAGCACTAAATTAACTTTGTCTTAGAAGTGATAATGTTTGCTTCATTATACAAATGGTCCAGTAAGGCCTGAGCGGTGGCACAGCGGTAGGGTGTTTGCCGTGCATGCGGCCGACCTAGGACTGACGAAGGTTCTATCACCCTGGCGACCCCATATGGTCTCCAAGCCCAGAGCAGTTTCTGAGCGCAGTAGCCAAACTAACCTGAGCACCTATCGGGTATGACCCAAATCCCCCATCCCTCAAGTGGATCCTTTAGGTGGGGTTTTTCAATAAACACCCAACATCTGAACAGAAATATTTTTTCCCCTGTTTCTCAGGACTTTACCTGGAAGTATAATTGGGCTTATCTCCTGGCTCTGTGCTCAGGGGATCACTTCTGGTGGGCAGGGCCTTGATTCTTGTTGTCTGAGCAAGGTAAGCACCTTACCCACTGTACTATCTCTAGTTAAAAGCAGCATATATATGGGAAGGAAAAAATACAATCTAAACTAGATGAGCAAAGTGTGGAAAGTTTAGTGTATAGTAGAAAGAAATGAATAGGATAGGATAGATAATTTGGGACTTAAAAGCTTATTTCAATTCAATGATAAATATCTGTTGTTCAGTCCTAAAGTAAAATGATGATAATAATCCAAGTGTCAAGTTGGGAATGCTTTTTAATGTTAAAATTACATGTACTTCTATAATGTGAAACATTATCTACATTTCTCGATCAATATTTATGGTACTTTCTGGTTTTTGACACTCGAAGTTGACCAGGATATGTTTGAATTTGTACAGAAATAATGTTGATATTTGGAACCCATGTCGAACGTCTATGAAGAAAGGGCAACAATGATTGCAGCTAGGGATTTGCAGGAATTTGTTCCTTTTGGTCGAGACCACTGCAAGCACCACCCTAATGCTTTGAACCTTCAGCTTCGCCAGCTGCAGCCAGCCTCTGAATTATGGTCGTCTGATGGTGCTGCTGGCTTGGTGGGATCCCTACACAGAGGTTACAATCCACGAGAAACAAAAGGTTTTATTAAGTTTTCTGTTACCTTTTTTTTTTTTTTTTTTTTTAGAAGTGCATAGTGATCTACTTAGGATTGAAATTTACCTATCTATAGCTTAGAATTTAAAGTAGTTATACTTCTGGGCTCAAGGTTAGAGTGAATTTGAGTAATATCAAATCCTCTGTTTTCATTTTACTTTGTCATAACTGTTACTTAGATGTTACATAATTTATGATGAAGAGTTTAAATTTTTATTACGGTCCATTTTAAATTTCTATCACTTATTACTTGGGGACTAGAATTCATGCTGTTTAATGATTAGATGGTAGGTTATAAATGATTCTAGAAAAAATTTTGTACTGCCTGAAACTCAATCATAAATAAACTTTGTAATTTCCTGTGATTGAATTAAAAAAAGCTTCTTGCTACAAAAAATTTTGATAGTTACAGGGGAGAAAAGATAGGCTAGTAGTTCTTTTTATTTAAAACTAAATTTTTTATTATTTGATTTTAATTTAAGCTCTATGATTTATTATTATTGATAATAGCAGGGTTTCTTCCATAAAACATTCCCAACACCACACATCTCACCAAAATTCCATCTTCCCTTCATTATTATCCCATTGTCCTCTGCCCCTTCCATCCTGTACCTCCCCATTCCTCTTTAGTGGTATGTTAAACTAACGACCTATTCTCATTTTTTAATGCCTTTAGAAATTTGTTGTGTCCTTGATACATTCTTTTTTTGTGGGGGGGGGTCACATCTGGCAGCACTCAGGAGTTACTCCTTACTCTATGCTCAGAAATTGCTCCTGGCAGGCTCTGGGGGACCATATGTGTTGCCAGGATTTGAACCACCATCCTTCTGCCATGCAAGGCAAATGCCCCTACCTCCATGCTATCTCTCCGGCCCCACATTCTTTTTTGTTTGTTTGTTTGTTTTGTTTTGTTTGTTTGCCATATCCCATTATGCTCTGTGGTTATTCCTGGCTCTACACTCAGGATTTACTCCAGGTAGACTCAGGAACCATATGGATGCTGGCGGATTGAATCCCATTTGGCTGCATGCAAGGCAAGCGCCTTACTTACTCTAGCCTGCTACGACTTTTTATAACCTATCTGAGAGGGAACATTCTGTCTTTCCCTCTCCTCTGACTAAATTTACTTGTGTGATACTCTACAGATCCATTGCAAATAGTACGTTTTGTTTTTTCTTTTAAGTCAAGTAGTTCATTTTGTGTATATTCCATAATCTCTCAGTCATTTGTTCTTGGGCACATTGGTTGTTTCTAGATTTTGGATATTGTAAATAGTGTTACAGTGAGCATAGGAACGCTGTGTTCTGAATAGAGTTTTTGGGCTCTTGGGGGAAAATGCTAAGAAGGGGCCAGAGCAGTGGCACAGAGCTTAAGGTGTCTGCCTTGCCTGTGCTAGCTTAGGAAGGACCTTGATTTGATCCCCCGGTATCTCATGTGGTCTCCCAAGCCATGAGGGATTTCTGAGCGCATAGCCAGGAGTAACCCCTGAGCGTCACTGGATGTGGCCCAAGGGAAAAAAAAGAAAGAAGTGGAGTTGCTGGATCACTCAATTTTTAGTTTTTTTGAGAAGTGTCTATATTGTTTTTCAAAAAAAGTTTAACCAGTTGACATTGCAACTGGCAATGGATGTGGGTCTCCTTTGCCCACATCCTTGCCAACACTGGTTATTTTTTTGTTCTTTTTTGATGAGTACCATTCTCACTGGTGTGAGATGATATCTCATTATTGGTTTGATTTGGGTTTCCCTGATGATAAGTCATTCAGAGCTTTTTTTCCATATGCCTTTTGGTCAGCTGTATTTTTTTTCTTCAAGGAAATTGCTGTTCAGCTCTTCTATTTTTTCCTTCTCTCTAATTTTTGATAGGGCAGCAGTTACTACCAGAAGAAGAAGTTGTAAGGATTTGTTAAAAAAAAAAAAAAAAAACGGTTAATATTGGGTCAGAACAATAGCACAGCAGTAGGGTATTTGCTTTGCATGCAGCCAATCCAGGACTGACCTTGGTTCAATCCCCAGCATTCCATATGGTCCCCTAAACCAGGAGCGATTTCTGAGCGCATAGCCAGTAGTAATCCCTGAGAGTCACAGGGTGTGACCCAAAAAGAAAAGAAAAAGTCATTATTTCCTACTTTACCCCATTTTTATTTTCTTTTTATCTCAGGGAGAGAAGATCTATAGAAACCTAAACCTTCCTCCTATTCATTAGAATGGGTAGTAAAAGGAAAGGACGAGTGCATGTATCTATGGTTGTGCACCAACAAAACAAACATTGTTCAAGGACTTCCCTAGTTCTTCCCATACTCTCCTTCCTCATCTCTCCTCTCTCTCTTACATATGTATGCCTTTTTAGTTCCCCAAGCATGTTGATTTCATTTTTGGGTCTCTAGGTAAGGAATAATATTTGCTTATATTTTTGGCAGAATGATGAAGTTTTATAATATGCAACATTTAATACATTTAATTAATACAGGATTCTTGAATAATTTCATGTTCCTGAACGCTTGTAAAATACACAATACCCATAACTACATATCTCACTCTTTAAATTAGTGGCATCAAGCATTCTAATAGGTAGACTACCTGAGTCTTATTCTTTAGGTATTAAAAGAACAGGTAATTTGGGTAACTTGTATCTAGATGATCAATTTAATGAACTTACCATTTTCCATATTATTGAACAAAAAAGAGTGCTTGAATATAGCTTACATGTATTAATTTTTAAGGAAAGCTGGCAATTAAGGAAAGGAGTAAGTGAAATTGGAGAAGAAGTGGACTATGATGAAGAACTCTATGTGGCTGGAAATATGGTGATCTGGAGCAAAGGAAGCAAAAGCCAGGCTTTGGCAGTTTATAAAGCATTCACAGTTGACAGCCCTGTTCAGCAGGTGAGTTCATTTGAATTTTAGTATTTGATTAACACTTTTTTTTTTTTTTTTTTTGTGGTTTTTGGGTCACACCCAGCTGTGCTCAGGGGTTATTCCTGGCTCCAGGCTCAGAAATTGCTCCTGGCAGGCACGGGGGACCATATGGGGCGCCAGGATTCGAACCGATGACCTCCTGCATGAAGGGCAAACACCTTACCTCCATGCTATCTCTCCGGCCCCAACACTTTTTTTTTTTTTTCTTTTAACAAAAAAGCATTTCTATAAGAGTTGAGATTTCAAAAATATTTTAGCAATGTAGTATAACAATTCTAATAACAGAGTCTATATTTTATTTTACTTTTTGTTTTTTGGGCTACACACAGAAATGTTCAGGGGTTACTCCTGGCTCTGAGATTAGGAATTACTTCTGACGGGCTTGGGGGACTATATGGGATTCTGGGGATTGAGTCCAGGTTGGCCATGTGCAAGGCAAACAAACGCCTTACCAGGCTATACTATTGCTCTGCCCCCTATTTGTAGTAGTTTTAGATGAAAGAGATTGCTGTATAGAAGGAGGAAAACATGGGAGGAACTACAATGAGGGAAATTAAGAAAAGGGACTGAGAGCTCAGCTCTTTGGGATAAAGGAGACTTTTAAAATAAAAATGGGGGCCTGGAGAGATAGCACAGCGGCGTTTGCCTTGCAAGCAGCCGATCTAGGACCAAAGGTGGTTGGTTCGAATCCCGGTGTCCCATATGGTCCCCCGTGCCTGCCAGGAGCTATTTCTGAGCAGATAGCCAGGAGTAACCCCTGAGCACCGCCGGGTGTGGCCCAAAAACCAAAAAAAAAAAAAAAAAAAATGGGATATCTCAAAAGGAATTTGATATTATTCTCAGTTGCTGTGTAGATTTGAACATTTTACATTAGAGTGTGGCACTGATGCTTGTTTTTATTGCTCACTTCTTTTTCTTTTTCTTTTTTTTTTTTTTGGTGGTTTTTGGGTCACACCTGGCAGTGCTTAGGGGTTTTTCCTGGCTCCATGCTCAGAAATTGCTCCTGGCAGGCACGGGGGACCATATGGGACACCGGGATTCAAACTGATGACCTTCTGAAACACCTTACCCCCATGCTATCTCTCCGGCCCCTCTTGCTCAATTTTCACTTCATGAAAATGTCATAAAACTTCTACAATAGCACTACAACAATCCAGTTCATTAATGGGCTAAAAACTTGAATATTTAGAATATGGGGGTGGGTGTTTGGGTCACACCCGGCGGCGCTCAGGAGTTATTCCTGGCTCTGTGCTCAGAAATCATGCCTGGCAGGCTTGGGAGACCATATGGGATCCTGGGGATTAAATTGGGTCAGTCCGGGGTTGGCCACATGCAACGCAAATGCCCTATCAATGTGCTATCACTCCAGCCTGGCTCCTATTTAGAATTTTTATAAAGATAATAGCATCTGGGGCTATAGGGCTTCTGCCTTGCAAGTGCTAACCTAGAACAGACCACGATTCGATCCCTGGGCATCCCATATGGTCCCCCAAGCCAGGAGTGATTTCTGAGTGCATGGCCAGGAGTAACCCTGAGTGTCACCGTGTATGGCCCAAAAAACCAAAAAAAAAAAAAAAAAGATAATAGCCCAGCAGATAATACAAAGTGAATCATTTTGCACGTGAAAAATCCAAACCAGGGAGTGGTAGCACAGTGGTAGGCCATTTGCCTTGCATATGGCTGGCCCAGGACGGGCGTGGGTCCATTCCTGGCATCCCAGATGGTTCCCCGAGCCAGGAACGATTTTTGAGCACAGAGCTAGGAGTAACCCCTGAGCCCCACTGAGTGTGGCCCAAAAAATTTCAAAAGAGAATAAAATAGCAAAGAAAAGAAAATTAAAACCATACTCATGTTATATATATGTTATGTTATATATAACATATATATATGTATATATAGTCTTATATTCTATATATCTCACCAGGAGTGATTTCTGAGCAGAGCCAGAAGTAACCCCTGGGCACCACCAGGTGTGGCCCCGAAATAAAAAAAAATAAATAAAAGGAAGCTTTTCTAAAGATTATCTTGTGTGTGTGTTTGGTTTGTTTGATTTTGAGCCACATGGGGTGGAACTCAGGTCTTCTTCCTAGCTCTGAATTTAGGGATTATTCCTAGTATGCTCAGGAACCTTATGGGGTGCTGGGGATTGAACTCTGGTTGGCCACATGCAAGGCAAAAGAAAACCTTGTACTATTTGTTACTCCAGTTCCAGATCTAGTAGGTTTGTGATTATTTGCAAATAGAGCATCTTATGTTTACCACTAATTGTTCTATATATAGACTAATCTATTACATAGCTTCATTATATGATATTAGTAAACTAGGTTTTTAGATATAATGTTCATTGTTAAGCATTTTGTTTCAATTTTAGGCATTGTGGTGTGACTTCATTACATCACAGGATAAATCTGAAAAAACCTACAGTAAGTTTCTTTTATAAAATGTATTTCATTTTATGATTCTAAATGTTTAAAAATATTTAAAATAAACAGCCATGAAAAATAGTGGTTTAATTGAGCTCCTAATATTATACATTAAAGAATTTGTAAATTTGTGATTGTATTTTTTTTAGAAAGTGTTTCAATTTTGTATCTTTTCTTTCCAGGTAGTGATGAAGTAGAAAAATGCATATGTATATTGCAAAGCTCATGTATTAATATGCATAGCATAGAAGGAAAAGATTACATAGCTTCTTTACCTTTTCAGGTAAATTTGAGTGATTCAGTGTTTTTGTATTTTGTAGGAAAATAGTCTAAAATTGATCTCACAAATATTGCTACTTTCACTTTTCTGGTTATGAAGAACAATACATTATTTTGTTTTGTTTTTGGGCCACACCCAGTGATTCTTAAGGCTTACTCTTGCTCTGCTTGTACACAGGGATCCCTCCGTATGGGCTGTAGGGCAGAGGGGTACTGGTCTTCTGTGTGCTAGGCAAGCATCTCATCCATTTTATTCTCTCTCTACCCAATGCTTTTACTCAATGAGCTAAGTTTTTGTAGCATAAATCACTTATCATATTTTTATGCTTCACATTAAAAAATTAATGAAATGAATAATTAAACCTCAGGTGTTTTTAAGGCTAAATGATAAATAACTAAAGTTATTTATCAAAGTCAAGCTATTTATCAAGTTAAAGCCCCACAGCCTTGACTTTTTCTATTATAATTTTATATTTTTAAAGCAGTTTATTTATTAATTGATTGGTTTTTGGGCCACACCTGGCGATGCTCAGGGGTAACTCCTGGCTCTGTGCTCAGAAATCGCTCCTGGCAATCTAGGGGACCATATGGTATGACAGGAATCGAACTGGTCCATCTTAGGTCGGCCCCATGCAGGGCAAATGCTTTACTACTGTGCTATCTCTCTGGCCCCTCCCATTATAATTTTGATGCTAGTGCTGCTCCTAAAATTTTATCACATTTTCTTTGGGACTTGTATTTGCCACAGTGGAAATTTCAGATTGACTCCTGGTTCTTAGATTTTATTTACTTTAGATTTGCTTACTTGTTGGGTTGAGAGTAATTGTAATTAATGATCATGTTACTTTGGAAAACTTTTATTAAAGTGAGGGATGGGACCTTAATGCCTTGTAATGTTTTATTTAACAAACATGTTTCTTCTGCTTTTATGTTTCCCTTCACAACCTGTCTGCTAGGTTGCAAATGTTTGGCCCACCAAATACGGATTATTGTTTGAACGGAGCAGTTCTTCTCATGATGTACCTCCAGGTCCACCCAGGTGCTCTTACTTTACTTTATATAAATAGTAATACTCAGAAAATTATGGTTTAGGTATATAGGTGTTGGTTATTACCTAAATTGTTTACCTGGAAGCTTAAGATGGTTGTACTTTTTATTCTGACACCACGGATACAAGCATATCCTCTCAACTCAGTACTTGCAACTTTTCCCCCACCAGTGGAAAACTTGAATAAGTTCATTTAAAGATAAGCCTCAATACTTATTTCTGTCTTTATTTGTTTGTTTGTTTGTTTGATTTGGGGCCATACCTGGTGACACTCCAGTTACTTCTGGTTCTGTGCTCAGAAATTACTCCTGGCAGGCTAGGGGGCCGTATGGGATGTCAGGGATTCAACCCGGGTTGGCTGCATTCAAGGCAAAATGTCCTACCTGTTGTGCTATTGCTCTGGCGCCAGACCACTTCTGCCATTTTTATATTAGGTTACTTCTATTGGCTGGGGATTGGGGTGTAGGGAAGCACTCCTAGCAGTGCTCAGGACTTACTCCTGGCTCTTTATTCAAAAATTCATCCTAGCTGGCTCAGGATTATTTGGCGTGCTGGGGTTGAACCTGGTTGGCTGTGTGCAAAGCAAATGTCCTCCTGCTGAGGCCCTACTTGGCTTCAGTCATGAAGCTACTTTGAACAGATTACTAGTTATTTTATTAGCTTTATTTTTTTTTTTACCTATTACAGTAGTACTATCATTATTTATTAGTGATGTGTTTACCTAAATGCTTCAATGAATGATTTCATATAGCATAGTGTAATGTATGCAACAAACATGAAATTTTAAAGTTTTCTTTTAGAATTTATTTTTTTTTAATATTAGAAGGTCTGTTGTTTTTGCTTGTTTATTTTTGGGCCACAAACAAAGCTCATCACTCAGGAATTCGTCATGGTGCTGAATGGAGGAATTATGGGATGCTTGGGATCAAATGTGGGTTAGCTGTGTGCAAGGTGAGCACCTTACCTGCTGTACTATCATCTTGGTCTGGGAAGGTCATGTTTTTCCTCTCCTTTTAGCATTCCTGAAAAAAAAAAAATACAGCTTTTTAGTTTATTGGAGGTTTTTCTGTTTTATTCTTTTCTTTTTTTTAAGCATGAGCATTTGTAAATGGACCTAGGAAATGAAAGTAGATATACTCAGTGAACATTACACAATTTCTTTTAAGGATTTTGGTTTGTTTATTTGTTTTTGAGCCGCACCTGGTAATGCTTTGGGCTTGCTCAGGGCTCTGTGCTAAGGGATAACTCCTAGTGGACTGGGGACCATATGGGGTACTGGTGACTGAAATTGAATTGGCTGCTTGCAAGGCAAGCTTTCTGTCCACTGTATTCTCTCTGGCCCCTCACCAAGCATTTAAAGTAATATGAAAAGAGGACTTTATGCCCCTTGCTACATTCATTCTATATTATGACAACTGCTTTTATTGTTATCTCCCTATATGTATATTCTTAAAATCACCCTCCATAAGTTGAGAGATTTTTAGGAATGATGATTGTGAAAAGCATTTTGTAAATTTAGAGGACTGCTTTATTGAGATGGTAGAATTCTGGTTGCTTGTTAATCTGTGGAAAGATATTCTTTGTAAGGGAAAGTGCAAGAATTTGTGAACATATGAAGTTATCTTGTGATTGATCTTTGCTTTTCCTAGAGAACCTTTACCCACTATGTTCAGCATGCTGCATCCACTGGATGAAATAACCCCACTTGTTTGTAAATCTGGAAGTAAGTGTGTTTTTTTTTTTCAATAATTCTTTTAATTAAGCTCTCATTTTAGTTTGGAGGAAGTTAGGAAATAAGGGAGTTATGGAAATTTTACTTTTATGCTTTGTGTTTTACAAAATACTTTGTATTAAGCAAGAGATTGCATTTCACAGTATTTTTTTTTTAGAGTAAACTTAATAAAAATCTGAACTTTGTTTCTTAGTATTAACAATGAAAATAGATAAATTAAATATTTTTGGAAGAAAAATATGTAGAACCTTACACTCATATTATATAAATATTAATATTTTATTTTTCCCTGCTTATAAAAATAATTGCTTCAGAAAAGTTTCGAAAGTTTTGTTTGGGGCCATAGCTGGTAGTGCTCAGGGCTTACTTCTGGCTATACACTCGGAATTACTTTTTTTTTGTTTTTGTTTTTCGGGCCACACCTGTTTGATGCTCAGGGTTTACTCCTGGCTAAGCACTCAGAAATTGCCCCTGGCTTGGGGGACCATATGGGACCCCAGGGGATTGAACTGCGGTCCTTCCTTGGCTAGCACTTGCAAGGCAGACACCTTACCTCTAGCGCCACCTTGCCGGCCCCTCGGAATTACTTTTTTGTGGTGCGTAGGGACCATATGGGATGCTGGAGATCAAACCTGGGCCATATATGCAAGGCAAGCTCCCTACCTGCTTTACTTATCTCTCTGCCCAGTTTTGAAAAAAAATTTTTTTTTTGGCTTTTGGGCCACACCCGGCGGTGCTCAGTGGTTACTCCTGGCTGTCTGCTCAGAAATAGCTCCTGGCAGGCACGGGGAACCATATGGGACGCCGGGATTCAAACCAACCACCTTTGGTCCTGGATCGGCTGCTTGCAAGGCAAAAGCCGCTGTGCTATCTCTCCGGGCCCCAGTTTTGAAAATTTTTAATTTTTAATATGACTTACACAGATATTTCTAGATGCTTATTTATTACAAAACTAATTTTATTGTGGTAAATTTGTTTTATGATGAACATTTAACATTTTATAATATGCTTTTATTTGACATCTGGAGATGCTTATTTTAAACATTTATATCTGATATGTGATTAAACATAATAGTTATAAATAATGAGGAATTGTAATCTAAAAATATCCAGTTTTTGACCAATTTTACCCTTGATCTTTGTTCCAAGTACATAATCTGAAATACTACCCTTATTTTTATTTTCTGTATCTGGTTTTGGGAAGCTATAATTTAAGTTTTCAATTCAGCCAGCAGCCTATTTTTTGAAAACTTTTACTTTTTTCAAGTATTGTAGGAAAATAGAGGGATTATAGAATAATCAGTACTGCCTATAAAGCCTAAACTATTTACTCTTTGACTTTGTTGATACTTTATTGGTAAAAGCTATAGACACATGATGGGGGGGGAACTATAGATACATCATCATGCTGTTAAAAACTATGATATATTAAAAAAACAAAACAAAACAAAACTATGATATATAGCCGTTTTGATCATGTTTTTGCATATCTACTGACTTCAGGAATTGCTTATTCATTACTTTAGAAAGCTAAGTACAGTGTGATAATACTTTTATCAAATTCTAGACATTTATATGAAATATGATTGGAATGAATAGTATGTTTGTGCTATATAAGTTGAAATTATGAATAATTTTTTTTTTTTTTTTTTTGGTTTTTGGGCCACACCCGGCTGTGCTCAGGGGTTACTCCTGGCTATCTGCTCAGAAATAGCTCCTGGCAGGCATGGGGGATCATATGGGACACCGGGATTCAAACCAACAACCTTAGGTCCTGCATCGGCTGCTTGCAGGGCAAACATCGCTGTGCTATATCTCCGGCCCCAAATTATGAATAATTTTAACTGATACTTTTTTGGAAGAGGTATTGAGCCTATCCAGCAGTGCTCAAGGCTTATTTCTGGCTCTCTGCTCAGGGATCACTCTGGCGAGGCTCAGGCCTATAAATGTAGTTCTAGTGATAGAGAGCCCTGGTTGGCCATGTGCAAGACAAGTGCTCTGCCCACTTTGCACTTAGTATATTTCCATTCCTTTACTTTTTTTTTTTTTTTGTAAAATAGTTTTTATTTTCTAAATTTTTTAAAAACTTTTATTTATTGATTGATTGATTAATTGGTTGGTTGTTGGGCCACACCCAGTGGTGGTCAGAGGTCATTACTGGCTCTGCACTCAGAAATCACTCCTGGCAGACTGGGGGACCATATGGGATACTGGGAATCGAACCGGGTCCCTCTTTGGTAGGACGCATGCAAAGCAAATGCCCTACTGCTCAGTGCTATCTCTCTGGCCCTAATTTTGTAATGTTTTAATTGAAGGGGAAATATAACTTAGTATAGCATCAAAAAAGGATATAAAAAATCAATATATGATATTGTGGAAAGGCCAACGTCTCAGAAGAAATTTAGTTTGCATTTGTGACCAGAAATAGGGAATAGTGGTCTAAGCTCTATTTGAATAATTACTAAAGAAGGCAGTTTTTGTACAGAAGAACCTGTAAGTCAGATTTTTCAGAATGATTGATTGTAATTTATAAGTTTTGTAATATATTACAATATATTTCTTAAATCAGTTATGAAAGAAAATTTTTGTCTTTAGAAACTGTAAGAAGTTACTTTATAAAGAATGGTTTTGTACCACATAACTTGAACTATCTAGTCCCGCCTTCCAATTAGAGGGGGATATAATGGAGGTACCATGACCAAACAGCTGTAAGATCACTAAGTAGTAAGCTAGGCACAGAGGGGACCACTCATGCAAGCAGCCCCGAGGGTGAGGGTGGAGGATATGGGAGGCAGGACAATTCGGTGATAGGAATTCCCCTGATTCAATGTTAATATGTACCTAAAATATTACTGTGAACGATACGTAAGCCACTATGATTAAAATAAAAATTATATTAATAAAAAAAAGAGTGGTTTTGTAAAGTCCTTTGTTTTACATACCTAATCATCTGTTTTTTTTTTTTTTTCTTTAAGGTCTTTTTGGTTCATCTCGGGTACAATATGTTATAGATCATGCAATGAAAATAGTTTTTCTCAGTACTGACCCTTCCATCATAATGACCTATGACACAGTTCAAAATTTGCATTCTGTGTGGACACTCCGGAGAGTCAGAACAGAGGTAAGGGAAAGCCAAGTCAGTCTGTGAGGCTAGTGTATTCTAAATGCTTGAGAGTAGTTTAGAACATTTTTACTGATGAAATAGTTTATTAGAAAGCAAGAAATATTGACTGTATATTTAATAACTGGCAATCACTCTGCAATTTCAGGAAATTGTCTTTCTTTTCAAATGAACTTTGTGGGGCTTTTAAGTATTGCTTAGTATCTGTGTGTGTGGCCTGATGGGTCAGTGTGGTGATGCAGTGCTGCTTAGGGCCAGAAGTCACCAGGGCCTGCCCTGTGGTGCCAGAGGGCTACCACAATAATATCTAATGGCATTCTGGACAATCATGTAAACCCCACATGGAACTTGGAATTTCAAGCATAAAAGGTCTGCTTGAGCTTTTTCTTAAGCCTTTAGAGCTATTTCTCCAGTCCTGGAAATTGCCCTTCTACTCTAATTGTTCTTTTCTTTCTTCCTGTTTATTTTGATTTAAGGAAGAAAATGTTGTTTTAAAGTTCTCTGAACAGGGGGGAACCCCACAGAATGTGGGCACCAGCAGCTCCCTCACGGCACATCTTAGAAGCCTCTCCAAAGGAGAGTCCCCTGTTACTTCCCCTTTCCAGAATTACTCCTCCATTCACAGCCAGAGTCGCTCAGCCTCATCACCTAGTCTACACTCTCGTTCGCCTTCCATTTCCAACATGGCAGCTTTAAGGTGAGACTCAAATATGCACATAAATGTTTTTCTTGTTCCAAGTAAGATAGCCCAAGGACAAAACATCTTTTCAAAACCTCTTCTGTTTTGAAGATATGAAAATTCATTTTGTCATCTTAGATATTAAGAAAAAAATCTTTTAGAGAAAATAGACATCCTATTTATTCTGCTATTAAAAGTGTTAGGTTTTTGAATATCAACAACTCATTTTCAGAGGCAGAAAATACACTTATTTCAGTATTGGAAAAGAAATTCTAAGAAGGGGCCGGAGAGAGATAGCATGGAGGTAAAGCATTTGCCTCTCATGCAGAAGGTCGATGTTTTGAATCCCGGCATCCCATATGGTGCCCCGAGCCTGCCAGGAACGATTTCTGAGCTTAGAGCCAGGAATAACCCCTGAGCGCTGCCAGGTGTGACCAAAAAACCAAAAAAAAAAAAAAAAAAAAAAAAAAAAAGAAAAAGAATTTCTTTTTTTTTTTTTTTTTTTTTTGTGGTTTTTGGGTCACACCCGGCAGTGCTCAGGGGTTACTCCTGGCTCCATGCTCAGAAATTGCTCCTGGCAGGCACGGGGGACCATATGGGACGCCGGGATTCGAACCGATGACCTTCTGCATGAAAGGCAAACGCCTTACCTCCATGCTATCTCTCCGGCCCCAGAAAAAGAATTTCTAAGAAAACTTTTAGAATTTACTGAAACATGATAACATGACCCTTTCCTAGTAGCTCATCTTTAAAAAAAAATATTGTAGTTTTGACTGGGAATATTTCATGAGTTTTGGCAGTTGCCATTAAAATGCATCTTGTGTCAGTTGAATGCTGAATCTGATATACTTATGTGTTCTGTTTCTTTTGTAGCCGCGCCCATTCGCCCGCTTTAGGAGTTCACTCTTTCTCTGGCGTGCAGAGATTCAACCTTTCAAGCCATAATCAGTCTCCGAAGAGACAGAGTATATCTCATTCTCCAAGTAATAATTCCAGTAGTTCCTTTCTTGCACCAGAGACAGAGCCAATTGTTCCTGAACTTTGTATCGATCATTTATGGACAGAACCCATTACTAGTACAAGGTTTGGAGTATGTATTATTATATTCAAAGAAAAATGTTGCCAAAGATTGTAGGAAATACTTAATATTTTGCCTGAATTTTCCTTTTAGTATAACAAGGTATTAGTATTTATAAAACTGTGTTACAAATTAAGGCCATGCCACTTTCAATAGTAGATATTGAAATTGATCATAAAAATAACCTTTTGTAGTTTTTACTCAATAGCAAAACATCTCTCAGGTATTTGATTTTTTATGAAGAAATAATTAATTTCTGTCAGTTAAGAACTTGAAATTTATACATATTTTTGACAAGTTTTATCTTTTTGTTAGTTGAATATAAGCTGGCAGTGTCAGCTTTGTTTTTCTTGGAAACACATTTCTGTTAAGAACTTGAAATTTATACATATTTTTTTATAAGTTTTATCATTTTGTTAGTTGAATATAAGTTGGCAGTGTCAGCTTTTTTTCCTTGGAAACACATTTCTGTTTTTGTATCTTCTTTCCTTTTTTTGTTTTTTTATTTTTTTATTTTTATTTTTTTTATTTTATCTTCTTTCCTTTTTTATGTTCTCTGTAATAGTTCATTCAGTCAGCTATTGCCAGTGGGTGCTGGTAGCTATGGGTGATAGGCAAGTAAGTAACCTTGTCTTCAAAGAGTAGTTGAAGGCTGATAGACCAAAGGTACTATGTGCTTTAGGGCTTTGAGACAGTGAGTAGGTTTACTGGGTTCATCAGTGGAGTTAGGGAGAATCAGGGAAATTTCAGAAGTGTAAATGTAGGTATCATTAGGGAATGGTAGGCACTCATATATGTTAAGAATGCAGGGATAGGACTGAGAAGAAACTGGGTTGAGTCAAATTGCCCCTTGGGCTGTTGTTCCTGATGGGCACTCTCTCAGGTTCTCCTGGGCCATTAAACATGGGGTAAATTGCAGGGCATTGAGGCAGGAATGCTGTTGGCTCATATGTGGTGTCTGAGGCTGGAAAGGTAGATTGGAATAGAAGGAGTGTCAGAAGTTTGCTTCCTAGAGTTCTTGAGAGCATCTGGATTAAGTAAGAATCATGTACAGAAATCATGTATGTCCAAAGGCCTCTTTCCAGGGAGAGGTGTTTAATACTCAGTGGATTCTCAAAGAGGTTCATAACCTCTAGGTAGTTAAAATCTAATGACTGATTATCAGACGAGATTGAGGGACTAAGTCCTGGAAATGGAAGATTTGGGGGAGAAAATGAGCCTAAGTACTGCAGAGTTGAAATGAGAGCAGAAAAATATATTTCATGGAGCAGAGGAAAGAGCCTTAGAAGCATGTTGAGAGGTGAGCTCAGAGGCAGTGCCTGGTTCACACTGGTTCACTGCTGGTATTGCCAGAGCACTTGTGGGGTGCTGGTCAGGATAGTAGCAGGAAGGTGGTAGTGTTTAGAGGTATCTGGTCTGAAGAGGTGAATGTGGACAGGTCAAGCATCTTGAAGAGTCTACCTCTGAATGGGAGGATACCAGGCTGGCTAGAGGGCTTCTCAGGGTAAAGGAGAATTTTTGTTTTTTGTTTTTGTTTTTGGGTCACACCCGGCAGCACTCAGGAGTTACTCCTGGCTCTACATTCAGAAATTGCTCCTGGCAAGGGGGGACAATATGGGATGCCAGGATTCTAACCGCCGTCCTTCTGCATGCAAGGCAAACGCCCTACCTCCATGTCGACTTATAGCTGTCATGTTAAATCTTTGAACCAATGCTAACAGTTATTTTGTTGCAGAGAGAAAAATTCACAAGCCTCTAAAGTATTTATAACGTCTGACTTAAGTGGACAGAAGTTCTTATGCTTTTTGGTAGAGTCTCAGGTCCAGTTACGGTATGTATTTTCCACTGATTCTGTGTAAATAAAAAGCTTGGAGTTGCTTCTTGGGTGGAAAGGGTGATAGGGTTGGGTGGTGGCAGTGGTGGATCTTAAGTAACTGTTGAAAAAACCTTGATAAAATGGACCTATTTTAAGTGTGAGAATAAGTTTTAAAGTGCTTTTGTTATCTTGTATTTGATATGCAATCTATTCCTTTCCATTCTGAATCTCAGTACCATAAATTTTCAATCTTTGGGCATATCTTGAATTATCCAATATCTACTCTTTTTTTTTTTTTTTTTTTTGGTTTTTGGGCCACACCCAGTGGTGCTCAGGGGTTACTCCTGGCTGCCTGCTCAAAAATAGCTCCTGGCAGGCACGGGGGACCATATGGGACACCGGGATTCGAACCAACCACCTTTGGTCCTGGATCGGCTGCTTGCAAGGCAAACGCCACTGTGCTATCTCTCCGGGCCCCCAATATCTACTCTTAAGTCTAACTTCAGTCAGTCAGCACAACATTTTTAAGAACCCACTGTGTTATAATATGTCTGATTAACTTGTTCCTTTTGCTGTATTATAGCCTGTCACGTGTTTTTTATCCAGTCATTAGTTGACATTTTGTTTGTTTCCACTTTTTGACTATCATGAGATAAGAGTATTATGAACATTTGTAAATGAGTCATTGTTTAGGGGCCACACCCAGTTGCTCTCAATGCTTTTTCTGACTGCCCAGAGGTCACTCTTGGTGGTACCTCGGGGACCATATCTAGTGCTGGAGATTAAATCAGGGTTTGCTGCATGCATGTTAAGCACCTACTTCTTGCAGTGTGTCTCTGGCCCAACAGGATTTTATTTCTTGGGAACATATGTAGGAGTGAATTTATTGAGTCAATTGTTGAGCTTTTATAGAGAAACCAATTCATTCCCTATGGATTGTCCTAGTTTTAATTCCCTTCAGTTTTGTGGGGTACAGTTTCTTTATTCTTGACAACATGGCGATAGTCATTTTGAGCCGTTATCCCAGGTATGCAGTGAGTTTTATTTGGTCTTGAACATAATGTTGAGCATCAGCCCATGCATTTGCCTTCTTAGATGAGATCTGTACTCAAGACTTTTGTCCACTTAGTTTTTCATTTTGAAATAATCAAAACCATAGGGAGTTTTAAAATTGGAGAGGGGGGCCAGAGAGATAGCATGGAGGTAAGGCGTTTGCCTTTCATGCAGAAGGTCATTGGTTTGAATCCCGGCATCCCATATGGTTCCCTGAGCCTGCCAGGAGCGATTTCTGAGCGTGGAGCCAAGAGTAACCCCTGAGCCCTGCCAGATGTGGACCCCCCAAAAAAAACAAAAATCGAGGGATTCTGTGTACTCAGGACTCTCCCCAGAGATGTAGCATCTTACATAAATACAAGTATTATCAAAAAAGAAATTGACATACGTAGTACTGTTCCTAAACCTTATACATTTTTTGAACAATTTCATCACTTTCACAACTACTTGTTTGTGCGTATGTATATAATCCCAGGAAACTTCTCTTCATGTGTAATTTATACAAACACTACAGTCAAAGTAGAAAACTTCCTATTTCCTTAAGAATGTCTTTCAGGGGCTGGAGTGGTGGCACAAATGGTAGGGTGTTTGTCTTGCACGTGCTAACCTAGGATGGACCCTGGTTCAATCCCCTGGTGTCCCATTTGGTCCCTCAACCAGGAGTGATTTCTGAGCGCAAAGCCAAGAGTAAGCCAAGTGTCACATGGTGTGGCCCAAAAAAGCAAAAAAAAAAAAAAAAAAAAAAAGAATCTCTTTTGGGGCCAGAGAGTTGGCACAGCAGTAGGGCATTTCCCTTGTATGCGGCAGACCCAGGAGAGATGATGGTTTGATTCCCAGCATCTCATATGCTCCCCCCAACCTGCCAGGATAGATTTCTGAACTCAAAGCCAGGAGTAACCCCTGAGTGCTGGTGGGTGTAAATCAAAACAAACAAATAAACAAAGAATCTCTTTTATGGGGCTGGAGTGATAGCACAGTGGTAGGACATTTGCCTTGCATGCAGCCCACCCAGGACAGACCTGGATTCAATCACTGACATCCTATTTGGTCCCAGAACCTGCCAGGAGTGATTTCTGAGCAGAGTCAGGAGTAACCCCTGAGAGCCACCAGGTGTGACCCAAAAACCAAAAACCAAAAAAAAAACCCAAAAAACAAAAACCTCTTTTATGTTATTTTTTTGTATTCAGTTTACCTTTTCATGCTTTTTTTTTAATTTTTTTTTTTTTTATATCATCCAGTTGTGCTCAGAAATCCCTTCTGGAAGGTGTGGGGGAACCATATGTGATGCCAGGGATAAAGAATGGTATAGTTATATGCAAAGCAATCACCCTACTGTTGTATTGTCACTCCAAACCTGCCTTTTGTTCTCTTGTAGTCCCTTCTACCCTTGTTTCTAGTAATCTGCCAACCACTGTCTGTTCTCTGACTCTAGTGTTTCTTTAAAAATTTTTAAAAATTGGGGCTGGAGCGGTGGCGCAAGCGATAGGGCATTTGCCTTGCACATGCTAACATACGACGGATCTCGGTTTGATCCCCTGGTGTCCCATATTGTCCCCCAAGCCAGAAACAGTTTCTGAGTGCATAGCCACGAGTAACCTCTGAGCATCAGAGTGTAGCCCAAAAAGGCAAAAAAATTTTTTTTAATTAAATTATTGGGAGATACAAATTTAAGAAGTTGTTCATGATTGAGTTTCAATCATACAATGTTTGAGCACTCATCTCATTGTCACCAGTGACCTTCCCTCGATCAATGTCCCTTTCCTTCTTGCTCCTCCAGCCTGCCTCTCTGGCAGGTATTTTTTTATTTTTTCCTTTTAGGCACTGTGCTTTGCAATATTGTTACTGAAAGGTACATATATCACTTTACCTCCTTTTAGCACCCAGGCTTTGTTCAGAGTGATCACTTCCCACTATCATTCTCATAGTGGTGGCTTTTCTGACCTAACTACCCTCTCCTCATTGTGGCAAACTTACTAGCAAGGACCAGTCTTCTCCTGTCCTTGGGTATTATCCCCTACTAAGTTTCTTTACATCTCACAAATGAGTGGCAATCATTCTTTCTCTCTCTCTCTCTCTCTCTCTCTCTCTCTCTCTCTCTCTCTCTCTCTCTTCTCTCTCTCTCTCTCTCTTCTCTCTCTCTCTCTCCTCTCTCTCTCTCTCTCTCTCTCATCTATGCACCGTTTCTATAGATTTTATAATTTGAAAAGGTAGCAGTCACCACAATATCATTGAGGTCGGAGTACGTTGTTACATATAGCAATAGTTTGTTTCTTTTTTATTTTACTATTTAGTTGTGTAAAGTTTCAAGAGAGTAATGATAAAACTCAGCTCATCTTCGGCTCTGTCACCAACATCCAGGCAAAGGATGCGGCACCCGTGGAAGTAAGTGCAGGCACATTTCTGAGAAGTTGAGAATGTTCAGGTTTCATGACTTGCACACATTGGGAAATTATTACTATCTTATTTTTTAAGATAGACACCATGCTGATCCTGGAAGGCAGTGGTAACCTGGTGCTTTACAGTGGAGTGGTTCGGGTAAGTGAGCGATAAGTAGTAAGACTTTTCATAAGGCTCCAAATTTTATTAATTTTTGTTTTGTGGTGATGGGGGTCAAACTCAGGGTGTCATCCTTGCATTGCATGTGTTCTGTCATTTAACTTCATCCTTGGCCCTAGCTTTTATTTTAATGTTATTTTGTTGTGCTTACAATATATTACCACCTGTAGCCATGGATAGCTCTCAGGGCTGTGAACATGTCTTATATGCTTTAGACATTAAGTTGGATCTCAGCCCTATATGGCCATAGCCTCAGGAGCACTGCTGAGTGAGATTCTGTGGGATCCCTTAGCACTACTTGGGAAGCCCCTACCCTTCTCAGTATGTTATATCATGCCTAGCATTTAGCAGCTTTTTAAAATTTTTTTTTTATAAGAGTTGAAAGTACAGTCTCTAATTTAGGCGGGTCCCCCAGGTCATTGCTGTTAGATAGTTTGGCATTGGGAACCCAGCACAGATGGAAAACTATTTTATTGAGTGTGTGTGGGGCAGGGGGCATGTCACAAAACTATCCACATAACAATTTTAAGACTATACTCTTCAGGAAACTTCAGTTAACTTTTTTCAATCTACCTATTCTCTGTAATAGTTTCCTACCTATACTGCTAAAAAGTTTCCCAAGTTATGGCTGGAATGTTAGTACTGAGGCTAACTGCCTTGTATGTAGTTGTAAGTAGTTGACTAGGTAGGGTTCAAAACCTGGATTCCCATGTGATTCCCACAAGCACCTCCAGGAGTTAATAATCTCTTGAGTATAGAGTCAGTAGTAACACTTTAGCATTGCTGCATGTGATCCAGAAACAAAACAAAAACCCAAATATAAAACTTTAATATATACTTGTTCTCACTGCCAGTTTTGTTTGGTAATTTTAAGGATCTTACTTGAGCAACTTTTGTTACTAGCTTTGGGTAGTTTTGATTTGAATATGTTGTTAAAAATTGTCACTCCTTGGGGCCGGAGAGATAGCATGGAGGTAAGGCAGTTTGCCTTGCGTGCAGAAGGTCAGTGGTTCGAATCCTGGCATCCCATATGGTTCCCTGAGCCTGCTAGGAGTGATTTCTGAGTGTAGAGCCAGGAGTAACCCCTGAGCACTGCCGGATGTGACCCAAAAACCAAAAACCAAACAAAAAAAAATTGTCATTCCTTTAGTTTATAGCCATCTCTCTCTCTCTCTCTCTCTCTCTCTCTCTCTCTCTCTCTCTCTCTCTCTCACTCTCTCTCTCTCTCTCTCTCTCTCTCTCTCTCTCTCTCTCTCTCTCTCTCTCTCTCTCTTTTTTGGTTTCTGGGTTATTCCTGGCAGAGCTCAGGGTTTACTCCTGGCTCTGTGCTCAGAAATTGCTCCTGGCTAGCTTAGGGGACCATATGGGATGCTGAGATTCGAACTACTGTTTGTCCTGGATTGATTGCATGCAAGGCAAATGCCCTACCATTGTGCTATCTCCAGCCCCACCATCTCATAATTTTTTTTTTGTCAGGGGATCCCATCCTGTGCAGGGATGGGGACTGTCCTGCATGCAGATCCTGTAAGGAAGGCCTGTGAATGCCTGTGGTTAGGCTCTGGTTTGCTACAGAACAAACGCACATGCTTTTCATCAGCTGCCTGCAGCCCATACTTTATGGCACAAAAGATGTTATAAATATCCATATGACCCTTGGCAGAGGAGAGGTTCCCAACCCCTACTGTATAGATAAGAATTTTTAAAAATTAATTTTTTAAATGGAGGCACTGATTTAGAAAGTTATTCATAGTTGAGTTTTGAGTATACAATTTTCCAGCACCAGTCCTACCCTCAGTGTTAACTTCCACCATCAATGCTCCCCTTTTTCCCTCCCATTCCCCTATATAAGAATTTTGACTTTCTGAGAAAAATCTTATGGATAGATGAATAAGAGGTGGTTAGTCTAGATGTCACTTTATTCTTTTAATATCAGTAGAGAGTTTGCATATGATTTTCTTAGGAAAAAGTATTTGCGATGTCTTTGAAAGAGATTTGAGATCATGAACTAGCAAGAACATCCTGAATTAGATTAGATTTAAGTTCTTCAACATTAAACAGCTCCATCTTTTCAGCACCTAGAACTAATTGATTTTTCTTTTTATTTCCCTGGAGACTTGGGTAGCAGGATTGCTGCTTATATTCTCTGAAATTCTAGTATCACTTTATAAGGTAGAAAAATACATTGCACCCAGAGTTTGGTATCATCTCTTGACTATGTTAATATACTCCCTTTCCTGCAAAAAAAAAAAAAAAAAAAAAAAGAGGAAAAAGTCCTGATGTATCAAGAGGAATTTTACTTGTAGCTGAATGATGAAGTTTGGTAAACTGTTAATGTTTGTTTTGCCTAGGTGCCTTCTTGCTAGGTACTTAGGCTTGCTCCTGGTCCCACCCTTAGTACCATCTCCTACCCTTTGTGAACATTTGCTTCTCTGTTTTTCACTTGTATTTGTTGAACTTTGAATATTTGAAAGAAATCTGTGCTTTCCTGAATCCTGTCAGATGTAGCCCACTGGGTATTTCACTGGCCCCAAGCATTGAGTTGCCCAGACAGGTTAACTCAGCTTGACAGGCTCCTTGAGTACTGTGTGGGAGACATCTTAGTTAATTCCTCACCCCAGGAGAAAATAAAGGAATGGGGGGGAAACGACAGGGATTAAGGCATTGCGTGGTTCAGTACCTGGCACACATGGTCCTCCCACCACCATCAAGTGTAGCCATGATCACTGGCCATTACCCGGGTAACCTGGGCATGTGCTTGACCCTCTGAGAATCCATGGAGGGAGGGACACCTTAAAGAATATGCTACAGTAATAAGACACATCTTCTTTTCTTCCCTCATTTCTTACTGTTTAAAGGTAGGAAAGGTTTTTATTCCTGGCCTGCCAGCTCCTTCCCTGACCATGTCAAACACGATGCCTCGGCCAAGCACTCCCCTTGATGGTATTAGTACTCCTAAGCCTCTTAGTAAACTACTTGGATCCATGGATGAGGTGAGTCAATTTTAATATTTTAAATTTGTGTTTTAATACATGAATTGTGTTTTAAAGGAGTTTGATTAAAAGCTGTCTATTTGTGTTGTAAATGATAGACTTGGAACCTGAGCTATTACTGTTAGACCTGTTTCAGATGGCAGCCTTTCAGTAAGGCTGGTATTGGCAGTTGTATTTCATAGTATGTAGACCATGAGTTTATTTTTAAAACACATGCATTATTGAATTTTTTCCTATTTGCAGAGCTTTGAAAATGTCTGCTAGAAGAGTATCTGAGATTTGTGTAATTTGGAAAGATTTTTTTACAACCTGAAATGGTGCTCTGCTTCCTTAGAACTCCATGACACTAACTTCATGGTTAGTGTCAGGTTGTCCTAGTAGGAGTTCATATGGAGACAGTAGCCAATATAGGTGGTTGATGCCACCTTTGGCAGATTGCAGCTGAGCCCCAGGAGTAGTAGAGATCAGTCTCAGGGCAGCTGTTAATGTAGAAACTGTTGTTGCCTAATGATGACATCTCATGTTTGATTGACTCCCAGTGCTGACAAGGCTTCTATTTACTTAAAGATGTCCTAGAAATTGAATGATAAGAACACAGAGAGGGTTGGGCTCATGACTAGATTTTTTTTTTTTTTTTGGTTTTTGGGTCACACCCGGCAGTGCTCAGGGGTTATTCCTGGCTCTACACTCAGAAATCGCTTTTGAGCCACACTTGGCAATTCTTAGGAATTAATCTTGGTAGTACTTGGGGGACTTTCTGGAGTGCCAGAGATCAAATCTGGGTCTACTGCATCAAGGCAACCACCCTCTCCTCTGTACTGTCTCTCTTGCTTGCTTATGGGCCATCTGCTTCTGAGTCTCTTCTCTCTCATTCCTTTGACTTTTGAAAGTCAAAGGTACCATTCGTCACATGTTTTGTAGTTTCACTGACTTTTCCTAGTTGGTTCTGATGAGGATCTGGTCTGCTGCTGTTTTATGCCTAGAATAGTGCAGAGAGAGGTTTTAGATCATTCTGTACAATTATTAGACTGTAGGCAAAAGTTTTTTTTTATTTTTGATTTCTCAAAGAATACTTTATGTGTGTTCTTTATTCCTTTTTATAGGTGGTTCTGTTGTCCCCAGTTCCAGAACTAAGGGATTCTTCAAAACTTCATGATTCTCTGTACAATGAGGATTGTACTTTCCAGCAACTTGGGACTTACATTCATTCTATAAGAGATCCTGTCCATAACAGAGTAACTCTGGTAAGTGCATTTCTTTTTCAAGGATTATTTGTAGGGAGCGGTTGGGAATCTGTGTCTTATCAGGGATAGATCTGATCCCTTATGTCTTCTGTGCATTGCTAGGTTTAACCCTGGCAAAATGAAGTGAAATGAGAAATTATTTTGGAAAAGATAGGTTTCCAAGAAATATGTCTGTCTTGAAAAATGAAAAAAATCTTTTTTTATGATCTTAAAATATTTAGTGTCATCTTATATATCTTCTGTTTAATTAAAAAAATTATGGGTCAAGCAATAGCACAGCTCGGTATGCCTTGCATGTGGCAGACCTAGATTTGATCCCTGGCATCCCTTATGGTTCACAGAGCCTGCCAGGAATAATCCCTGAGTGCCATCCAGTGTGGCTACAAAACAAAACAAAACAAACAACAAAAAATGTTATAGTTTTAAACTTTTTGTTTTGCTTTTGAGCCACACTTGGCAATGCTTAGGAATTAATCCTGGTAGTGCTTGGGGGACTTTCTGGAGTGCCAGAGATCAAATCTGGGTCTGCTGCATCAAGGCAACCACCCTCTCCTCTGTACTATCACTCTTGCTTGCTTATTTTGAAAATGAAACTTGTCCATCTAAATTGTATTTTGACATGCCTTTTTGTCTTTCATTGAAAGTGTGTGTGTGTGTGTGTGTGTGTGTGTGTGTGTGTGTGTGTTTTGATTGTTTGTTTTTGTGATGGTCAACTTTGGTGTCTAAGATTGAGTTTCTGGTTTTTTTGTTTGTTTGTTTTAGTTTTTGGGTCACACCCGGCAGTGCTCAGGGGTTACTCCTGGCTCTAGACTCAGAAATCATTCCTGGCAGGCTCGGGGAACCATATGGGATGCCAGGATACGAACCATTGACCTTCTGCATGAAAGGCATATGCCTTACCTCCATGCCATCTCTCCGGCCCCCAGTTTCTTTATTAAAATAAGAACTTGGGACTGGAGTGATAGCATAGCGGTAGGGCATTTGCCTTGCACGCAGCTGTCCCAGGACAGACCTCGGTTTAATTCCCCAGTGTCCCATATGGTCTCCCAAGCCAGAAGCGATTTCTAAGCGCATAGCCAGAAGTAACAACCCCTGAGTGTCACTGGGTGTGGCCCCAAAACAAGAAAAAAATAAGACTTTTGTAAGGAATTTACTAATAAGCATATTTGGGATTTCTGAAATTTGGAAGTACTTGGTTTTGTTTAAATTATACTATTTTATTTAATTTTGCTTTGACAGTCTAAGTCTTGAAAGTATCAGCTATTTTTAAGATATTCCAATATTTTAACATGCAACAGATTCTTCTCATTTAAATTTGTTTCTATTCTTTTCACTAGGAACTGAGTAATGGCTCCATGGTTAGAATTTCTATTCCTGAAATTGCTACCTGTGAATTAGGTATGGTTGAAAACTATATTTTTCTTCTGAGTGTTTTTAATTTTTTTGATAGATTTAGAGTAACTGCTAGTTTACATTAATAGTTGAGTATTAATACAACTTTTGTTGTTTTTGAAACTGAATTTTTAACTTGCAGAATAACCATAAACCCTGGGGAGCCTTGAGCTGCTTTATGACTGGTACTTCTCCTGAAGTTTGTTTATATCATCATATTATAGTGTAACATATGTGTTAACAAATTCCAAGAACTAAGCCTAAGCAACTAACGTAGTTTCTGTCAAATTTGCTTGTTTTTAACCTTGAATTAAATTTTTCCTTTTTTTAGAGAAATTAATAAAATGGCATTAACTGATTAAAATTTAATATTACACTCAAAATGAATCAAGTATTTTAATGAAACTGGAGTTTGCTTTAATTTATATTGAAATAGTTTGGACACAATACTAGGACAGAGGACCAGAAGGGTTTAAGGCTGTCCAGGTTTAGTCTTGGTGTCACATATGCCCCCTGATCCCCCAGGAATGAGCTCATGCATTGCCAGGTGTTACCCACCTCAGTTTTAGTAGAGCATGTCTCTAAAAATAAAAAAATAAAGGAACTAGGATATATAAAGAATTTGCAGCAAAGAAAAGAATGTCTGCATGATTTAAGAATAGGGCATCTGAGTTTCAGAGTCAAAGCATTTATTTGCAGATTGTATGACTTCTGGAACCTGGTAAATACTCTAGAATGGCTCTTATTTTAGGATATAGCTAATTAATATGGTAAATAATGTTCTGAGTTGGCATGGGGAATACCTTGCTTTTCTAAAAGGTATTTAAGAATGGGACTGGAGCAATAACACAGTGGGTAGTGCATTTGGCTTGAGCATGGCCAACCCAGGTTTGAACCCCATCATTCCATATTGTATCCCCAGCCTGCCAGGAGTTATTCTGAGTGCAGAACCAGAAATAATCCCTCAGCATGGCTGGGTATGACCCAAAAACAAACAAAAAGAGTTCTAAGGGTTTGGGAGATAACACAGTAGTAGGACGTTTGCCTTGCATGCTGCCCACCTGGAGGGAACTGGTTCTATTCCCAGCATCCCATATGGTCCCCCAGTCTGCCAGGGACAATTTTTGAGTGCAGAGCCAGGAATAACACTCCTGACCTCTGCTGGGTGTGCCCAAAAACCAATCAATCATTCAATCAATAAATAAAGTTAAAAAAATTAAGTAAAAAGAGTTCCAAAGAATTCTTATTTTTGTGAATTCTATTTAGAAATTAAAATAAAAACAAAAATTTAAAAGAATCCTAAAAGGTATTTAGTTAGTAATTGTCAGGCCATGTACTTGGAAGTATAAGCCTAAACAATAAATAAAAAATAGTAATGGTTTAAGTAAAATACTTAAAAGCAAAGTATGATCTTACTCTGCTCTCAGTTAGATAGGAGACATTTAGTTTATGAAAGTTCTGTGTGAAGGACTGTTTCTTAGTCCCTTTAAATAGCATCTGGTTGACATTTACTTGTATTCAACCATGAAAGGCTCAGTTTTTTGAGTTTCTGACCTTTGATTCCAGTTTTTGCTTTATGTTTTTATACAGCAGTTGATGAAGGGAAAAAAAATTGTAGAAAATTGAGGCTTGATTCAGCAACAATGATATGGGTAGGAAGGAATGACTCCTAAAGAAAGTACAAAAACATTGTGTTCTGGGGCCAGGTACCACTCAGAGCAGACCTGCTTCTTCACAGCAGGAGCCTGTTGAATTAAATAATTAACGATGGTGGTGGATGGTGATGGATGGATGGATTTTCTCTGCCATCCCAGGCCACATGGCTCCGCAATCCCCATTTAGCTGGCAGGTCCCAGGTTTAGGTGAACGGCGGAATGAGACTCAATCAGAGACAGGCATCAGGAAGCATCAACTTTATTCGTGCCCTATCCACCACATGTGTGGCCTCTATCCTAACCTTTCAAGCATTCAGCCATTCTTAGCTAGCCCTGCGTCTTAACTCCTTTCAGCCATCTCCCTTTGACCTCCATGCTGGTCAAAAACCAAAAGAGGCAAAGACCCAAAAGCCAGAGAGCCCAGCAGGGCAGAAGCCTAATCCCCTGGCTCAAAGGCTTATCTACCTTTTCCAAGACCCCTCCCCGGAATGGGCGGGGTCTTGCAGGTAAGGTTACATCTAATATCCAGTTCCCAAGGCCCCTCCCAGAAAAGGGCGGGTCTCTGGTGGGTACACCTAAATCCAGGGTGGAGTTACAGGAGCCCATGCCACTTGAGGGATAACTAGGACATGTAGCAGAATAACTAATGATCCATCTACTAGGACAAAGAGCTAACTGATGAACATGAGTTGGTTAGAAAGGTATAAACAAGTAGTTTTGGTTTGGATCCATTTAAGCAGAGAACATGCAAAATATCCTAGAAATGAATGTTGTCAAGTAGTTAAAGTTTCACTCATTTAAAATACTGTTTAATGCCAATAATGTTTGCTGTTGAGTGGTAGGGTGTGTGATTCAGGGGCTGAGACTCTGGGTTCAATCCTTAGCACTTTTGGAAAAATAAATTGCTATTCAATATTAGATATATGTAAAGTATACAAGCAGTATTTTATGTGAATTTATTCTTGTGGAATTTATTTTTGAGAGAATAGTCTTCAAACCTGGACTTACCAACAACCTTCCTTCCTTCCTTCCTTCCTCCTTCCCTCCCTCCCTCCCTCCCTCCCTCCCTCCCTCCCTCCCTCCCTCCCTTCCTTCCTTCCTTCCTCCCTCCCTCCCTTCCTTCCTTCCTTCCTTCCTTCCTTCCTTCCTTCCTTCCTTCCTTCCTTCCTTCCTTCCTTCCTCCCTCCTCCCTCCTTCCCTCCCTTCCTCCCTCCCTTCTTCCTTCCTTCCTTCCTTCCTTCCTTCCTTCCTTCCTTCCTTCCTTCCTTCCTTCCTTCCTTCCTTCCTTCCTTCCTTCCTTCCTTCCTTCCTTCCTTCCTCCTTCCCTCCCTCCCTCCTTCCCTTCCTCCTTCCCTTCCTCCCTCGTTTACTCCCTCCCTCCCTCCCCCTCCCTCCCCTCCCTCCCCCTCCCTCCCTCCCTCCCCCTCCCTCCTTCCTTCCCTCCCCCTCCCTCCCCCCTCCCTCCCTCCCTTCCTCCCTCCCTTCCTCTATTTCTCCTTCCCTTCCTCCCTCCTTCCCTTCCTCCCTCCCTCCCTCCCCCTCCCTCCCTTCTTCCCTCCCTCCCCTCCCTCCTTCCTTCCCTCCCCCTCCCTCTCCCTTCCTCCCTCCCTTTCTCTATTTCTCCCTCCTCCCTCCCTCCTTTCCTTCCTTCCTCTATTTCTCCCTCCCTTCCTCTATTTCTCCCTCCTCCCTCCCTCCTTTCCTTCTTTCCTCTATTTCTCCCTCCTCCCTCCTTCTCTTCTTTCCTTCCTCTATTCCTCCCTCCCTCCTGCCCTCCATTCCTCCCTCCCTCCTTTTCTTCCTTCCTCTATTCCTTCCTCCCTCCCTCCCTTCCTTCCTTTTCTTTCTTTCTTTCTGCTTTTTTGCTCTACCTGGTGGGGTTCAGGGATTACTCCTGGCTCTGTGCTCAGTAATTACTCCTCATAATCACAGGATGCTGGGGATCAAACCTGGGTTACTTGTATACAAGGCAAATGCCATATCCATTGTACTATTATGGCCCCCAAAGCAGGGCATTTTTTTGGTGAGAAATTGAAAGTAATTGGTAGATTGCCAAATAAAATGTGAAGTTATTAATAGATTGTTGTGGTAGTAGATGTGGCTGTAGATTATAATCATCTCAGGTAAATTAGGCATTTGATCAGCTTATTTATGATCTTACAGCTGTCTTGCTTGCAATGCTTGTTCATTTCGGTAGTTAAGAATCATGCAGCACTAAGTATAGAACCCAAGGTTCTATCATGCAAAGCATGTACTCCAGTCCCTTGAGTTTTTTCTCCTGACCTCACCTATCCTTTGGCTCTTTAATGTTTATGTTCTCTGTTGGGGTTGGTGTGCTATCTCAAAGTGCTGGAGTGCAAGCATGAGAATGCAGGTTAGGTACCTGGCACTGCATGGCCACTGAGCACTGTTGGGTGTAACTGATGACCCCCTAGTACTGCTTGCTGGTCCTAAGTATAGAACTGTTAGGACTGTACAGCTGAGTTGAGTATTGCTGGGAGCAGGTCCTCTAGCACCAAAGATAATTCTCTTTACATACTAATTGACCTTCATGTAGTGTAGTTAAAAAAACAAACAAAAAATAACTGCCTTATTAAAAAGGGAAGAGAAAAATGCATTTATGAATGCACACTAAAATCAATCTTTATTTTTAATAGTACAAACGTGTTTGCAAGCAATTAAGTCTATCCTGCCGAAAGAAATAGCTATTCAGATGCTTGTCAAGTGGTATAGTGTCCACAGTGCTCCAGGAGGACCCAGCTATCACTCAGAGTGGAATTTATTCGTGATTTGTCTAATGAACCTGATGGGTTATAACACAGATCGCTTAGCCTGGACCCGAAATGTAAGTATAAGTAATTGTTTTTTTTTCTGAATTGGGTCCCATGATTTTATTGTTATTGGCTTTGTAACTTGGATATTTAGTCTTTTCTTCTTTTTTGGGGGGAGGGGCACACCTGGTGATGTTCAGGGGCTATTCCTGATTCCTGGCTATGTGCTCAGAAATCGCTCCTGTCTTGGGGGACCTTAGGGGACGCCGTGTATCGAACTGAAGATGCCCTACTGCTGCGCTATTGCTCCGGCCCCAGGTTCTGTCTTTTGTTTTTAATTTTTGTTTTGGGGCCACACCCAGTGATGCTCAGGGGTTACTACTGGCTATGTGCTCAGAAATCACTCCTGGCTTGGGGGACCGTATGGTAAGCCAGGGGATCAAACTGCAGTCCGTCCTAGATTAGCATGTGTAAGGTAAACGCCCTACTGCTTGCGCCACTGCTCCAGCCCCATGGTTCTATCTTTTTTGTTTGTTTGTTTGTTTTTGGGTCACATCTGGCAGCGCTCAGGGGTTACTCCTGGCTCTATGCTCAGAAATTGTTCCTGGCAGGCTCGGGGGACCATATGGGATGCTAGGATTCGAACCACTGTCCTTCTGCGTCTAAGGCCTTACCTCCATGCTATCTCTCTGGCCCTGGTTCTGTCTTTTTTTTTTTTTTTTTGGTCATCATTTTTCTCTTTATTTTTCTCAGAGCCCATAATTATACATTTAATCTGCATCAGTTATTTCTGGTACAGCTCACTGTTTAAAAATTTAATTTTACTATAGTTTAGGTACAGTTTTACAATAGTGTTAAAGTATATGGTATTAATGATGTACAAATATCTTTCCACCATCACCAAAGTACTCACAACCTTTCCTCTTTGTAATTATGTTACCTCTAGTCCATAAGGTCTTATTCTGTCCCTTAGTAATTGGTTTTGTATTCTACAGACAAGGATTTGTCATTGTTTGAGAGTATCTATTCTTTTTTAGTATAGCAATATCCTAGAGATGAAAAAGATCATCCAATATATATGTACATATGCATATATATGCATGTATATATAATGTATACATATCCTTTCTTATTTTACTTAACTTGACACCCCTCCAGTTTACATTGCAGTAAACTGGCATTATTTCATTCTTTCTTACAGCTGCATAATATTCCATTGTATATACATGCCATAACTTAATAGAGCTTCCGTGGAACCCAGAAAGTCCAATTCTTGGCCCTCAAAACCAAAAACATTCATTTAAAGAGGGGCATGCACATCTCTATTCATTTCAGTGTTTAGTATATTAGTTGGGATATAGGAGCAGTCCAAATATCCAACGTCAGGGGAGTGGATAAAAAAGTGGTGCTGTCTTGATGTCTTCATCAAAGAAGCAGAACATGGCTCAGAAGAGAGACTGCTACTGAGCTAAAGGGAAAGTTCCTGAGTCAATGTTTCCTACTTTCCTCTACCATGTCAGAGAAACAAGACTAACATCTCCTTGGTCCTCCTTTCCCGGCATTGCAAAAAGAATGTGCTGGTAGGTAGCATTTATACTTGGGTGGCTATTGGTCCCTCACTTTAGGCATGTGGTCCGAAAGACTGAATTGATAGTTTATTCTGACTTGTGGAATAAACATTCCTAATGCATTCTTACTTACTGGAGAACTGCAAAAATATAAAAACCATTTCTACAAATGTATTCATGAAAAATGGATAATTCCACACATTAAAGATTCTCTAAAGAATTTTTACAAGTGGAAAGAAGTCTTACCAATTAGATAGCATTGTTGTACTCTTTCAGTCCACAAACTTTTGGGGATGCTTATCAAATCACAAAAACCATGAGATTCCCCCCCACCTCGGGCAACATTTCTTTGAATGCTTTCATGAATGACTAATTGATACGATTAATTTCTAGGTGAAATTTCTCGCCAATTGTTTTGAAGATAAGAATACCTTCTTAACAGAAATGAAAAGAAGTCATGCAAAGGTTCTGTCTTTTCTTAACCCCACAAATGCATCTAAGTCTCTTTGGCCACTGTTCTCCATTATTTTACATTTTAGTTCAGCCTTTTAAGGGAGTTATTGATTTAAGGATCGATTGTCTTCCATCCTTTGACTTTGAGTCTGTGTTTGCTCTGACTCAAATGTGTTTTTGCAAGCAATAGTATATTGATTCAATTTTCTGATTCATTTTCCACTCTGTTTTTTAATTGGCACATTTAGTTCATTGACAGTGAGAGAGATTATTGTCATGGAATTTTGTGCCATCTTTTGTGTGTGTTTCTGGGGTTTGTTTTGCCTTAAAGTTTCCACTTTAATTCTTCCCTTAAAGTGATTTTTGAGTCTTTAAAGTTCCTAAGCTGTTTTAATCTGTGAAGCTGTATATCCATCCCTCACACTTGAATAAGAGTTTGGCTGGATAAAGAATTCTTGTAGAGGTGTTAATTTCTTTGTGCATTTTCACTGTCCCACCCTTGCCTTTGTGCTTTGAAGGGTTGTGACAAATCTGCTGTAAATTTTAAGGATGCTCCTTTGTTTTTTATTTTTTATATATATTTTATTTAAAAAACTTGATTACATACATGATTGTGTTTAAGTTTCAGCAATGTAAAGAACACCACCTATCGGCCAGTGCAACATTCCCATCTCCAGTGTCCCAAATCTCCCTCCTCCCCACACAACCCCCGCCTGTACTCTAGACAGGCTTTCTATTTCCTTCATACATTCTCATTATTAGGTTAGTTCGAAACTTAGTTATTTCTCTAACTAAACTCATCCCTGTTTGTGGTGAGCTTCATGAGGTGAGCTGGAACTTCCAGCCCTCCTCTCTTTTGTGTTTGAAAATTATTATTACAAGAATGTCTTTCATTTTTCTTAAAACCCATAGATGAGTGAGACCATTCTGCGTCTTTCTCTCTCCCTCTGACTTATTTCACTCAGCATAATAGATTCCATGTACATCCATGTACAGGAAAATTTCATAACTTCATCTCTCTTGACAGCTACATAATATTCCATTGTGTATATGTACCACAGTTTCTTTAGCCATTCGTCTGTTGAAGGGTATCTTGGCTGTTTCCAGAATCTTGCTATGGTAAATAGTACTGAAATGAATATAGGTGTAAGGAAGGGTTTTTGTATTTTTGTGTTCCTAGGGTATATTCCTAGGAGTGGTATAGCTGGATCATATGGAAGCTCGATTTCCAGTTTTTGGAGGAATCTCTGTATGGCTTTCCATAAAGGTTGAACTAGACGGCATTCCCACCAGCAGTGGATAAGTGTTCCTTTCTCTCCACATCCCTGCCAACACTGCTTGTTCTCATTCTTTGTGATGTGTGCCAATCTCTGTGGTGTGAGGTAGTACCTTATAGTTGTTATGATTTGCATCTCCCTGATGATTAGTGATGTGGAGCATTTTTTCATGTCTTTTGGCCATTTGTATTTCTTCTTTGTCAAAGTGTCTATTCATTTCTTCTCCCCATATTTTGATGGGATTAGATATTTTTTTCTTGTAAAGTTCTGTCATTGCCTTGTATATTTTGGAGATTAGCCCCTTATCTGATGGGTATTGGGTAAATAGTTTCTCCCACTCAGTGGGGTGCTCTTATATCCTGGGCTCTATTTCCTTTGAGGTGCAGAAGCTTCTCAGCTTAATATATTCCCATCTGTTAATCTCTGCTTTCACGTGCTTCTTGGAGAGTGCAGATTCCTCCTTGAAGATGCCTGTAGTCTCAATGTCCTGGAGTGTTTTGCCTACATGTTGTTCTACTTTTTCTTTCTTTCTTTCTTTCTTTCTTTCTTTCTTTCTTTCTTTCTTTCTTTCTTTCTTTCTTTCTTTCTTTCTTTCTTTCTTTCTTTCTTTCTTTCTTTCTTTCTTTCTTTCTTTCTTTCTTTCTTTCTTTCTTTCTTTCTTTCTTTCTTTCTTCTTCTCTCTCTCTCTCTCTCTCTCTCTCTCTCTCTCTCTCTCTCTCTCTCTCCCTCCCTCCCTCTCCCTCCCTCCCTCCTTCCCTCCTTCCCTCCCTCCCTCCCTCCCTCCCTCCCTCCCTCCCTCTGTCCCTCCCTCCCTCCCTCCCTCCCTCCCTTCCTTCCTTCCTTCCTCTTTCAATATTCTGCATCTTTGGTTTTTGTGTCATTGTAAGTAGACATTTTTGGGGTGTTTTAATTTCATTCTCTTTTAGCTGGTACTCTTCGAGTATCCAGGATGTGGGTGCATGTATTCTTCAGCTCTGGGAACTTCTCAGTAATGATGTCTTTGTCTGTTGCTTCTTCTTAGGGGTTTTCTTCCTGGCTCTCTGAGACCCCAGTGATTCTTATGATATTTCTGTTGAATTCATCCCTAAGTTCTGATGTTGCCTGCTCATTTTATTTTGAGGCCCGTTTTTATCTCCTATTCATTAATTTAAAAACTTTTCCATTTTCTGCTGCTCTCTGGAGGTGTTTTACAACTCATCTTCAAGTTCACTGATTTTGTCTGTTCCGTGGTTTCTTTGAGTTCCTTGAACATCTTCAACATTTTCCTCTCTAAAGTCCTTATCAGAGAGTCTAATAGTTGTATGATACTGGTTGAATCTGCAGAACTATCATCTTCATTAACTTAGCATGGAGTTTTGTATTCCTTTCCTATTGTGACTATTACAGTGTACTGATTGTTTTTTTAATGTGTTAAAGTGTTGTGTGGCTCATTATCTGGAAGAAATGAGCTCTTCCCACGGCTCACTGACATGGGTTTGAAAACTCCTCTTCCAAATCACAAAGAAGACCTGCTGACGATCTGCCTGTCTGCCTCAGTTTCTTGAGACTGGACGGAGCACTGCTGGGATAGCTGAGACCCATTTTCCTTGTTCTGGTACTTCTCTTTTCCTAGGAGCACACTGACCTGGGTGTTAAAAATGCCTCTCTGAGTCACAAAGAGGAGGACCCTGTATCCAGTCTGTGTGTCTGCATCAGTTTCTAGGGACTGTTTCAGGTCGGCTAGTCATTGAGATTAGTTGTGAAGCTGGGCTGTTTATATACTGGAAAATGTACAATGTGGGTGTGATTGCTTGGGCTTCACAAGGTGGGGATTTGAGCTCTATGAAGACCCTGAGTTTTCAGTCCCAGAGACTTATGTGCCTCTGAGTTTCATCAATTTGGTGTCTTTTTTGATATTAGTCCAGAAAATAGTTTTTACATTTTAGATTTCTCCAAAAGCATATTGCATACACTCAATAAAAAGTTCCATTTTGCTCCTGGAGCAGTGTTATTCGGGGATCTAAGCTTAAGATCACTGCCATCTTAAATTAAACATGAGGATTCAAAGTACAAGAGAAGAGTGTGGAGGAGTATGTATAGTGTTCATGAACTGGTCTCGAAGTGGTAGCCACTTTCATTTAGCTACAGGACCACTGGATTAAGCTTGATGGGATGGCTCTTTAGGCTGGCTGTGAGTCTAGAGGAGACAACAAAGATTCTGAAGAATAACTACATTTGTTTGCCTTGTCTGTGTCTTGCACTTGTTATATTGTTCACTGTAATGGACTACATATCTGCTTAGTTCTGATACAGGACTAATATTGGGTTAATTCTTTCAGTCTTGGCATATTTTGGATATGGCTAATGTTCCCTATTCTGTTAAAGGAATAATGAGCTGTGTTTTTATAGGGAAGAAAACTTATGTAGTACCAATAAGCACTATATGAGGTATTTTAATTGTATGATTTTTCTTTAATTTTTGCTAACACTTTAGAACAACGGGATTTATATCTTGTTATCCCAAGTGGACATATTAATTTTAATGGTTTTCCTTAGTTTTCTGAACCCTTTAAGTTGACCAGTTGACAGTGACAAATGTATATGCTTTTTCTTCTCTTTTTGGTGTCATCTTCCAGTTTGACTTTGAAGGCTCACTTTCTCCAGTCATTGCACCCAAAAAAGCAAGACCTTCTGAGACAGGATCTGATGATGTAAGTATTAAAATTTTGTTCTTTCTTTAGTTGGGGAAAAGGGCCTTTGGGCTGTAACTAGTTTGCCCAGGGCTTACTGGCTCTGTACTAGGGATCAATTCTGGTAGAATTGGGGAAACCATATGTGGTATTGGGGGTTGAACCTGAGTCAACTGTATGTAAGGCAAGCTCTCTGCCCTCTGTAGTAGCTCTCTGCCTGCCCCACCCTATAAATTTTTTGCTAACATAGATTGATTTGTGGATGTTATTAGTTACTAGCCTTCCACTGTTGTAGAATTCCTATTGATTTGTGTATACTTCTAATACCTTTATTTTAATGTTGAATAAGCTATTTAGAAGTATAGTATTTGATATTTTCTGGTTATTTTTGTCTTTAACGATCACTTAACCATACAAAACCACTGACCGTACAAAATGTTGCATGATTTAAATTTGAGTTTATATTGCCTGGTGTTCACCTAAAGTAATAGTATTTCTCCCTTTTTTTGATGTTTCTATAATTGAGGTTTTACATGTGTTAGATTCTGTGTGTATAATTAAGTAGTCAAAACTTTTTAAATTGTGATCCAGTTAAAATATAAGAAATGCTCAGTTTTTGACTTTATAACTTATCTCTTTTTGTGTGTGTGTGTGTGTGTGTGTGTGTGTGTCACACCCGGCAGCGCTCAGGGGCCACTCCTGGCTCTATGCTCAGAAATTGCCCCTATGGGATGCCGGGATTTGAACCACTGCCCTGCATGAAAGGCAAACATCTTACCTCCATGCTATCTCTCCAGTCCCATAACTTATCTCTTTTTATTATTTTTGACAGCGTACACTTTTATAACCCAAACACCTCTTTTTTTGTTTGTGTTTGGATCATACCTGGTAGTGCTCAGGGATTACTCCTGACTGTGCTCAAGAATCACTCCTAGCGTTGCATAGGGGACCATATGAGATGCCAGGGATTGAACATGGATCTGTTATTTGCAAGGCTAGTGTTCTATCTGCTGTACTATCTCTATAGACCTAATCCTTTCCCTTTTTTGATTTTTTTTGAGGGGGGAAGGGCACATCCTATGATGCTGAGAAGTAACTCCTAGCTCTGCACTCAGGAATTATGCTTGGCATTGCTGAGAGACCATATCCCATTGCTTGGGATACTGGGAATTGAACCCAGGTTGGCCACATACAAGGCAATTGCCCTCTCTGCTGTACTATGCTCAGGTTTCCTCTTAAGCACAAAACATTTTAATTATTTCATAAAGTCTCTTGTGGCATTTAAATTTATTTTTAATTAAAACAATTTTTATTAGCTTTGGTTTGCTATATTAGTTTATTTTAAGGGGTTATGTCTTAATTTGTAGAGTTGTCACTTTGGCAGTGATCCAGTGTTTGGAGCTATCTTCCAGAAGGCTCATTCTTCTCACCCCTCTTCCTGTACCCAAGTTATGTTGTTGTTCGTTGCCTGTTGTTTGCTTTAGTGATTCATGTTCCACATGTGATTGAGACCATCTGATAATTGTCTTTTACTTACTTGTTTGTCTTTTGTTTTTTGTGGACACACCCAGCAGTGGTCAGGGGTTACTCTTGGCTCTGCAGTAAGAAATCACTTCTGGTGGCACTAGGGGAGCTTGTATATTTATTGTCTATATGGTTCCTTGAGCTATAGGAGTGGTCCTTTCCTTTTACCAAAACACAGATTGAGTTGTGGTTAGTTAATCCTATTTGTCTTTACTTACCCTTACATTCTTTCCTTTTGGTTTCATAGGACATTACTTAAGAGATAATCTTTAACTTTTTAGTCTGTCTAAGAAGTAGGTGCTCTTCTACTTAAGACTGCCTATATCTCTCCCCTAAAATTACAATTTTTTTTTTCAAATTGAGCTGAACGTGACTTTCCTTGATATTTATCACTGGAATTTGCCATTTGATTAGCTTTTTTGATATAAGCCCTGATTTTTAAGTGTTGTGATTTTTTTTTTCATGGTTTAAGTCAAATAATGTGAAAGTGAATCTTGAGTTGTGTTTAAAAAATAATATCCTTTTATTCATAGGACTGGGAATATTTACTCAATTCAGACTACCATCAGAATGTTGAGTCTCATCTTTTGAATAGATCTTTGTGTTTGACTCCCCTGGAAGTTTCACAGATGAAAGATGAGGACTTTTCACAGAGTCTCAATTTGGATTCTTCTACACTTCTGTTCGCTCACATACCTGCAATATTTTTTGTTCTTCACCTCATCTATGAGGAACTGAAGTTAAATACTCTAATGGGAGAAGGGATTCGTTCTCTTGTTGACCTTCTTGTTCAGTTGGCAAGGTAATTATTATTTATAGATAAAAAATTGCCTGATGTTCTTAGATGACTGGATACCAGGCTTTATATGGGAACCTAGTAAATAAATTTCTGAAATCTTGATTGTTGGAAACCCTATATTCTTGATAAATCAAGAATTATTTGAAGGTCTTGAACTAAGAACCAGTAAGAACCTGGTTGCCTGTGTTGGTATTTCCAATCTTAGTTTTCAGTCTTTGACTTAGTCTATTTACAGAGTCATTCAGTAATCTGCATGACTTGCTTAGCCATTTCTTTTGATATGATCACTGGCTATACTGTGGTTAAAATTTTATTATTTCACCTGTGTGTGAGGGGAGTGTGTTGATGATAGGGGTATTGGGATAAAACTCACAATTCATATATGTAAGGCACGCACTTTTCACTGAGCTGTACTCTTGACACCTGTGTCTTATTTCTTTATTTGGTTTTGGGGCCACACAATGCTTAGGGCTTAACTCCTGGCTCTGTGTTAAGGAATCATCCTTGGTGGGCCATGGGATCCTGGGGACTGAGCCTTGTAGGCCCCATACAAGAATAGAAGAGACTGTTGTTCAGATTTTCTTTTTCATGTTTAGGTTTTCTAAATTTTAGAGTTAACTGGAGTGTGTTTTAAGTTTCTTTTTTTCCTAATGTGTTCTTTAGAGACTTAAAGTTGGAACCTTATGTAGATCATTACTACAGAGATTACCCAACACTTGTCAGATCTACTGGCCAAGTGTGTACAATTGATCAAGGTAAATGTTTGTGCTGTTTATGTAGTTTATATCTTTCATGTCTCTCCATTAGCTCTTTTACCTGGCAGATTTTAGTTTCTAGTTCTGTATCTAATTAATAATAACGTCATGTCTTCATTATGTGGGAAGATTTTCAAAATTCTTAAATGCTAAGACTTTATTTGCCTAGACCCCTGTGTTATTGAATAAGTAGCCTTTAACCCTGTGTTGCTTAAATTAGTATTAAAAACTTAGTTTCACAGTTGTATTGGTCACATTCCAGATCCTCATGCGAGTGGTGATTTCTATATTGGGCAGTACAGAAATGGAAACCATCTCTGCTGTCCTGGCCTAGAACCTGAACTAGAGGAGCTTGGTTTTTAAGTTGGAGTGAAATCCTAGCTGTCTCCTATTTTCTCACCTTTGGAATTAGGCACAAATGTCATTTAATTCTTTATGATTTGAATGCAGAATTTGCTATATTTCTTTCTGGAATGGGGTAAAAATTGCAGTGATTAAAATTTTATGCATTGTAATATGGTCAAGTTATTTATTTATTAAAGCAGAAACATGAAACTTTTTTAGAATATGTGAAAGTTATTCTGAAGTTACCGATTATCACTGTTTTAGGAGACTAAAACAATTGTGTCTTAATCTGTTCTTGCATATTTGTAAATATTTCTCTAATTTGAAAGATCAGACAGGGTTTATGCAACATCCATCATTTTTCACTACTGAGCCACCAAGTATTTACCAGTGGGTGAGTTCGTGCCTGAAGGGTGAGGGCATCACACCCTACCCTTACCTCCCTGGGATCTGTGAACGAAGCCGACTTGTAGTCTTGGTAGGTATTTGTAGTGTTGCTTTCCTTTCTGAAATGTCATTACGAATGTTCTTATTGACCTTTTAATTATTTATGCTTCTGTAAGCTTGAAGAAGCCATCACTATCACCATCATTAGTATATAGAACTGTTTTGCCTAACCCTCAGCTACCTCATGCAGTTGTGATTTTTATCAAGCTGCTCTTGGTCACAAGCAGAAGATTGGTTACTGCTGTTTGTGAGTCGACTGCATGAATATGTCACATTAGTTGATTTCCCCCGTCCCTATTGATGGTATTTGACCTGGTTTGAGTTGTATTTTTTTCAAAGTAACTGTATGACATTTTACATCTTTCACTAGCAGTTTGTAAGGGGAGATTCAGTTTCCTCGTGTCCATCTCAGTGTTTGGAATTGTCATGATTTTTATTTAATTTAATGTTTGTTTTTTGGGGGGCCAGAATACCTGGCAGTACTCAGAGCTTACTCCTGGCTCTCTACTCAAGGGTATCTCCTGATATCATATATATATATATATATATCTACTCAAGGGTATCTCCTGATATCATATATATATATATCTCCTGATATATGATATCAGGATTGAACCGCAATTTGCTGAGCACAAGGCAAGCTTCTCACTCTGGCCTTGCCATGATTTTTAATTTTTTTGATTTTTGAGTCACACCTGGCGACACTTAGGGGTTACTCCTGGCTCTATGCTCAGAAATCGCTTGTGGCAGGCTTGGGGGACCATATGGGATGCCAGGATTCGAACCACTGTCCTTCTGCATGCGAGGCAAATACCCTACTTCCATGCTAACTCTTCGGCCCATGATTTTTAATTTTTGCCATTCTAGTAAATGTATAGTGTATATTGTGGTTTTAGTATACTGTTATCTTAAAGCTAGCTATTATAATACTACATATAGGATACCTATAAGTTTATAAATAGTATTTATATTTTTATATAAAAATTTATGTATATTTGTATATAAGTATATTTGTAAAACATAGTGTTTTATTTTTATTTTTTGGAAGTTATTTTTTAGATAAGGAGTACTTTAACCAGTTTTTAAATATCTTTATTTAAAAACCATGATTAGAAACATGTTTGTAGTTGGGTTTCAGTTATATAAATAAAAGAAAAAAAGACCACCCCCCCTTCAACCACTACGACATTCCCACCACCCATGCCCTCCATCTCTCTCCTCCCCCACCTCTTGTCTGCCTTTAAGACAGGCATTTAATAAAACATAGTGTTTTAATTAAAACTGTAATGCAATATTGTTAGACATCTGACGAATGGCTAATTGCCAAAAATGTTTATGAGGATATGGATCATCTGAAAATCCAATATATTGTGTGTATGTGTTGGGAGGTTGAAAAATAGTATAGTACTTTGACAAGTTGTTTGATGAGCAGGCTTTTATAACATTAAACATATAATTCTTAGAAGAAAGCATTCTTTTGGTTCGGTATTCTCCAGTATCAAATGAAAAACATTCCCTTACTACGACCTGTATATGAATACTTACAGAAAATAGACATAAACCTAAAAACAGTTCAGATATCCATCCAGTCTATAAAAAGAGGAAATTTGGTACATCTATGTAATAGAATATTTCTGAGCAATTAGAAATTACACACTATAGGACCAGGGAGTTAATATAGCAGGTTAGATACATGGCCTTGCACGCAGCCAATCTGGTTTCAATCTCTTGCACCTCCTATGAGCTTGCTAGGAGTGATCCATGAAAAGAGAGCCTGGAGTAAGCCCTGAGCACTGCTGAATGTGGCCATAATAATTACTTTTTTAAAAAATGTTTAAATAAATGAAAAAAAAAAACCCTACTATAAGCTATGTATATATGGAAATGTGAATAAATCTTAAAGGCATGCTAAATTGCTGAAGTAACTAGAACACAGATGACTATATTATGTTATTTACATGAATTTGTAGAGTAGGTACAATAATAGTTAAAAAACTAAGTTTCTCATGTTATTAGGATTGTGACTTGAGACTCTTGGTAGTTTTGAAGATTTTCTGTATTGTGACTATGGTAGTGATCTTGTCATTGCATGAGGGTCAAAACTCAATAGTATACCTAAATGAGTGAATTTTCCTGTGTAATAAGCTCTTACTGTATCTAGGTTTATGATACATGTTAAAACTAAAGTTTTAAATAATGTCATTTAGTTGCTTTTTGTTTGTTAGTTTTTGGGGCTACAGCTACCTTTGCTCAGAGCTTACTTCTGGCTCTGTGCTCAAGAATTACTCCTGGAATTGCTCTGGGGACCATATGGGGTGCTGGGATCAAAGGTGGTTTGACTGCATGCAAAGCAAGTGTCTAGTCTGTTGTAGTGTATCTGTGGCCCTAAATGTTACTTAGTTTTAATGCTGACAGCTTTGAGCAAAACAATGTATATTACTCAAGGACTTGCTGAGCACCGTCATCTCTATGCCTTTTTAAAGCAATGTCCTTTCTCCTTTCGCAGAGCATTGCACTCTACATCCTGGGTGACGAGAGCTCTGTGTCTGAGGAATCCTCACAATATTTACACAGAGTGACTATCGGTAAGTCAGTGTACTGTCATTTAGAAATGTCACTATCAGAGTTGAGGGAAGCAGAATTATTTTCTTGGTTTTTATTGGAGGCATCTGGTTTACTGTGGCAACTCATTTTAGAGTGATTGACTTCTCTTCTAGTCTCCAGTCTGCACTGAATTTCAAAGGCTATAGTGTCTTAGTGCTGTATTTTTTTTTTTTTTTTCGGTTTTTGGGCCACACCCGGCAGTGCTCAGGGGTCATTCCTGGCTGTCTGCTCAGAAATAGCTCCTGGCAGGCACAGGGGACCATCTGGGACACCGGGATTCGAACCAACCACCTTTGGTCCTGGATCGGCTGCTTGCAAGGCAAACGCCGCTGTGCTATCTCTCCGGGCCCAGTACTGTATTTTTGTGAAGGCTAAAGTGTTCTTTTAGCCTCAGTGAAGTGATTGTGCTTTATTTTTTTAATTTTATTTGAAGACAAAGATGTAAAGAAAGGACAAGGTGAAGTTACAGTGGGAAGGCAATCACTCATAAACAGAATTCTCAAAAGAAATCCCCTTGCTGACACCTTAATTTTGAATTTTCAGCCAAAAAAGCATTAAGAAAAATAAAACAAAATACATGCACAATTACTTTGTCCCTCAAGTGCCTAGATTGTAGTACATTATAATATTTCTTAGCAGTACACAAAGCGATCTTTGTGTCTTTCTGGTCTTTCTTTAGGGGTAAGGTTTCCTTGTATTTAGGCCAAGGCTTTTCCTTTCCACGTCCCCTATATTTTGCTGGGCCTATGCAAACAATTGCCACTCTAACACCATCTTTCTGTGCTCCTTTGACTCATCCGTAAGGAAATAATGTAATATGATCAACTGTGTCAACCATACTATAGCCTTTAATGTTAAAGGAGTTACGTAAATTTTGTGGCTTTAGATTGCTTTAGAGTGATTGTGCTTTTTAATCAGCCAGATTACTGCTTAAACTTCTTTTCTTCAGATTGTTAATAAATTTTAATTTTCAAATGGTACCCTCATGTTATGTGTTTTCTCTACCAGGATAAGAATCCAAATAAAATGTAATTTTGTTGCCTTTTAGCTCCCCCAAAGCTACAAGCTGAACAAGAGGAAAATAGGTAACTTTTATTCAGATTGTGTGTTGTTTTTATTTTAATTTGTTTTATTTAAACACCATGATTACAAAATTGTTCACTGTTGGGTTTCATTCATACCATCCTTCTTCACCATTACATCCTTCCCCATCAGCAATGTCTCCCATGCCTTGCTCCTGTTTCTCTTTGTCCCTCTCTCCCCCTTCTCTTCCTTTTTCACTCTCTTCCTCTCCCCCTCTTCTCCCTCTCTCCCTTTCTCTTCCCCCCCCCTTTTTTTGAATTTTGGACCACACCCAGCAATACTGGGGCTACTCCCAGCTCTTCACTCAGAAATTGCTCCTGCAGGCTCAGGAGACATGCCAGGAATTGAACCTAGGTCCCTCCTGGGTTGACTGTGTGCAAGACAAATGCACTACTGCTGTACCATCGCTCTGGTCCCTCTCTTTCCTTCTTGACACTGGTTTGCACTACAGTATTGTTAATGGAGGGAACCTTTCTTGTTATTTTCTTTAAGATCGTGTTTTTCAAAAGTTAAAAAATATAGGGGGAGAAAGAATTATAAGATAAAAAACAGTTTTGTGCTTTATTTTCTTACTTATCTTCTTTTTTATATTTTCTTCTCCAGCTTTATTTTTAGGCATTCTACATCAGTTTCGAGTTTAGCTGAAAAATTAGTTGTCTGGATGACCGATGTAGGTAAGGCAGGCTTGCTTGTTTTCACTTGTCTGAATTGCCAGGAGAAACGCCTGCTTTCTCTGGATGTGTCCTTTCTAATGAGGCAGGCCCTAGAGCAAGCAGAACTGGTAGGCTTGAGAGACCCCGGCTCTCATTTCAGGAAAGTACAAAAATCACTCCTGGCAGTGCTTGCAAACTATATGGTATGCCGGGGATCGAACCCAGGTTGGCCAGATGCAAGGCAAACACTTTACCTGCTGTACTGTTGCTCTGGCTCTGGGTTCCTAGAGCTTTTTTTTGGGGGGGGGGTGGTGGTCACACCTGAGTCAGTACTCAGGGGTTACTCCTGGCTCTATGCTCAGAAATCACTCCTGGCAGGCTAGGGGGACCATATGGGATGCCGGGATTCAAACCACCATCCTTCTGCATTCAAGATAAACGCCCTACCTCCATGCTATCTCTACCCTCCTCCAGCCCTTTTGGGTCACACCTGGCAGCGAGGGTTCCTAGTTTTAAACTAAAAATCCTAAAGGATTTCTACCCCATATAAATTAAAAAGAAGCAAAATTTAAAAGTATTAACTGACAATGGGAAAAAATAAGATGAGAGTTGAAGAAATTAAGGTGATAGTATGCATATAGCTGGCCTTGTGTTAATCCCTGAGATCACATGCTCCCCTGTAGCCCTGGGGGCTTCTGGCATAACACTGGGGTAAGAGCCAGCACTGTAGCCTCAAGTCCTAGTCCTGAACTGCTGATTCTGCTGGCTGAGAATTTTGGAAGGACCCCAGGCTTCCCTGAGTATTGCTTGGGAGGTGGTTCTCCCTATCTCCCAAAAGTGGGATGAAGATAACAGTTTTATTAGAAAATAATGCTTTAATGATATCAAATGGTATCTCAGAAATCTTATTTAAAGACTTATTTCAATGACATGTTTTTTTTTTTTTTGGTGGGGGGGGGTCACACCCGGCAGCGCTGAGGGGTTGGTTACTCCTGGCTCTATGCTTAGAAATTGCTCCTGGCAGGCTCAGGGGACCATATGGGATGCTGGGATTCGAACCACTGTCCTTTTGCATGCAAGGCAAATGCTTTACCTCCATGTTATCTCTGGCCCCCTAAATGAGAGCTTTTTTTTTTTTTTTTTACTTATTTCTTGGGGGTATGTTTTCTTAAAATTTTGGTAACTGTCATATACTACACATATATACTGTCATATACTATAAATAAGATACCTATGCTGAAAAACAGTTGGTGAATTCTATATTTGTATAGCACCAAAAATTCAGGAGTTGGCAACATAGTATAGGATTTAAGGCTCTTGCTTTGCATGTAGCCAACCATTGCCCCCTAGTCAGTCCCCAGCACTACATTTGGTCTCCTGAATTCTACCAATTATGATCCCAGAGTGCAGAGTCAGGAGTAATCCATAAGCCAGGGAGTAATCAGGCTAGGGACAAGTATAAATTAACTTGTTTCTTTTTTTCCTTTCTTTTATTTATAAGGTTTTACTCTGAGAGACTTGGAAACTCTTCCATTTGGAATTGCTCTTCCCATCAGAGATGCGATTTATCACTGCCGTGAACAGCCTGCTTCAGACTGGCCAGAAGCGGTCTGTCTCTTGATTGGACGTCAGGATCTTTCCAAGCAGGCCTGTGAAGGAAACTTACCCAAAGGAAAATCAGTGAGTATTAACAGAAAGTTGGAGATTCAGTTTTAGCTTCTATGATATTTTAAAAAGAACTGAATTTTATTCTTTTCTTTTTATTCTTTAGTTTTCATTGAGTACTCTTCCTATTGTATTATATCACTGGCTCATGTCTCTCCGAAAGTTTATAGTGTGGGAGTGGGAATGAGCACGCCCAGCACTGCTTTGAGATGACCTGGCACAGTGCTTAGGAGACCATGTAATGCTAGGGAACTTGGGTTCATCAGATTGTCTTTTTGGGCGATGGAGATTGTTGGCCATAACTGGCACTGCTCAGGGACTGTTCCTGGCACTGTGTTCAGGACTGTTTTGGTGGTACTCTGGGGGATCATACATAGTCAGTTAATTGAACTGGGGCCAGGGGGTGGCCACATGCAAGGTAAATGCATCCCTTCATATTGTCTCTTCACCCCTTCCCCATTTCTGTTGTATGGCAGCTGTGGCAGATGTGGTAGGCCACAAGGATACACTAGTGCTCCTCTTGTTTGAGGCCAGTAGGGTCTATCAAAGTGGTTAGGGTAGGTGGGGAAGTGCACGTGCTACTCATGTGCTCTTCTCTTCTAGCATATTGTGCTCCCAAAAATACTCCATAGCATTGTAGTAATTTAGAGTGGCCGGTGGGCCCTCCCAAATAATTATTATTTTTTTTTTTTGGGCCACACCCGGCCGTGCTCAGGGGTTACTCCTGGCTGTCTGCTCAGAAATAGCTCCTGGCAGGCACGGGGGACCATATGGGACACCGGGATTCGAACCAACCACCTTTGGTCCTGGATCGGCTGCTTGCAAGGCAAACACCGCTGTGCTATCTCTCCGGGCCCCCTTCCAAATAAGTAATCGAAGGGTCCCCATAGCTTACCATAGAGAGTGATGAGTGTAGTTAGAGAAATAATTACACTAACAACTACCATGACAGTGTTAATGAGAGAATTAGAAAGCCTGCTTTAGGGGCCGGAGCAGTGGTGCAAGCTGTAAGGTATCTACTTTGCCCACTCTAGCCTAGAATGGACCGCAGTTTGATATCTTTGCATCCTCTGTGGTCCCCAAACCCAGGAGCGATTTATGAGCACATAGCCAGGAGTGACCTCTGAGCATCACAGGTGTGGTCCAAAGAAAAAAAAAAAGACTCAAATAAGGGTGGGTGTAAAGGGGAGGAGGTAGATGGGAGGAATTGGTGGTGGGAAGGTTGTACTGGTGAAGCGGGGTGTTCTTTTTTTTTTTTTTTTTTTTTTTTTGGTTTTTCTGGCCACATCCATTTGATGCTCAGGGGTTACTCCTGGCTAAGCACTCAGAAATTGCCCAGGCTTGGGGGGACCATATAAGACGCCGGGGGATAGAACCGCGGTCACGATCTTTCCTTGGCTAGCGCGTGCAAGGCAGACACCTTACCTATAGTGCCACCTCGCCGGCCCTTGGGTGTTCTTTTTTATAACAGAAACCCAACTACAAACATGTTTTGTAATTATGCTGCTTAAAATACATATATTATTTAAAAAAATAAAACTTTAGCATTTCAACTAGGAGGTAACCAATCTTATATTAAAGATATTTAAGGGGGCCAGAGAGATAACATGGAGGTAGGGCATTTGCCTTGCATGCAGAAGGACGATGGTTAGAATCCCAGCATCCCATATGGTTCCCCGAGCCTGCCAGGAGCAATTTCTGAGTGTAGAACCAGGAGTAACCCATGAGTGCAGCCAGGTATGACCCTAAATAAATAAATAAATAAATAAATAAATAAATAAATAAATAAATAAATAAAATAAAGATATTTAAGACTGAGAGAAAGAGAGGTTTTGTGCTATTTGCAAATGTATTGAAGTCTGAATGATTGGGAAGGGGAATTTTTGAGGATTGACTGATAAGGAAGTTAACTTTTGCAGGGGCGTTGCACCAAACCAGGTGGCACTTAGGGGTTACTCCTGGTGCTGCATTCAGAAATCACTCCTGGCAATTTCTGGGGACCATATGGAATGCCAGGGATCGAACTTGGATTGGTCACATGCAAGGCAAACATCCTACCTGCTGTGTATTGCTCGATCCTGGAATTTAACTTTTTAACTTGTAACATTTAGTTCCTTTTATTTTTTTAATTTTTTTTTTAAATTTAAGTGCCAGGATTACATACATGATTGTAGTTGGGTTTCAGTCATAAAAAGAAAACCCTTCACCAGTGCAACATTTCCACTACTAATGCCTCCTTCCCCATTCCTTCCTGTATTCGAGACAGGCATTCTACTTCTTTCACTCATTAACATTGCCATGATAGTGTAGTCATCTCCCTAATTACACTCTCCACTCTTTGTGGTAATCTTCACATCTAGATATGGTCTTTCCAGTCCTTATCTCTGTTGTCTCTGAGCATTATTATAATAAAGTCTTCTGTTTTTCTTAAAATTTATAGATGAATGAGACTATTCTATGTCTCTCTTTCCCTTTGACTTAATTTCACTCAGCATAATAGATTCCATGTACATACGTGTATAGGAAAATTTCATGACTTCACGACTTCATCTCTCTTGATAGCTGCATAATATTCCATTGTCTATATGTACCACAGTTTCTTTAGCTATTCATCTGTTGAACAGCATCTTGGTTGTTTCCAGAGTCTGGCTATAAATAGTGCTGCAATGAATATAGGTGTGAGGAAGGGATTTTTGAATTGTATTCTTGTGTTCCTAGAGTATATTCCTAGGAGTGGTAAATCTGTATCATATAGGAGCTCAATTTCCAGTTTTTTGAGGAATCTCCATATTGTTTTTCATAAAGGCTGGACAAGGCAGCATTCCCACTAGCAGTGAATGAGAGTTCCTTTCTCTCCACATCCTGCCAGCATTGATAATTCTTACTCTTTGTGATGTGTGCCAGTCTCTGTGGCGTGAGATGGTACCTCATAGTTATTTTGATTTGCATCTCCCTGATGATTAGTGATGTGGAGCATTTTTTCATGTGCCCTTTGGCCATTTGTATTTCTTTGAGGAAGTGTCTGTTCATTACTTCTCCTCAATTTTTAATCGAGTTAGGTGATTTTTTTCTTGTTAAGTTCTGTCATACCTTGTATATTTTCCATATTAGCCCCTTATCTGAATGGTATTGGGTGAATAATTTCTCCCATTTTGTGGGTGGCTTTTGTATCCTCAGCACTATTTCCTTTGAGTTGCAGAAGCTTCTCAGCTTAATATAGTCCCATCTGTTTATCTCTGCTTCCACTTGTTTGGAGAGTGCTGTTACTTCCTTGAAAATCTCGTTGGTCTCAATGTTGTGGAGTGTTTTACCTACGTGTTGTTCTATATACCTTATGGTTTCGAGACTGATATCAAGGTCTTTAATCCATTTGGATTTGAGCTTTGTGCATGGTGTTAGATGGAGATGTCTGAGTTCGCTTTTTTGCATGTGGCTGAACAGTTGTGCCAACACCACTTGTTGAAGAGGTTTTCATTGCTTCATTTTGCATTTCTTGCCCCTTTATCAAAAATTAATTGATTGTATGCCTGGGAAACATTCTCTAAATACTTGTCTATTCCATTGATCTGAGGCTCTCTTTTATTCCAATACCATGCTGTTTTAATGACTATAGCAGTTTAAAGTTATGCAGTTTAAAGTTAGGGAAAGTGATGTCTCATGTGCCTTTTCCCAAGGGTTACTCTAGCTATTCGATGTTTATTGTTGCAAATGAATGTCAGGATTGTTTGTTCCACTTCTTTGAAGAATGTCATGAGTATCTTTAGAGGGGTTGCATTAAATCTGTACAATGCTTTGGTGAGCATTGCCATTTTAATGATGTTAATCCTACCAATCCATGAGCAGGGTGTCTCCATTTTCGTGAGTCCTCTTTTATTTCTTGAAGCAGGGTTTTGTAGTTTTCTTTGTATAGGTCCTTCACCTCTTAAGTTGACTCCAAGGTATTTGAGTTTGTGTGACAGTAATGTGAACGAGATACTTTTTTTAATGTCATTTTCTTCTCTATCATTATTGGTGTACAAGAAGGCCATTGATTTTTGCAGGCTAATTTTGTAGCCTGCCACTTTTGCTATATGAATCTATCGTTTCTAGAAACTTTGGTTATCTTTAGGGTAGTCTAAATATAGTAGGTTATTTGCAAACAGTAGGAGCTTTGTTTCTTTCTTTCCTATCTTGATGCCCTTGATATCTTTTTCTAGCCTAATTTTTATGGCAAGAACTTCCAGCAGGATGTTGAATATTAGTGGTGAGATAGGGCAGCCTTGTCTTGTACCAGATTTTAGAGGAAAGGCTTTTAGTTTTTCTCTATTGAAAATAATATTTGCCATTGGCTTGTGGTGGATATTCTTTTTTTTTTTTTGGTTTTTGGGCCACACCCTGTGACGCTCAGGGGTTACTCCTGGCTATGTGCTCAGAAGTCGCTCCTGGCTTGGGGGACCATATGGGACGCCGGGGGATCGAACCGCGGTCCTGTCCAAGGCTAGCACAGGTAAGGCAGGCACCTTACCTCTTGCGCCACCGCCCGGCCCCTAGGATATTCTTGACTATAGTGAGCAAAGGTCCTTCCATTCCCATTTTGAGAGTTTTTATCAAGAATGGGTGTTAGACCTTATCGAATGCTTTCTCTGCATCTGTTGATATGATCATATGGTTATTTTTCGTTTGATATGGTGTATTAAGTTAATTTTTTAATGTGTGTTAAACCGTCCTTGCATTCCTAGAATGAAACCTACTTGGTTGTGGTGTATGACTTTCTTGATGACGTGTTGGTTCCTATTAGCTAGAATTTTGTTGAGGTTCTTTGCATCTGTGTTCATCAGGGATATTGGTCTGTAGTTCCCTTCTAATTTCAGTGCCTTGTGATCTGAGCAGGTAGTCTGTACAATTTCTATCCTCTTGACTTTATGCAGTTATGTTTTATAGTCCAGCATGTGGTCTATTCTGGAGAATATCCCATATGCATTAGAGAAGAATGTGTATCCAGTTTTCTGGGCATGGAGTGCCCTATATATATCTACTAGTCTGTGTGGAGTGAGATGGGATTAAGTTCACTTTGGTTTTCCTCTGCTGTCTCATCCAGGAAATCAGGAAGCCCATTTAGTTCCTTTTAAATTCCTTCTTTTAATTTTGATAGGATTAGAATACTAAAGTAAAAACTAACCTTGTGATTCTATTTAAAATATCAAATTGTGGGGCCAGAGAGATAGCATGGAGGTAAGGTGTTTGCCTTGAGTGCAGAAGAATGGTGATTTGAATCCTGGCATCCCATATGGTCCCCTGAGCCTGCCAGGAGTGATTTCTGAGCATAGAGCCAGGAGGAACCCCTTAGCACTACTGGGTATGACCCCAAAAAACCAATAAATAAATAAATAAAGTTACTTTAAAAAAAAACAACAAAAAACCAAATCGTGGTGCTGAAATCATAGTACAGTTGATAGAGTGCTTGCTTTGAATATGGCCTACCTGGGTTTGATCCCCTAAATCTCATTGGCTCTCTCAGTAGTTCTGAGTGACCCCTGAGCATAGAGCCAGGAGTAAGCCCTGAATACTACCAAGTGTGGCCCAGAAACAAACCAAAAACACGCAAAAACAAACAAACAAAAAAAATCCTGAACTCTAAAAAATGGAACTAAATGTTAAAAATGTGTTGTTTTTGGCTGGAGGAGGTATCTTAGGGGTCAGGGACACATACAGGGTTCTCTGAGTATGATCCCTGTGGTCTCTAAGCACAGCTAGGGTATCTTTGGTGGCCCCAGCAATTTTGGGTCCTACCATTGATTAGGAGTTAAGAATCATTGGATTGGTCTTCTGAACACAGCTTGGGAATCCCTCTCTCCCTCCTCACAAAGTATCGTTTAACTTCCTCAACTCTGTTATATGAACCCAGTTTTTCTAACGAATATGTTAATTGAAGACAATAGGTAAATTAGTATGAGTTCTTTAGAAATTGTACAGTTAATATTCTACCCACAGTAATTTAGTTCCTTTTTAAAATGCTTAGGATATAATAGACTTTTTTTTTGACTATACATGTGGGTGCTAAGGAGTTGTTCCTTGCTCTGCTCAGGAGTGACCACTGGATCCAGGGGATCAGATGTAGTGCCAGGGATCAAATGAATCAGCTGCATCCAAGCCATGTGCCTTATTTCCTGTAGCATCACTCTGTCTCAACTGAATAGATTTTTACCATTTAAAATGTTCTTCTCAGTGGGATCAACTTTTTTGCCTTGGATAAAGATTTTAGTCAGAATCCCATTAACTGTTGAGACACTGGTTTGTAATACAGTTGGTCTCTATTGTTAAAAGCATGCATACCATCTTTTGTAGTGTAACACTCAATAGTGCCTTTTGACAGGGTTACAGACTATTCTCACAATCGAGTCTATTACTCAGGTGCTCTCATCAGATGTACCTTCAGGAACAGAAGCTGAGGAGGAAGATGATGGCATGAATGATCTGAATCTGGAGGTCATGTCACTGATCTGGAGCGAGGATCTAAGAGTGCAGGACGTTCGGAGGCTTCTGCAGAGTGCACATCCCGTCCGCGTCAATGTAGTCCAGTACCCAGAGCTCAGTGACCATGAATTTATTGAGGAAAAGGAAAACAGGTAAAGAAAAATGTGATATCCCTCATACCCTGCTTTCTTCCTTTCTTCCTTTCTCTGAAATTCTAAAAATATACCTTTAAGTTATAAGTACTGTGCTATCACTTCCACCATTCACTCTCTTATATGTTGTGTGAGAAAATATTTTGTGGTTTAATTTGTTTTCCTTTCTGATTTATTTTATACTTACACCTTTATTTATTTCATAGTATGATAGATAATACTTTGTAAGCCTCTGAAAGGAAATGTCTTTATCTTCAGCTAGAATTTGTATTTTCTAGGTATTGATGGATGTCCTTACTACCAATTTATTTTATTATTTATTTATTTATTTTGGGGGTGCTTGGGGCCAGACCCAGCTCAAGAGTTACTCCTGGCTTTCTCCTGAGGGATCACTCCTGGTAGCACTGGGAATTGAACCTGGGTCGATTACATGCAAGACAAACACTCTACCCACTGTACAATTGCTCTTACCCCTCAATTTGAGTTTTAAGGAGCTGTATGGACTATTATATATTTTATTTATTCAATTTTATTTTTAGGTTTTTGGGGGCCATACATGGCAGTGCTAAGGGCTTACTCCTGCATGGCATGCAGGGAGCATTTCTGATAGTGCTCAGGGACTATATGTGATGCCAGTGATTGATCCTGGGTTAGCCATATATAAGGCAAATGCCTTACCTGCTGTATTGTCTTTCAGGCCCCTTATTGTATATTTTAACAGAAATGAGTTTGAGTAGTGTATTTGTTTCAAAGTCTATCCCACAGAAGCCATTTAACTCTTGGATATAATTGGTATATAGTGCTGTTAGTCCTATAAGTTCTTGCTATGGTGTTAGTGAGTCTCCACTGGCAACATCACGAACCCCTCTCATCTAGGAGGGCCCTGTTTTTTCTTCACTGTAAAGCCCCTGGAATTGGCCCTTTGTGGGCTTGCAGTGGCCAGAAAGAGTAAGAGAAAGAACTCACAATTACTGAAATCAGGTAGCTGGAAAACAACACAATGAATAAATCCAAACTAAATATTTTTTTTCAAGAGATTTACATCATTCAGAGTAACTTTTGGATAAAATTTCAGGTTTATCCTTTTGTATACATGGAGAGAGCTGAGAATTTGGTTGGCTAATAGACTAGCTGACTTCTATCCGTAGCATGTATGACGTAAAGCAACTATGCCTGCTTCTTAAACACTTTTGTGTGAGTGATTAGCACAACTCTGCACAGTTGGTTCACAGGATCTCTGCATGGTTGTTCTTGGCTGTGTCCTCATGTTTACTTTTGGCACCCTCGCCTACAGATTTCATCCTGATTGTTTTGCTGACACATTTCTTTAATTTGGTTTTAATTTTAGATTGCTCCAGTTGTGTCAAAGAACTATGGCCCTGCCAGTGGGACGAGGAATGTTTACTTTATTTTCATACCATCCAGTTCCAACAGAACCATTGCCTATTCCTAAGCTGAATTTGACCGGTATGTTGAATTCTCTTTTTCAGTGAGGAAGGAAATATCAAGTATCTGCTCGGTGGTACTACTTTGAATATTTTTGTTAAAACCAAAGAAGTGTCTTTTTAAAATCTCTAGTGATTTTTAAATACTGTAATAGCTGTTCTGGTTATTAATGTAAAAGTAGTTCAAACATTGATAGAAGTAGATTAGAGTCTTTTTTCAGGTTGTTCCTAAAAAAACATTGCACAGTCTATGAAGGTGTTTGCAAAAATTTTATTTTGTTCAAGATTTTGGTAGCCCTCTCCACTAGAAAAAATGGTCTTGTAGGATACAATATTTTCTTCAAATAATTCCTTATTCCACTCTGCCCTGGTCTGCTAATTTGTATGTTGTGACTCTTGTCTGTATGTGGTGCTGGGTTGAAGCTAGGCCTTGAGCATGAGGTCATACACTCAAATGCTGCAACTGCTGAGCCATTCCCCGACTCTGCATGTTGTCCTTGTTGAAAATATACTCTTATTTGGTGCCTTTCATTTTCTCTTGTACATGAGAATGATGAATGATTGCTTTAGAAAGTTTAATTATTTTTCCTCTATATTAATTATTTTTTGTCTTTTAGAATAAGTGGTATAACTCATGAATGTGTTTCTTTGCAATCTCATGCATCAGCATTTGAGTTAAATCTTAGATTCAAAAAAATGGTAAAGACTAGAGTATTTCCTTTATACTTAATCTTAATGATTTTATATATGTATATACATGTATACTAAAAATGTTTAGTTTTTATAACTTTCAGAACTGCTTTAAAATATATTCAAATCTCTACTGAACTGTAGCCATGCAACTTTATGCAAGATTTAGAGTATTTTCTTTTATTATTATTATTATTATTATTATTATTATTATTGTTTTGGTTTGGGTTTTGTTGGGATCGCACTGTTGTCACTCAGGGGTTAGTCCTGGCTCTGCACTCAGAAATCGCATCTGGGAGGCTTGGAAGTCCATATGGGATCTTGAGAATCAAACCAGCGTCGGTTCGGGTTCAGCCACATACAAGGCAAAGGCCCTACTGATATGCTATCATTCTGGCCCCAAGATTTAGAGTATTTTAAACTTTCATCCATAATTTGAGCTATCATTGGATTTTGAAAATGTATTATAGATTTAGTGTTTTCCTATAAACATTGTAGATTTAAAAGTCTGGAAAAAGAATTCAAAGAACATATATTTGTTGTTGCTAAATACTTTATAAGATTAAATTTAATGAGTTCTCTCTGAGTTAGATTTAACAATGATATTCAAATTTTGAACAGTAGGAGCTGAAGAGATAGCTTGGAGGTAGGGTGTTTGTCTTGCATCCGGAAGGAGGTGGTTGGCATCCCATATGGCCCCCTGAGGCTGCCAGAAGTGATTTCTGAGCATAGAGCCAGGAATAACCCCTGAGCACTCCCGGGTGTGAACCCAAAAAACTAAAAAAAATTTTTTTTGAATAGTAATATATAGGTAGATATATAGATAAACTTAAGATAAAGTTAAGATTAAGGTAGATCAAAATGGCATTTTCTTTAGTGTCCAGAAAAGTGTGGAGTAGCATATTTAAAATTATCAGTGTAAATCACGTTTTGAAACATATTAGACACTTTAATTGTGATGTTATTTTTTATTTTATTTTTAAATCAATATCGTACTATTTTTTAAGAAATATTTAAAATAATATGTGTTCTCAATTCATATAAAAATAAATTGGGGGGCCGGAGAGATAGCAAGGTTTTTGCCTTGCAAGTAGCTGATCCAGGACCTAAGGTGGTTGGTTCAAATCCCATATGGTCCCATGTGCCTGCAGGAGCTATTTCTGAGCAGATTGCCAAGAGTAATCCCTGAGCGCTGCTGGGTGTGACCCCCCAAAACAAACAAACAAACAAACAAAAACAAAATAAAAAAATTGGGTATCTTTTCATAGTTGTATGTACTTTAACAAAAAAGCAATGATTTTTTTTTTTTTTAATTTTGGATTTTAGGCCACACCCGGTGATGCTCAGGGGTTACTCCTGGCTATGTGCTCAGAAATCACCTGGCTTGGGGTACTATATGGGACTCTGGGGATTGAACCCAGGTCTTTCCTAGGTCAGCCACGTACCAGGCCAATGCCCTACCACTACACTATTGCTCCGGCCTCCAAAAAGCAATGATTTTAAACAGTTTTAGTTTTTCTGTCTTGTATCAAGTTTATCTCATATATGTTCAAAAGTATATTCTTGGTATCTCCTATCATTCTAGGTATTATGGAAATATGGGGTTTGAGTTAAACGGTATCTCTCTTTATTCCTTCCAATTTGAGTCCACTCATTTGAAAGCTAAGCATTTCTAGTCTCTCACTTCTCAATTTGGTTTGCTCCTCTAGGTAGGGCCCCTCCTCGGAACACAACAGTGGACCTCAACAGTGGCAACATTGATGTGCCCCCGAACATGACCAGCTGGGCTAGCTTCCATAATGGCGTCGCTGCTGGCCTCAAGATAGCCCCTGCCTCCCAGATTGACTCTGCATGGATTGTTTACAACAAACCCAAACATGCCGAGCTGGCCAATGAGTATGCAGGCTTCCTCATGGCCCTGGGTCTGAATGGCCACCTCACTAAGCTGGCTACTCTCAATATCCATGACTACCTGACCAAGGTGAGCCCTTGTGTTTCCAGTCCAGGTCAGCTCACCGGACTGTTGTAGCTGCTTCTCATCCAACCTTTGCTGTCTTCACTTTGTCCCTCTGAATCTATTCTCACAGCAGAATAATGCTTCTACCACGAAAATTTGAGTCTTCCCTGGTCAGAACTATTTAGTGATCTGCTTCTATTAATGTAGATCTAGGAGCCTGTGAACCTACTGACCACTTAAACATTCTTCCTCTGTAACACATTCCCCATATCAACTTTAGGAACTAGCCTTTTAGTTTTATGGTCAACCAGACTCTTATAATGTCTTGCCATAACCACTCCTCTTCCATATATAAACACTCATTTAAAGTACTGAGTTGAGTGGCTTTTGATATTCATTTTCTGTGTTGATGACTGATATTAAAGTCATAATCATATAGAAACCTTATAGTCCTGGCTCAGTTGGCTTGTGTTGCTGGGAATGGGACCTGGTCTCCCTGAGCACTGCATGGGAGGGGACACCCTTGCTTTCAAAATGCATTTTCTCCTGTATTAGGTGGAGAAACTTAATGAGAATAAGTGCCTTATCTGTTCTGTTTGCTGTTTTATTCTAGGTGCTTCTTAGTGTCTTAGGAAATATTTGGTAATATTTTATTTAAGTTTGAACATTTATTTTTGGAGTAACTTTCTGCTTTTCGTCTTAGGGCCATGAAATGACAAGCATTGGGCTCCTCCTTGGTGTTTCTGCTGCTAAACTAGGAACCATGGATATGTCGATCACACGACTTCTCAGCATTCACATTCCTGCTCTCTTGCCCCCCACATCCACGGAGCTTGATGTTCCTCATAATGTCCAGGTGGCTGCAGTAGTTGGCATTGGTCTCGTCTATCAGGGAACAGCTCATCGACATACTGCAGAAGTTCTGCTCGCTGAAATAGGTATAGAATTAGTAGTGGTGTTATCCTCCTAGGCATACTTCTTTCAGGCCATAGCAACCAAAGTAACATGATAGAAAAATTAGCAAAAAGCAAGGCTAACAACAGTAGTGCTAGTGAGCACAGAATGACCTGGTACCAAAAATAGACCAAACCATAAGCCTACAAGTAATGTTTTTCTAGGATGTTCAGGTAACTAGTTTATATATTTGGTTAGCTGCTTAATGTTGAGTTCTAGTGGTGGTGAGTCTGTAATGTAAGTCTGCCTAAGGCTTCAGTCACATGTTATGCTGAATTGCTCAGTTTATTTCTAGCAGGCAACATGCCAAAGTCCAAAGTGGATTATTTTGGCCCTAAAAAACAGAGGGATTGGTATATAAAAGCATTTCCAATGGAACTGAAGTGATTGACTTGTTTTCTTCCTGTGAACTGGCATGTATGTTCGTTGTCAAATGATTTTGTGATTTGTAATTGGGTTTTTACTTTTGGAAATTTGTCTAAATGTTATTTCTTCCCCTGATATATGGAAATGGTACTGGGATTAATAGAATATTCAGTAATTTAGATTTCTACTGAGAGATCTGGATCTCATTGTATCTAAAGGTACATTATTTGCTAGGAAGATGTCAGCTTTTGCTTCAAGAAGACTACATGACCACCAGCCCCCAAATGAGCAGTGGATTTTCAGTTCTTCTCTACTTAGATTTGAACCTAGATTAGTTTGGTCATCTTTATGGAATGAAATAATGGCAAAAGGGTGAACTAAATATCAGGCTCTTGCTCACATTATATTAAGATGCCTGATTAAAATTAGTGAAATGTTTAAATCCACATGAGGCTGTGTCAGGAGTGTGAATGTATGTACTTGCACTAGAGGGCCATGAGACACTGGGTTCAAGTTGCAGAGACAGGACAGAACTCAAAGGGCTGGAGCACATGGAGGCTTTGATGTGTTCCCAAGTCCACATCCCACCTCAGGTAGCCAGCAGGGTCTCTGAACACTGCTAAGTTGACTCTTATAGCCCCTAAATGACTGGAACTTAGGAGCACTGCATCACCTGGACAAAACTGTGAAAGGTCCTGCCTGGTTGGCCGAGTATCACCTGAATGTTTCCCTTATGCCCCCTGTTCATGCTTTCACCAAACAATTTATTCTCTTGGAGTGGAGATTTTATTATCTTAGTATTTCTAGCTATGTTAATTTTGGTTTGAGAAGCACTTATTCAGAAGATAATCAAGATTGGGTCACTTTTAAAAGCTGTATATAAGGCAATTTATAACATAACATAATATGTAATAATGTCATAGATCACATACATAGTACCTCTCACAATTTATATATAGGTTTCCTCTGGATTTATGTATTATCAGTGTTCCATTAATTGCCTGTTTTCATATTTATAGGGCTTTTAAAAAGGTTTATTTTTTAAAAAGAGTTTTAAAGTTTATTTCTGATTTGTTGTGCTATGCCTAAATATTATGTTGATTCTGTTTGTATAATTTTTTTTTCTGAATTCAGTGAAAGTTTTTTTTTTTTTTTTTGTTTTTTTTTTGTTTGTTTGTTTTTGGGCCACTCTGGCGGTGCTCAGCGGTTACTCCTGGCTATCTGCTAAGAAATAGCTCCTGGCAGGCACGGGGTACCATATGGGACACCGGGATTCGAACCAACCATCTTAGGTCCTGGATCTGCTGCTTGCAAGGCAAACGCTGCTGTGCTATCTCTCCAGTCCCACAGTGAAAGTTTTTATTTGGAAAACTAGAAAGGAAAAGAACTTCCAGATTTTGGGAGGTTCTCCTAAATCAACTTTCTTCTTTGTATAATTTGTTATTGTATTCTTTCCCTGGGGATAAAAACCCAGGAGTATTTGTTTCCTTTTGGAGGATGGAGTCTTTATAGAGAGTATTTTTTTCTACCTAGAGTTAGAGTTATGGTTGTTTGTTTTTGGTTGTTGCTTGTTGTTGTTTTGCACCACACTCAGGGGTTACTACTGGCTATGCACTCAGAAATCGTTCCTGACTTGGGGGACTATATGGGACATCAGGGGATCAAACTACAGTCATTCTTGGGTCGTGTGCAAGACAAACTCCCTACCACTGAGCCACTGCTCTGGCCCCTCAAAGTTATGGTATAATTTTAAAGATGGGAATTTTGTGGACAAGGGAGATGGATCAGACGGGTGAATTTTGATGCTGCCCTCAACCTCCAACTGTTGTGGTCCCAAGCATCAGAGTACCCTTAAAGTGCCAGACTCAGTGCTGGACCAGATAGATAGTGCCAGGAGTGGCCCGTGATTAAAACATGTAAATTATATCAGAGTAGAGCTCAGTTTATCAATATAAAATAAATGTTTGGAAGCCAGAGAGATAGTAGCTAAGATGATACTGGGTTCATCCTTGGCTCCAGACACCCTTAGGAATGATCCCTGAGCTCAGAGTACTGTTGGGTCTGCAGTTTCTCCAAATGTTTGGAACATAATATTTAATATGCTCAAAAGAAGCATTTTCCTGTTTTTTTGTTTAATCAATATATTTTTAACTACTGATCTGTGGATTTCAGAAGAAAAAAGATAAACAAGATGTAAAAGATTCCTTTTTTTTCTGTTTGGAGCATTCCTTTTAAAAACTTTGTTCTTGGGAGTAGGAAGTATGCATTGGTGATTAAATGGATGTTGGACATTGTGTGACTGAAACTCAATCATTAACAACTTTGTAACTGAATCTCATGGTGATTCAGTTAAAAAAAATTAAATATAAAAATATATATTTATGGGCCCGGAGAGATAGCACAGCAGCGTTTGCCTTGCAAGCAGCCGATCCAGGACCAAAGGTGGTTGGTTCGAATCCCGGTGTCCCATATGGTCCCCTGTGCTGCCAGGAGCTATTTCTGAGCAGACAGCCAGGAGTAACCCCTGAGCACCGCCAGGTGTGGCCCTCCCCCCAAAAAAAACAAACAGAAAAATATATATTTATATATAATTTTTTTTGGTATTTTTTTTAAAAAAATGCAAACTTGTTTTTAGTGTTTAGAAGTCAGTGCTTTTTAATTGACTAAGTAAAATAAATTTTGAGGACTCCTAGACAGTTATAAATACCAGTGGGTGATTATTTTCTGTCTTACTGAGTGAGATCATATTGCGTCTTGTCTGTTTTTTGGGTGGGGTCATGTCTAGTGATGCTCAGGGCTTCTGGTTCTGCACTCAGGAATCACTACCAGTGCTTGAGGGACCATATCAGGTGCCAGGGACTGAACCCAGGTTCCCTGTGTGCAAGGCACATAAATGCTTTATCCACTATACTATAGCTCTGCTCCTGCATGTAGACTTTTTAATAAAGTTTAAGAGAAAGTTAACTCACCAAATTTTGTAAGTTGGAATTTGAAAAGATCATCTTGGACTTTGTTTTCTTTATTTTATAGGTCGCCCCCCTGGTCCTGAGATGGAATATTGCACTGACAGAGAATCCTACTCTGTAGCTGCTGGTTTGGCTCTTGGCATGGTTTGCTTGGGGGTAAGTCTGGTCTGGGTTTATCTGAAGTGAATGTCTTTGAGGCCTAATTAACTATATATCATCCTCAACCATTTCTGTTTTTTTCTTCTCCTTCTTTTCCTCCTTTTCCTCTTCCTCCTCCACTTCTCCTCCCTCTCCTCCCTCTCCTCCCTCTCCGCCCTCTCTCTCTCTCTCTCTCTCTCTCTCTCTCTCTCTCTCTCTCTCTCTCTCTCTCTCTCTCTCTCTCTCTCTCTCTCTCTCTCTCCCTCTCTCTCCCTCTCTCTCTCCCCTCTTACTCCTCCTCTTTGTCTGCCTCTCCTCTTCCCTCTCCTGTTCCCCCCCCCCCACCTTTGTTGTTTTGTTTTTGGCCATATCTGGCTGTGTTCAAGACTTATTATTGGTTCTGTGCTCAAGGATCACACTCCTGGTGGGGCTCAATGGACCATATTTGGTGCCAAGAATTGAATTTGGCTTAGCTGCATACAAGGTATTCCTCTGTACTATCTCTTCATCTCACTCAATAGTTTCTTTCTGAGTATTTTACAAAGAGTCAGGTTTGTAACTAGAGGTCAATTGTAGTGAAAAATACAGCATTGAGGCTTTTCCCCAATTTAGGGGTAAAATATTTATCACCAAAAAGGGAATGAAGACTCTCGAGTGAGTTCAAAACATAAAATGAAGTGAAAGTCTAATCAAGTCAAAAACCAGAAAATAGTGAAAATGTTTTTACGATGGGGAGCCTTAAGAATCACAGTAGTTGCTGGAGCTAAACCAGAGCTCACTGTCAGCTCCATCCTATTCATAGGGTTTTCCACAAGCAACACAATTTCTACAAAGACATTTGCTTAATAAGAGTTGATAGTTTCGCTCTTATCCATCTAACCTTGTTCTAAAGCTGTCACATAAAATTACCAAACCATTTCATTAGATGATGATGTTAATTGGATTGCAGATCCTTGGAAGAACCTCCAGTGTTCTATTAAAACTAAATTATGTAAGAAAGTTGTTGAGCCAGGTAGAGCCTTGCATGTGGGTGACCCATTTTCCATCCCTAGCACCAGATATGGTCCCCTAAACACTTTCAGGAGTGACTCCTGGGCCAAGAGTAAGCTTTAAACTCCACCAGGTCTTAGCCGAAAACCTCACTCCCCAAATTGTTAATATTTTATAGTTTTTCCATTTCACAGATGAAGTAAGGAAGCACCTAATAAAATTAACAAGCATCACACTAGAGGTTTATTGTAGTCTGTATCCAACCAGTGTTTCATGGCACTGAATTGTTTTGACTGGTGATTAAGTAATGCTATAGATTGGATCCAAACTGCTTGATTTATATTCACCTCTACCACTGACTATAACCTTGGGCTTAATCACCTTTGCCTCATTTTTCTAATTATAAAATAGTTTTCTGATAGTCATCAAAATAAATAATGTAGTCTATGTTAAACATATCATATATAAGCAAAGAAATTAAGTTATTTTAGTTCTAATAGTTGCTGTTGCTATGAAAAGGATCATACCCAATATTCAGTTTTATATACTCAATATTTTCTTGTACAATTAGCAACGTAAATTATTTTTAAAATCTTTATATAATTAATGAAAACATTAGTTTCAACATAAGTGTGTGACCATTTGTAATCAAAATTATTAATAACTTTTAACTCAGGAGTAATTCTTATGTCAGGAAATACACAAAAATACCTCTCTATGAAATTTGTTCATTTCATTTGTCATGGTATGTGTTGTGGATCTTATTCCATAATTCCACACCTTTGATGCGAACATTATTTTGTTTTTTAGCACGGCAGTAATTTGATCGGGATGTCTGATCTTAATGTGCCCGAGCAGCTGTATCAATATATGGTTGGAGGTCATCGGCGTTTTCAAGCAGGAATGCATAGGGAGAAGCATAAATCTCCAAGCTATCAAATCAAAGTAAGTGTTAACGAAACTGATCAAAATTGTGAAAGCTAAGAAATTGTTTCTAAACTAGCTCTCACACATACATTGATTTTAAGTCGAAGCTCGTCATAATTGTGTTGTTCAGAACTCTTTTTATAGGGATAAACTTTTATTTTAATAGGAAGGAGATACCATCAATGTGGATGTAACTTGTCCAGGTGCCACTCTGGCTTTGGCTATGATCTACTTAAAGACTAACAACAGGTATTGCATTTTGAACTCTTTTCAAGCCACACTTCACTAGATTATTTTCATCTAGAACCACTTTTTTATTTTGTTGGTTATTTTGTTTGTTTTTTGTTTTGGGGCCACAATCAGCATTTATCAGGACTTACTCCTAATTCTACGCTCAGAGATCACTGCTGGAGGTTTGGGGGACCATATGGGATACTGGGGATCAAATCCCACACACCCTGTGTGCTGTACTATTGTTCTGGCCTCTAAATGTCACATTTCTATGTTTATATTTGATAATATAATGCTGGTTTCTATTCATTTGTTTTGTAGTTGATGTAACAGACATACTTTTCATTAACTTTGTAGAAGTAAAACTGGTAAGCAAGAAATAGTGAGCTTTACTCCCTCTCTGGTTATTATTTATAAAAATGATTTCTATTTAGTCCAGGAGTTTTTCTCTTGGCCGTACCTTCTACTTCTTAAATCTCCAATGATTAATGCTGATTCATGAAAATAGAACTCTGACAGTTGTCATTTTGCATAAAATACTAAGTTGGATAAGGAAATGATTCTAAGATTCAAGCCTTTTATTTTTGGGGGTCATACCCAACACAAAGCTCAGTACTTCTAGATTTTTGCTCAGGGATCACTCGTGGAAGGTCTCAGAATCATATGTGGTGCTAGGGATTGAACCTGGGGCTAAGGCAAGTACTTTCCCCACTATACTATCTAGCTCTAAGACATTTTTCAGTATTGGCAATTTTTCACATTGAAGATTTTGGATAACTTGGTAATTATATAAGGTTAACAAAGTGATGCTAAACATACATATTCTGTTATGATTTTTATAAATATGTCTTTTCACTAGAGATAAATATCTCACTAGAGATATTTCAATGAAGTAAAACTAAAAGTCTGTACCTTTATATGTAAGCATATAATTAATTTTACATTAGATGGTTTTAAACTCTGTAAAGACATGGAGACTATGAATGGAGTGGATAAGATATATTCTGGATTCTGTCTTGGATTCTTGATGATCTTATCTTCTCCTAAGGATTACTGCTATTCTTCTACCAACAGATCCATTGCAGATTGGCTCCGAGCTCCTGATACTATGTATTTGCTGGACTTTGTGAAACCTGAATTTCTTTTGCTTAGGGTATGGTACTTGGCTATTTTTCATTTCTGCTAATATGAGGAAAAAGGCACCTATTCATGGCTCTCATGCTTAGGTTCAGATAGCAGTCATTTTGTAAGATAATTTTTAATAACTTTTTTTTTTTTATTGAATTAGTATTGCTCAGGGTACCTGCAGCCGCTCCTAGAAATGCTTGGCCAGCCAGGCCAGACTGTTCAGTCTGACCTGGTAGTGTCATGCCATCTGGCCTAGCTACTTTATCTTGGTAGTGTTAGGCATCCTGACTTTGCTAGGGGCTATGTGATACCAGGGATCCATCTCAGGCCCTTGCGCATGCCAGGCACACTCCTTGACCCCCGAACTATCTTACTAGCCCCATTTCAGTTGGTCCCTCCTCCACCCCCCTCTAGAGGCCAAGTTGCATTGCCCTGGGCTCCTAGTTAGTCTTGGTGGTACTAGTGGGAGGGTAGGGTCATTTAGTGAGTGCCCTGACAGAATTTTGTGTATCCTGGTATCTTATTATTTGACTTAGACGCTTTTACTCTATGAAAGTTTGTAAATTAAGTAGACATATACACTTTTTTTTTTTTGGTTTTTTGGGCCACACCCGTTTGATGCTCAGGGGTTACTCCTGGCTAAGTGCTCAGAAATTGCCCCTGGCTTGGGGGGACCATATGGGATGCCGGGGGATCGAACCGCAGTCCTTCTTGGCTAGCGCTTGCAAGGCAGACACCTTACCTCTAGTGCCACCTCTTGGGCCCCACATATACACTTTTTTAAGATTTTTATTTTTATGGAACACATTTTTGTTAAGTTCTATAGTCCTTTAATTCAATTTTACTTTTTGAATTTAAAAATCTAATCTTTTTCTTTAATTTGAATCATAACTTTATTTAATGAGTATTCTTACTTTGTTTTCAGTCTTTTGTTGGGAACTGATTCCTAAATTCTGTTTGATTTGGTCACTCTTAGAAAATTTGTAAACGTTGCCTGCTTTGATTAATTTTATTTGTAATGTTTATTTAAGACTCTTGCCCGATGCCTGATTCTGTGGGATGACATCTTGCCAAATTCCAAGTGGGTTGACAGCAACGTTCCTCAAGTAAGTCTGTATAATAAGTGTTATCCTAACATAGATTATATAGGTTATATATTATATAGCATAGAATTAGAATTTCTTGGAGAGTTTTCAAAACTGTATAAAACATTTTTCTTAGGAAAGCAAATTTGATTAATGCAGTATTTTGAGAACACAGGGACTTTCTGTTTCAGCCACACTTGAAGGTGCTGAGGAGCTGCTCCCTGCTTATTAAATGCCTGGGACTCTGTCCTGGTGGTGCTGGACACTATGTGGCAAATGGCAGAGCTGGTTCCCGTCCCTTTGAGCACTTTTTTGGGCCCCTGGAGCTATCATTTGTAAGATTGTCTGCTGACTAATGACCATAGTATAGCCTTGCCTTTCAGTTTTAGATGCCCAGAATTATGGTTTTTAAGAAATCCTCGAGTGGAGGCCGGAGAGATAGCATGGAGGTAAGGTGTTAGCCTTGCATACAGAAGAACAGTGGTTTGAATCCTGGCATCCCATATGGTCCATCGAGCCTGCCAGGAGCGATTTCTGAGCATAGAGTCAGGAGGAACCCCTGAGCACTGCTGGGTGTAACCCAGAAACAAAAAACAAACAAACAAAAAAAGAAATCCTAGAGTGTTTTTTAAAATTTTGTTCTAAGTGCATATTTATCTAAGATGCTGTTTGACATGAATTTTCCGTTCTTATTTAATAACTTATTTTACTAACATATAACATACTAGCACATCAAATAGTTGTAGATACTCAGAATTTCATTAAAATTATGTCCAATACAGTAAATAGTTTAAATATTGTCCTTTAATCCATGTGTGGTGATTTCACTTTTTATTTAAAATAAATTTTTATTTTAATCAATGCTGATATTTGATTTAATATGAAAATTTTTTTGAGATAAAAACTGGAGGGGCTGGAACACTGGTGCAAGCAATAAGGCGTCTGCCTTTCACACAGCTAACCTAGGATGGACTGCGATTCAATCCCCTGGTGTCCCATATGGTCCCCCAAGCCAGGAGCAATTTTTGAGTGCAGAGCCAGGATTAACCCCTGAACGTCACTGCGTATGGCCCAAAAACCAAAAAAAAAAAAAAAAAAAAAAATATATATATATATATATATATATATATATATAAAGATAAAAACTCTTTAAGAATTTAATCACAAATTACTTTTTTGGTTTTTGAGCCATAGCTGTATTCAGGGGTTGCTCCTGGTTTTGTGCTCTGAAATTACTCTGTCAGGCTTTGGGGACCATATGGGATGCCAGGGATCTGCACAGTAACCGTCCTCCCAGTTGTGTTTTTGCTCCAGTCCTAAATACACTAATTATCATTAATTACCTTTTATAATGAATATTCAATCTATATAAATTATTTGATTGTTTATAGATATTTTTCCTACTCCTCTATGCAATCCAACATAGGCTGATAAATTTTAAAGTTAAATTTTGTAGCATTTTTGTTTACATCTTTTAGAATGTCTGTATTAGCTTGAATTCAGATTTTAATGTTTTTCTCTTAAAATTTTTTTAAACTTTATTTATTAATTGATTGATTGATTTTTGGACCACACCCAGCAACACTCAGTGGTTACTCCTGGCTCTGCACTCAGAAATTGACCCTGGCAGGCTGGGGGCCCATATGGGATGCCGGGAATCAAACTAGGTCTCTCCCAGGTCAGCCCCATGTAAGGCAAACATCCACTGTGCTATCTCTGGCATCCCATATGGCCCCCTAAGCCTGCCAGGAGTGATTTCTGAGCACAGAGCCAGGAGAAACCCCTGATCACTATCAGATGTGGCCCCAAAACAAAAACAAGCAAAAAAAAAAAAAGGTTCACTTTATAAGTTGTTGGTTTGAATTTAAGACTTGTCTAATATAACTACAAGCACTTTTTCCTTCATAGAAATAATTGCAGTGCTGTACTATAAGCTGTTGAAGCATTGCCTTCTCTGCATGGGTGGAAATAAATTAATAGTTTCTTTTTCATTCTGGGGCATACCTGCCAGTGCTTAATACTTACTCCTAGCTTCATGCTCATTCCTCAACATACTCAGGAGACCATGTTGTGCCAGGGATCAAACTTGGATTAGGCCACATGCAAGACAAGTACATGAACCCTGTCTTCAACCCTACTATTCAATTTACTATTTTTGATTATTTATATGTGTTTGTATTATACTGGATTGCTAGAACAATCTCCTATGTCTTTTCCATCTTTCATGCCTAGTCACTAGCATACAGTAACTAGAGTTCAATTCAATAAAATAGGAAAACATGGTCCCATACATGCCAGTCAGAAAAGGCAGGTTAAATTATTGCCCTGATTAACACTGTTATTCTCCAAATTATGTTTTATCCATACATAGTTCATATATTGATATTTAAGGATTTTATTTTCTGTCTTGACAGATTATAAGAGAAAATAGCATCTCTCTTAGCGAAATTGAATTGCCCTGCTCAGAGGATTTGAATCTGGAAACTTTGTCGTAAGTCATAAAATGTCTACTACAAATCAGTGTCCTTACATCTGAAAGATTAGCTGAAATGGACTGTAGAAACTATATTATCTGTGATTTTAGTTAATGAGTTATTCTGAATCCCCTGTTAATCAGAAATTCAATGAATAATATTGGAGATGTAATCATAGGTTTCTATTTTATATTTCATTTAAATATATTGGCAGTGAATTCTAAAAATCCTTTTTTGCTGTGTATTTTATAGTCAAGTGCCATCCATTATTGGTAAGGGTCACATGTGCTTTTCAGAAAAAAATAGCATGGAAGTTGCGTTAGTGAGCTGGAGGCACAATTGAGAATTTGTTCCCAGAAACTAATTGAGAGGCTAGGAATTTTGTTATATTTGCCCTGAGATTATAATAATGGTTAACTTTAAAGCAAAACAATGGTAGTGAATCTCTTATCTATTTCCAGGCAAGCACATGTCTACATCATTGCAGGCGCATGCTTGTCTCTAGGCTTTCGCTTTGCTGGCTCAGAAAATTTATCTGCATTTAACTGTTTGGTAAGGAGTATATTAGTTTATTGCTTTATCTTTTTAATAATTTTTTTATGCTTTTATAACTTGGATTTTTTTTTCTGTTTTTATTCCTGCAGCATAAATTTGCAAAGGATTTCATGGCTTATTTGTCTGCACCTAATGCTTCTGTAGTAAGTCTTTTATGATTCTCATTGGATAGAAAGTTAAATGAAAAGATAATTCACTAATAATTCAGTTATTCTATAATTTTGCCAACTTTGTCTGCTGTCTGGATTTAGAATCAAATTTGGGAACTTTGAGGCATTTGTTCATCTTTGCATTTTTGTTCTGGGATATCAGTTAAATGAGAATATGATTTCCTCTGAAGGCTATCCAAGATAGCAGTTATTGTGGCTGGAGACTAAGAAAGACTATAAATTTCATGGAATGCCATTCCATATGCAGTTCTTTCTTAGGGCTGAAGACCAGTAATTACCTTTAAGAAATGAGTAGTAGATAGAAAATTAGAGCTACTTTTGTAGCATTTATCCTGATAACAAAAAGACTGGAATAATTTACTTTCTATAAAAACCACACAGATGGGACCAGAGAGATAACACAGCAGTAAGGCATTTTGTGTGTGGAAGGATGGTGGTTCGAATCCCGGCATCCCATATGGTCCCCCGTGCCTGCCAGGGGCGATTTCTGAGCGTAGAGCCAGGAATAACCCCTGAGCACTGCCGGGTATGACCCAAAAATCAAAAAAACAAAACAAAACAAAAAACCCCCACACAGATATATGCAAAGTTATTTATAATATGAAAAAATATTGCATCATCAAAAACATTAAAAAGAAGGGCCAGGAGTTCATTAAGGTACATGTAAGTTGCAGCTTTTCGTATGATTGGCCCCAGTTTAATCTTCTATACTACATGATCCTTTTAAGCCTACTGGGACTAGCCCTTGGGACCACTGGATGTACTACCCCCCCACCCCCTAGATTTTAAGTTTAAAAATTATTGAACTTGATTATGGCATATTCATATGTTATTATACAGTGAAACTACTTTTACTGTAGCAGTCAAGAATCATACTTTAAGATATGAGGAAAGATTGCTTGCATAAATTCAAATGGTTAAAAATAATGTATAATTTTATTTGACATCAAAGCAGATACAGGAGATTTGGAGCCATAAAAAGCCAAAAAATGTTAACAGCTTCTCTATGTGTTTGGCAGTACTTCAAGTCATTATTACTTCCTTTTGTATACTTTTCTGAATTTTTTATTTTGAACTTAATACTTTCTTGTCAGACAAACTAATTTTTGAGGAGAGGTTATAGGGCCACACCTAACTTATTCCAGACTTACTCCTAGCTCTTTGCTCAGGGATCACTCCTTGTAGGCTCAGAGAGACATAAATGGTGCCAGGGATTGAACCCAAGTTGGCTGCATGTAAGGCAAGTGCCATACATTCTGCATTATCTCTACCCAGAAATATCTTTTAATAAATGAAAAATATTTACTGATATATGTAGCCTTTTAATGCTTGCAGATTTACTTTGATAGTAAAGAAGTGTGATGCAGCAGTGTGTCATTCATATGTCCGTGCCATCTTTTTGCATTTCCAGACAGGTCCTTACAATCTAGAGACTTGCCTGAGTGTGGTGCTCCTGTCTCTTGCCATGGTGATGGCTGGCTCAGGGAACCTAAAAGTTTTGCAGCTTTGTCGCTTTTTGCACATGAAAACGGGTGGTGAAATGAATTACGGCTTCCACTTAGCCCACCACATGGCCCTCGGACTTCTGTTTTTGGGAGGAGGAAGGTAAGTAATGTAGATATTGCTCAAATGAATTCATGTCAAGATCTGTGAGAGTGAAATTTTTATTTTGAGAAGCACAAAACTTCCATTCAGACTAGTGGCTAGCTTATGTGGAGGCACTCTCACCTTGAAAGCCTTCTTTCTCATTAACTCCTATTTAGTCCTATTTATCATATTTGCGTGTCCCATGTACCACCTGCTCTCCAGCTGTTTAATGACATGACTTTTTTGTTCAGCTGCTTTCTCAAAGGTCATGAGCAGTGTCATTCAGCAAATTCTGAGATTTTCTTAGTTTTCAGATTTTTTTACTTGATTTCCAATGTAGATTCCTATTTTTCCTTACTACCAGCTTCCCACTCTCATGTCTCAAGTTTTGATCACTACCCTATTGCTCTGGTAAGGCCAGAGAGATAGGACAGTGGGGAGGGCATTTGCCTTGCTTGTGACTGAACCAATTTCAATCCGAAGCAATGCATACGGTTCCCCAAGCCCCGTCAGGAGTAGGCCTTGAGCATCGCTGAGTATGGCCCCCAAACTGGACCAAAAAAGAAAAAAAAAGTTCTGAATTTTAGTGATTTTTTTTTTTTTAAGGTACACATACATAAAAGTGTATCTGTGAGGGGCCATTGAGATAGCATGGAGGTGGGGTGTTTGCCTTGCATGGTGAAGGACGGTGGTTTGAATCCCGGCATCCCATATCGTCCTGAGACTGCCAGGAATAATTTCTGAGCACAGAGTCAGGAGTAACCCCAGAGCACTGCCCGGAGTGAACACTCACCCCCCCCCCCCAAAAAAAAAATAGTGTATCTGTAGGACAGCTCATTGGACCGATTATAATGTGAAAATTTCTTTGGTACCACATAGTTTGGTAGATACCGCCCATTTCTTTTTCTGCTGTGCCTTTTCCAGGTACTCTACCCCCAGAGAACCACTGTTTATTCTTTTAACACCGTAGACTAGTTTGTTTATTTGTAAAATTTAAATGAAATCTTTTTCCTTAAATGTTTTTGCTCAGCATTATGCTTAGATATGTGAGATTCATCAATATTGCAGAGAACAGTGATTTTGTGCCTGATGATTATACTAGTCTATTATTCTGGTCTTATTGATTCTTGTTCTTTCGTTCTTGATTCTCTTGGCTTGGGGCTGTTAGGAATAATAAACAGTCTTGTACACATCTTGATTATGTCATATGTAGATTTGGGGTCATAATGTATTTATCTATGCTGAACTTCAGTAGGAAGTACCATTAGTGCTTCCAGGTGCTTAGGATTTTATACATCTACCAAAAAGGAACCAAAAAGATTGATTTGCTCTCAATCTTTGTCAAATTTGCTATTGCTAGTTTTCTTAATTTTGCCACTTGATGATCTCTCACTGTGATATTTCCATTTTCCTGATTATATTCAAATTTTTTTCATGTCTTTATAATAGAGTGTGTTTTTTTTTTTTTAATTTTGTTTTTGGTTTTTGGGTCACACCCGGCAGCACTCAGGGGTTTCTCCTGGCTCTACGCTCAGAAATCACTCCTGGCAGTCTCGGGGACCATATGGGATGCCGGGATTCAACCCACCATCCTTCTGCATGCAAGGCAAATGCCCTACCTCCATGCTATCTCTCCGGTCCCTATAATAGAGTGTTTTAATAACTTTACAATGTAATATAAAGAAAGAAAAGAATTTATTCTTTTCACTTTCGTTTTTGCAATGCTCATGGGTTACTCCTGAAGATTCACTCTTAGCAAGCTCAGGGGATCATCTGGGATACTGTGGATTTAACTTGGGTTGGCAAGTGCCGTACCCACTGCTCTATCCCATATTCTGCTCACTTTGTTGCTTTGTTTGTTTTATTATTTGAGCCACACCTGTTGGCTTTCTTGTCTCTGCACTGAGAAATTAATTCTAGCTGGCTTCGGGGATCATACAGGATGCCAGAGATTGAATCTGCATTGGCTACATGCAATGGAAATGCCCTACCCATCGTACTGTCGCTCTGGCCCCTCTGCTCACGTCTATATCATTTATTTAGCTTGTATCACTTATATCACTTATTTTATTTGTAGGAATAATCAATTTAAATAATAACTTCTTAAAGTACAACTAAAGGACTAAAGGGAAAGTGAAGCAGTCACATCACTGATCCATTTGCACAGTTGCTCTAAGGCATGTCCTCAGTATGTCCTGCCACAGGGCCCTCATTTTCTGGCCCAAGAATGTCCTGCGAGTGTGTCCAGCAAGTCCCACCTTCTGCTCCTGCTCTGTTTTGCAGATACTCCTTGAGTACATCGAACGCCTCCATTGCCGCTCTTCTTTGTGCACTTTACCCACATTTCCCAGCCCACAGCACTGACAACCGGTAAGTCATGATTTGGCCTGAAACAGCTTTCATCAGTTCTTGAAGCACCATGTGGTCATGCTTTGGTTCTGGGAACTTCTTTCTGAGTTAGGTGTATAATGTTCCTGGATTTATTTATCTCCTTGGCTAATAGGTTCATTTTGCAAAGCATTTGCCCAGAAGAGAAACTTGGTCAGTCTCTGACTGCCTGGCCTTTTACTACTTGTCATACAGATTCCTTTTTAGGCGTGAATATATGAAGCAGAGAACAGGACCCAAAAGTAGCTCAGAAGCATACTGAAGACAACAGGCTTTATATTAGAATGGCTGCATTCCAATTTGATTTAGTGTCAGTTTCTTTGTGAAATTTTTTTCTTTTAATAAATGCTTCAAAGTTTCATATAAATGACAGCGGAGACTAGGAAAATAGGTGTAGCAAAAAAAAAAAAAAAATCAGATGATTTACCAGTGGCTGTGAGAAATAGAACCTCAGACATGAAGCAGTCTGAGAATACAAAAGTTCTGTATCTTGGAGTGCAGAGAACCATGGGAAGATGGTCACCCTTTAGATTCCTGTGACAGCTGCTTTGACCACAGAACTCTGCTGAGGCAGCCATGACCACCTGTCTAGAAGTGATGAGACCATCATATTAAAACTAGTCATATGGAACCAATGGTAAAAGAAAAATAGCTGTTCCTCAAAAGCAGCATGATCTGAGTCCCAAACCTGAGTGGTGGGTGGCACTTAAGACTTTGTTAAGTTAATGTTACTCTAGCATGTCTCTTGCTTGTCAATTTGGAAAAGATGTTTTGTATCATTGAAGTCAATTGTTCATTAGGTACCACAGGGGGAGCAGGTCTCACATACTGGTGAACATAGTACCAGTTGCCTTTTTACTTTTCAACAAAGCGGTTTGGTGATAAGCACCAAGAATCTCTGAGTAATTACAACTCAGGTATTTTGGTTTGGTTTTATTTGTTGGTTTTATTTCTGCTAAATTTATAGGATTGGGTAGGTTCAGATGGGAAGAAGAGGGCTAACAGATAAAAGGAATAAATTTGGCAAATTCATTTTATCTTATGAAAAAACATAATTGCTTATATGTGTATTTAAATTCTCAGGTAAAAATTAGAACATAAATTATTGTTATAAAGTTTCAAAAGGATGAAGGAAAATATTGTTATAATCCTACTCATTAATTTTGCTGCACTGTTTTAAGGAGTGTTTATTGATATACAGGAGTATAGGAGGAGAACCCACTCTTTGTGTCACATCAAAAAGGGAAAAAAAATTTAACTAAGAGTTAATTAGGGGGCCGGTGAGGTGACACTTGAGGTAAGGTGTCTGCCTTGAAAGCGCTAGCCAAGGAAGGACCGTGGTTCAATTCCCTTGGCGTCCCATATGGTCCCCCCAAGCCAGGGGCAATTTCTGAGCGCTTAGCCAGTAGTAACCCCTGAGCATCAAATGGGTGTGGCCTCAAAAACAAACAAACAAAAAAAAAGTTAATTAGAAGTTAACTAGAGTTAACAAGTATTGGCTTGTGTTGAGCAGAAAGCTGTTCCAGAATTCGTCTTCCCTATAAAACTTCTGATTGGAGGAAAATCAAAGAATTCTTAGATAAATGAGCATGTATTTATATATATATATTTTTGTTTGTTTGTTTTAGAGCCATACCTGGCATTGTTCAGGTGTTACTCCTAACTCTATACTACTCAGCAGTAACTCCTGGGTCATCACTTTTTTTGGGGGGGGGGGGAGAGGTGTCACACCCGGCGGCGCTCAGGGCTCACTCCTGGCTCTATGGTCAGAAATCACTCCTGGCAGGCTCAGGAGACCATATGGGATGCCGGGATTTGAACCACCATCCTTCTGCATGAAAGGCAAACACCTTATCTCATTGTTATCTCTTCGGGCCCCTTGGGTCATCACTCTTAAGTGGTGCCCAGGGAGCCATATGCAATGTTTGGGATCGAACCTGCTGTACTATTTGCTTTGGCCAAATGTGTATAATTTTTTGAAGAATATTTCTCTTTTTTCACAAAGCTTCATCTGCCTTTAGGATTAATGTTCTCATTTTTGAGATATGACTCCATCATTTACAACAAAATAGGGACTATTTTTTTTTCTTTTTGTTTTTTGGTTTTTGGGTCACACCCGGCAGTGCTCAGGGGTTATTCCTGGCTCCACGCTCAGAAATTGCTCCTGGCATGCTCAGGGGACCATATGGGAGGCCGGGATTCAAACCAATGACCTTCTGCATGAAAGGCAATTGCCTTACCTCCATGCTCTCTCTCCGGCCCCTGGAACTATTTTTTTTGTACTTGTTTGTCACCTCTTCTGTATTTTCCTATAGGTATCACCTCCAGGCTCTCCGACACCTGTATGTGCTAGCTGCTGAACCAAGACTTCTGGTTCCTGTGGATGTGGACACAAACACACCGTGCTACGCCCTTTTAGAAGTTACCTATAAGGTAACCCTTCATCTCACCTCTTTTATTTAGTCAATCTTGGCACTATTTTCTCAAGTGTGGTCCTTTAAAAGATGACTGCTGCAAGTTAAACTCCATTAAAAAACAGAGGCTTGCAAAGTTGTGTTTATTCTTCCAGGCCATATAAAATCACTGATATACTGTGGGAGTAATATGTCTTGGAGATCATCGATTAATCTTTTGTAATTAGAGCTTATAGTTTGAAAATGTCCCTGAGAACATTACCTGAGTAATATAGTCTTTTCGGGACACGTTCATTTAAAGCTATTCTTTGCTTTTTTAGGAGATTGCTTTAAATCCCAGACCACATGTTTGATGGAAAATCTCTTTAGGTCGGTGCTTTGTTCTGAAAATTTTAAGAACTTTCCTTCTAACTGCTAACTGACCATTAAAATATCATTCTGTGGTTGTTTGTTTTGATTGCTTATTTGTTTTGTTTTTGGGCCACACCCGGTGTCGATCAGGGGTTACTCCTGGCTACGTGCCCAGAAATTGCTCCTGGCTTGGGGGAACCATATGGGATACCTGAGATCAAACTGAGGCTCATCCTGGGCAACCGCATGCAAGGCATATGCCCTACCACTGTACTATCGCTATGGCCCCATTCTCCAGTCTTTTTAAAATGCACAGAGGTGACTCCTGACCACTCATTCTTGGTAATGCTTGGACCATGTGGGTTTGGTTCACCCAGAAACAACCATATGCAAAGCAATTGCCTTACCCACTGTACAATTGCTGGGCTGCTGTCATTCTTAAGGAATTCCTATCCCCAATATAGCAGACACGATATTGGGGTTGAGAGTTTCAGCCAAGGGGACAGCACTTGCAGAGACAGGGAGATGCACTGTCCAGTGCAGCCACATGTGGTATGTAGGTGCTTACAGGGGTAAAGGGTGATGTAGGCTCAGCAATGGACTATAGCCTTCATTAAGGCCTGAATATCAGAGAGAACTTTATAACATTTTATGGACTGTCTAAACTTTACAATGTAAAGTCTGTATTTCTTAAATTACTTTATTGAATCACCATGACATATGCAATTACAAAGTTGTTCATAGTTGAGGTTCAGTGATACAATGTCTACTATCAACCCCTATACCAGTGCACATTTCCCAACACATGTGTCCCCATTTTCTCTCTGTCCTTCTTCTCTGCCTCAATATTAGCTTCAGGGAACCATAAGATTTCGGGATGGAACCTGGGCCTCCAGGTGATGTGTGCCAGCCCCATCACCCTCTGGCCCGTAGGTGATGTTTCTTTTGTGTTACTGCCCTAAGAACAGTGGTTAACTATGAGTCTCCTTTAACATTGTAAAGGGTACACAGTGGTATACACAGACCAAAGAAGAGTTGATGGCTCCTACCCTTCTTCCAGAACTCCATCTTTTAAAGCAGGTGAGTTGGCTGTGATTTAAGGACATCTGCTGGGGGTCACAGTGTGATACTTAGCTGAATAGGAACTTCCCTTCTCACTGTCTTAGAGAGTACCGGAAAGGGGTCTCAGGTGAGTGATGAAGAATCAAGAAAGTCTTTTCTTGGAGATCTCATGATGAGCTCAGTGGAATTGGGGCTAGCGTCACACACATGTTTGATCTGCAAAGTAGAACTTGGTCATGCCTTCATGTCATGTTCCATTGTACTTACTCTTCCTCCTCTGAGAAGCAGTCCTTCCTACTGAATGAATTGTTTTACATTTATTTGGCAGATAAAAGTTAAAGGCCCACGATACTGGGAGCTTCTTATAGACTTAAGTAAGGGAACCCAACACTTGAAGTAAGTATACTGAATTTCTCAAATGGATCTGTGAAGTGAATAGAAGTAAAGGGGAGGACTGATTTACAATCTGTTTTATTTGCTTGGTTTTGTGCCATTCCTAGTAGTGCTCAGGGCTTACTGCTGGCTCTGCATTTAGGGATCAATCCTGGAGAAGCTCTGGGGACCACTGGCGTGCTGAGCGAGATGCATACAAGGCAATTGCCATGTCCTCTGTATGGTTCCTCTGGCTATACATTATTTGAAATGGTTCATGGTACTTTTTAATCTCATCCAAGACAATATGTTGATTTGGTGCTGGGCTGAATACAGTAGCCTGAACCTTTGAAGGAAAATTTGAAGTAGAAAACAAATATTTAACATGAGAAATCAAATCCCGAACAACTATCTTCATGAGAACATTTTCCGTGTTCTTCAGTGCTCATTTATTTTTTTGAAGTGACTTAAATTATGATAGCAATTGGAGACAGTAAAGACTTTACCCCCTATGGATACAGTATGTGGCCAAGGATTTCCTTGACTTTGTATTAAATTCATGCTTGATTTCTTTTAGGTCAATCCTTTCCAAGGATGGGGTTTTATATGTTAAGCTCCGAGCAGGTCAACTCTCCTACAAGGAAGATCCAATGGGGTGGCAGAGTTTGTTGGCCCAGACTGTTGCAAACAGAAACTCTGAAGCTCGTGCTTTCAAGGTAGTGTTGACCAATAGATTCGGAAGGCTCACAAGGAATCATTCCATGGCCACTAGCCCTTCCACACTTGTGCCTTTTGATAATATCTAATATACAAGTTAGGTGTAGCTTCTATTGTCTCATTGCTGTGATTGCAAAAACCTTGAGAGTGTTGACCTTTTTAGTGATAACTGTATAGCATGTACCATCTTCCATTTCTTTAAAATTTAGCTGCAGTAACAATATAGCTTAATGCTATAAACAAATTAAGTTAAAAATGATACTTACTGATTCTCAAGCCTGTGAAGATTCACATAATTTGGGAAGACAATAGAAAAAGGTTGCTTGGTGGCGCTTTCTCACTAGCTGTAGTCAGTGGTTGTGATGGTTGCTGCAGTGTTGAAGTGTGCGCTTGGTACTGGTGATTGAACCTGTGGCCTCACAGATTAAGGGGCAACAGAGCCTCACTCTGCTACAGAGCCACATCCCCTCCATTTTTAGGCACTGTGGTTCACACTTGGTAAGCGTAAAATGATGGCAGGGTTATGTTAGTGAGTTTGTCTCATTTTTAAATGAGACACAGTTATTGTATAATATTATATATTACATATAATATATAATGATATAATATATTACTGTATATTACATATTATATAATACTATGTTATATATTAATATTATTGTATATTATATAATATTGTATATAATATATAGTTAAACTGGCAGGGTTACATTATGAGTGTCTCATTTTTAAATGAAATATAGTTATATCTTTTATATATAATATATAATATCACACTTAGGACTTGTTCTTGTGAGGCTTTGTTTATATTTTGTTCTTTGCTGTGGATTTCAAACAAGTTTTCAATCCTGGGAATGTATTCTATAACCAACCCCCCATTTCTGAGTCTGGCTTTAGTTTTAGGAATTCTGTGAGCAAATATATTTCTGCTGAAGACCCTTTGAGGTACAATCTGAAGTAATCAGGATGTCTATGTTACTTATTTTGTTCCTGGCCTGTGCCCAGGTGCTTTTGCCTCACGCTTAGCTTTTTGCTCAATGATCATGCCTGATGGTTCTCAGGACCATCTCATGTTTTAGGTGGTCAAAACTGGCTCAGTTGAGTAGAAGGCAAGTGCCTTCCCTGCTGTACTAAGTGCTATGGTTTATAGGGCATGTAAACAATAGTTATATAGTTTTTTTTTTTCAGTGCAGCAAATTATCTAATTAGGGGCAACTAGAGAACTGAGTACACAGACTTATTTTTTTCTATTTAGGATAGAGCAGTTTGTTTCATAATATGAAACAAGTTTCTGCTGCACTGCACACCTGGTCTGGTTTACCTGCCTCAGGAATGCCTTGGTGGCCCTCAGAGAAATGGGGACTACTGTGACAATATTTGACTCAGCCATACAAGCCTGACATGCTTCAGTGCAGAGGCTACTAGGCTCATACTCATGGTGCTCGGTGGGTGGGACATATGCTGACAGGGTTCAAACTCTGGGCCCTGTAGGAGCAAGGCTGAGCTTTCGCTTTACCTCACTTACCTCTTCTCCCTTTTGTCAGTTACGGATTGAGCCTTTAGTGCTAGGGTTTAAATAGACAGTGAATAATAGTTACATTTGTTCATCAGGATTTGATACGTCAACTATGAAATACTTCTGGAGAACTTTAGGATAGATTTTAAATAAAGTTAGCACGGTTGCTTCCTGTCTAAGTTAGAGCCCCTCATCTCAAAGATCCGAACAGTTTGCTTTTCATTTTTATAAAAGAGGAAAAACCTTTTTAAATAAAAAAAAGAAAAGGCTGACCTTTTGATAAATCAGTATCTCATTAACCTGTGCAAAATGTTTGTTGTAATTTGGCAGAACAAGTCTGTATAACCTTGGGTTATGTTGGATAAATCTGTGGAAAATATAAAATAGGTTTCTTAAAACTGTACATTATGAGTAGAACAATAAGGAGAGGTAAAATTTATTGTCTCACATTTATCCTTTTTTATGTTTTAGCCTGAAACGATTTCTGCCTTCACTTCTGATCCAGCACTTCTCTCCTTTGCAGAGTATTTCTGTAAACCTACTGTGAACATGGGCCAGGTACATATTATATGGTTTGTACAGCTCTAAGGCTTGAATTTATTATTTCTGTGGGTATCAACAAAAAATTCATAATGTACATGTCTACCATTTGTTTACTTGGTACCAGAGACCTGGGATAGTTGAAGCTAAGCAAAAAACAGATTTCCCATAGTAAAAAATAAAATATGTAACTTTTCATCTTGATTGAAAAGATAATGTAAGAATTTTTTAAAACTATTAGTTTGGTGGATGAAACTTCATATTTTTTGGTTTGAATTTTGGTTCTGGATCCAGCTGAGCTCAGGGCTTGCTTTGGGATCTTCACTAGGGGTCACTCCCATGGGACTGAAGACCCTGTGTGGTTCTGTCACTCGTTCCTGGGTCTGTCATAGACAAGGCAAGTTCCCTGCCCACTGTACTCTTGCTCTACCTTCACCGCTGCTATTTTGTATCCCACAGAACTTAAAAATGGGTTAAAGTGGGGCCTGCAGAGATAGCATGGAAATAGGGCGTGCACACAGAACGATGGTGGTTCGAATCCCAGCATCCCATATGGTCTCCAGAGCCTGCCAGGAGCAATTTCTGAGCGTAGAGCCAGGAGTAACCCTGAGTGCTGTCAGGTGTGACCCCCCCCCCCAAAAAAAAAAAAAAAAACAAAAACAAAAACAAAAAAAACAAAAAAAAAAAAAAACCAAGAAAAAGGTTAAGCAGGTTTTGGAATGTGCATTGGCATACATACAGAGCTACAGTTACTTTCTTATGTTTCACAGAAACAGGAAATTTTGGATCTCTTTTCTTCAGTGCTCTATGAATGTGTTACTCAGGAAACACCGGAGATGTTACCTGCTTATATAGCGATGGATCAGGTATGGTTCAAAGAATTTACTCAACTTATTGAGATCTATTCTATAGTGAAGAAAAATTCCTTTATTTTTGCTGGCAGGCAGAGAGGAGTGCTACAGGCAGCAGTACTGCAGGACTCACTCCTAGTGTGGCTCTTGGAACAACTGTCTTGGTTCAGGGCTTAACCCATTTCAGCTGCAAGCAAGGCAAGAGACACCCATTTTACCGTCTCTCTGGCCTCTCTACCTATTGTTTTTCTTTTTTTTTTTTTTTTTTTATGATTTGCATTTGCTAGTTCAACAAAGAGAACCTTATCAAAGTTGAAAGTGTATGAACACTCAGAAAGCCTGGAACTTAATGCCTCTTCTTAGTGGACTGTCTTACTCAGTATTTTCATTCTCACACCCTTCTTCCTTTACTCCTGGACTCAGAGAGGAAGGGAATATTCTGCTCTCTATCCCTTAGCCTCTTTGCATGGTGTCTTATCTTCCTTCTGAAAAATCATCTTTCTGGGAAATACAGTAGGAAGACACCTAAGTGAACATGTCCCTAGACCTGAGAGTATCGTATGTTGAACCTGCATTGGTAAAGTTTATAGGATTTTAGGATTACTGTGGAGTGACTTGTTAGTTGAAATTCAGTGAAAAGTGCTTTTATGCTATCGTTTTTTTGTTTTTTGTTTTTTTTTAATTCTGAAAAGTGGATGTGGGCAGGAGGGTAAAAGTTCATCAGGGAGGAATTCATACAAGACCCCGAGTTTAGTCACCTACCTTGTCATTCTCATCCATGAAAATCTGAAAATGACTAAGGCAGGTATCGTAGTTAACAGCACCCCAAAGGAACAACTAATTACTCTCGGTATCTTTTCCGTAGCCCATAGCAGCTTTTTAATACTTATCTTTTAGACCCATTTTGTAGTGAAGCTAATACAGTATCTTAATCGCTATAATTTACCCCGGAATCCTCAAAAAACTGTTTCTTACATCAGATTTCCTATATCCTGGATTAGTTTCTAGAATGATGTCCAGGATCTATTTTAAACCTCTCTTCAAGTGACTATGATACATTGAGGTTACAGATGAGCTTTGATGTATGGCAAAACAAAGAAATAATTCCTATGGTCAGAATAATCTAGTGAAAACTGTGGGAAAATACATTTAGGCAAGACAGTACATTTAAAACCTGGAAATTGCATGTTCAGTAACTTTCTTTTATAGTTACAAAACTAGTTCCAACATGACAAGCAGACCCAGAATGCCCTTTAAGTTTGGTATTGGCCTTGGTTTTGGATCGAGCCATAGGAATATATGGTTTGTACCTTTATCGAGCAGTTAAGCAATGGGTGACAGTCATCTCTTTGCAGCCATCAGCATATTTAGAAAATCCTGTAGCTATGGTGAGTTTTAGATGGAACTCAGGTGCAGAATTGTCAGTACAATTGTATTTGCCTTTTTTTTTTTTTTTTTTTTTGGTTTTTGGGCCACACCCGGTAACGCTCAGGGGTTACTCCTGGCTATGTGCTCAGAAGTTGCTCCTGGTTTGGGGGACCATATGGGACAACGGGGGATCGAACCGTGAACCGCGGTCCGTCCAAGGCTAGCGCAGGCAAGGCAGGCACCTTACCTTTAGCGCCACCGCCCGGCCCCTGTATTTACCTTTTTATTGTGGGAACCCCAGCCTTATCCTGGCCTTGCCTTTATATAGCACATGGGATTCCTAATGATGACTAGACATAGATATTTTCTTTTTCAGAGCCATTAATAAAGGATTAGTTCATTTGTCTTTGTTGCTTTGGCTAAAAGCCTTTTGTAGGGGACCAGTCTATAATGGACCAGTGTCTGTGTCTAATGAGAACTTCTCTGTGGTGACACTACATTAGAATAGAACATTCCTCTGTCATTTCCGATCCTTTGATATTTCTTAAAAAACAAACAAACAAACAAACAAACCTAGGACAGTGGAGTTAGCTCAAGTGGTAGAACTCATGACTAGTATGTGCAAGACTCTGAGTTTGAGCCCTGAGGCATGATCCATGTCTCCCCACCACCCCTACTAAATGCTGTTATCTTGGTTACCCTTCTCAACTTGGGGTATGTTTCTGTTTAAAAAATACAAATGCTCCAATATTCACATGTGAGGAAGAGATAGGACAAGTTTAGCCTTTGATTTAATGAATTACTATTTCTTTTCAAGGCTGTCAGAAGACTAGGAAGAAGAGAAATGTCTGAGACATCTGAACTTTGGCAGATAAAGTTGGTGTTAGAGTTCTTCAGCTCCCGAAGCCATCAGGAACGGCTGCAGAACCACCCAAAGCGAGGGCTATTCATGAATTCAGAGTTCCTCCCTGTTGTAAAATGCACTATTGATAATACTCTGGACCAGTGGCTACAAGGTAATAAGGTCATGCTATTGCCCTTCTAAGGAACTCAAACTTTTCCAGTTTACATGTGTTTTTCATTGGGAAGTAAGGAAAATCTAAGCCAGAATGTCTGTGAAGTTCATTATTAGACTCAATCGTTAAAAACTGAATTTGACCATTATCAGGGAAGAAACTTCCTCTCATGCCTGCAAAAGGTATTTTGCCTCTCAGCCTCATCCCTGAATACCCCAAAACAGTTTTTGTTTGTTTTATTTTTAGTCCACACCTGTTGGTACTCAGTATTCAATTATTACTCTTGGTGGTCTTCAGGAGCATATGGGGATACTTGGTATTTTACCCTGTTTAACTATTTACAGGGCATACATTCTAACTGCTGTACTGAAGTTGTAGCACACACCCCCCAAGCTTTTTTCATACTCCTCTGTGACATTGTTCTCAACAGCCATTATTATTTCACCTTTGCTTCTTTTTTTGTTTATTTTGTTTTGTTTTGTCTTGTTTTTGTGTCACACCCGGCAGCGTCAGGGGTTACTCCTGGCTCTATGCTCAGAAATCACTCCTGGCAGGCTCAGGGGGCCATATGGGATGCCGGGATTCGAACCACTGTCCTTGTGCAAAGGACAGTGCAAGGCAAAGGTCTTACCTCCATGCTATCTCTCCGGCCCCTCACCTTTATTTCCACTCGTGGTTCTGGGAATCAACCTTGGCATTCCCTTTCCTTCCTTCCTTCGCTCCTGCACTGATCATTCCCATAATGCATTTTTTTACTTCTGTCTTAGAATCAAATTATGTTTATCTTTATTTGGGGGGGCCACACCCGTTTGATGCTCAGGGGTTACTCCTGGCTAAGCTCTCAGAAATTGCCCCTGGCGGCCGGCGTGGTGGCGCTAGAGGTAAGGTACCTGCCTTGCCTGCCCTAGCCTAGGACAGACCACGGTTCGATTCCCCAGTGTCCTATATGGTCCCCTAAGCCAGGAGCGATTTCTGAGCGCATAGCCAGGAGTAACCCCTGAGCGTTACTTCGTGTGGCCCAAAAAACAAAAAAACAAAAAAAGAGAGAGAGAAATTGCCCCTGGCATGGGGGGACCATATGGGACGCCGGGGGATTGAACCGCAGTCCTTCCTTGGCTAGCGCTTGCAAGGCAGACACCTTACCTCTAGCGCCACCATGCCGGCCCCATATGTTTATCCTTTGCCTATAATTCTGCTACAGGTTTCAAAATGTTGTTTTGTTGTCATCTCCCTTCACATACTTTATAATATCTGAAAGAATGATTTTACAAATGTTAAACACATTTATCCCCCTGAAATCTTTGAAATGTCTGATTCATTGGAGTTGGAGTACAGAGAAGAATTGCCATGTGGCCATCTGTCCATGTATAAAGGCTAATCATTGTGCATGCATGACCCTTCATTCCTTTGCAGCTCTTTTTAAGCCAATTGTTTCTCAGAAACTGCACACTTTTCTTCCTGAATTTTGTGCTTCCTCAGCTCTATTCTTGCCTCGATTCCTCCTGAGAACTTAGTAAAAATGTGTTTTCTCTATGTCACCCTGGGCTGATTGAAACTCTAAGGAAGAAGTTGATCATCTGTGCTTTGACACAATGATTATGATGTGAGAGTTTAAGGAGCAGAGGTGGAACTAGGCTGTTCTCTTCCAATACTTAGCAGAGAGAAGGACGTTGTGAGAGCCTGTGAGAGCTGTGTGAACCCTGAACTCTGTAGGGATTTTTGCTGTCTGGTTTGGGGTAATCACTCTCTCCACAGTGCTGGAAGCTATCTGCTTTTCTACAGTGTCTGAATTCCCAGCCTGGTACCTGCCTGGTGTGGGCTAAGAGCTCACTGAGCTCTTGACACAAATAATAGTAATGTACCCTCATGCTTGTATAGTGGGTTGTTTCAGTCCTGCCTGTTTCTCTTGCAGCTGCTGGTGATGCGAGCCTTCAAGCCTACCTCAGTGGACAACCCTGCGATGACGCACAGCATGGCATGCTAGCCTGCTTCCTGGTCTACTACTCAGTGCCTGCCCCCCGCCATCTGCCAGCTTTGGAACTCGAAGGTAACTGCGCTCCTCACTGCTCCATACATCCCCATCCCTGCTCTCCTCACTGCTCTTCTGGCCCCTGACCACATGATTCTTATTGATGTTTGGTCTCATTGATGAAATGAGGAAGAGTATCTAGTTGGATATTTTCTCTCCTGAGGTTTTGATCTTCATGCACTGTTGGTGTTATTGTGGAGAAAGTTTTCTAGCTGAGCTATTCACATGTATCAAATTTTCTTTCAATTCTGAAAAGGATGGATTCTTCACAAGGGTCCAGCATAGATACCTATCAGGTTTTTAGTATGGGTACTTTTTGCATCTTTAGTCCTGCAGTCTTGATTACTGTTATTATAATTCAGACATGAACAGATTCTTAGTGTATTTAGCCAGTTTGTTAAGCATGCTGTTCAAAAATTGAATGCATTCTTTATTTTATTTTTTATTTTTATTTATTTTTGGGGGGAGGCACACTCGGCAGTGCTCAGGGTTTACTCCTGGCTTTATGCTCAGAAATTGCTCCTGGCAGGCACGGGGGACCATATGGGATGCCGGGATTCGAACCACCGACCTTCTGCACACAAGGCAAATGCTATACCTCCATGCTATCTCTCCGGCCCCGCATTCTTTATTTTATATGTGTTTGATTATTTTCAGATGAGAGAATTAAAAATATAAGTACCTCATTTTGTCAGGAAGTTTTTCCAATCAATGGTATCCTAATGTTTATTTAATTTTAATTATTCTACAATTGTTTACTTACATAACTTTTAGATTGTGTCACCCTAATTGAGGCTAAAATTGTTCTTTTGATAAAGGTGAAGATTGCTTCATTTGATCATTTAAACTTCAAGTTGATTATAATTTCTAGCTCTGTTTTAAAGATCACAGACTGAAAGCTGCTATCTTAAGACTCCTGATTGTGGCCATGACATAATTGCTTTATTGAATTTAGTCTTCCTCATAAACAAGCTCAAATGCTACACAAACTCCTTAAGACTGCTCTAGAGGGAAAATGATAGCAGTTAACCTGGTGGTACTCAGTCCTGAAGGAAGGAAACTTATTATGGAAAGTCCTCCTTTAGCTGGATATCGCCCAGAGTCATTTGCTCCAGTTCAAGCACAAGCAGTAGAATTAGCAAAATCATTGGCCAGAGCAGCCACAGATTGTGTTTATAACTGAGTAAGAGATAGAACTTGAGGCTGAGTGCCCATGGTTGGCATAAATGATAAATGAGTGATAAATGATAAAAAGGAAGGCAGATTTAAAGTAAACAGATTGAACATAGAGAAAGTTCTGGAAAAGATACAGAAGAAAATATGACACATGTGGAAGACGATGAAAATATTGAAAAGTGTATGTCATTGAGATCTCAGAGTGAGACGAGTTCAGGATAGTAGTTGAAGAGATGAGCCTAATACTTTTGAAAAATGGAAGGTGTCCTTCATATTGCTTGAACCCTAACAACCTAGTTTAAGACATGGTCAAAGCATATTGACTCTGGCACAGGAAGAGAGGAAACAGAAGTATAGATTTCTCTTGTGGCCATGGGGATCTGATGGACTCTCCTACTTCAAACAAACAATGTAACTTGGACAGTGCACGTGAAACATTGGCTTCTTGGTTATGACTTCTTGAGGCATGAGCAGGCTCAAACTGAGGGATGAGATGAAATGTATAAATGCCCCCCAATTTTCAACTTCAAGGGAATTTCCAGACTGACAGAGCAAGAGGGAGAGGGAAACCAGGCATAGCCTTGAAGACATGCTCACCTCAAGTTTCATTCTTTTTTTTTTGGTTTTTGGGCCACACCCGGCGGTGCTCAGGGGTTACTCCTGGCTGTCTGCTCAGAAATAGCTCCTGGCAGGCACAGGGGACCATATGGGACACCGGGATTTGAACCAGCCACCTTAGGTCTTGGATCGGCTGCTTGCAAGGCAAACACCGCTGTGCCATATCTACGGGCCCTCAAGTTTTATTCTTACATTTTAAGTCATTAATAAAATTTTGAGACAATATGAAGCCATTTGTAGAATCTCAAAATGAAATGCACAAAGGAAAGAGGTTACATGCAAAGATAGAGGTGAAAGGACACACTTCTTTAGAGCATTAGGTCCTATCCTTCTGCACATTCTTCGGGACCTTGGGGCCTTGATAACATGCTGTATCACTTGTCCCAGCTCTGTCCACAGACTGCTTTCCTTGGGCTTGGCATTGGAGTGTGGCTGAAATGAGTGCCTTTTAGAGAAAGGACCTCTGACTTCCTTTATTTGTCATTGCAATCCTCTTTCTTTTGGTTAAATATTCAGTGGGTGGTCCATGGTCGATAAAGGTAGAAAGGCACATTTCTTATGTAATTTTACATAGTATCTTTGGGTAATTATTTTCAAAGGGAAGAAACCAGCATTTCCTGAGGTTGCCTGCACTTTCTTGTAGGAGTCTGTGCAGGTGAGTTTATTTTGTGAGGTGACCTTATGTTTGTTTGTTTGTTTGTTTTTAAGGAAGTGCAAGTTTTGCTGAGCTCCTGTTCAAGTTCAAGCAGCTGAAAATGCCCGTTCGAGCTTTGTTGAGACTGGCCCCTTTGCTCCTGGGGAATCCGCAGCCCATGGTCATGTGATCCTGGTTGGTGTTCAGGCACTGCCCAAGCTTGGGCAAAGCACCCAGGGAAGAGGGAGTGATAGGTTTTACAGCAGAGCTTGTGGGTGGGGTGTGGGGTTGTGCAAAACTCTACGGACCTGCATGTCCATGTGTTTTAAAGATTTTGGAGCTTCCAATGGCTGTCAGCATTAACATCCTATATAGAAGTAAGTTAACTTTTACTTTTGTAAATAAAATTGTTTCTTTGCTTTGTTTTCAGAACATCTTGATTGCTCATTTTTGGCTTCTTTATGGGTGATTGACAAGGGGGCTGGATGAATATTGATTTTTGATTTTTGTTTCATTAGTTTATTCATTTGTTCATTTGTTTATTTTTGTTTGGGGCCAAACTTAAAGATGCTCATTTATTACTATGGCTGTGCACTCAGGAATTACTTCTAGTGCTATAATGTGTGCTGAGGCTTAAACCCAGATCTACCATGCACAAGGAAGCACCCTGCCCACTGTACTATATAGCTCCAGATTTGGATATTGATTTTTGAAGCATTTGAATTGTGGTGCTTCAGGAATAGTAATGGAAAGCTGTGTAGTGCCAGGTTATCTGAGAAGCTTGGTCCCCTAAGCCAGGAGCAATTTCTGAGCGCATAGCCTGGAGTAACTCCTAAGAGTCATCTGGTGTGGCCCCAAAACAAAACAAAACAAAACAAAAAATAGGGGCCTGAGAGTTAGTATGGGGGAAAGATACTTGCCTTGTCTTTGATCTCAGCACCACATACAATCCCCCAGTTACTGCCCAGAGTGGCCTTTAAACCAAAGAAAATCAGAAAACAGGCAGTCAAAATATCTCTACATTTAGGGCCTGGAGTAATAGCATAGCAGTAGGTAGAGCATTTGTCCTGCATGCTGCTGAGATGGGACAAACCCATGGTCAATCCCCGGTACTCCTTACGTTCCCCTGACCCTACCAGAGTGATTCCTGGGCTCAGAGTCAGGCGTCACCCCTGAGCTCCACTGGGTGTAACTCCCCCCATAATAAATAAGCCAAAAAAATTTTTACTTGCAGATGACATCATGATATACATCGAAGACCCTAAAGAGACCACAAAAAAGCTCCTAGAAATTATAAGCCAATACAACAAAGTGGCTGGCTTCATATTCAATGCAGTTGCATTCCTTTATACAAATAATGACTCAGGAGAAAATGATCAATGAGTCTATCCCATTTAAAATAGTATCCAAAAATATCAAGTACCTAGGAATCAATGGAGGTGTTTTGAAAACTTCAGAAAGAAGTTGAAGACCTAAGGAAATGGAAGAACATTCTATGCTCATGATTTGGAAGAATCAGTATCATCAAAATAACCATCTTACATAAATTACTATATAGATCCAATGCAATCTGTTACAAATGCAGGCAACATTTTCAAAGACTTAAAACAATTATAAAGTTTGTATGGAACCCTATGAGACAGGATAGCCAAATCCATATTGAAAAACAAGATAGTAGAAGGCATCTTACTACCTAATTTGAAGCTCTACTACAAAGCCATGGTGATCAAAACAGAATGGTATTGGAACAAAGACAGACTTCCAAACCAATGGGTTAGAATAGGATATCTAGTGACACACCCCCAAGTATATGGTCAATTAATCTTTGGCAAAGGAGCCAACAATTTGAAATGGAATAAAGACAGTCTCTACAACAAATGGTGTTGGAACCATTTGGATAACTATAAGAAATTAAAAATTGGGGGTTGGACCGGTGGCACAAGCAGTAGGATGTCTGCCTTGCACATGCTAACCTAGGACGGACCACAGTTCAATCCCCTGGTGTCCCATATGATTCCCCAAGCCAGGAGTGATTTCTGAGTGTATAGCCAGGAGTAACCCCTGAGCATCATCAGGTGTGGCTCAATCCCCCCCCCCAATTAAAAGTTGATCCATATCTCACACTTGACCAAAGTCAATTCAATGTATATTTAAGACCAAGAGATTAGACCTAAATCCATAAAGTTCATTGAGGAAAACAGGCAGAACACTCCAAGACTTGGACCTCAAAGAAGTCAATTAGGATATTAGGATGCCTATGGCAAGAATTGTAGCATCAAACCTGAATAAATGCAACTATATTAAACTAAAAAGTTTCTATATGGCAAAAAAAAAAAAGGCTAAAATTAGATGACAGCTCACTCAATAGGAGAAAATGTCTGCACTCAATATATTAGATAATGGTTTGATATCTAGGATATATAAAGTACTCAAAAAGGTTAACTCCACAAAACTTAAAAAAAAAAAGAAATCTGGGATCGGAGTAGTAGCACCCAGTAGTAGGGTGTTTACTTTGCACACAGCTGACCCAGAAGGTCTGCAGGTTTGATCCTCAACTTCACATATGGTCCCCTGAACCAGGAGCGATATCTAAGCGCAGAGCCAGAAGTAATCCCTGAGCACCGCTGAATGTGGCCCCCCCCAAAACAACAACAACAAAATCAATAAATGGGGAGAGGAAATGAACCAATACTTCTTGTGAGCAAGACCAACAAATGGTCAAATGACATATGAAAAAATGCTCATCATCACATAACATTAGGGAAATCCAAATCAAGAGAACAATTAGATCATCTTAAACCAGTGAGGGGGGCACATACCATAAATACTCTGCTTGGTATGTGGTGAGAAAGGAACTCTCATCACTGGAATGATGTATGCTGCCTGGTCCAACCTCTATGGAAACAGTATTTGAATTTAGTAAACTCAAATTGAGCTGCCAGAGGACCCAGCAACCCCTTTTTTGGTTATCTATCCCAGGACAGAAAAACATTCATCCAAAAGGATGTATGCACACCACTATTCATTGCAGCACTCAATTAGTAGCCAAAACTTGGAATCAACATAGATGTCCAATAATAGACAAGTGAATCATGATAATATGGTACATATATACAATTGGAACTCAACATAGCTGTAAGCAGTGATGCAATCATGCAATTTATAGCTACATGGATGGAACGGGAAGGAAGGTATGTTAAAGTAATCCAGAAGAATGTAGAATGATGTCACATATGTATTTAGAAACTGCATAAAGAAATGCAATGTTCTAAAAGGGAGTTGTCTCCAATACCCTTGGCCTGAATATATCAAGGAAAAAGAGTGGAAGAGGAGAAACAAATATGAAAGGATGGACTTACCCCATCCTCGTGATTTCAGGTGCTAGTGTTAAAAATAGAACTAAATATCCAAGCCAAAGGTAACAAATGTGAAATCAAGAGTCCCAAACTTTAACAGTCTAACTTAAAATGTGCCTATTATACTGGCATGCTGGGGTACTGATTTGGGGGTATGGGATACACTTGGGGGAACAGTGGTGGAGGTCACTGATGGTGGGATTGGCCCTGATTTATTGTTTATCTGAAAGCATGAAGTAATTTGTAGATAAAAATGGTTTCAATAAATTAAAAAAATTTTTAAGACTGAACCTCAAAACAAAGCAAAGAACAAAACTGAGCATCTGGGTGTGTCTCCTGAATCCAGAAAACAAGTATATGCATATATATATATATTTAAGTAAAAATAGAGCTTCTGTATGACCCAGTGGTTACTTCCTGACATCTATCTAGCAAACACGGGACTAATTAAAAGGATATATGCATGCCTCAATTCATTGCAGCGCTTAGTTCAATAGCCAGAATGTGGAAACAAACCAAATGTTCAATAACATAGATATGGATATAGAAGTGCTATTTCTACACATGATAGGATATTGGGTAGCTGTAAGGGAAGATGGAATCCAGCTTTTCATGAAAACTTTGACAGTATCTGGGGAAGACATGCCTATGAACAACTGAGGCTCAATTTTTAGACAGGGTCAGTTTATTTAGTTTCTATCAGCTTTTTTTTTTTTTTTTTTTTTTTTGGTTTTTGGTTTTTGGGTCACACCCGGCAGTGCTCAAGGGTTACTCCTGGCTCTACCCTCAGAAATTGCTCCTGGCAGGCTCGGGCCACCATATGGGATGCCTGGATTCAAACCACCTACCTTCTGCGTGCAAGGCAAACGCCCTACCTCCATGCTCTTTCCCTGGCCCCTCGATTAGCTTTTTAAACCAAACTTGCTATGAGAAAGGGCCTGCAGAGAATGAATACTGGTGCTTAGTGAGGGTTGGTGAAACTGCCTAAAGCATTCATTTCTATGACTGTAAGACATGCTATAAGATATGACGCTGAGTTCTTTTGGGGCGAAGGGGTTGGTTTTTGGGCCACATCCAGTGACACTCTGGGGTTACTTCTGGTTATGCGCACAGATATCACCCATGGCTTGGGGGACCATATGGGACACGGGGATTGAACATGGGTCCATCCTAGGCTAGAGCACGCAAGGCAGAACACTATACCACTTGTGCCTCTGCTCCAGCCCCCTATAGTCTAGTTTTTAATCATTATTAAGAACAAAAACTTGTGAGTTGGGTGGTGGAAGATTCAGAGTACAGGCTTTGCATTTGAGAAGCTCAGCTTTGATTTCTGGTACTATATCACTCTCCAAGCACTTCTGAAGTGACCTCAATACCTGAGCTGGAGTAGTTCCTGAGCACTTCTGGGTGTGACTTGCCCACAATAAATACAGTAAGATTGTACCTCAATACTGCTACCTTTGTGCCAGAAATATGCTAAGAATGTCCAACAGAAAGCCTCTAACTAGAGAAAATACAAAATGTATACTCTAGATTAGCTTTTAGATATTGTACTTTCAAAGAAATGACAGATCATTTCTACACATGATTAAGATATCATATTTGGGGCCCGGAGAGATAGCACAGCGGTGTTTGCCTTGCAAGCAGCCGATCCAGGACCAAGGGTGGTTGGTTTGAGTCCCGGTGTCCCATATGGCCCCCCCACCCCCGTGCCTGCCAGGAGCTATTTCTGAGCACACAGCCAGGAGTAACCCCTGAGCACCACCGGGTGTGGCCCAAAAACCAAAAAACAAACAAACAAAAAAAAAAAAAAAGATATCATATTTGATCTGGGGTTTCTGGATGATGAAAATTATATAAAGGTTCCAATGTGAAGATTCCAGCATAGGCAGAAAATTGTCTCACCATGCTCAAAGTTTCTTCCTGAATGGCCAGTAGAACCTAGAACTCGGACAAGTTGAAGGATTTATCAACTAATTGCAAAATCCCACATTCTTTTTATTTATTTATTTATTTTAATAAAAATCACATGTTTATATTTTAAAATACACATCTTCCATCATATCTCTTACATTATTACATCAAAAAGTGTAGATCAAAGTTTTTTCACTCATTTAAAATGCAGTAAAAATATCTCCATACAGATTCATCACAATTGTTCGTTTATCTATAATTCTTTGTCAATACATTTAGTATAGTTCAAATTATACTTATAATCTTATATAACACATATTACATATATACCATACAATGCCATAACAGGCAAAACAAATAAAAGCTAGGATAGAATCATTAGAATAATTAATAGATGTGATTTTTTCAAACAATATTTACTTTTTATTTTATTATTCCTATAAAATAATTTTTTATAATTATCTTTATTTAAACACTGTGATTAAAAACATGATTATAGTTGTACAGTCATGTAAAGAACACCCCCCTTCACCAGTGCAGCATTCCCACCACCAATTTCCCAGATCTCCCTCCTCCCTACCTCCCCACACCTGTTCTCGAGAAAGGCTTTCTACTTCCCTCATTCATGCACATTGTTATGATAGTTTTCAGTGTAGTCGTCTCTCCAACTGCACTCATCACTCTATGTGATGAGCTTCATGTCATGATATGCACCTACCAGCCCTCATCTCTCTTGTTTCTGAGATACTGTTAAAAATGTCTTTCATTTTTCTTAAAGCCCATAGATGAGTGAAACCATTCTGCGTCTTTCTCCCTCTGACTTACTTCACTCAGCATAATAGATTCTATGTACATCCATGTATAGGAAAATTTCATGTGTTCTTGTGTTCCAGTTTTTGGAGGAATCTCCATATCGCTTTCCATAAAGGTTGGATTTGATGTAGTCCCATTTATTTAGGTTGGATAGTATAGCTCTTACTATTGGCACTCTATCATCAAAGAATAAGCCTGGAGTCAGCCTTGCCTAGTATCTGATCTTAGAGGAATGCTTTCAGTCCTCCCCTCACCTCTCACCCATGGTTAAGGATAATGTTGACTGTGGGCAAAAGAAAAGGAGAACTGATCTACAGAACTAATATAGCCTTAGGAGGATTCAGAAGGGAGGAGGTGGGGATTCCTTGGGGGAGAGTGACAAGCCCCCTGGGTGCTGGGTGTTGCATTACAATACCTACTGGGAAATTATTGAGAATATAATGAATCACAATACCTCAACTCCCAAAACTAAAAACCTGCAGTATTTTGGAACTATATGCCAATGAACAACTGAGGCTCAATCTTTAGACAAGGTCAGTCTATTTAGTTTCTATGAGTTCTTTAGTTTACTTAAAACAAACTTGCTATGAGAAAATGGCCTGCAGAGGAAGACTGGTACAAATTGAGGGATGCTGCTTAAAGCATTTATTTCCATGACTGCAATAAGACTTGTTAATGAAAATTTTTTTTAAAAAGCATGGCTACTCTGATGTGTATATATACCATATCATATAATGTAGAAAGAAAGGAAAATTCAAGGTATTCTCAGATGAATGACAACTAAGATTCTTTCCCTAACCTAATTTACAAAGGCAGGCCATTGTTCTGCAGAATTAGCAGGAGTTGCACCAATCTTCAGAACAGACAGGATTTTCTTTTAGGGGGTGCAGAGGGAGGCTGGCTCCCAAGCAATGCTCAGGAGGCACAGGGGCCACATATGATTTCTTGGCCAAACAGGCCTATGATTTGATGTATGGGCTTGAGATTGCAACTGGTGCTCAAACAGTGGCAGATGACTCCAGCCACCCAGTGCAGCTCTGTGCTTCGGTGCCAAACATGCAGGGCTCTTTGTCCTTCAGGACCACAAATGGTGGGGCTCAGTGTACTTCAGGGCCACAATTGGTGGTGCTCAATGCCCTTCAGTCAACACATAGCAGGGCTGTTTTCTTCTGGACCACACAAAACTGGTCGTCAGTGTCATTCAGGGCCACACCTGGCAGAGCTCAGTGTCCTTCAGGGCCACACCTGGCAGGGCTCAGTTTCCTACAGGGCCACACCTGGCAGGGCTCAATATCCTTCAGGTGCTCTGTGGCTCACGTAGCTGCACCACACATGTGGTGTTCAGGTTGTTCCAGTGTCCCAGAGAGTATTTTTGAAGTCGGTGAACATATGTGATCCTTTTTCTGTTGCTTTTTTTTTTGCCATGTTTTGGGTCCTCGTCTGGTGGTGATCCTTGCTTAGCCCTGACTCTTGGCAGGGATCATTTACTCACATGACCATCTGGTGTGTCAGGGATTGAGTCTGAATCACATGCAAGGCAAAAGTACCACTTATTACTGACTTATGTCCTGAGTCAGTGATCATCTTTTTATTGCTTGTTAGTTTAGCTTTTAGGCCCACACCTGGCTGTACTCTTATTATAGATTTAGTACTCAGGAATCACCGGCTGGATTACAGGAATCATATGTGTCCCTAGTGATCAAACCCTTGTCAGCCATGATATGAAAGGCAAATGCCTTGCCCATATATTTTTATTCCAGCCCTTCCCTACAATGACAGTCTTTTTTAAAAAAAAGTGCTATACGGTTGCACATATCATTAGACTTTTGTGAAAACCCACAAGATGTCCACCACCAAGAAGAGAATTGAATGTCAATGTCAATTCTGGTGCAGAGGGTGAGTGGATGTAGGATTCTGGGTTGCAGTAAGTGTACTGCCCTCTGATTTGGGGCACACATAGCGTAGATGATTGAGTAGAGTAGGTGACAGAAGGTCTTCAGTAATGAATCTGCTGCTCTGTTTGCTCTGATTTAATCTGTTCTAGTTTTTTAAATCATTATTAAGAATATTCATTTAAAACTATTGTGAGTTGGGTGGTGCAAAATTTAGTGCACAGGCTTTACATTTGAGAAGATCATCTTTTATTCACGGTACTGCATTGCACTCTAAGCACTTATGAAGTGACCTTAATGCCCTAACTGGAGAAGTTCCTGAGCATTTTGGAATGTGCCTCCTCCACAATAAATACAGTAAGATTGTATCTTAATACCTGCTACTATTTTTTCCAGATTGATACGCTACGAATTTCTAACAGAAAGCTTCTAACTAGAGAAAATACAAAATGTCTACTCTAGATTAACCTTCAGATATTGTATTTTCAAAGAAATGACAGACTATCTCTACCCATCATTAAGAGATCATATCTTGGGGCCTGAGCAGTGGCATTACCTGTAAGGTGTCTGCCTTGCATGCGCTAGCTTAGGAAGGACAGGATTGGATCCCCCAGCGTGCCATAGGCCAGGAGCGATTTCTGAGCGCATGGCCAGTAATAACACCTGAGTGTCACTGGGTGTGGCCAAAAAAAGAAAAAGAAAAACAAACAAAAAATAAAACAAAAGATATTATCTTGATCTGGGGTTTCTGGATGATAAAAATTATATAAGGGTTCCAATGTCAATGTTCCAGCATAGGCAGAAAACCATCTCACCGTGCTCAGTGTCTCTTCCTGAATAGCCAGTAAAATCTCGAACTAGGACACGTTGCAGGGTTTATCAACTGATTGCAATATCCCACATTCAGAACTGTGTTTAGATATTTATTTTAATAATTATTATTGTGACCAAAGTGAATTACAGATCTTTCATAGTAATATTTAAGGTACGTAGAGACATTGAATCAGGGCCATTCCCACTATCAGTGTTGTCCTCCCTCCACCCTGTTCCCAGCATGCATCCCATATCCCCCTTCTTTTGCTACCCTGACTGTTAGTATAACTGGTCCCCTCTGTGTATAACTTGTTATAGATTGGGTATTGATTGCTTTGAATTTGGTGTTTAAGTCTGATAATTTTTTTATTTCTACTCAATGTTCATAACTACTGTTTGGTTTGGTAATATCTATTTTTCCCCTCAATTTATGAGGCAGAAGAAGATGATTTTAATTATGTGGTTTTGTTTAAAAATAAGATAAAAGAAAAGAAAAGGAAAAAAAACCCAAAAAACCAGGTGGAGTCTATCTAGAGGTTATAAATATCAATTTAGAAGAAGAAAGAGAAAAAAGAAAAAAATCATAACAAAAAGACAAAAAAATACAAAAAACAAAAACACTGTCTTTAGATTTTATAACTAATTTTGTAAGAATTTTTTTTAACTTAATGTGAGTAGAAATGTTTCCTTTGAAATTCAGCTATTTTGAGGAGGTAGTTATGAAGATAAAGCCTGCAGATAGAGACCAGTGGTTCTCTTGGATGCTCTTAGCCCTTTCATTTGCATAGCTCCCCAGGGGTTACTCCTGCATAATGAACAGAGGCAGAAGAGGGTTGGCTAGGACAAAAGTGATATTTTTCTGATAAAAGGAAAAGAACAAAGTGGCATATTTCAGGCATTCCACCTGAACCAATATAGAAGAACTTATACCTGGGACACTGTTATCTTCACTCAGTGGTTATTGGATAACTATCCATTGTAATGACTACTATTATAAATTGCTCAAAAGATTGATTTGTAGCATATTAATTCACACATAAAGGACAACATTCTTTAGAATGTAGTCAATAAGACAGAAGTCAAGTGTGATGAGAGATCAGACAGTCCAACATTTTCCAACATCTGGAAACAGTGCCGTCTTTTTTTCTGTGCATACTGATTCATTGTTAGTGAGCAAAGGGGATATTCTGGTCAGTATAATCTTGGGCAAGATATCAGGGATTGTCAAATACATCAATTCCAACTATTCTCAAAAGTTTTGTTCTCAGAAGTTAAAGAATATGGCTTCCAGAACACTTCAGCTGTCTCAGCATTGTAGCAGTGTATCCAATATTTAATGATTGGAGTCCAAAAGTGGGGAAATGGGGTGTGAATGATGTTGCTGGAGGAGATGAGCTAAAACCTATACAATTTTGTGCTCCTTGAGTTATGTCTTGGAAACCAGTTGAATTTAGGCCCTTGGAGGCTCATCCCACTTTCAGCATCTGACACTTCAGAGGACTATAGGCATTGACTTGATGATCTGTGTACACACTTGTTCAATAGGGGCCAGATGGACAAGATGAAGGAGTTGGGTTTTGGAGCTCAAGCTAGAGCAAGAAGCCAACCTAGTGGGCCCTAGGGTTCCTTTTGATGTCAGGGAACAATCTTGGGTTGGCTGCAATAAAATTAATTGCCTTGCTTGTCCCCTATATTTCTGACCCTAGGAGAAAGGTATTCATGCTTTAAGAGCAGCAATCAGAATCTGCATTGTGCTACTTTGTATTCCTAACACTAGTGAATAGTTGTGTCATACTCAGCATACTTACGGTTCTATAGGCTTTAGGGGTTCTGGCTCTACCATGGGACCTGCAAACTATTGCATCACTGTAAAGAGTGTAAAGCAAGCACCCAGGCATGGAGTCAGGACTCACTCAGAACCCACTGTCTTCAGCCACCTTGCTCAACCCTGCCTCTGAAGCTTGAGATACACCTCCATTTGAAATATCTGTTCACCCCAAAGCTGGGATGCCAGTCTGTGTAAACAACCCTCTGCTCAGAAACCCTAAGCTGAAGGCATCTCTTAGGTCCTGGGAAGAGCTGGGAATGTCAGTGGGGTTTCCTCATGGCTATTACCTCTATACCCTGCTACCAACTCTATTCCCTTCTGTTGACAGATAAGAAAACACCTCTGGAGGTGCCCATGGGAGGCTGGACAGAGCTGAGCCATGATCCTCTCCTCTTATGCTAACTACATGGCAGCCATGGAATGCTCCTACCTGCAGAAGAGTTCCCACTGTGATTTAATGCCCATCTGAGTTTCCTGGGGTGGGTGTAGGGCTAAAGGAATTTCCCCTGTGGCCCTGCCTTACCTTTTTGCTCATTTCCTGTGCATTGATGTGTGCAAGGTACAGTGACTCCTATTCTAAAACCTAGCCATCCTTTAGTCCTGTTTCTGGCTTTGGTTTCTGCAGTATGTGGTTTTTGGCCCACAATTGCTGGCCTGTTCTCCCCACCTGAGCCCTTTCACACCTGCACAGCTGGTGAGACCTAAGCCACTTCTTGCAGGGGGCTGGTCTTTACTTCTAATCCCTTCTTCCCTACTTCACCCCAATTTTCACAGATGGATTCTGAGTGTTGCATCCTCTGTGTAAGTAACCCTAGACTTAGGCCCATGGCTGAAGGAGGGTACTAGTCTCAAAACCCTTTGTTGCCTGTACCCACATTTGCCATTTTGCAAGGGTAAAGGTGATAGTGATAGAGGTTGTGGCATAAATTCTCCCCTGTCATTTGAGACATAGTTTTACTAGCATCCTAAGGACTTTTCTTTGAGTCCCTCCAAAGACCACCAAGATTTCTGGAAATCCTACCTGTTCCTTATGTGCCTAGCAGATGTGCTGAGGCCTACTTCTTCCAGGCCTTCCTAAGCAGTCTAGGAATGCTATAGGCAGCAATAATGTGGAAATTAATGAAGAATAAGAGCATCTGGCCTTGAATCATGGCCACTTGGTTCTAAAGATAATCTTTGCATCAAAACTAAACCCAATTTCAGTATGCAGTATACACTACACAAAAAAAGACACGCACACCCACCTCTGGAAAAAAGAACTGGGCATTCAAGCTACAAGCTGATTTAGATGATTGATGAGGGTTTGGTAAATTAGGATATTATTCAATCCTAGGCCAAAAATAAGTGTCCTTTCTCGTATAGATAAATAATTATTGTATTCATTGTATTAAGCAGAATGTCAATAAATTCTCTAGAATATTTTGATGATCATTTATACCTCACAGGAGCCACAGATCTATTCCTGCTATGTAAAGTATTGCTCACCCCCTTCTTTCTTTGTAACTCAGAAAAACGTGTTAAGAAAATGTATAAAAGCCCTGCTCTTTGAGGTCGGAGAGATAGCATGGAGGCAGGGTTTGCCTTGCATGCAGAAGGAAAGTGCTTCGGTTACAGCATCCTGTGGTGCCCCGAACCTGCCATGAGCGATTTCTGAGCATAGAGCCAGGACTACTCCCTGAATACTGCTCGGTGTGAACCCCAAAACAAAAACAAAACAAAAAACCCCTACTCTTTGATTGCATAAAAGAGCTAGATCAGACTCCTCAATTGGTGTGTGGTCTAGTCACAATTTGCGGACTCCAGTGCCCACTGTCCTAGATGTCCCCACTAGTCTTCCTGTGTCCATCTGCTCCTGCCCAGCCCTACGCTTCCTGTGACATCTGAGATTGAGTTTTTGTTCCCAATATCTCGAGATCTGAATGTGACTCTCGTTTGAGGGAAGCAGCATAAACCTGGCTCCCCTGCCAAAACAGCCACAATCTTATTTTCTGCATCTGCTGAAGATATTAGGATTTTTCTCTACAACAGAGCTGGGGAAGGCATTGTGAAGCAGCCAGGAAAGACTTTCCTTTTGGTAACAAATTATATTTTATTAACAAAAAATAATGAAACTAATTAAAACAGAAAATGAATGAACAATAACACATTTGTAGGACCACACCAACATCAGTTTTCTCTGGACCTGTGTCTTATCTTGCCATGTTCTGGTGCCCTCAAGTGCCTGCTGCACGTCACTGCTTCGGGGTAGTGGTAAGCCTTGTAGTTCATACAGGAAGGCCAGGAGCCAACAGGTCTTTGGACACTAGCTCCTTGCAGCAGTTTGTGCAGGTGTGAGGTCCTGTTGAGGTGGATGTGCTGTCGAAGGCAGGGGCTTGTGCAGGAGACGCCAACTCCCTTGGAGTTGTGGGATCTGGGTTGTGGTCATGGTGGGATTCCGGCAGCCTGGACCTGTGAGCAAAGAGACAGGGAGACGAGAGCAGACCCTTGAAGCCCTTCATTGCTAATAGAACAATCGAGGTACAGGAGGGGCTTCTGTCTGCTATATTCTGTTGCTATTTCTCAGGCATACATGTGGCTGTGTTGAGAGGTTTGTGACATCCTGACACAGAGTAGTTCTTGGTTCTCAGATAAAAACACACTGTTTCTGGAGCTGGAGAAATAGAATGGAGGTAGGGTGTTTTTCTTGCATGCAGACAGACTGTGGTTCAAATCCCTACAGCTCATATGGTCTCCCGAGCCTGCCAGGAGCCATTTCTGAGCATAGAGACAAGAGTAACCATTGAGCACTGCTGGATGTGACTCAAAACACCAAACCAAACCAACAAACACAAATAACCATGCTGTTTCAGAGGCAAAGCCTGCCAGTATAAGTGATCAAAGCACCAGCACCCCTTCCTTCCCTTTTCACCTTCTGAGGTCTTTGTTGCCCTATTGTAGGCAGTGAGTAGGTGGATGCACAGGATTCTTGTAGAAACAGATGGTCCAGAAAAATGTGTGCTTTTCTCTCTATTTTGGGAAAGGGAGTGATGCCACACCAAGTGGTGCTCAGGCCTTACTTCTGGTTCTGTTCTCAGGGACCACTCCTGGTGGACCTCAGAGGTCTGGTGTAGTCCAGGAACAAAATAACTTCATTCAGGGCAATGGCACCTTCCCCTGTCCAAACTCTCTTTCTCTGTTCTTGACTAATTTTTCTAACTGGGGTAAATTTCCTTTTCTACTCAGTTATTTTTCAGGAGCACAGGCTCGCATTACTTCATATGTGCACAACCTCATGCTATGTAATCACTAATAGCCTCTAGGGTCTACCACACGGCATTTTGCTTTTGCTGTTGCCCCTTCACTTTGGGGAACCTCATTTCCATTGTCATTCACATCTGGTTTTATCTCTGGGGATATATTTGTATTGGTTTTTCTATTTTCTTCCTGCTGGCTGCTGCCATTGCAGGCACATCCTTCATTAAACTTTTAGAAATCAAATATTGGGTTGGAAAGAGCATGAAGCTCACAGGCAAGTGTCTTGGTATCATAAACAAGCAGATTGTGTTCTTTCTCACACTGATCCAGGGTTTCCCTTTAGGGATCCTATTTCTCCTGAGACTCCTGAGTTCCAACTACACTATGTGCCTATCTGGAGACCTCGAGCTCTTTCTGACCTGCCCTAGGGCCACACATGATGAGAGGGCATGTGGTACTTAGTTCCCTTCCCTTCCCTTCCAGAGCTTCTACACAAGGGCTCTTTTTCAGAAAGAAGAACCTGTTTTTTCCATGTGGTTATGTTGAAAACCTGGTGTGTGTGTGTGTGTGTGTGTGTGTGTGTGTGTGTTGAGGATGAGAGTGTGGTTAGGTGATAAGCAGTGGTGTTCAGGAATAATTATGTGCTCAGGGATTTTTCCCAGCAAGACCTGGGGTACAGTGATCTACATGGGTCAGCTGTATACAAAACAAGTGCCACCTTGCCGGCCCCATGGACATGGGTTTGATCTCCAGGCATCCCATATTGTTCCCCAATCCAGGGACAATTTCTGAGAGCATAGCCAGGAGCAACCCCTAGGCATCACCAGGTATAGCCCAAAAAACAAACAAACAAATTAAAAAGGACAGTCTAATCTTTACAACATAAAACTATATTTTGTTAAATAAATTACTTTATTGAATCGCCATGAAATACACAATTAGAAAGTTGTTCATGATTGAGTGATATAATGTCTATCATTCACCCCTTCATAGGTGTACATTACTCGATATCAGTGTCCCCATTTTCTCTCTGTCTCTTCTCTCTGCCTCTGTGCAGGCATTTAGGGAAACTTGAGATGGTGTGTGATGGAAACATAGCCTCCTGCTCTGCACCAGCCCCAGGAGCCTCCCCTCTGTCCTCTGTCTTATATGCCCCTGCCTAAGAACAGAAGTGAACTCTGTCTCTCCTTTAACATTGTAATTGTAAAGGCTAGAATTTGATGCTATTTCTGTGGATGTCATGTAAAATATCCCTAATGAACGTATCTACCTTTCACTTGATTTTCTGTCCCAGAGAAATGGGACAGTCAGAGCTAAGCAAAGAACAGATTTCCCATAGTATACATTTAAATTTAGTAGCTTTTCATCATTCTTGAACAGGCAACTTAATATACATTTATTACGATTTGGTTTCTTGGATGAGATGTAATGGTTTTTGTTTCATGATTTGTTTTGCTTACATCCAGCAGAGCTCAGGATTGCTTCAGCCAGGCTCTACACTTGGAGAGAACTCCCTGGGACTTGGGAGACCCTGTGTGGTGCTGGGGCTTGAGCCTGGGTGTCACATACAAGGCAAGCTCCCTGCCCACTGTACTCTTGCTCTACCATGACCGCTGTGATTTTACATCCCATTGAGCTTAAAAATGCAAAGTCAAAGAGGTGATCTAGAATTTATTTTTGGTTTTGGAATGTGCATTGCTGTACATACAGAGCTTCAAATAGTTCTTAGGTTTCAAGAAAGAGGAAATTTGGGGACTGTTTACTTCAGTGCATTATAAATGTGTTACTCAGGAGATGCCGGCATGTTACCTGCTTCCATAGCGATGGATCTAAGATGGCTCAAAGAACTTACATAACATGTTGAAATCTATGCTACAGTGAAGGAACATTCCCTCATTTTCGCTGGCAGGCAGAGAGGAGGCCTACATGGACTACATGCACTGCTCACTCCTAGTGAGTCTCCAGAGATAGTCTGTGGTTTAGGTTTTAGTCCATTTTGGCTGCAAGCTAGGCAAGAGACATCTATTATAACATCTCTTGGGCCCCTCTACCTATGTACTTTTTTTTTCTGATTTGCATTTTTTAAACATTTTTATTGTGGCCAAAGTGAGTTACAAATCTTTCACAGGAATATTTAAGGGACATAGTGATAATGAATAAGGGGACTCCCCCCCCCCAGTGTTGTCCTCCCTCCATCTCCTTTCCCAGCATCCATCCCACTTCTCCCTCCTTTACCCCCCAGGATGCTAGCATAACTGGTCCCTACTTGTACAGCTTGTTGTAGATTGGGCATCGAATCTGTTGTTGTTGACTTTGGGTTTGGTGTTCAAGTCTGATCATTTTTTATTCCCACTAAATGTTCATATCAACACACTAGTCCTGGTACCGTCCATATTTCCCCCTCAAATGATGAGGCTGAGCAAGATGATTTCAGTAATGTGGTTCTATTGGAAGTATAACAAATGCAAAGGGGAAGAAAATAAACCTAGAAGGAATCATCAAATTAGAAGAAGAAAGGGGGAAAAAGGGGGAAAGGTATGGAAACAACGTAAGAGAAAAAATACCAATGAAGCTGTAACAACAAAAATACAAAAAAAAATATAGCAAAGAAAGAATAAACAAAAACGAAGACTAGCAACTAAGAAAGTCTGATTTGCCTTAGGCAGTTTAACAAAGGGCACCTAATCTCAGAAAGCCTGAAATTCACGACTGCCCCCTAGTGGTCTGTCTTACTATATTTTTCATCCTCGTACCCTTCACTCCTGGAATCAGAGAGAGAGAAACAATCTGCCCTCTCTCTTCTTGCCTTTTTACATGGTCTCTTATCTTCCTCCTGGAAAACCAGCTTCCTGGGAAAGACAGTGGATGAGAAGTTAGCAGTCCCTAGATCTGAGAGTATCATTGTTGAATTTGCACTGGTAAAGCTTATAGGATCCCAGGATCACTGTGTGGGGATTTGTGGAGCTGAAATTCAGTGAAAAGTGCTTTTATGCTATCATTATTTTAAAATTTTTTAAAAAGTAGGGTGGGCACTGGGGTTCAAGGACTGGAATTCATACAAGACTCCGAATTTAGTCCTCTGCCCTGTCACTCCATTCTTTCGAAAACTTCCTGGAAGTGGCTGAGGCAGAGATCAAAGAGGAAGACTCCTAAAAGCTTTAGCTAGTTACTCACTCCAGCTTCTCAGTAGCCCATAGCAACTTTTTGATGATATTTATCTTTTAAACACTCTTTGTAGTGAAGTTAAGTCAGTGAGTAACTTCATCACTAAAATTTATCCAGAAAATCCTCAAAATATGATTTCTTATATCATATTTTCTATCTCTTGAATAAGTTTCTAAGAGGAAGTATAGGATCTATTGTAAATCTCTCTTGAAATGACGATGATAGAGTCAATTCACAGATGAGGTTTGCTCTATTGTGATACAAAGAAATAACATTTAGGGTCAAAATAGTCTAGTGAAAACTGAGTGGAAATATACATTTGGGCAAGGCTTATTTTCACTGAAATCTCAAAATTGCTTTGTTCAGTAACCCGGTAGTTCTCTGGGGTTACTCCTGGCTCTATGCTCAAAAATCGCCCCTGGCAGACTCAGGGGACCATATGGGATGCCAGGATCCGAACCACCGTCCTTCTGCATGAAAGGCAAATGCCTTACCTCCATGCTATCTCTCCGGCCAGTAACTTTCTTTATAATTATAAGACTAGTTCCAACATGACCAAGCAAACCCATAATGCCCTTAAAGTTTGGTTTTTGCCTTTGTATGGGATTGAGACATAGGAATATATGGTTTGTACCTTTATAGAGCAAGTTCTACCATTTATACTGTTGTGTTTCTTTATGAAGTAGTATATGTATATATGGTTTATATTGTAAATACCTCAGATAAGTGTTATCATTCTGTTTTTAACCTTCTTCTTCTTCTGTCTTACTTCATTTAACATAATATTTTCTAGTTCCATCCATGTTGCTGCAAAATGCATGATTGTATTGTATTGTAGTATTCCATTGTGTATAAGTACCACATCTTCATGATCCACTCATCTGTTATTGGGCATCTAAGTTGATTCCTTATCTTGGCTATTGTGCATTAAATAGTGGAGTCTTATATGCTTTGGGATGAATGTCCTTCTGTGGTGGGTGTAGATTCCCAGAAATGCAACTGCTGGGTCATGTGGCAGCTCAATTCTGAGTGTAATGAGGACCCTCCAACTGTTTTCCATAGAGGTTGGATCAGGCAGCATTCCCACCAGAAGTGGATGAGGGTTCCTTTCTTACCACATCCCCACCAACAGAGATTGGTCCCATTATTTTTGATGTGTGCCATCCTCACTGGCACAAAGTGGTACCTCATTGTTGTCTTGATTTGGATTTCCCTAATGATGAGGGATGGTGGACATGTTTTCATATGTCTTTTTGCCATCTGTCAGTCTTCCTCAGAGAAGTGTCTATTCATTGCTTCTCCCCATATTTCTATGACTTTTTTAGGTTTTGTGGAACTAACCTCTCTGAGTGCTTTGTATATCCTAGACATCAACCCTTTATATAATGTGTTGAGTGTGAAAAATTTTCCCCATTCTGTTAGCTGTCTTCTAGTTTTAACCAGTGTTTCTTTTGCCATATAGAAACTTTTAGGTTGATGTAGTCCCATTTATTTAGGTATGATGCTATAACTCTTGTCATTGACATTCTATCTTCAAAGACTTTTCTGAGGTATAAGTCTTAATTTGTTCTGCCTATTTTTCCTCTATGAACTTTATAAATTTGGGTCTGATTTCAAGGTCTTTAATCCATTTTGAGTTGACTTTTGTGTAAGGTGTGAGGAATGAATCAATCTTTAGTTTCTTACAGGTGGTTATCCAGTTGTTCCAACACTATATGTTGAAGAGACTGTCTTTGTTCCATTTCAAGTTCTTGTCTCCATCATCAAATAATAGTTGGCCATATATTGGGGGTATGTCACTGATAGCCTATTCTGACCCATTGGTATGAAACTTTGTTCCATTAGTCTGATACTCTGTCTTTGTTATAGTACCATGTTATATTAATCATTATGGCTTTATAGTAAAGCTTCAGGTTAAGGCAAGGAAATGCCAAAATGCCACCCAGTTTCTTGTTTTTAAATATGGATTTGGCTAACCTAAAACTTTTTTTATTTTGGGTTTTTGGCTCACACCTGGCAGTGCTAAGGGTTACTCCTGGCTCTATGCTAAGAAATAGCTCCTGGCAGGCTCAGGGGACTATATGGGATGCTGGGATTCAACCACCGATCTTCTGCATGCAAGGCAAAAGCCCTACCTCCATGCTATCTCTCCAGCCCCTAACCTAGATCTTTTATGGTTCCATACAACCTTTCTAATTGATTGTACTAAGTCCTTAAAAATAATTTCTGAATTTGAATAGGGATGGCATTGAATCAATATAGTAGTTGAGTCTTCCACTCATGAGCATAGGATGTTCTTCCAATTACCTTAATTCCTCTTCCATTTTTTCTGAAGTATTTTGAAGTTTTCATAGTATAGGTTGTCGACTTCTCTTGTCAGGTTGATTCCTAGGTATTTGATATTTTTAGGTATTATTTTAAATGGAATCACCTCCTTAATCTCTTTCTCTTGTGCTTCGTTATTTGTGTAGAGGAATGCTACTGTCTTTTGGATATTGACTTTGTAGCCAGCCAATTTGCTGTACTGGCTTATTGCTTTTAGGAGTTTTACTGTGGACTCTTTAGGGTATTCAATGTATACCATCATATCATCTGCAAAAAGAGATAGTTTGATTTTCTCTTTCCCTATTTGGATTCCTTTGATTTCCGTCTTTTGTCTGATTGTTGTTGCTAGGACTTAAAGAATTATTTTGAATAAGAGCAGAGGAAGTGGACAGCCTTCCCTAGTTCCTGATCTTCGTGGAAATGCTTTCAGTTTTTCACCATTAAGGATAATGTTGGCTGTGGGCTTTATACAGATAACTTTAACTATATTGAGGAAGGTTCCTTCTACCCCTATTTTGCTGGATGTTTTCATGATGAATGGATTTTGTTGAATGCCTTCTCTGCATCAATTGATAAGATCATGTGATTTTTGTCTTTCTTGTTGTGGATGTAGTACATGATTTGATTGATTTGCATATGTTGAACCATTTTTGCATCCCTGGGATGAAACCTACTTGGTTGTGGTATATAATTTTTTTGGGGGGGGGCCACACCCGGTAACGCTCAGGGGTTACTCCTGGCTATGAGCTCAGAAGTTGCTCCTGGCTTGGGGGACCATATGGGACGCCGGGGATCGAACCGCGGTCCGTTCAAGGCTAGCGCAGGTAAGGCAGGCACCTTACCTCTTGCGCCACCGCCCGGCCCCATATAATTTTTTTGATATATTGTATAGTTGCCAAGGTTTCGTTGAGGACTTTTGCATCCATGTTCGTTAGTGAGATTGGTCTGTAGTTTTCTTTCTTGGTGGTGTCTTTGTCAGCTTTGGGAATGAGTGTGATATTAGCTCATAAAAAGAATTAGGGAGGGGCCCGGAGAGATGGCATGGAGGTAATGCATTTGCCTTGCATTCAGAAGATCGGTGGTTCAAATCTCGGCATCCATTATGATCCCCTGAGCCTGCCAGGAGCGATTTCTGAGCATAGAGCCAGGAGTATCCCCTGAGCTCAGCCGGGTGTGACCTAAAAAACAAAAACAAAGAAAAGAGTTAGGGAGGATTCCTATCTTTTCTTTTTTTTCTTTTTTTCTTTTTTTTATTTAAACATCTTGATTACAAATATGATTGTGATTAGGTTTTAGTCATGTAAAGAACACCCCCCCCCCTTCACAGTGCAACATTCCCACCACTAATGTCCCAAAACTCCCTCCATCCCACCCCATCCCCACCTGTACTCTAGACAGGCTTTCCAGTTCCCTCATTCATTCACATGACTTTTTAAATATTTTTTCTTTATTTAAACATCTTGATTACAAATATGATTGTGATTAGGTTTCAGTCATGTAAAGAACACCCCCCCTTCACCAGTGCAACATTCCCACCACCAATATCTCAAATCTCCTTCCATCCAACCCCACCCTTACCTGTACTCTAGACAGCCTTTTCAGTTTTCTCATTCATTCACATGGAATTGAATATGGTAGTTCTCAGTGTAGTTATTTCTATAACTGCACTCACCACTCTGTGGTGAGCTTCATGAAGTGAGCTGGAAGTTCCAGCCCTCATCTCATTGTCTCTGAGGATTGTTGCAAAGATGACTTTTATTTTTCTTAAAACCCATTAATGAGTGAGACTATTCTGCATCTCTCTCTCTCCCTCTCACTCATTTCACTCAGCATGATAGACTCCATATACATCCATGTATAGGAAAATTTCATGACTTCATCTCTCCTGATGGCTGTATAATATTCCATTGTGTATATGTACCACAGTTTCTTTAGTCATTCGTCTGTTGTAGGACATCTTGGTTGTTTCTAGAGCCTGGCTATTGTGAATAGTGCTGCAATAAATATAGGTGTGAAGAAGGGGTTTTTGTATTGTATTCTTGTGTTCCTAGGGTATATCCCTACGAGTGGAATAGCTGGGTTGAATGGGAGCTCAATTTCCAATTTTTGGAGGAATCTCTATATCACTTTCCATAGAGGTTGGACTAGACAGCATTTCACCAGCAGTGGATAAGAGTTCCTTTCTCTCCACATCCCCACCAGCACTGATTGTTCTCATTCTTTGTGATGTGTGACAATCTCTGTGGTGTGAGATGTTATCTCATCATTGTTTTGATTTGCATCTCCCTGATGATCAGTGATGAGGAGCATTTTTTCATGTGCCTTTTGGCCATTTGTATTTCTTTTTTTTTTATCAAAGTGTCTGTTACTTTCTTCTCATCATTTTTTGATGGGATTAGATGTTTTTTTCTTGTAAAGTTCTGTCAGTGCCCTGTATATTTTGGATATTAGCCCTTTATCTGATGGGTATTGGGTGAACAGTTTCTCCCACACGGTGGGAGACAATCCAACATTTTCCAACATGTGGAAACAGTGCTGCCTCTATTTCTGGGCATACTGATTCATTGTTAATGAGCAAAGGGGATATTCTGGAGTGTGATTTTGGGAAAGACACTGAGGATTATCAAATACATCAATTCCAACCATTCTCAAAAGTTTTGTTCTCAGAAGTTAAAGAATATGTTTTCCAAAACACTTCAGCTGCCTCAGCACTGTAGCGATGTTACCAGTTGGTTGGAGTTCAAAAGTGGGAAAATAGAGTATGATTGATGTGCTGGAGGAGATGGGCTAAATCCTATAGAACTTCATTCTCCTTAAATTACATCTTGGAAACCAGTTGATTTTTATGACCTTGAATTGGAGGCATGTCCCACTTTCAACATCTGACACTTCAGAGGAAGCCAAGGCATAGACTTGATGATCTGAGCACACACTTGTTAATGGGGGCCAGATGGACCAGGTGCAGGAGTTAATATTTGGAGCTTAGGCCAGAGCTATAAGTCTACCTGGTGGTGCTCTAGGGTCCCCTTATGATTTCAGGGTTCAATCTTGGGTTGGCTGCAATGAAGACAATTGCCTTGCTTGTCCCTTGTACATCTGACTGCCAGAGAAGCATTCATGCTTTAAGTTCAGGAATGATAATCTGCACTGTGCTACTTTGTATTACTGAGACTAGTGTATAGAAATGGCATATTCAGCATACCTGTGGTGTTAAAGGCTCTAAACAGTTCTGGTTCTACCATGGGATAGGGAGACTATTGCATCACTCCAAAGAGTGTAAAGCAACCACCAAGGCATGGAGTCAGGACTCATTCAGAACCCACTGTCCTCAGCCACTTAGCTCAACCCTGCCTATGAAATTTGAGATACCCCTTCATTTGAAATGTCTATTCACTCCAAACCTGAGATGCCAGTTTATGTAACTATCATTCTCCCCCCACCCCACCCCAGATGAAGGTATCTCCTGTGCCGCGGAAGGAGCATGATATGTCAAGGGGGTGTCCTCACAACTGTTTCCTCTACACTCTGCTTTCAAATCTCTTTCCTTCAGGTAAGAACACACCCCTGGGGGATCCCAGGGGAGAGTTGGAGAGCTGAGCCATGATCCTCCCCTGTTTGGTGACGCCAATAGGCAGCCATGGACTGAATCCTCCTAGCTGCAAAAAGACAATGCCTCTGTGGTGGGGTGTGGGGTTGAAGGGTTTTCTCTGTGGTCCTGCCTTTCCTTTCTGCTCGCTTCCTGTGTATTGATTTGTGCAAGGTGCATTTACTCCTATTCCAAAACCTAGTCATCTGTTAGTCCTGTTTTTGGCTTTGGTTTCTGCAGTGTGTGGTCTTCAGCTCTCACATGTGCTGGCTGTTGTCCCTACCTGAGCTGCTTCGCAACTGGTGCAGCTGACCAGATCTGAGCCAGTACCTGCAGGAGGCTGGTCTTTGCTTCTAATCTCTGCTCTCTTACCTCACCCCAAGTTTCACAGACAGATTCTGAGTGTTGCGACCTCTGTGTAAGGAACCCTAGGTAGAGTCATGGCTGAAGAAGGGCACTAGGCTCAAAAAACCTTTGTGTCCTGTACCCACATTTGCCATAAAATGCTCAGGGGAAAGGGGATATTGATAAAGGTTGTGGCATAAATTCATCCCTCTCATTTGAGACATAGTTTTACTAGCATCCTATGGACTTTTCTTTGAGTCTCTCTAAAGACCACTGAGATTCCTGGAAATCCAAATTGTATCATACATGCCAAGCAAATGTGTTGAGGCCTAGTTTTTCCAGGCCTTCCTAATCAGTGATATAGGAGCTAAGAATGTGAAAATTACTGAAAAATCAAGTATCTGTCCCAGAGTCATGGCCACTTGGTTGTAAATATAATATTTGCATCAAAACAAAACGCACATTAGGTATGCAGTAAACAGCCACACAAGACACACACACACACACACACACACACACACACACACACACACACACACACACACCCTGGAAAAGAAGAACTGGACATTCAAGCCATAAGCTGATTCAGCTGACTTTGGGAAATTATCATGCTATTCAATCCTAGGCCAAAAATAAGAGACGTCTCTGTTAAAGATCATTAAGTATTGTAAATATTGTATTGAAAATGTCAGGCCCGGAGAGATAGCACAGTGGTGTTTGCCTTGCAAGCAGCTGATCCAGGACCAAAGGTGGTTGGTTCGAATCCCGGTGTCCCATATGGTCCCCCGTGCTTGCCAGGAGCTACTTCTGAGCAGACAGCCAGGAGTAACCCCTGAGCACCGCTGGGTGTGGCCCAAACCCCCCCCCAAAAAAAAAGAAAATGTCAATTACTTCTATAGAATGTTTGATGATTATCTATATCTCACAGAAGCCACAGATATTTTCTTGCTATGTAAATTATTAATCATTGCCTTCTTCCTTGCTATCTCAGAAACTAGCTAAAGGAAATGTATAAAAACTTTGCTCTGTGATTACAGAAACAGGCTTGATTCAGACTCCTTTCTGGTGTCACAATTTGCTGTCCTTGATGGCTCCAATACTGTTCCTTGTCCAGCTGCTCCTGCCTAGCTCTAGGTGCCTGTGACATCAAAGATTGAGATTTTGTTCCCTTGATATCAAGATCTGAATTTGATTCTCTTCTGAGGTCAGTGGAATAAATCTGACTCCCCTGCCAACACACCACATTATTATTTTCAGCACCTGGTGAAGATCTAAGGATTTTTTTCTATAAGAGAGCTGGGCAAGGCATGGTAAAACAGCCTGGAAAGACTTTCCATTTGGTAACAAATAACATTTTATTAAAAATAAAATAATAAAACAATGACAAATAATTAAAAGGCAAAATGAACAGAAGAATGGAAAAGTTGTAGGACAACACCAACATCAGTTTTCTCTGGACCCTGTGTCTCATCTTGCCAAGTGTCTGGTGCAGGCAGGAGCTGTGAGCAAAACGACAGGGAGATGAGAGCAGAACACAGGCAGAAGAGGGGGAGCCCAACCCACACCCTCAAAGCCCTTCCTGCTTCTAGAAGTCTCTGGATGTAAGAGGGCCTTGTGTCTGCTATATTCTGTGCTGTTTCTCGGTGGCAGACATGTTGCATGTTGGGGAGATAGTGACCTTCCTGACACAGAAGAGTTCTTGGTTCTCAGATAAAAACATGCTACTTCAGAGGCAAATTCTGCCAGTTCAGTTGATTACGGCAGCAGCACCCCTCTTCCCTTTTCTCTTTACTAAGTTTAACTTTGCCCTGTTTCAGGCAGTGAGGTGAGTTAGCTGCACCGGATTCTTCTAGTAAAACCATTGGTCCATGAACATGTATGCTTTTTCATCTCCATTTGCAAGGGGGGGTTGTTGAGGCCTCAGTCAGCTGTGCTCAGACTTTATTCTGGTTTGTTCTCAGAGACCACTCCTTGAGGGCCTCAGAGGTCTTATGTAGTCCCAGGAACAAAATAACATCATGCAGGGCAATGGCACCATTCCCGGTCCAAAAACTCTTTCTCTGTTCTGTGACTTTATTTTTAATTGGGGTAACATGGCTTTCCAATTTAGTAATGTTTCAGGAACACAGGCTCACAGTGGCTCACATGTGCACATCCTCCTCCCCCTATGTAAGCACTAAGAGTCTCTAGAATTTACCACACTGCAATTTGGTTTTACTTTTTTCTCTTCACTATGAGGACCCTCATTTTCATTGTCATTTACTACTGGTCTTATCTCCTGGGATTTATTTGGTTTGGTTTTATCTATTGTCCTCCTAATGAATATAGCCATTGCAGACACATCCTCCATTAAACTTCATGGAAACCAAAGATGGCATGGGAAAGAGCTTGAAGCTCTCAGGCAAGTGTCTTGGTCTCCTAGAAATGCAGGTTGTGGTCTTTCTCACACTGCTCTAGGGATTCACTCCATAGATCCTATTCCTCCTGAGACTGCTGACTCCCAAATACACTGTCTGCCTATCTAGAGCCCCAAGCTCATTCTGAATACTGTGGAGATACCTGTTTAAGGGCCACACACATGCTCAGTCTTTTCCATGTGGTTTTATTGAAAACCTGGTTTGTGTGTGTGTGTGTGTGTGTGTGTGTTTGTGTGCATGTATGTTGGGGGAGTGAGGGTGTAGTTAGGTCATAAGCAGTGGTGCTCCAGGAGAACTTTGTGCTAAGGAATCTTTCCCAGCATGGCCTGGGGTACAGTGATCAAACATGGATCAGCTGAATACAAAACAAGGGTCCAACCTCTGGCTTTGTGTCGTTTTTGCTGAGACCCAGTGATGCTCAAGGCTTATTTCTCATTCAAGTCTCCAGAAAGACGCCTGAGTATTTCAGTCTCTTGATGCTGAGGATTGAACCAAGTTTGGCTGCATGCAAGCAAGCAGCCTTCTTCTGTGCTATCACCCTAGCACCTCTAGCCTCCTTTTGAAAGTTGATGCTATTGTGTATAACAAGTGACTCATTTGGTTGGAATCACACTAATGACAGTGCTAGCCATAAACTGTCCAATATTTCAACTCAGATCAAAACCCTGGAGAAATTTTCATGATAGCAACCACTGTCCCCAAAAGTTTTTCAAGAAAGAAAAATTGATAAGCTAATTGGGTTCTTGGACTGCAAAGCATGCGACTTGAGAACTGAGTTGGTCAGGAGGAACTGGGGGTATGGACATTTTAGAGACAGGGGTTATTGCTTTCTTTTCAGGTAATGGCACTTGGACTGGACATACCCCTTGGGTATCCCTACAGAATGACAGTTGGACTTGCACACTCTCCTTTGCTACTCCCACTGTAATGACAGTTGGATCTGGGCATCCCTCATGAATATGCCCCCTGTCACATAGGGTAGAAAAAGCAAAACTTAGACAGTTGGAGGGGTGCACAGGGTAATGACCAGGGCACTGCTAGCCTGTCAGAGGAGGCCAGACATCAAGTATCAGCAAGGTGCTGCCTTCTCTGTACCTACCCTCATATTCAATTCTTTCTCGAACTCAGGTCTAAATGTCTCCTGCTGCCTGCTATAGCCAGTAAATTTCTCTCTCTTTCTGTCTGTCTTTTTATCTGTCTTTACATCTGTCTTTCTCTCTCTCGGAAAACCCTTGGACATTGGCTTACTCAGACTTTAGGGAGGAATAAAAAAACACTTGATTTATTCCCCTCTTTGTGTCTCTTCTCTCTCTCTCCCTCCAGTTAGGCTACAGCTTTCCATTCACTGAGCTTTTATGGGAAAAAACACAGTTTGTTTCTCATACCTTCCCCACCCCCGGGGATGAACCTAGGGGACTAGTGATGTGTCCAAAATTACCTCAACCACTGACAGCTTCTTCTCCAACCCTGAGAAGCTAGGCGGTGCTCTGGCACACCCGGCTCCAGACCCAGTGCTGTGGGTTCTGGGACTGGATCTGAAAGGGAAACAGTGCAGTGAGGACCCAAAGGAGGAAGGCAGCTTTAACACCCCCATCACTGCACTGGCCCCCCTCTTCACCTCCTCACAGATCTCTCGGCTGACCCAGGCCCGGTATCCCATAGCGTAAAAGAACTCCATCCTCAGCTTCAGAAAAGTCTTGGCTATTTCATCCAAGAACCTCTTGCCCAGCAGGGTCTGGAAGATGCTCCACTTAGAGATGGGGTCGTCCTCCTCCATGTCAGAGGCAATGTACCTGCACAGGAATTAAGCTGCCTGTTCCCACCTCCTTAGGGACTCCCTGCCTTTGTGGGACCCAGGTTGAAGTCACAGAGGCCCACAGGGGCAGCCTGAGGAACTGCTTTCCAGACAGAGGGCCAATGAAGCCCCCTACACAATGACAGGGGTTCAGGAGCCACCATGATTCTGTGCCCAGCCAGACCGAGCATCTACTCCCTGCCATTGCTAGGCTGGGATCCTCACTCAGACAACTAGGGCCTGAGCAATAAGTAATGTTTCATGTCAAGTGTTTCTACTCCTGTCACATAATTTTCCATATCAAGCTACAAGGAGTCCCGCCCACATTCCCCTAAGAAGGCACTGTGTCAGAGGAGGCACTCACAGGGCCAGAAAGAAGTGCATCCTGTTGTAGAGGTGTCCAGGCATCCCAACACAGCCGAAATACTCCACCACCATGGAAAGCAGGTACTGTGAGAAGACAGTGCTGGCTGAGGGGGCTGAGGGTGAAGAACGGGAGACTATTCTGGAAGTTTCACTACTCTGGAGAGAAGATACTTTGAGGGGAGATTGGCTGGCTAAGGGTAATAAGGATTAATAGAGAGAGAATGACTGGAAGTGTTACCACCTTGGAGAGGAGATTATGAGAAGAGCCAGAGGCTGGCTGAAGATGGTGAAGGATGAAGAGAGGGAGTATATTCTAAAGGTCTTTAGGTTCTTCACCTATTCAAATATCATGGTGGAAAAATACTTCTGTTGGGATTTCTGAGTGTGTCAGAAACTTTGGACGTTGGCAGATAAATTGAAAGGAAGGCAAGGTTGGGGAAAAGTGCACATCGTGCTTTCGTCTTTTGGTACTGATAACAGAAGGGCCTTCTGTTTATGGGCCTTCTGCTGCCCCGAAAGATATATCACCCTGTGCCTGCCTTTTGGTATGTGTATATGTGTGTGTGTGCATGCATGTGTGTGAGATATAAAAAGAGAGACTTTTAGACTTTTAGACGCCTTGATGCCACGTCTTAGGCAGCTCTCAGTACCTTGTCAGATACGTTGAAGTAAATATCGGCTTCCAAGAGGCTCTGGATGACAGGATCCTCTGTAAAGAGGAGGTATCAGTGAGCAGGACTGGGAAGCCCTTCCATGCCAGAGAACACAGGAAATGGGGCTGTTTCAGATGGTAGATGAGAACCAGAACTCTCCCTTGTGAAGTAGTAAATCCGAGACAACTCCATTTCCTTCGTTCTTAACTTTTCTATCATTGACAACTGTCACTCCTCCCATTGACAAGCAGTGTCAATTTCAACTGTGTGCAGCATTGTTTATGGTGACGATTAACTCTTAAACTTGATGGAAGGTGATCTTGGCATTTATGACATAAGAGAAACCCAGTCTAAACAACTAGTCTCAGACCTGAGATGTGACCTGAGGTGTCAGTCAATCCCAGCTCAGTGATTTGCAGTCCTTTTCCAGGAGTGTCCCTGGCACAGCAGGAAAAGTGGGAGGGTGGTGGAGCATTTCATCCTCCCTGCCTTTCTCCAGGGAGCTGGGCCTCCAGGGAGCACTGTCCTCTAGAAGTTTCCCTAATGATGTCAATGTTCAATGTGCAAGCTGTCCCAAAGGCAGCCGACCATTCGCCAGGATGCCTTCTGAGTATTGATTCTGACTGGTGAGAGGGGAATTGAAGTTCCAAAGTTTATTTCACTCATTTCAAATGACACATTGATATGTGGCGACAGAATGTACCTCTCACAACTTTAGTTCAGCCTCTACTCTGGACATATCAGCAAGACCTTTGCTGAATGTGCCACTTTATCAAAGTCTCCTTTTCTTGCTCACAGCCTCTAACTCTAGTTAAATTATTTGCTTCACTCTATTGGTTTTGAATTCAGAGCATCTTTTATTTTTTTTGTTTGTTTGTTTTTTGTTTTGGGGTCATATCTGGCAGTGCTCAGTGGTTATTCCTGGTTCTATGCTCAGATATCGCTCCTGGCAGACTCGGGGGATTCGAACCACAGTCCTTCTGCATGCAAAGCAAAGGCCCTACCTCCATGATATCTCTCTGGCCCCATGGCTGAGAGCATCTTATTTCTCTACATTATGTATATGATTCTCTTACACTCTTGAGCTCATAGGGCAAAGAAAACTCGATCTGATCCTTCAGTTTCTGATCTCACATCTTTAGCTGGAGGAAATGAATGACTGATTCACAGTGACAGAGGTTTCACCCTTGATTTGTCCTGAAAATACTGCTCCCTCTATTGGGCGTCACCTTTCCTACCCCCAGTCTCAGTGAACATATCTACTAAGAGCCTCATGAGAGAATTATCAATTATTGAGTGGCTCAAGGCAGTGGGAGTGAGATACCAGCTATTCTGCCCCCATGACATTCTTCTTTTAGGAGAACTCCAACTTTTTGGCAGCTCAAAATACATACCCAGAAGTCGGAAGAAGGCTTCCAGGTCTTCAGGACGGTAACTGGAGCTTCTTGACTTGCTCATACACAGTTTTGTGTCCTCCGAGTGATTGATGGTGCATGCATTACTCTTCTTTGTTTTCTTCCTCCTGGGTTCCAGTATTGGGGGCTCCTTGATGGACTCCATTGGGAGTCGAGGACAGGTTCTTCTGGCTGGCTAAAGTAGCAAGTTGACTCATAAGCAAAACATGACCATGGACATGGACAACCTAGGGCCACCCCTTGACGTGACCCTTTGCCCCACTGGACCTGTCTCATGAGACAAGGTAATAAGCTCTGATGTTGCTGAAGTTTGATTTGGGGTTCAAACTATAGGAATCCTGGACTCATACCTGTCTTAACCTCCTTGGGTAAGGGCCTCTCCTTCTTGCCTTGCTTTCTTTTGATTTTCTGCTCAGGTTCAGCATTAGAAGTTGAAGAACTGGAGGTCATCTCCTGGTGCTTCCTTTTTGAAGGTGCTATAGGACAGAGGAGGGGTGCCTTGTGATGGTTGAACGCCCATCCCACTCCAGGAAGCACCAAGGATCCTGGTTTCCCTCACTTTGAGGATTGTGCATATGATAGCTGGAGGGATGATAGAATAATGACCATCCCCAATGAGTCAATGTTTTTTGCAAGAGGGTCAAAATTTGCCATTTACCTTTCTTTCGCAGGCAAACACTGCTCTTCTGGGCTTCTTTGCTTGTGGCTTTCTGTGCCCAGGACACTTCTAAGAAGACACATATAAAATTCTCTCAATAGAAGTTGTCAGTAGTGTCCCAAGGGAGCATAATAGAGGCCTCTCTGGCTCACTCTGGACAAGTCAAGTCCTAAGTGCCGGAGAGGAAATAGGAAGTGATAATGGATTTCTATCTTCATTCATTTAGAGACCACAGTTGGGGGACAGACCACCCTACATACCTGCCTTCTCTTTTGTGCATGCACTTCTTTTCTGCTGCTGCTTGGTTGAGCCCTGGTGGCTCTGGCCATGTCTGAACTTCAAGTGTGGCTCAGAACTGTCCATTCTCTGTATTCAAAATAAAATGTGGGTATGTGATGGTATTGTGTTGTTTCTCTTTAAAGTACTTCCTGAGACAATATTTACTTATGAGGAAGGTAATGTTATTAATAATGATCGAGGGTCAACTATTGATCAGTACACTATCAATGATCTCCTTGAACAAGTATTTTTCAGTTTACCTTCATTAACTCTCCAGAATGGGGATTAATTTTGCAATCATGTTAATCATAATAATAAGCCATGAAGTAAGCTTAATCCTTTATCCAGTGTATACAAGGAAAAACAGTGACTTGAGTTGGTGGAGAATGTGTTCCAACACCTTGGCAAACTAACTATAACCTGACTCAGATGCGCAAACTTCAACAATACTTTCTATCACAGGAAGCTTGGGGCTGGGCAGGAGTCGCTGGTCATAGGATGTGTATGATGACTTTGTCTTTTCATACTCTTTTTGTCATCTTTCACACTAAACATCACTGGGAACCACTGTAAAATTATGGACACTCAAGCTTGCCAGAATCATGAATAAGTGGACCCAGCCAGCTGATTGAAGTGGTATCCAGTACCTAATTAGGCCCATTGCTACTACTCCCCTCAGCAGACAGTCCTCATTTTTAAAGGGATATGTGTGGTCTCACTTCTCCCCACAGTGCTCATAAATCCCGAGTCTTTGAAGGCTCAATTGTCCATTTTTCTGGGAGAGTTCTCCTTATTGGCTTTCCTTTTCTACATGCTTTTATTTTATTTTACCAGTTGCCCATGCCCTCTTCTAGGCCCTCTTGTGGTTTATCCTACCTCAATAAGAGCTTGTGACCATCAAAGTCTCGATCCTTATGTAGAGAGGACAGCTTCACCACCTTATGGGAAATAAACAAACTGTAGCTAAGCAGTTGGCATTATAGGATTCCAGAATTCTGGTCATGATGACATCACCAAATCAACCAATGACAGGCCAAGGGGTGTGTCCTGGCCTGACACTGGGGCCTCCTCTTGCATTGCCTCCATTATGAACTTTATCTTTTTTTAATCAGATCATGTAATGACCTCAAATTAAAGTGTTACGTCCACATAGTTTAAATAAAAGGACCAATTTTAATCTATAACAAACAAATATAATTAATTCATTGTTTTTATTTTTATCATTTATTTATTTTTGGTTTTTTGGGCCACACCCATTTTATGCTCAGGGGTTACTCCTGGCTAAGTGCTCAGAAATTGCCCCTGGCTTGGGGGGATCACATGGGACACCGGGGATCAAACCACGGTCCTTTCTTGGCTGGCGCTTGCAAGGCCTTACCTCTAGCGCCACCTCGCCAGCCCCTTTATCATTTATTTTTAATATATAATATATATAAATTCTTTAAGTACCATGATTACATGCATAATTGTAGTTGGTTTTTAGTCTTACACAAAATACCCTCCCTCACCAATGCAAATTTTTACCACCAATGTCCCCCAACTCCCCCGTCCCTGCCTGTATTTGAGACAGGCATTTATTTCTCTCATTCTTTAACATTGTTATGCTAGTTTTAGTGTAGTTATTTCACTATAATTCTGATTGGCTTTCTGACTGTGTATACCTATGGTCAGAGTCAGACATAAAGTATCTTAACTTTTTCTGCTCAGTAATACAATACACTATGATAGCATCTATCCTACAAACCCAATTGGATACCTGTAACCATATAGCATCTCCTGAGCACTAAAGGCATTACCCCAGTTTAAGCCCTGAGCACTGCGAATATTGTCCTAAACAACCCCAAATGTCTTAGCTTTCATATTCTGATATAATTTTATACTCATTTGCCAATTGTAAGATATGATAGGGATCCTCTACAACCTCAACACAATTTTAGCCAAAGAAACCAATATATACAGAACTAACTTCCATATCTATTTTTCTAACAGGAACCTAGCAGGCTCAGGTTCTTGCCCTCAGGCAATTAAGACTGAGATATAATAACTAAAGACTAGATGGCCAAATTCATTAAAAAATTATTTGAGGAGATAATGAGAAAGGCAGGGAGACTGGCTGTGGTGTATCCTTTAAGTAGCAAGTCCAGCCAGGTGGAAGCCTTCTGTTCTCTGGGATGGGTAAACACTCTGCATTGGGTTTTAAAAAATGCAAGATGGTAAGATAAAGGGTGTGGGAAGATCAGGATGCTTGAAAAATCATCATCTGTATACAGTGGGTGTGTAACCTGAATTCATTCCTGGGAATTTTTTTCTGGAGCTGTTCTCTTTCTAGGCTTGTTCCATTTATTTCTTCCTACCCTATATTGCTATATCAGTAACACAGGAGCACATCAGGAAATTGATGTTGGGATAGTCCATTGACTTTATTTATAATTCACAATTTTTATATACGCTCACTTCTCTTCATGTTTACATTTCGTTGAACACAATTTGAACACAGGATCACACTTGTGTAACTACCACTATAACACTCAAAACACTTGGTTACAGGAAAGCCTCTTGTTTACTTTGTCATCCAACTTGAACCTCTGTTCCTACTATGACTTTGTTTAAAAATTGTTATAGGGAGCTGAGTATGTATGATTCTTTGGATTACAGCTTTTATAGTGGGTTAGACCTTCGCTTGCCATGCACATGCTCATCTTGATTCCTGGCACTGTACCTGTTTCCGTGACTCACGTGAATGAACCCTGATGTTTGGGGCCTCCTCTTGACGTTTGGGTTTGTCCCCAAACATCACCATCACACACAGGAAAGCTTCCTAGTGTTTCATGTCTAGGGTCCCTGGTACGTAATAGAGAAAATATGTCAATCAAAATGATTAATTTTGTGAGATTGGGAATTTTAAAAAATGGAACATAATTTTCTTTAGAGTCCTTCAAGTTGTTGCAGTTTATTTGTTTTCACTATCCCAGGTTATAGTAAAGGATATATTTAGCTTTACGTTTTTTGGAGCTCACACCTGACTGTGTTCAGATTTTCTACCTGATTCCATGCTCAAGGCACACTGGAAGTCCGTGGGAACCATATATAAAGTACTGGGAATAGAACTAGGGTCAACAATGTACAAAGCAAGTGACTACCCTCTGTACCATCTCTCTTTTCCTGACATATTTAGAATTATAAAAATTTGCTATTTTTCTCCAGTGAGGAACTTCAAAAAATGTTAATAATTATCAAATGTGTACATATTTGTATCAGGCTGATCATTAAGTATATCCTGATTTTTCAAAATATTAAGCATATTGTGATTCCACCATTACTCTAATAGAAAATTTCTGAGTGTCTTTTTATATATTTATATTATCTTAAGTTAAATGTCTTCTCAAATATTGTCCTCAAAATATTTTATTCTTCACTGTTGATTTTTCAAATTTATATATATTGTAGAAAAAATTCCTCATCAAATATGTGATTTGTAAATAATTTTCTGTTCTGTTTTTTGTTTTGTTTTCTTGGATCACAGCTGGCAGCAATCAGGAATTAATCCTGATTCTCCACGCAGAAATTACTCCTGACATCTTGGGGAACTCTATGTGAAGCTGGGGATCAGACTTGGGTCAGCAACGTGCAAGGCAAAAACGCACTCTGGCCCGATGATTTGTAAATATTTTCTCTAACTTATTTCTTGGCTTTTCATTCTGTTAATAGTCTTTCAGAATGTGAAAGTTTTAAGTTTTTTTCCTCACTTTCTTTAAATACCATGGTTTACCAAGTTTTTCATAATATAGCTATTTTGGTCATTCAATGTCCCAACATCAATTCTGCCACCATTTTGACCTTCCCTGGACCATTGTCTTCAGCTTCCTTCCCATCCCCTCAGCCTGTCCCATTATCAGGCACACATTAATTTTTCATATTGCTTATTACAACAAAATGTAAGTGGAATTATCAAAATAAAATTTTTTATAAATTATCTTTATTTAAACACCGTGATTACAAATATAATTGTAGTTGTATGATTACAGTCATGTAAAGAACACTCCCCTTCACCAGGGCAGGATTCCCACCACCAATTTCCCGGATCCACCTACTCCCCACCCCACCCACATCTGTACTCGAGACAAGCTTTCTTTTTCCCTCATTCATTCACATTGTTATGATTGTTTTCAGTGTAGTTATTTCTCTAACTGCACTTATCACTCTATGTGATGAGCTTCATGTCATGAGCTGCACCTACATGGGAAGATGGGGGGAAATATGGGTTGGGACTGAGGCAATAAAATATTAGAAATGAGATTTGTAGGGCAGTGTCAAGGTCACAATACAAGATGGATATTATGAATATATAAAATATATGCATACAATACTATCAATAGGAAAACAAGGAGAAAAACTTTCCAGTGACTGTCCCAATATAAACCAGTGCTAGAACGGCCCATCCTCCTCCCAAAGCGCATTCCCTTTAGTGTAGGGACAGGTAGGGGGAAAGCCTGTTGACCCCTATAGAGTCCACCTAGACCAGCGCCCAGGGAAGGCCTGGAGTCAGGGGAAAAAGACAAGGATGGCTGGGGGCCTGCCAAGCCTCCCAGCACTCCCCAGACTAGGGAGAAGGGCTCTGGTATGGGGCCTCCCCAAATCCTATACCTGGCAAGGGCTGGTCTCCAGAATCAAGGAGGAAACCGGAAGCCAGATGTCTGCCCGCCCTTCTCCCCATGCACCTCCACCCTGGAGTATGGAGGGAGGGGGGAAGCCTGAGGACCACTTAGAGTCCACCTGATCAAAATATAATTTAAAATAGTAACTTGGCCAATCAAGTAATTGGGCCAAGGTTTGGGGATAAGAAACAGTTTTCCTATGTGTAGAGAAAATTGCCTTTAACCCATTTCTTCACATCATGTTGTGGCTCTTTGTTGTGCTATTTTGAATCTGTGCTGAGAGAAATAGGCCTGACATGAGCTTGGATGCAGAAAGTGTTCAAATCTATTTGGAGATACTAATTATTAATATTGCTAATTTTAAAGGAAAAAATGTAAGAAATGTAATTGCTTTAATGCAAATGTTGGCATTTAAATGTCTTTAAGTCCATGGTCTAGACAAATAAGCTTTTAAAGACTGGGGAGCTGGAGAGATAATATAGTTTGAAGGGTGCTTGCCTGGCAAATGGCAGACCTACGTGTACCCCAACATCCCTTATGGAATTATTCCTTAGTGCAGAGCCTGGTGTAACTAACCCCAGAGTATCTCTAGGTGTGACCCCCAAAATAAAAACAAACAATAGGATTGTAGCAGACAAAACCCTTGGAATGAACCATGGAAGCACAAAAACTTGTTTTAAATACAGCAGTGTGTAATTTCTCACACCACACTACTAGATCACAATCAAGACAAGTGCGTTAACATACTTGAAGAGAGAAAGGAGTGAAAGGGAGTTGATGTGAAAAAATGTCCAAAAAAGAGCGTTTATTCAATCAGTAGTTGTCAGTGTCAGCAGTTGATAGGAGAGGGATGTTGATCATGATTGGCTGGGACAGGTGAGGAGAATTTAACATGCTTAGTGACTAACAAGGAAGGCCTGCTGAAGCCGACAGTTCATTTTACCCCACTCCATAGGTATGGTTCATTACAGTGAGCAATTGGGTATTCTGTTTATATATCTTACCTCAGTGGTTTGGTGAAAAAGTAAAACTGAGTCTCTTATGAGTCTCCACACAGGACTTAATTTTTGTGTCTCCAAAGCTAAAGAAATATATTGAAAAAAAAAACATGCAATGCCCATTATTTCTAAAAAAAAAAACTCTTAGTGGCTGGCATTTAAGTTCTTTCCTGGCATGTGGCCTACACTTTCCTGGCATGTGCCAAATCTCTAGGCACCACATATGGTCTCTAGGGCAAACAACAGAAGCCCAGAGATGGTTTCTGAGCACAGAACCATGTATAGCACACAAGTACCACCAGATTGTAGCTCAAACGTACCCCTCAAAATAAGACAAAAGCTCTGAAAACTAGATTAAAATTCCTCCACTTAATAAAGGATATCTATAAAAAATAAATTTCTTAATCTCATACTGTCACTTTTCTCTGGGTATGGGGCCAGTCCCTGGCTCCACAGAATCAGTGGTTATTCCCAATGACACCCCCCCTCCACTAGGGCCAACAAAACTGCAATCGATAGATTCAATACAACCTGCTACTTTAGGAAGTTCTGCCTCGAATATCCCTTGCCCTGAGACTAACCATAATACCAGCCCAGTGACCCTACAAATTAAGATCTGGCATAAAGAAGCCAATCAGATCAAGCACAATAGGTCTGCTCCTGGGAAGAGCAGTGTAACTATTAAAGGAAACACCATTCGTGTGGGGGTGACAGATGCAGGTCATGTAGGGGAAATAATAATTGTAATTTCCATGCTGATGGTTTGTATTTTTGAGAAGTGAGAATACATTGCCTAGCTTCGGTTACTCCCCCTTGTCATGCCTGGTTGCTCTGATCAGCCTAGGAACAGAGGCTTTGGGAGTTACAAATTCAAACCTCCTCTAATTCTTTAGTAGCCTTTACTGCTAAACTTACCCAAGCTGAGCACACACTGTTAACTCTTGAGATTCATGGCAAGTCATTTAAAGGCATGTTAAACACAGGTACAGAGGTTTCTGTCATTCCTTACAACACTGGCACTGTAATTGGACTTGCAAGATATATCTGTGGCCTGGAGGAAATAGGTACTATTTTAACTCCCCACTCTTCCTGACCAAGTGCATAGCAACAAAAATGCATTGGCCCTAAAGGACATCGAAGATAGCTACTTTCCTGTCATATGTAGCTCCCAAATCCTTGACTCTATGAGACCGAGACCTACATATTCAGTGGGGTGCTGAATATCACATCTTTCGTGCAGCACACTCTAGCCACTAGTTCAGAGGCCATATCTTATTAATTGGGGTCACTGTGGTTCAGTGTTTGCCAACTCTGTGTATTCAATGGAAATCCCACCATCCTCTGTGGATGCTAAAGTGGCCCTTAACAACACAAAATTAAAGTGCTAATAGACTTGAACTTGGAAAAAATGAAGTCTCATTTTTAGATTTTAACTCTCCTATTTTTGTTATACAAAGTCAGGAAAATGGCAGTTGTTAATTAATATAAGGAATATTAATTTTGGGCCGGGCGGTGGCGCAAGAGGTAAGGTGCCTGCCTTGCCTGCTCTAGCCTTGGACGAACCATGGTTCGATCCCCCGGCGTCCCATATGGTCCCCCAAGCCAGGAGCAACTTCTGAGCACATATCCAGGAGTAACCCCTGAGCGTCACCGGGTGTGGCCCAAAAACCAAAAAAAAAAAAAATTTTTTTTACTATGTCCCCCACAGTCACATTATAACCAGGCCTTCCAGCTGTAGTAACTATTCCTAAAGACTGTCCATTGGATTTAATAAACCTAAATGACTGCTTTTATGACATACTCATATACCTAGAGGACTGAAAATACTTTGCATTTTCCAATCCTTCTCTTATCAAGAGAGCCCTCATGTGTAGATTACAGTGGACTGTTTTATCTCAGGAGTGATCACCTCGCCTACTTAAACAAAAAGTTTGTTTATGTGGTTTTATGCCCTGCTCATGCAAGATATTCCATGTTTTGAGGCTGGAGCAATAGCACAGTGGTAGGGCATTTTAATCTAACCTATGACGCTTTTTTATAGCCATCTAAAATTTCCTCACTACCTTACTTGCCAGTGTTATATTTATGAAGCACTTTGGCCACTTCCCATTTACTATCCTCAATGGTCATTTTGACAGCTGTAACATATTGATCGATCTACTATGTATGTGTGTACATGGGTTTGTTGGGGACCTCCTTTGTTAGTTTAATGTCCATTTCTCATATGTAATGTCTATGTTGCACACAGTTTTTTACCTTCCACCTCCCTCACCTACCAGTTTGGAAAACCTTTTTTTATCATTTTTTTATGCTCACTTATTCTGGATTTATTATTCTCCTTATTTTACCCTTATACCCCTACAAATTAATACTTTTTGTGAACTGCCTTCTCAAGTAGGCCTTGGCTTAGGGACTGATCTCACCCTGTAACTCTATCCAACAGCTGTAGGACATTTCCACTGTCTCCTGGACTGCCATCAATTGATATAATCTTTTTTTTTTTTTGGGGGCCACACTTGGCGGTGCTCAAGGGTTACTCCTGGTTGTCTGCTCAGAAATAGCTCCTGGCAGGCATGGGGGACCATATGGGACACTGGGATTCGAACCAACCACGTTAGGTCCTGGATCCGCTGCTTGCACAATTGATATAATCTTATTAGCTGAAGCAGTATTACAGAGTATACCCACCTTGGTATTATTGAACAGACCAGGGGATTATGTTTTTTCTTTATGTGTCTTTGCTCATGTGCATTTCTTTATTGGGGAAGAACTTTGCTCCTTTGAGCTTGTTCAGTAGAAAATATGGGATATGTGTGTTCCTTTATATATTTCTTGGGAAACAATATTGCTGTTTACCTATGTACCAGGAACTATAGAGCATGACATAAACTGAAGGATAGATAATACAAATTAGCCATAGTCCCTGGTGCTCAATAGAATTTTGGGGGCACTTTATCCTTTATCTTTTTCCAGACCAGTAAAATGGGGAAATCTTATATAAGAAAGGAGTTTCTGTCAATTAGGAATAGGAACTCCAAAATTTATATGTTGCAGGTGGGCCTTTTCCCTTGAACAATTGTCATATTGATTTGACAAGCTCAGTTGCTGTGAGATCGGCCGCTCACCACAGAACCATGGGCAAATTTTATGCCATCCTGACAATGAGGAATTGAGGGATAGAGTTTGAGCTGCTCTGGCAATAACTTGCAAACTCGTTTGTCCATTGTGATGCCCTGATAAAGCCTTGCACACCTGGGCATGCTTTGTGATATCCTGGCAACGACTTGTAACCCTGGAAATCTTTGTGACATTCTAGCAATGACTTGTAAACCTAGAATGCTTCGTAACATTCTGCCAACAACTTGTAAACTGGGCAATCTTCCTGATGCTCTTGCAATGACATAGGACTGTGAGAGCCCTAGGACTCTTGTACTTTGCCTACAATGACAGCTGCCAAGAGAAATTTTCTCAAGACCTAGAAGAAGACTCTCCACAGAAGCTTGTTTCTCCTCACAGAAGGTTGAGGAACCTTTCAATAATGTGCTCCCTTGTGCCCCTATACCTTTTTCTGACGGCTGAGCCCAGCAGCCATTCTTTTCTAGTAGAGGGGCTGTGGCTGTGGGAGAAAGAAGCAGACATTCATTTCCTGTGAGGTAGAAGAACCTCAGGCAGCAAGCCTTGTCTGCACAAAGCCTGCTGTTTAGGAGAGAAAGGCAACCATTAGGTTACTGAGTTTGAGTTTAGGACTCCTCAGTTGCTGGGCCAATCCCTCCTTTTAAGGATTTGCAGACTCACCTACAGGTAGAGGCCTGTCTCCCACAGGCTCCACCTCATGTCCACATGCAGGTGAGAAGTCCAAGTGTCCTGTTGGACTTTAGGGACCAGCCAATGGGAAGATGGTGCCAGCAGTTACCTTTCTGGGCCTGGGATTTCTCTCCCTTTGACTCCCATCTCTCCCTCTTCCCTCAGTCTCATCTCTCTGCTGGGCTGCAGGAGGCCTGTTTTGAATTTGTTTCCTGGTTTCTGTACTGTGAAGCCTTTTCAGTACTGTCCTGTGGAGGTCTCTTTTAGTCTGTTCTCTATGATTTCTCTGGGTCTTGAAGGACTCCTTCCTAGGCTCTCTGGGCCCTGCCTTAATGGCTGCCCTTGGTCTTTTAATGTCCCCTGGGGAGCTGCATTTTCCTTGTGTTAATTATTGTTGAGGAACTACATCTGGGGTGCTAAGAGATTACTCTTGACTTTGTGCTCAGGGATCACTCCTGGTGGACCCTAGGGAACCCTAGTCAGTGTAATTTGCTCAAACTGGGTCTGTCACATGCAAAGAAACCACCTTTCTCACAGTGTTATTGCTCCCTGCTTGTCCGTGGTGTTCTAGTTGCTATGTTCTCTGCTGGTGGAGGAGACTCATCTAATTTCTGCGAGTTGCAGGACTGTGTTGCTGGAGACTCTTGAGGTCAGTAACCCCTAATTATTTCCTCAGTGGGTGTGGGTCCTACCACCAACATACTCAGATAAACACAGGACCTCTGCTCTCCTCTGAGGGAGACTTGCTCCTCTGAGAGAACTTGTTACCCTAAAGGAAATCATTGTCCTTGGGGCTTGCAGAGAATCTCTTGTGGAGGCCAGGGTAGCCAAGGCTGTGAGAAGTGCCTGCCTAGTCAAGCATTAGGCTCATCCCGTTTCCTTCAGGGAAGAGCAGGCAAAAATGGAGTGAAGGTTTGGATTGACAACAGGTTTCTGGCCCCGAGTGTCCTAGAATGTTCTATTGCAGACTTAGTGTGTGTGCTTGCAAGCCCGAGCTCTACGGACAGAGAGGACACTGGAATAAGCCCCTGTGAGAAGCAGCCTGAGGGTTCAAAAGGATCTCCTTTCTCCCATCCTCTCTCCCTCCCTCCCTTTCTTCTTTCTTGTTGTCCTTCAATAGCGCCACATTGTGGATGCCTGTGTATCTGCCTTGTTTGCTCATATTACTTATTGCCTTAGAGCTCACTTTTCTGGACAGGCTTGTATCTGCTTTATTTCAGTCTGGAGCCAGTCTTCTGAGTATCCACCTACCCGTCCAAAGGCATGTACTCCATTTGTGCAGCTTGATGATTTTTGAGGAAGTTTGCATATAGTGGAACAATTATCCCTTTCTCACAAGTCTAGATCCCACCATACTGTGCCAAAGGAAATCACAATGCCTTTTCCTTTTTATTCTGCTCTCTATCTATCTATCTATCTATCTATCTATCTATCTATCTATCTATCTATCTATCTATCTATCTATCTATCTATCTATCTATCTATCTATCCATCCATCCATCCATCCATCCATCCATCCATCCATCCATCCATCCATCCATCCATCCATCCATCCATCCATCTATCTATCTATCTATCTATCTATCTATCTATCTATCTATCTATCTATCTATCTATCTATCTATCTATCTATCTAATCTATCTATCTCACACACACACACACACACTTGGATGCACACACACACACACAGACACATGCACATGCTCTCTCATCCTCTTTTATTCTCCCACCCACTCTCTCCCAGGTGCTGCAGTTGGGGGAGGCACTTGGTGCTCAGATACAACCCAGGGCTTCACATATGCCAGTCATGAGCAATTCTGCATAGCTACCTTTGCTTGGGATTTTTTTTTATTCTACTGCATAATTTGTTATCTCTAATCTGTCTCACTTATCTGGAGGATACACTCTCTTAAAAAATCAATTTTGTTAAACATATTGGTTTTTAATATTGTTCATAATAGCAGTAAATCCCTTAGAAATCACTTGCGTTGAGTAGAAAGCTATTCTAGAATTGATCACTATAAAGCTTCTGATTGGTGAAAACTCAAAGAATTCTTAGTTCAATGAGCAAGCTTTTACAATTTGTTTTGTTTGGGGGCCATACCTGGCATTGTTCAAGAGTTCCTTCTGGCTCTACAGTGCTCAGGAGTTACTCATGGGTCATCATTCATGGTGGTGCCCAGGAAACCATATGGGATGCTGGGGATTGAACTCTCTGTATTATCGCTCTGGTCTCTGTGTATAAATATTAGAAGAATATCTCTTCATTTTCTCGGAGCTTCATCAGATTTTAGGATTTCTGCCATTTTGAGAATTGACTATAGCTCTATCTTGGTCCGTCACTAACACAGTGTAAACTCTTCTTTTTTAAAATTTATTTTATATCCTTTTTTGGTCATACCGGGTAGTGCTCAGGGATTACTCCTGGTTCTATGTACAGAAATTGCTCCTGGCAGGCTTATGCTGGGATTCGAATCACCATCCTTCTGCATGGCCAATGCCCTACCTTCATGCTATCTTTCCAGCTCTCACAATGGAAACTCTTGCTTTTGTCACCTCTTCTGTGTTTTCTGTATAGGTATCACCTCCAGGCTCTCTGCACCTGTACATGCTGCCTGCTAAACCAAGACTTCTGGTTCCTGTGGATGTAGATACAAACACACCCTGCTATTCCCTGTTAGAAGTTTCTGTAAAGTAACCCTTCCTTTTGCCTCTTTAATTTAGTTCATTTTGCTACTATTTTCTCAAGTCATTGCCTTACTCACTGTACTGTCTCAGGACTGCTGTCATTCATCAGACACTTCCATCTTTAACATAGCAGATGCAATGTTGGGGCTGAGGTTTTCAGCTAAGGGGATAAAACGGGGAGATACAGGGAGATGCACTTTCCAGTCTTGTAGGGCTTAATGGGAGAGAGAGAGGGATATAGGCTCAACAGTGGAATATAGTCTCCCTTTGAGGCCTGAGTGTCAGAGAGAACTTTATGACACTTAATGATGGTCTAAACTTTACAATGTAAAGCTCTATATTAGTTTAAATACATTACATAATTGAATCACCATGAAATACATAATTCTGAAGTTGTTCATAGTTGAGTTTCAGTGATACAGTAGCCATTACCCACCCCTTTCACCAGTGCAGATATCCTACAGTGTGTCTCCATTTTCTTTCTGGCACTCCTTTCTATGGCAAGCATTCAGGGAACTCTGAGGAGGTGGGGATGGAACTTGGGTCTCTTGCATGTGCATCAGTCCCAGGAGCCTCCTCTCTGTCCTGAGGGTAACCTTAGTTTTGTGTCACTGCCCTAAGAGCAGAACTGAACTGTGGCTCTCCTTTAACTTTGTAAAGGCTAAAATTTGATGCGATTTCTGTGGATGTCACACACATACACACAAAAACCCCTTCCATATATATAACTACCTTTGACATTATGTCTTGTCCCAGAGGCATGGGAGTTGGAGCTAAGCAAAAAGTAGATTTTTCAACATATAAAGTTACATCTACAGTGCAACGACTAAAGCCACCAACTACAGAAGACGGATCAAAACAACAGTGAAGGAACAGAACTTCTGGAACCACAAAGAAAGACTTCATCATAAGCTCCATTCCTTGACCTGTGCAGATACCAAGGTCTCTAGATACAGAGGTCTGATTTTATCACCCATGATGGAGCAGAAATCTTCTGTACACCACAAAGGCACCAAGGGGAGAGTAAATGAACATGTAAGGAGTCTATAGGTATTCCCAATGACAGTATATTTCAAGGGTAGAGAAACCCTGTATGTCTTAGGCCAAGGGAATTCCCTTTCTAATGTCTCCAATATTTACTGTGCCTATGCAGGAAAAAATACAGCACAAAATTATCTTTTTTACTTATTTCTCTATGTATTATATTTTATTTCTTCGTTTTGGTTTAGATATTAAAGTTTTTGTTTCCATTTTTTTTTCTTTTTTAGCACTCTGCTATGTTTTTATTTGAGGACCATGGTTATTATGTGGCACTTGTCTTTATTGCTGCAGTCTCATTGGATTTTTTTATTTGATATTTCCTTTTGTATTGTTGTGGTGTTTCACTTCCTTTTTTCCTCTTCTCTCAAACTGAGGTTGAGAGCCTCTAGAAGGAATCTACCCATTTTCAGCTTATTTGATTTTTACCCCGTCTTACTGCTTTTCTTTTTTTTTTTTTTATTTAAGCACTATGATTACAAACATATTTATAGTTGGGTTACAGTCATAAACAGAATATCCCCCTTCACCCAAGTTATATTCCCCCCACTCCCAAGGCCCCCTCTTCCCATATCCCCTTCCTATCCCCTGCCTGTATTCAAGACAGGCACTCTACTATAGTTATTTGTTTTTAAGTTCAGTAAACTGTTTTTTTCTTATATAAGTGTTAAAAATATACAATAGGAAAGGTATGACAGTGGCAATCTCTGTTGTTCGGATAGGCCCAGAAAAATATGGGAAAAACAAAACAAAAAAAATCCTTGGCCTGATTATCAGGAGGTATCACCACAGAAGTTTATTGACATAAGACTGAGCTCCAGGCATGCCAGTCTGTCCACCCTGAGTCATTCTCCATGTCCATGGTGAAACATTTCACACTTAAGCTGTTGTTGGTATCCAGTTCCTATATTTGAAGATTGTGGATTCTATACATTTCTTTCATCGAAATCAGGCTGATGTGGAGCATCCTCTAGTTTCAGCACATCATTAGATGCGGAGCGATCTGCCCTGCAAGCAGGTTGTTGTTGAGTTGTTTGGGTGCTGAGGGCACTCTTTGGAATAAGTCAAAGCCAGAGCAGTGGTAGGTATTCCCTGGTAGAGGTTTGCATCCTGTTATAGAAAATTGTGGTTGTTTCCATAGATGTTTCCATTGTTCAGGGGTGTATGAGCACTTCCAATTCAATTCAATTCCAATCCAATTCCAATTCAATTTCCAATTCCAATTTGGCCTAAGCCAAATCATTATGCCAATGTTCAGGGTATAAGACCTAACTGCATTACCAAATTTGTGTTCTCATCTCTATTAGACAAAAACTTGTTTGCAAATGTATTATTTTCCAATTTTAATTTGCCTATGCAAAAGAGAAACAGTGCCACAAGATATTGTTGGTGCATCTGGGGGCCAACAGATCAGGTCCGACATTCCCCATAACTTGGTTCAAACATGAATTCTTTTTTTTTTTTTAATATAAATTTTTATTTTGATCATAGTGGCTTACATATTGTTGACAATAATATTTTAGGTACATATTTACATAAAATCAGGGGGATTCCCATTGCCAAATTGTCATCCCTACGCCTCCGTTTCTATCCTACCTCCCTTTTCCTTTTCCCTCACCCCAGGGCGGCTAGAATATGTGGTCCCCTCTGTATCTAACCCACTACTTAGTAGTCTTGCACCTGTTTGGTCTTGATGCCTCCCTTATTTCCCCCTCTAACTGGAGTCAGGACTAGCTAGTTCAAGTTGCGTGGTTTTGTTTGAAGGAGAAAAAAGTAATAAACTGGGGTAAGAGTCTAATACCCCGAAAATGGGCGGAGTCCTTCTAAAGGCTCTCATCATCAATCTGGGAGATGAAGAAAAAGTAGGTGAAACACTCCACTAGTACCAAAAGAAGTGTCAAATATCCAGTGAGGGCTCCAGCTATATCGATAAGCACCACACAGAGCAGACAAAACAAACAAACAAACAAGTAGAAAAAAAACAAAACAAAAACAGACAAACAAAAATCACGCCATGGTCTTGAATTAAGAAACATGGCATAGCACATAACGAAAGAGAAGAAAGGAAGAGAAAAAAAAATAAGTATAATTGGGGACTACACTTTCAATAATCACACCCAAACAGAGAAATCGACCAAAATAGATTGGTAAATCAAAAATAATAATAACAGTAATAAATGAAGGTAATATATATATTTATATCAAAAAAATAACCAAGGTTTTGTGCTTTTTGTATTTTTGTTTTTTCCCTCCTGCACTGGCACAGTAAATATTGGGGTCATTCGAAAAAGAATTCACTTGGCCTAAGAGATATGGGATTTCTCCGTCCTTGGAGCATACTGTCATGGGATCAACTCTAGACATTGCTCAGGATCCTTTACTTTCCCGGTGGTGTTATTTTTTTTTTCTTTCTTTTTTTTTTTCCTTTGGTGTGTGGAAGACTTCTGCTCTGTGTTTAGAGGTCTCAGTATCTGTACAGATCCTGAGGTGGGACTTATGATGAAGTCAGTCTTTGTGGTTCTAGAGGTTCTGTTACCTCAGTGTCATTTTAATCCATCTTCTGTGGTTGATGATCTTGGTCTTTGCACTGAGCCTAGGGTGGCACCTAGGATAGCGTCTTTCTTTGTGCTCCCAAAAGCCCCATTTCGTTACAATTGTCCCTGCCGGATCTTTGGGGCTGGGGATCATGATTCTTGTGCAGGTCATAGTTCAAACCCTAAACTAGGGCTTATTTATTGGTCCCAAGATGTATACAGCCTGGTCGTGGATCAAGCAGCCAGTCATCTGTAAATCCCGATCTTGGGTTTTTGTCCTACCAAAGGGAGCCAAGACTTCTGGTTTTGTCTTGTCGTTAGTTGGTAAGGTAGGCTAATCTGCTCTAAGGTCAAGATGATCGCATTTTCCCCGTTGTCAGGATATCATGTTAGAGCTGGGCCTTGTTGTTGGTCTCGTCGTATTAAGGCCGTCCTGGATGGAGTTTGTTTCCTGCAGCTGTTGTGAAGAGCTGTGCCGTTTCTATGTCGGGGATCCAGGGTTCAAGGCTGGATGAATGGTATCTAATCACCTGAGGTCTAATTTGATTCCACATGACATATTTTCAAGGCAGGAGATATCCCTATATTTTAAATAACTATGAGTTCCTATCTCTAGTAGATAAGAGCTCTCTTTTATTTTTTTTAAATGTAAAATTTCCCCTTTACTTAGTGTGCCTTTGTAGGGGGAAGTGGTGCTACATTATAATGTCTGTGTATTCGTGGGTGGACTGATGGGATAACAGTCACAGGTCACATACCAAAAAACGAAGAAAAAAAAAAAGGGGGGGGGGATTGAAACTGTATGTGCTCACCAATATATATGAAGGACAAACATTTAAAAAAATAAATAAAAAAAAAAAAGAAATAAAATGAGTTAGCGAAATTTTTATGGGACCAAAGTGGTGCAAAAGACTACCTTACATTTGGGGGAGGGCAGGTAAAGAGGTGGTGTATTACAGGTCTTATGCCTATGTTGGAAGTACAGTTTTTCCCATTGTCTTTTGGGTTTTTCTTGTGGTGTGTGGGTTCCCAGGCATCTTCCTAACCCACCCCCTGACCTACTTCAGATTGGTAAATATTTGCGGCAGGGAGGTCTTGGAAGAGTTCTTGCATTGGAGATACTTTTGGATCTAGGCCCGGTTTCAAGGAGCAGTTCGCGTTAGGGGGAGTTGGTCGGGAGGGCCTCGCAGCATGGGTCCATAGGGGAGTTGGCTGTCTTTTCTTTCAGGAGACGAGGTGTGGGTTTATCTGGGTGTCCTCTCGCCTGGGTGCTGGGTACTGGTTCGTTGGGTAGGAGGTCGATCTTGATGCCTAATAGAATGAGGACTGGGGGTGAAGAGTTTTAATATGGTGGGAGATCTGGATGGGATTGAGGGGTGAGGGGATAGTTGGATTTCCGGAGGGGGGAAAGGGGAAGGTGTATGGGAAGGGTTTGAAGGGAGAGAAAAGAGAAAATACCTTAGAGAGAAAAGGGGGGGAGAAAGGGAGAAAAGTAATGAGCAGAATAGAAGAAGAAAAAGAAAAAAAAGTAGTGAGAAGAGGGGAGAGAATAGCAAGGGAATGCTGGTTTGATTGAATGTGTTCGAAGAATAGAGCCTGTAGTTTAAGTCTGTACGTCTCAGGTACTGCTTCAGTGGTCTGACTGGTCACGTGCTTCAATTCCTAAATGAAGGTATTACCTAGAGATAAAGTGTATGTTAAAGAGTTTTCTTGTGGCCATCTCGTAGTGCAAGGAAGGTATGGTATCCCGTGTGGTATCCCGAGTTGCCACCTTAGTTTGTCCGCCCTTTGTATCCAAGGGCACCTGTGGGCAGAAAAGCTGAGAGGTTATTTAAAGTATAGTAAGATAAAGGCATTAAAAGGTAGTGTTATGGTATGTTGCCATTGTAGTCCGTTATTTCCCTTGGTGTTCTATACTTGTGTTCCTGTATATGAACTCTAAGGGATTATTGTGGACCTTTGTTGTAGAAGTCTGATTACATACCTGTTCTCTCTATGCTGCCGTTTCTGTTGTTGCTGTTTTCTTTGTGGTATAATGTGTAGTCAAGAGTTTGCGTTGTTCCTTTTTCATGTATTTTGGACACTGCTCCCACGTCTATGCTGACTATTACAGTGTTCGGAGTTTCTACCCTGTTATTTGATAGGATTTAGTTGTGTATAAACTATGTGTTCTAGGTGTTTCAGAATAGTGCTACCATTCTGTGTTTATCTTTTGTCTTCTGACTTACTTCGTTTAACATAACATGATCTAGGTCCATCCATGTTGCTGCAAAGTCTGTGATTGTATCGTTTCTGACTGCCATGTAATATTCCATTGTGTATATGTACCACATCTTAATGATCCATTCATCTGTTGTTGGACATCGAGGTTGGTTCCAAGATTTGGCTCTTATACTGAGTGCTGCAATAAATAGTGGGGTGCATATATATTTTGGAATGAATGTCCTTCCATCTTGTGGGTATATGCCTAGTAGAGCAATTGCTGGGTCAAATGGCAGTTCAATTCTGAGCTCTTTGAGCACTCTCCAGACTTTTCTCCATAGATGTTGGACTAGGGGGCATTCCCACCAGCAGTGGATGAGAGTTCCTTTCATACCGCATCCTCGCCAACAAAGGTAGTTTCCATTATTTTTGATGTGAGCCAACCTCACTGGTGTAAGGTGGTATCTCATTGTTGTCTTGATTTGGATCTCCCTGATGATGAGTGAAGGTGAGCATGTTTTCATGTGTTTGTTGGCCATCCTTCTGTCTTCCTCAGAGAAGTGTCTATTCATTTCATCTCCCCATTTTTCTATGGCTTTATTTGGTTTTGAGGGGCTCAGCTTTCTGAGTGCTTTGTATGTTCTAGATATCAGCCCTTTATCTGATATGTCAAGTGAAAAGATTTTTTCCCATTCTGTTAGCTGTCTTCTTGCGTTAAGTAGGGTTTCTTTTGCCATGCAGAAGCTTTTTAGTTTGATGTAGTCCCATTTGTTTATATTTGATGCTAACGTTCTTGCCATTGGTGCTCCGTTTTCAAAGACCTTTTTGATATATAGGTCTTCGAGTGTTCTGCCTATTTTATTCTCGATAAACTTTATAGATTCAGGTCTGATTTCAAGGTCTTTGATCCATTTTGAGTTGACTTTCGTATAAGGAGTGAGGTATGGGTCAATTTTCACTTTCGTACATGTGGTTTTCCAGTTGTACCAACACCATTTGTTGAATAGGCTTTCTTTGTTCCATTTCAGATTCTTGCCTCTTTTATCAAATATTAGTTGGCTGTATATCTGAGGGTTTATGTCTGGGAATTCTGTTCTGACCCACTGGTCTGAGGTCCTGTCTCTGTTCCAGTACCATGCTGTTTTGATTACTATGGCTTTATAGTATAGTTTCAAGTTAGGTAAGGAGATGCCACCCAGCTTCTTGTTTTTCAGTATGTGTTTGGCTATCCTGGGTCTTTTGTGGTTCCAGATGAATTTTGTGATTGATTGTTCTATTTCTTTAAAGAATTGTGTCTGAATTTGGATAGGGATTGCATTAAATCTATATAGAAGTTTGGGTAAGATAGTCATTTTGACTATGTTAATTCTACCTATCCATGAGCATGGGATGTTCTTCCATTTCTTTAGATCTTATTCAATTTCTTTCTGAAGTGTTTTGAAGTTTCCCTGGTATAGGTCTTTCACTTCTCTTGTAAGGTTTACTCCTAGATACTTGATATTTTTTGATACTATCTTAAATGGGATTGTATTTTTAATCTCTCTCTCCTCAACTTCATTGTTTGTATATAGAAACGCTACTGTCTTTTGTGTATTGACTTTGTATCCAGCCACTTTGCTGTATTGGTTGATTGTTTCTAGGAGTTTTACTGTGGACTCTTTAGGGTTTTTGATGTATATCATCATATCGTCGGCAAATAGAGCTAGCTTGTGTTCATCTTTCCCTACTTGAATTCCTTTGATTCCCTTCTCTTGTCGGATTGCTATTGCTAGGACTTCTAAGGTTATATTGAATAAGAGTGGAGAGAGTGGACAGCCTTGCCTAGTTCCTGACCTTAGTGGGAATGCTTCTAGTTTCTCACCATTAAGTATAATGTTGGCTGTAGGCTTTTCATAAATAGCTGTAACTATCTTGAGGAAGGTTCCTTCTAACCCTATTTTGCTGAGTGTCTTTAACATGAAAGGATGTTGGATTTTGTCAAACGCCTTCTCGGCATCGATTGATATGATCATGTGGTTTTTGTCTTTCATGTTGTTGATGTGATGTATCATGTTTATTGATTTGCGTATGTTGAACCAACCTTGCATTCCTGGTATGAAACCCACTTGGTCGTGATGTATGATCTTTTTGATGAAGTGTTGGATTCGGTTTGCTAAGATTTTGTTGAGTATCTTTGCATCTATGTTCATTAGTGAGATTGGTCTGTAGTTTTCTTTTTTGGTGGTGTCTTTGCCTTCTTTGGGAATGAGTGTGATATTAGCCTCATAAAAGGAGTTGGGGAGGATTCCTGTTTTTTCTATGGTTTGAAAAAGCCTTTGGAACAGTGGTAATAGGTCTTCTTTAAATGTTTGATAGAATTCACCTGTAAATCCATCTGGGCTTGGGCATTTGTTCTTAGGGAGTTTTTTAATTACCTCTTCAATTTCCTCTGAAGTGATTGGTCTGTTTAGACTTTCTAGATCTTCCTTTTCCAGTCTTGGAGGAGGGTGTCAAACATGAATTCTATATAGAGCTACTCTTCTAACAGCATTGCTTATAAAACAAATCTCAATGGGGAAAAAGCAAAGGAACAATCAAATAAAAAAACAGTCGGTAAAGTTGTCACTATATAAGACGATATTCAGAAAAGAGTTGCAGATGTTAAGGGAATACATCTGGGATATACAAAGGAGATACACGTGTCCCTTTTATGTTTTAGAAATAGTCGAGGGGAAGAGTGTTGTTTCCTGGATACCACTTTGGTCTGTGATTTGGCCATCTAGAGTCTGTAAGCAACTCACAGCATATTAGGAAATGTCTTTGGGGGTGCCTTGGAAACTGGTTATGGTAGCAAACACAGGTATCCAGTGAAGGGAATTGGAAGATAGGAGTCCATTGGTAATATATTGATAGGAACAGAGTTTTGGTTTCTTTTCAGGTGGAGAGTCTATTTTTTTTTCATTTTGGAAGCTGACTGGCAGTTAACTTGAGAGAGGATATTAATCTGCTTCATAAAGATCAAAGAGTTGAAGGTAAAATGGTTTCATGTGGGGTGATAGACAGTGAGGGTGAGAGTAAAGGACTAGAAATGAGCTGCATGGAGCCATGTTGTCCCCGTGTTGTCTGCTGAAGCCTCCAGCTCCCGAGAGCACTTTTCTATCCTTCAAACAAAACCACATAACTTGAGCTATCTAGTTCCACCTCTCAAATAGAGGCAGAAATAATGGAAGGTACCAAGACCAAATAGTTGTATGATCACTAACTAGTAAGCTAGATACAGAGAGGACCACTTATACTAGCAGCCCGGGGGTGAAGGTTTGGGATATGGGATGCAAGATGGGAACAGGGGTGGAGAGAGGACAACTTGGTGATGAGAATTCCCCTGATTCAATGTTAATATGTACCTAAAATATTACTGTGAAAGAGATGTAAGCCACTTTGGTCAGAATAAAAATTATAATAATAAAATATAAAACAATATGTGGTAGAAGAATATTAAACTTATGACACAGAGAAGGTGTGAAATATGTTCCATGAATAAGCTGAAAACTTGTCTGAAAAAAATAAAGTTACATCTAGTAACTTCTCATCTTGATTGGAGACAATTTAATATTTTTCAAATGATTACATTTGGTGGATGAAGCATTATGATTTTTGTTTGACGTTTGGTTTTGTGCACATCCATCAGTGTTCAGGGCTTGTTCCAGGTTGTAAACTTGTGGATCACTCCCCTGGGTCTCGGAAGACCCTCTGTGGTGCTGGGGCTCGAAATTGGGTCTGTCACATATAAGACAAACTCCATGCCTACTATACTCTTGCTCTCCTTCACCACTGCCATTTCGTATCCCACAGAACTTAAAAGTGCAACATTGGGCCCGGAGAGATAGCGCAGCGGTGCTTGCCTTGCAAGCAGCCAATCCAGAACCTAAGGTGATTGGTTCGAATCCCGGTGTCCCATATGGTCCCCCGTGCCTGCCAGGAGCTATTTCTGAGCAGACAGCCAGGAGTAACCCCTGAGCACCGCCGGGTGTGACCCAAAAACCAAAACCAAAACCAAAACCAAAACCAAAAACAAAAAAAAAGTGCAAAGTTAAAGTTCAGTGCTACAAAGAGTTTCTTAGGGTTCAGACACAGGCTATTTTGGATCTCTTTTCTTCAATGCTCAATGACTGTGCTACTTAAGAGATGTCGGAGATTTTATCTGCTCCCATAGAGATGGATCATGTATGGCTCAAAGAACTACACAACTTGTTGAGATCTCTCCTACTGTGAAGTGGCATTCTCATATTTTTGCTGGCAGGCAGAGAGGAGGGCTGCATGTCACAGTATAGCAGGGCTTAGTCCTAGTGAGGCTCCAGGTACTTTCCGTGGTTCAGGGTTTTACTCATTTCAGCTGCAAGCAAGTCAAAAGACACCCACTGTACCATCCCTCTAGCCCAGGGGTCTCAAACTTGCTGCCCTCGGGCCGCAAACGGCCCTCCGTACAATATTTTGTGGCCCTGCCCTAGAGGAATCTTTTTTTGTTTTGTTTTGTTTTAGTTGTTTGGGTCACACCCCCCAATGTTCAAGGCTTACTACTGACTTTTCACTCAAGGATCAACCGACTTTGCCTCCTGCGGCCCCCAGGTAAATTGAGTTTGAGACCCCTGCCTAGCCCCTCTACCTATCATTTTATTCTTATTTGCCTTCGGCCTTTAAAGAAGGAGTGTTAATAGAGATGAAAGCACACCTGTAAGCCTGGCACTTAGGATTGCCCCTTCTTGGGCTGTCTTACTATATGTTTCCATTCCACACCTGGACTCAGAGAGGAAGGGGACATTTCCACCCCTCCCTCCTCCCCTAGGCTCCTTGCATGGTCTCTGACCTTCCTCTTGTAAAAGCTTCTTCCTAGGAAAGACACAGGAGTGTCATTGCAATTTGTAGGCCCCTAGACCTGACAGTATCATGTTTTTAACCTGCATGGGTAAAGCTTATAGAATCATGAGTTCACTATGTAGTTGTAATTCAGTACAAAGTGGTTTTGTGCTATCACCATAGTTTTTAGAAGTTCTAAAAAGTGGGTGAGCACTGGGGTAATAGTTTAATGGGGAGGATTTCATACAAGTCTCTGAGTTTAGTCTCCTGCCCTACCACTCCCAACTTTTGAAAACCTCCTGAAAATTTCTATGGCAGGTATCATGCTTTGACAGCCTCCAAAAGGCTCAACTAGTTACTCCAGCTTCTCCATAACCCATAACAGCTTTTTAATGATACTATCTTTTGTTGTTGTTTTGTTTTCTGGGGTCACACCCAACAATGCTCAGGGGTTAATCTGGCTCTATGCTCAGAAATTGCTTCTGACAGGCTCAGGGGACCATATGGGATGCTGGGATTTGAACAATCGACCTTCTGCACACAAATCCTTACCACCATGTTATCTCTCTGGCCCTGATACTTATCTTTTAAACCTGTGTTTGTATTGAAGCTAAGCCCGTGATTGTCTTCATCGCTAAAATATACCCAGGGAATGCTCAAAATGTGGTTTCTTACATCACATTTACTATCTCTTGAATCAGTTTCAAGGATAATGTCTAGTATCTATTTTAAATCTGTCTTCAAGTGACTATGATAGAGTGAGCTCACAGATGAGCTTTGATTTAGGGAGAGCAAAGAAATAATTTCTAGGAACAAAATAGAGAAAACTGAGTGGGAAAATACATTTAGGCAGGAGATAATCTTACTAGTAACATTTTTATAGTCACAATACTGGTTCCAACATGACCAAGCAGACACAGAATGCCCTTAAAATTTGGTATCTGCTTAGTTTTGGATCAGTACATAGGAATATGTGGTTTGTACCTTCATGTAACAGCCAAGCAAGAGAATTGGGTGAGAATTGTCTCCTCTTTGTCGCCATGGGAATGTTTAGAAATTCCTGGAGCTATAGTGATTTTCAAATAGAACTCAGGTGCAGAATGGCCAGTACAATTGTTTTTGCCTTTTGATCATGGAATCCCCAGCCTTATCCTGGCCTTGTATTTATACCCCACATGGGATTCCTAGAGGATAGTAGGCATAGACACATTTAGTTTTTATTTTTAGAGCCTTAGTAAAGAATAAGTTCATTTGATTTGTTGCTTTGACTGAAAGTCTTTTGTGAGGGACCATGATGAAATGGACCTTGAATCTGTATCCAATGAGAGCTTCTCTGTGGAGATACTACATCACAGTAGAACATTCTTCTCTACCCTTCATGATCTTTTGACTGATCGTAAAGAAAAAGAAATCTAGGGCTATAGAATTAGCTCAAGTGGTACCACTCATAACTAGTATGTGCAAGCCTACTAAACTACTTATTTTTGTTTGATTGCTCCTGAGAATTCAGTAGAAATGTGCTTTCTCTAATGTCATATTGGGCTAACTGCAACTAAAGTGATGAAGCTGCCAATCTGTGGTTTAACCCTGTGATTCTGATGTCAGACTTTGAGGAAAAGAGGTAGAACTGAGGCTATTCTCTTCCAATACTTTGCAGAGAGAATGACATATAAATGGTATTTTTGAGAGAACATGTGATTCCTGCATTCTACAGGGATTGCTGGTGTCTGGATTGGGGTAATCACTTTCTTTCCATATTGCTTGTATCTATCTGCTTTTTTACAGTGTCTGAATGTTCTGCCTCGTGCCTACTTGGTATGGGTTAATAGCTCATGAGCGCTTCACATGCAGAGCTGGCAACTGAACCCTGGTCAGCCATATTGTGCAAGGCATATGCCATGCTCATGTACTGATGTCGAGCCCTGCCAGAAAGTCATAATCTTTTAATTTAAAGTGCTAAAATGTTTGACACATTATAAGACTTTTGTAAAAACCCACAGAATGTCTACACCAAGAGCAAAATTAATGTCAATGTCAATTCGAGGGTGAAGAGGGTGAGCAGATGTAGGATTCTAGGTTGGGGTACATGTAATGCCCTCTGATTTGGGGTACCCACAGTAGGGAGACAGTGAGTGTTGGTGCAGGTGGCAGAAGGTCTACAGTAACTCTACTGTGTGCTCTGTTTTCTCTGATCTAAACAGCTCTAGTTTTTCAAATTATTATTAACATTCATTTAAAAACTATTGTGACTTCGGTGGGGGCAGACTCAGTGCAGTCTTTGCATTTGAGAAGCTCAACTTCAATTCCTGATTCTAAATAATTCCTCAAACACTTCCAAAATTACCTCAATACCCCAGCTAGGTTAGTTCCTGAGCACTTCTAGGTATGACTCCCCCACAATAGATACAGAAAGATTGTATCTCACTACCTTCTATCCTGTGACAGATAGATACCCTAAGAATGCCCAACAGAAAGCCTCTAACTAGAAATTATACAAAATTTCTACTCTAGATTGGCTTTCAGATATTGTATTTTCAAAGAAATGACAAATTATTTCTACCCAGGTTTAAGAGAGCATATATGAATGATGAAATTTCTATAAAAGTTCCAGAGTCAAGGTCCCAAATAGGGAGAAAATCATCTCACAATGCTCACACTATCTTCCTGAATAGCCAATGGAATCTAGAACTAGGACAAATTGCAGGATTTATCAACTGATTGCAAAATCCCACATTCTGAACTCTGTTTAGTTTTTATAATACATATAGCTTAGAGTAGAAATGTTTTCTTGGAAATTCATTTACTTTGAGGAGGTGGGTTTTTTTTTGTTTTTTGTTTTTTGTTTTTTTTTTTTGGTTTTTGGATCATACCCGGCGATGCTCAGGGGTTACTCCTGGCCATCTGCTCTAAAATAGCTCCTGGCAGGCATGGGGGACCATATGGGACACCAAACACCTTTGGTCCTGGATTGGCTGCTTGCAAGGCAAACGCCGCTGTGCTATCTCTCCAGGCTCTTGAGGAGGTGGATTGTGATGACTAAGCTTGCATGTAGAAGCCAGTGTTTTTCCAGGGATGCTCTTAGCCCTTTCATTTGTATAACATGCCCAGGGTCCTGCTTCTGCTTATGGAACTGAGGCAGGAGAAGACTGACTAGGTCAAAAGTGACACCGAGTTTTTTTTTTAATTAAAAGGAAAAGAAAGAAATGGCATATTACAGGCATTTCACTAGAACAGACATAGAAGAACTCAAATATCTGGGACACTGTCATCTTTACTCAATTGCTTCTTTTTTTTTTTTTTGAGTTTGCAATGTGAAAGCAAAGAAACAAAAAGCATTATATTTTAAAGAAGTAAAATAGATTCAAGGAACTCAATATATGCAAAATGTCTAGGATACATTCCAAAATTACTCAACAGATGATTAGGACAAGATATTCCATTCTAAAAATACCAAAATTAATTTAATTTTGACCCAGTTTGAGCAAGATTTTAAGCAAAATAATAGAAAACATTTATTATAACTATATTAAAGTATGGAATAGAAAATATAGTAAATTAAACATATATAATCCACACTAATAAAATATATTTTAAAATAATTATGTGTATTTTTTAATCAAAATTTTATTTTGCTTTTTTTTTTTGAGGGAGGCCATATCTGATGCTACTCAGTTCTTACTCCTGGTCTTGTGCTCAAGGAACTTTCCTGTTGGGGCCCAAAGGACCATATGTGATGCTGAAGAGCTCTGGAGACCATATGGTGTGCCTCAGATCAAACCAGGTCAGCCTTGTGCAAGGCAAGCTCCATACCTGTTATACTACTACTTTAGTTCCAAATATCTAAATTTTAAAGTTCTCTAAACTTAATAGAAGGTAGACAACAAGGAATAAACTGAAGCTTTCTTCATAAATAAATTTTATTTATGTTTAATTATTATTCTACTATTCTTTTTCCCCCCTTTTTTTTAACATTTTTTTTATTTGAACACCTTGATTACATACACGATTGTGTTTGGGTTTCAGTCATGTAAGGAACACCACCCATCACCAGTGCAACATTCCCATCACCAATGTCCCAAATCTCCCTCCTCCCCACCCAACCCCCTGCCTGTACTCTAAACAGGCTCTCCATTTCCCTCATACATTCTCAATATTAGAACAGTTCAAAATGTAGTTATTTCTCTAACTAAACTCATCACTCTTTGTGGTGAGCTTCCTGAGGTGAGCTGGAACTTCCAGCTCTTTTCTTTTTTGTGTCTGAAATTTATTATTGCAAGAATGTCTTTCATTTTTCTTAAAACCCATAGATGAGTGAGACCATTCTGCATTTCTCTCTCTCTCTCTCTCTCTCTCTCTCTCTCTCTCTCTCTCTCTCTCTCTCTCTCTCTCTCTGACTTATTTCACTCAGCATAATAGATTCCGTGTACATCCATGTATAGGAAAATTTCATGACTTCATCTCTCCTGACAACTGCATAATATTCCATTGTGTTTATGTACCACAATTTCTTTAGCCATTGATCTGTTGAAGGGCATCTGGGTTGTTTCCAGAGTCTTGCTATGGTAAATAGTGCTGCAATGAATATAGGTGTAAGGAAGGGGTTTTTGTATTGTATTTTTGTGTTCCTAGGGTATATTCCTAGGAGTGGTATAGCTGGATCGTATGGGAGATTGATTTCCAGTTTTGGGAGGAATCTCCATATTGCTTTCCATAAAGGTTGAACTAGACGGCATTTCCACCAACAGTGAAAAAGAGTTCCTTTCTTTCCACATCCCCGCCAACACTGTTTATTCTCATTCTTTGTGATGTGTGCCATTCTCTGTGGTGTGAGGTGGTATCTCATTGTTGTGTTGATTTGCATCTCCCTGATGATTAGTGATGTGGAGCATTTTTTCATGTGTCTTTTGGCCATTTGTATTTCTACTTTGTCAAAGTGTCTGTTCATTTCTTCTCCCCATTTTTTGATGGGATTAGATGTTTTTTTCTTGTAAATTTATGTCAGTGCCTTGTATATTTTGGAGATTAGCCCCTTATCTGATGGGTATTGGGTGAATAGTTTCTCCCACTCAGTGGGTGGCTCTAACATCAGGTACGAAGGTAAAATCCAAATGGATTAAAGACCTCGATATCAGACCCAAAACCATAAGATATATAGAACAACACATAGGCAAAACACTCCAGGACATTGAGACTACAGGCATCTTCAAGGAGGAAACTGCACTCTCCAAGCAAGTGAAAGCAGAGATTAACAGATGGGAATATATTAAGCTGAGAAGCTTCTGCACCTCAAAGGAAATAGTACCCAGGATACTCAATTGCTTCTGAATAACTATCCATTGTAATGCCTATTGAGTATTATAAAGAGCTCAAAAGAGCGAGATTTGTAACATATTATCTCATACACGAGGGAAAACAATCATTTGAATGTAGTCAATGAATTGAGCAGAAATCAGATTTGATGAGAGAGCAGACAATCCAACAACCTGAAATAGTGTTGTGTCTATTTTGGGCCTAATGATTAGAGAGCAAAAGGGGTATTTTGGGTAGTGTGGCTTTGGGCAAGATATGCTGGGATTGTCAAAGACATGAATATCAACCATTATTAAAAACTTTGTTCTCAAAAGCTAAAGAAAGTGGCTTTTAGAGCACTTCAGCTGTCTCAGCACTGTAGCAATGTATCCAGTCTTGAATGGCTAGAGTCCTAAGTGAAATGAGAAGTGACTGTTGCTGGAGGAGATAGGCTATACCCTATAGAAATTGGTGCTCCTGGAGTTACATCTTGGAAGTCAGTTGACTTTATGCCCTTGAATGGGAGGAATATCCCACTTCCAAGGAGGCAGGTCTTGATGATCCTTACACACACAAGTTTATTTGGGGCCACATATGTCAGATGCAGGAATCAGGATTTGGACTTCAAGGTAGAGCCGGAAACCAGTCTTGGTGGTGCTCAATGGTCCCAATTTGATGCCAGGGATCAAATGTGGGTTGGCTGCAATCAAGTCAAGTGCTTAGTTTGTCTCTTGTACTTCCTGATCCCAGGAGAAAGCATTCAGTGCTGCAATGAGAATCTGGACTTTATAAAGTGTGCTAATTTCTAGTCTTGACACTAGTGCATAGCTGTGCTTCTGCAGCTATATCCAGGATTTTACAGGCTTCACAGGGTTCTGTCTCTACAATGGGATCAGCATGACCATCATACTACTGCAGAATGCTAAAGCAAGCATCTAGCCTTGGAATCAGGTCTCATTCAGAACCACTGTCAGTAGTTGCCTCACTAACCCTGGCCTCTGATCCTTGAGCCTTCATTAAATATCCATTCACCCTAAAAGTCAGGTTGCCAGTATGTGTCCCCATTACTCAGGACACCTCCCAGCCAAAGGCATCTCCTGTTCCTTGGGAGAAGCTGTATGTGTCAACGGGGTGTCCTCACCACTTGTCCTCTATCCCCAGCTTCCAACTCTATTCACTTTTGGGGACAGGTAAGAAAATACCCCTGAGGGTGCCCAGAGGAGGAAGAGGAGAGCTGAGCCATGATCTTCATCTGTATGGGGATACAAACAGGCAGCCATGAAATGCTCCCTCTGAGACCTACCGAAGGGCTTTCCCCTGTGGCCATTTCTTTCCTTTTTGGTCTGGTTGCTGAGCAGTCCTGTCTATTGAGATCTGCAGGCTGCAGTGACTTTGATATTAAACCTGGACTTCCTTTTGTCCTGTTTCTGGCTCTGGTTTGTGAAGAGTGTGGTCTTCTGTCCTTACAAGTCTAGGCCTCTTCCCCGACCTGAATCACTACCCACCTGTCACAGCTAATCTGACCTGAGCTAGTCCCTGCAGGAGGCTGATCTTTGCTTCTGATCCTTTCCCCCCCCCCCATCTCACCCCAAATTTTATAGAAAGATTCTGAGCCAATGTTTTTGTTCCCTTAGAATTGAGATCTGAATTTGACTCTCTTTTGTAGGCAGTGGCATAAATCTGCCCACACCACCATCTTATTTTAAGATTTAAGTATTTTCTCTACACCATAGAGAAGGCATGGTAAAGCAGGCTGGAAAGACTTTCCTTATGAGAACAAATATTTATTAGCAATAAAAAAAAGAAAAGCTATAAAACAAACTATGTTGAGGCAGATTTGATGGGCCAGCTGAAAGCAGGGGGTTGTGCAAGGGGCCTCAGCTACCTTGCTGGTCTGGGGTCTGGGGTGTGCTCAGGGTGCGGGGATCCAGTTGGGAAGGATCTGTGAACAGAGACAGGGAGGTGAGAGGTGGCACTTATTTCCCTTTCTTCCCAGAGCTTCTACTATCTCCTTCCGAGAAAGGGGAACCTCGGTCTTATCCTTTAGGCTAAGTTTAAAACCTGGTGGGTGGGTGTAGGGGGGGTTAGGGAAGGCATGGTTAAGTCATAAGAGGTGGTGCTCAGGGATAACTGTGATCAAGGACTTTTCCTAGTAGGACCTGAGGTATCAGTGATCAGTTGTGGGTCAACTGCATGCAAGCTAAGGATCCAGCCTCTGGATTCTTGTTTGTTTTTATTAACACCAGTGATGCTCAGGGGTTACTCCTGGTTTAGCACTCAGGAAACACTCCTGATTATTTTAGTCCCTTGATGCTGGGGACTGAACCAAATTTGGCTGCATGTAGGTAAGCACCCTACCACTGAGCTATTACTCCAACCCCTCTAGCCTCGTTTAAAGTTGATGCTGTTGTGTGTAATAAATGACTCCGTTGCTTTAATTCACACAATTTACAGTGCCAGCCTTAAACTGTCCAAATTCAAACTCAGATCAAAACCCTAGAAAAATTGTCATTATAGCAACCACTGTCTCCAAGACTTTTTCAAGAAAGAAATGTTGTTAGGCTAATTGGGATCTTGGATTGCAGAGTGTGTGGCTCCAGAACAGAGTTGGTCAGAAGGAACTGGGTGGTTTGGGATGTCTTAGAGGGGTCATTACTTTCTGTTGATGTAATGGTAGTTGGTTTTGGACATGCCCCTTTAATGCTCCTACTGTAATGACAGTTGGACCTGGACAAGACCCATGGGCATGCCCCCATGACATAGGGTATAATAAGAAAACTTGGATTGTTGGAAGGCAACTCAGGTTAGTTACTAAGCAATGCAATCTGGGCAAGGGGGATGGAGATAATGCTTCAGTGAGATGATGCATGCACTGTACCTACACTTTATATTCTACTCTCTCTTAAACTCAGGTCAAGAGTCACCCCCACCCTCTGCCTGCTCTGGCTGCTGTAGTTCTATCTCCCTCTCTCACTCAAAAACCCCTGGGCACTGGCCAACTCACACTTCAGGCAGAACTTGGTTTCTACCTACCTACCTACCTACCTACCTACCTACCTACCTACCTACGTACATACTACCTACCTACAAATTTATCTATCTATCTATCTATCTATCTATCTATCTATCTATCTATCTATCTATCTATCATCTATCTATCTATCTATCATCTCCCTCCGTCCCTCTTTCTTTCCGCCACTTTCCCCTTCATCTCCCATCCTTGGGACTATACCTCTGCTTTGCAAGACTTTTCCATGCTTTGACCCTTTCTGAGATAGAACAAAGTTCTTTTTCTCTTATCCACTAGCTCAGGGACCCAGAGAGGTGCACCCAATCACCTGGATCACTGACAGCTCTGACTCCATTCCTGGGAATCTAGGGGGTGCACTGGCGCACCCGCCTCCAGACCCAGTGCTGTGGGTTCTGGGCCTGGATCTGAAAGGGAAACATGGAGTGAGGGCCCACAGGAGGAATCCAAGCTCTCTTCCCTATCATTCCACTGGCACCCACTCACCTCCTCACAGAGCTCTGGGCTGACCCAGGCTCGGTATTCCATGGCCTGGAAGAACTCCATCCTCAGCTTGAGAAACTCCTTGCGGAGTTTATCCATGTTCTCCCTGCCCAGCAGGGACTGGAGGATGATCCACTGGGAGGTAGGGTCGGCCTCCTCCATTTCAGAGGCAATGTAGCTGCACAGGAATTGAGCTGCTTGTTCCCACCTCATCAGGGACTCATGCCTTGGTGGGACCCAGTTTGAGCCCACAGAGACACACAAGAGCAGCCTGAGGCACTGCATTTAGAGAGAGGGCCACGGAAACTCCCTAAACAGTCCCTGGGGTTCAGAAACCACCAGACCCCATGCTGACCCTAGCCAGATCAAGCACCTTACTACCTGCCATTGCTAGGCTGGGGGTTCCTCCCTCAGGCCACTCACAAGTATTGTTTCCTTTCAAGTGTTTCCATTTCCTGAGACATAATTTTCCTTTCTCAAGCCACAATCACCCCTGAAACACCCCGCCATGCATTATCCCAGTGAAGACACTCACAGGGCCAGAAAGAAGTGGATCCTATTGTAGAGGTGTCCAGGCAGTCCAACTCGGCCAAAATATTCCACCAACATGGAGAGCAGATACTGTGAGGAGAGAGGGGCTGGCTGAGGGGTTGAAGAGTGGAGAGAGGGAGACTATTCTAAAAGTTTCACTATAACAGAGAGCAGATACTGTGAGGAGATGGGGCTGGCTGAGAGTGATAATGGGTGGAGGGAGCGAGAATATTCTGAAAGTTCCAGCACCATGGAGAGAAGGTATTGTGAAGAGACTGGCTGGCTGAAGGTGGTGAAGGATGAAGAGAAAAATGTACTCTAAGGCCTTAGGACCTTCCAGTGTTCAAGGCCATGGGATTTCTGAGTATCTCAGGAACTTTTGACATGTTCAAATGAGCTGAGAGGAAGGCTAAGGTGGACATAGGACAGAGGATAACTGCTGTTTGGGCTTTCTTCTTTTCCTACTGAAAGCAGGCCTTCATGGGCCTTCTCCTGCCCAGAAAGAAATATTATCCTCTGTATCTGTGTCTGTGTGTGTGAGAGACTTTAAGACCCCTTGATGCCTCAACTTGAATGCTGGCAGTACCTTGTCAGACCCTTTGAAGTAATTGTCGTCTTCCAAAAATCTCTGGATGATGGAATCCTCTGTAAGGAAGGAAGGAGGGATGAATGTACAGGAGCAGCAACCTCTCCAGTCAGTGAACACTGAAACTGGGGTTGTCACTCCTCCCATTGACAGAACAGTCAATTTAAACTGTGTACAACAGATTTTATAGTGACCCTTAACACTTCCACCTGATGGGAGGTGATCATGGCATTAATGGCATAGAGAGAACCCAAGTAAAACCACTGAGTATCAGTGCCAGAGTGGTGGTACAGTGGTAGGGAATTGACTTGCAGGCACTGACCTAGGACAGACCACAGTTTGATCCCCATGTGTCCCATGTGGTTCCCCAAGCTAGGAGCGATTTCGAGGCCACAGTCAGGAGTATCCCGAGTATAACTGGGTGTCATTAAAAACAAAAATCAATAGGAAAAAAAAAAAAAAAAGGAATGGGTCTCAAACCATAGCTGAGATGTGGCTTGCTGAGTTGTCTGTAAGCCCTCACTCAGATTCTGCTGGGCCCCATCTAATCCTTGAGCTCACCTGGTAGGTCATGGAGAGTTTGGGGCCTGTGGGGCACTGGGCATTCTGGCTTCTCCCACCCACCACCATTTCTAGAGTCTTCTAACTCTGTGAAGATAATGACCTCACCTTCCCCTGAAAAGACTCATTTGCAATCAGAGCCTGGAGGCAATTACTTTCACTCCACCCCAGCTCAGGTGATTTGCCCTCCTTTGCCAGAAGAGTCACCTTGGCAGAAGCAGAAAGTATGGAAGGCTGGTAGAGCATTTCATCCTCCCTGCCCTTCTCCAGGGAGCTGGCCCTCCAGGGAGCACTGTGCTCTAGAAGTTTCCCTAATAGTGTCAATGTACAATGTGCTTGTTGTCTGATATGGGCACCATTTGCCAGGATGCCTCCTGAACATTTGAATGTGTCTATTGAGACAGAAACTGAGGTTGAAAGTATCTCAAACATTTCAAATGAAACATAGCAAAAGGTGGCCACAGTGTATATATATATATATATATATATATATATATATATACCTCTCACCATTTAGTCCTGCCTCTGCTCCTGACATTTCAGTCAGTCCTTTGGTGAATATGCCACTTTGTCAAGTTGTGCTCCCCTTGCTCACAGCTCCTATTTCTAGCTAAATCTATCCCATCTCTACATTTGTCTCTGGCTGAGAGCAACTTATTGCTCTCCAAGTTGTGTATGAGTGTCTTACTTCCTTAAGTCACAGAACAATGCAAGCTCAATGAAGCCCTTAAATCTTTTCTTTCATCTCTAGCTAGAGAAGGTGAATGACTGTGTCTCATAGCCAGAAGGTACCCTCTTGCTAAGTCCTGAACATACTGATCCCTCTATTGGGGACTTGTTTCTGCCTGTTGCCAAGAATATGTCTTTCTGGGCACCATAGGAAAACCAACAGTGGCTCTGCTGAGAGCCTGAAGGGAGTGGAGGGTGAGATAGAAGCTATTCCACTTCCATGAAATTCTCCTTTTAGGGTGACTCCTAGTTCTCTGCAGCTCAGAACACACACCTAGAAGTCGGAAGAAGGCTTCCAGGTCTTCAGGACGGTAACTGGAGCTTCTCCGCTTGCTCATCCACAGCTTTCTGTTCTCTGAGTAATTGATGGTCCATTCATTACTCTTCTTTGTTTGCTTCCTCCTGGGTTCCAGTATTGAGGGCTCCTTGATGGAGGTGGCATTCGCAACAGCTGTCAGGCTCTTCTGGCTGGCTAAAGTAGCATGTTATCTCATAAGAAAGACATGACCATGTACATGGCAACCCAGGGCTATCCCTTGACATAACCATTTGCCCCACTGTACCTGCTTCATGAAACAATAAGCTCAGACATTGCTGACATTTGATTTGGGGTTTAAAATTTGGGAATCCTGGACTCATACCTGTCTTAACCTCCTTGGTTAAGAGCCTTTCCTTCTTGCCTCTCCTCCTTTTGATTTTCCTCTCAGGTTCAGCAATAGAAGTTGCTGAACTAGAGGCCATCTCCTGGTGCTTCCTTTTTGAAGGTGCTATAGGACAGAGGAGGGGTGCCTTGTGATAGTTGTATGCCCATCCCACTCCAGGAAGCACTAAGGATCCTGGTTTCCCTCACCTTGAGGGTTGTGCATATGATAGCTGGAGGGATGATAGAATAATGACCATTCCCTATGATTCCATTTTTTTTGCAATAGGGACAAATTTCAGTTGCCATTTACCTTTCTTTGGTAGGGAAACACTGCTCTTCTTGGCTTCTTTGCATGGGGCTTTCTGTGCCCAGGACACTTCTAAGAATATGCATATAAAGTTCCCTCAATAGAAGTTGTCAATAGTGTCCCAAGGGAGCATAATAGAGGCCTCTCTGGCTTATTCTGGACAGTCAAGTCCTAAGTGCCGGACAGGAAGTAGGAAGTGATTATGGACTACCACCTTCATTCATTCAGAGACCACAGTTGGAGGACATAACACCCCACATACCTGCCTTCCCCTTTGTGCATGCACTTCTTTTCTCCTGCCGATTGGTTGAGCCCTGTTCTCTCTGGCCATGTCTGAGCTTCTTCAAGTGTGGCTCAGAACGATCCATTCTCTGTATTCAAAATCAAATGTGGATCTCTGAATGTATTGTGCTGTTTCTCTTTAAACTACTTCCTGACACAATATTTACTAATGAGGAAGGTAATGTTATTAATAATGATCAAGGGTCAGCTATTGATCAGTACACTATCAATGATCTCCTTGAAATAGTATGTTTCAGCTATTGATCAGTACACTATCAATGATCTCCTTGAAATAGTATGTTTCAGCTATTGATCAGTACACTATCAACGATCTCCTTGAAGATGTTTCAGTGTAATTTCAGTTACTCACACTGGAATGGGGATTAATTTTGCAATCATGTTAATCATGATAATAAGCCATGAAGTAAGGTTAATCCTTTTTCCGGTGTATACAAGGGGAAACAGTGACTTGAATTGGTGGACAGTGGGTTCCAACACCTTGGGAGCCTAACTAGTACCTGAGTCCGATGAGCAAACTTCAATAATACTTTCCATCACAGGAAGCTTGGGGCTGGGCAAGAGCAACTGGACACAGGATGTGTATGATGACTCTGATGACTTTTCATACTCTTTTTTGTCATCTTTCACACTAAACATCACTGGGAACCATTATAAAATTATGGACACTCAAGCTCCCCAGGACTATAAACAAATGGACCCAGCCAGCTGATTGAAGTGGTATCCAGTACCTTCTTAGGCCTATTGCCATTACTCCCTTCAGCAGACAATCCTTCTTGTTAATGGGGTATGTGTGCTCTCACTTCTCCCCACTGTGCTCCTGGATCCTTAGTCTCTGAAGGCTCAGACAGTCCATTTTTCTGGGAGAGTTGTCCTTATTGGCTTTCCTCCCCTATATACTTTTATTTTCTTTTACCAATTCCCCATGTCCCCTCTGAGTCCCTCTTGTGGTTCATCCTACCTCAATAAGAGCTTGTGACCATCAAGGTCTCGATCCTTAGGTGCAAAGTACAGCTTCCCCACCTTGTGGGAAGTAAACTAACTGTCGCTAAGCAGTTGGCATTATAGGATTCCAGAATTCTGGTCACGATGACATCACCACAATGAACCAATGTGAGGTCATGGGGGAGTGTCCTGGCCTAACACTGGATCCTCCTCTTGCATTGCTTCTACTATAAGCTTCTTCGTTTTTCAATCAGATCATGTAATGACCTCAAATTAAAGTTTTTGTCCACATAGTTTAAAGAAACAACTAATTCTAATCTATAACAATTATAGTTGATTCATTATATTTATTTATATTTATTTTTAATATATATACAATCTTTATTTAAGCACCATGATTACAAGCATGATTGCACTACGTTTTCAGTTATAAACAGAATATGCCCCTTCAATTCCAATTTCCACCACCAATACCCCCCTACTCCCCCACCCGTACCTGTTTTGGAGACATTCTATTTCTCTCATTCTTTAACATTGTCATGCTAGTTTTAGTATAATTATGTCACTATAACGTGGTTTAATTTTGATAGCCTTTCTGACTGTGTATACCTATGGTCAGTATCAGACATAAAGTATCTTAACTTTTTTTGCCCAGTGATATAATACACGATTATGGCATCTATCCTACATTTAGTCAAACCCAATTTGATCCCTACAACCATACAGCATCTCTTGAGCACTAAAGAGAGTGACCCCAGTGCACAGAAATCAGATTAAGCCCGGAACACTTTGACTATGGTCCCAGACAACCCAAATGTCTTAGTTTCCATATTCTGATATAATTTTAGACTCATATGCCAGTTGTAAGATATGATAGGAATCCTAAATAACCTCAGCACAATTTTCCCCAAAGAAAGCAATATATGCAGAACTAACCTCCATTATCTAATTTCCTAGCATTGTTGTAGTAGGTTCAGGTCATGCACTCGGCAGTTAACATTGAGAGTTCAGGACTGGGGACAAGATGGCCAAATTCATTAGATAATTTATTTGAGGGGCCCGCCAGGAAACCTGCCCGCCAGCCAGCCTGCCAGCCGGCCGGAAGCGGCCAGGTGCTCTGCTTCCGGCCGCCTCACCTCGCCTCGCCTCCGGACATGTTTATCCTGCAACCGCCCCACCGACTGCACCATGGCCAAGGAAGTGTCGGTGGCCGCTGCCTACACCGAGTACGACTTCTACTGCCCGGTGTGCCAGGAGGTGCTCAAGATGCCCGTGCGGACCGCGGCCTGCCAGCACGATTTTTGTAGAAAATGTTTCCTGACTGCAAGAGAGACAGTGGGATACATTGTCCCCTCTGTCGTGGAAATGTGACTAGAAGAGAGAGAGCATGTCCTGAACGGTCCTTAGACCTTGAAAATGTCATGAGGAACTTTTCTGGTAGCTGTAGGTGCTGTGCAAAGCAGATCAAATTCTATCGCATGAGACATCATTACAAATCTTGTAAGAAGTATCAAGATGAATATGGTGCTTCTCCTATTATTCCAAATTTTCGGATCTGCCAAGATTCAGTAGGGAACAGTAATAGGAGTGAAACTTCCACATCCGATAACACAGAAACTTACCAAGAAAATACAAGTTCTGGACATCCAACCTTTAAGTGTCCCTTATGTCAGGAATCAAATTTAACCAGACAGCGTTTACTGTTCACTGCAACAATCATCACCTATTTCAGATAGTTCCTGTGGCATGTCCTATTTATGTGTCTCTTCCTTGGGGAGATCCTGGCCAGATTACTAGAAACTTGGTTAGTCATCTAAATCAGAGACATCGGTTTGATTATGGAGAATTTGTGAATCTTGAGCTAGATGAGGAAACCCAATATCAAACTGCTGTGGAAAAATCATTTCAAGTAAACATCTGAAAACTAGAAATCTCCACATCTTTGTACCTGCAAGTGCCATCTTTAAGGGGAAGACTACATGAAGTCATTTTTTGATAACTGGATTTGTATATTAATAAAAGTAATTCACTCTATTGTTTTAGTTTAATTAAAAGTTAAAGGTTGATCCTTTAAAAACATTCCCTTAAAAAGTTAAAAGGAATTAAGACATCTTGAAAGCACTAAAGGATTGTATTTTATTAGTGGTGAAAAGGGAATCTTCGTACCTTATTTTGTAACAATACACATTGAATTTTTCCTTTATTTATCTTTAAATTTTGTTGCAATTTCACAATAGCAAATCTGTACCATGTAATTGATATAGATCTGATAAATCTGAGCCAGTTATTAGAATTACAGAAACAGTCTTGAAATACTAAGTGAAACAATCCAAAGGAAACTTACAATATGGTAAGTATTTGTTTCTAAGTTGAATATAGCAGGGGTTCTTTGTCCTCAGAATTTTCAATGGATAACATATCTGATTTGCTAATATAAAACTTATATTAGAAACTTTCAGTTGGAAAAATTGTATTCTCTATATATTTAAATCAGAAAGTTGGCCTCATCTTATTTTAGAAATTCATTAGAATTTAAAGATGTATATTGATATACACATACTTTTGTGTAGAGACACACATTTGTATGCATGTTGTTTGTCAGGTTATGGGACCAAATTTCTATTAAGGTTTTTTTAAATGAATAAGCAAGTGGGGATTGAATGTCTATCTGATTTGATTAAAATGTATATGTCCCCCACATACTTAGGATGTGATATGTAAGTGCTAAGTGGTCTAGCTGACTGCTATTACCCCTAAAAATTTAGTATACACACACATACACCCTACACCTCTCTATGGTGCTTATGAAAGTGTGACTGTGAAGTAGTGAGACATTCTAATTGCCACTGTTTCTCTACTTTTTAGTCAAACTGGTTCTTAATATTAATTACAATTGTACTGGAAGGCCCAAATCACAGAGATTGAATTAACTGACATTCCAATACTAATACACTTTTATTTTGCTTTCTTTAGGAACATAAGAGTTAATCTCAGACAAAAATTTGCTGCTAATATATAAATATTGTAAAAGAGTTATACTTTGCCTTTGTTAAAACCCTTGTTGACTTTTATACAGTGAACATTTTAAAAATTGATTTAATAAAATAATGTTAATTTTTGAAGTGGAGTTTTGTGAAGACCTTTTTGTAGTCAAACAGTAATGACTTCCTTTATGGGTAATAGCAATCACCAAAAAAGCCATACATCTTAATGAGCATATGCCTTTGTTATTCTGTCAACTAAAAGAGTGATTGTTTACTATATGCTTAGACTTTTTCTGCAGTTACTTGTTGTAATTGTAAGAATAGCTGTTTAATGAGCTCTAAAAAAGAGATGACCATGTATTTTTCCATTTGAAAAAAAAAAGCAATAACTTTAGTATACTTTGAAAGTTTAATACGTCTAGTATGTAGAGTTAAACCATTCTGGAATTTGAGAACTACTTTGAGGTAAAATTGTATACCATATCATCTTGTGATTTGAAGTTTTATAATTCCTCAGATATGATTAATACTCATATGTATTTCAAAATAAGCTTTTTCATAAAGAAAAAACTTTACTTGCTTTTTGGAAACACCTCAGAATGGAATGGTTTAAGTTTCTCCCCCTTCTGCCAGTGTATTAGGAATAATTGGGAAAGGCTTTCCAGATTTACAGTTAAATTCACAAGAAGGCCTTAGTTTTAAGATGCTTACAGCCAAGTCTGGATAAGGAGGAGCGAGGAGAATGATTGATAGTCTAATAATTTTACTATATCATTTAGGCTATTTCCTTCAACGAACCACTTTATGTTGTTAAACAGTCTTACTTGAGATGTATTGCTTTATATGCTTTATTTTTTAATTAAAGATGGTTTTCTTCTAAAAAATTTTTATTTGAGAATAAGGGAAGTAGAAAAAGCCTGTTTCGTGTACAGGGGAGAAAGGATATTTGGGACATTGGTGATGGGGATTTTGCACTGGTGAAGGGGAATGTTATTTAATGACTGAAACCCAATTACAATCATATTTGTAATCACAGTGTTTAAATAAATATTTATAACAAAAGAAAATTTATTTGAGGAGATAATGGGAAATATAGGGAGACTGGCTATGGGGTATCTCTTATGTAGCAAATCCAACCAAGTGTAATTCTTCTCTTATTTTTTTGGGGATGGCTAAGCACTCTTCATTGGTTTAAGAAATGCAAGATGGTAACAACCTGGCATCTCCTGAATAAACACATTTACAGAGCACTGAAGATAACAGTTCCAAAATTTCCTCTTTCTGTGAAACCTAAGAACTATTTGAAGCTCTATATGTACAGCAATGCATATTCCAAAACCAAAAATGAATTCTAGATTGCCTGTTAGGACTTTGCATTTTTAAGCTCAATGGGATGTAAAATCACAGTGGTAATGGTAGAGCAAGAGTACAGTGGGCAGAGAGCTTGCCTTGTATGTGACAGACCCAGGTTCAAGCCCCAGCACCATTCAGGGTCTTCCAAGTCCCAGGGAGTTCTCTCCAAGTGTAGAACCTGGCTGAAGCAATTCTGAGCTCTGCTGGATGTGAGCAAAGAAATCATGAAACAAAAACCATCATGTCTTCCTAGAAACCAAGTCATAAAAAATATATTTGAAGTTGCCTCTTCAAGATGAAAAGCTACTAAATTTAATTTTATACCATGGAAAATCTGTTTTTTGCTTAGCTCCCACTGTCCCATTTCTCTGGGACAGAAATTCAAGTCAAAGGTAGATATGTTCATTAGGGATATTTTGGGTGACATCCACAGAAATAGCATCAAATTCTAGCCTTTACAATGTTAAAGGAGAGACATAGTTCACTATTGTGGCCAAAGTGAGTTGCAAATTTTTACAGTAATATTTAAGGGACATAGTGATAATGAATAAGGGGAATTCTCACCACCACTGTTGTCCTCTCTCCATCCCTTTTCCAAGCATGCATCCCACTTCTCCCTCATTTACCCACCCAGGATGCTACTATAAATGCTCCCCACCTGTACAGCTTGTTGTAGATTGGGTATCCATTCTGTTGTTGATTTTGTTATTCAAGTCTGAGCATTTTTTCCCACTAAATGTTCATATCGACACTCTAGTCCTGGTACCTACCATATTTCCTTCTCAAATGATGAGGCTGAGCAAGAAGTGTTTCAGTAATGTGGTTCTATTGGAAATATAAGAAATGCAGAGGCCAGCAAGGTGGCACTAGAGGTAAGGTGTCTGCCTTGCAAGCGCTAGCCAAGGAAGGATTGCGGTTTGATCCCCTGGTGTCCCATATGATCCCCACCAAGCCAGAGGAAAGTTCTGAGTGTTTAGCCAAGAGTAACCCGTGAGTATCAAATGGGTGTGGCCCAAAAAACCAAAAATAAATAAATAAATAAATAAATAAATAAAAAAGAAGAAGAAGAAAGGGGGAAAGGGGAGGGAAGATAGCAAAACAACACAAGAGAAATAAAAACCAACGAAGCTGTAACAACAAAATACAAAAAACAAAACAAAACAAAACAAAAAACAAAAACAAAGAAAGAACAAAAAAAAGCCAAGACCAGCAACTAAGAATGATTTGCTGAGGTCTAGTCTTCCAGACCTTCCTAATAGTATAGGAATGCTATAGGAGCTAAGAATGTGAAAAGTACTGAAGAATCAGAGTATCTGGCCCAGGGTCATGGCCACTTGGTTGTAAATATAATCTTTGCATCAAAACAAAACTCGCATTAGGTATGCAGTAAACAGCCACACAAAAGACAGACAGACAGACAGACAGACAAACACACACACACACACACACACACACACACACACACACACACACCCTGGAAAATAAGAACTGGACATTCAAGCCATAAGCTGATTCAGCAGACTTTGGGAAATTATCGTGCTATTCAGTCCTAGGCCAAAAATAAGAGATGTCTCTGTTAAAGATAAATACGTATTATAAACATTGTATTGAAAATGTCAATGAATTCTATAGAATGTTTAATGATTATCTATACCTCACAGATGCCACAGATCTTTTCCTGCTATGTAAACTATTGAGCACTCCCTTCTTCCTTGCTATTTCAGAAACTCGCTAAAAGGAAATGTATAAAAACCCTGCTCTGTGATTGCATAAATGGGCTGGATTCAGCCTCTTTTCCTGGTGTCACAAATTGCTGACTCCGGTATCCACTGTCCTTGATGGCTTAAATACTGTTTATGTGTACAGCTGCTCCAGCCTAGCCCTAGCTGCCTTAAACATCAGAGATTGAGTTTTAGTTCTTGATATCAAGACCTGAATTTGACTTTCTTTTGAGGGCAGTGGTATAAACCTGACTCCCCTGACAACCCCATCACATTATTTTCAGTAACTGGGGAAGATCTAAGGATTTTTCTCTTCAAGAGAGCTGGGCAAGGCATGGTAATGCAGCCTGGAAAGATTTTCCTTTTGGTTACAAATAACATTTTATTAAAAATAAAATAATAAAACAATGAAAAATAATGAAAAGGCAAATGAACAGAACCATAGAACACCAACATCAGGTTTCTCTGGACCCTGTGTCTCATCTTGCCAAGTGTCTGGTGCAGGCAGGAGCTGTGAGCAAAAAGACAGGGAGATGAGAGCAGAACACAAGCAGAAGATGGGAAGCCCAACCCACACCCTCAAAGCCCTTTCTCCTTCTTGAAGTCTCTGGATATAAGAGGGCCTTGTGTCTGCTATATTCTGTGCTGTTTCTCAGTGGCATACATGTTGCTGGTAGGGGTGACAGTGACCTTCCCAACACAAAATAGTTCTTGGTTCTCAGATAAAAACATGCTACTTCAGAGACAAATTCTGCCAGTTTGGTTGATTACAGCAGTAGCATCTTCTCCCATCCACCACCTTTTCCTGGGTCTTCTCACTCTGAGAAGACAATGACCCGACTTTCTTTCCCTGATAAAACTCCTTTGCCATTGGAGTTGTGGCCTGGAGGCCCATAGCTTCAGTCAACCCAGCTCAGTGATTTGACGTCCTTTTCCAGGAGAGTGACCTTGGCACAGCATAAAAGTGGGAGTGTGGAGGAACATTTTATCCTCCCTGCCTTTCTCCCAGGAACTGGGCTTCAGGGAGCACTGTCCACTGGAAGTTTTCCTAATGATGTCAATGTTCAACGTGCATGCTGTCCCAAATGATGATTGTTTGCCAGGATGTATACTGAGCATTGAATGTGACTAATGGACTGGAAATAAAGTTTGAAAGTTTATTTCACTCATTTCACTCACATGACTTTGTTATGTGGCTAAAGTATGTAACTCACATACTTAGTCCTGCCTCTACTTCTGACATCTCAGCAAGACCTTTGATGAGTGTACCACTTTATCAAGGTCTCTGCTTGCTCACAGCCTGTAACTCTAGCTAAATCGTTTCCTTCACTATCTCGGCTGAGAGCATCTGATTTCTCTACATGTTGTGTATGGTTCTCTTACTCTCGTGAGCACATAGGAAAAGCAAACTCAACCTGGTACTTAAGTTTCTGATCTCTCATCAATAGCTGGAGGTAGTGAATGAGTGGTTCTCAGAGACAGAGGGTTCACCCTTGGTTTATCCTGAAAATACTGATCTCTCTATTGGGAGTCACCTTTCCTACCCCCAACCTCCATGAAAATATCTACCAACACAACATGAGAGAACCATCAATGGCTCTGCTGAGAAGCTAACAAGAGTGGGGAGTGAAATACCAGTTATTCCGCTCCCATGACATTCTCCTTTTAGGAGGTCTCCAAGGCCTCTTCAGCTCAGATCACACACCCAGAAATCAGAAGGAAGCTTCCAGGTCTTCAGGATTGTAAATGGAGCTCTTCGGCTTGCTCATCCACATCTTTGTTTCCTCAAGAGTGATTTATGGTCCATACATTCCACTTTTTTGTTTGCTCCTCCTGGATTCCAGCTTTGGGAGTTCTTTAAGGGAGGTGGCCTTGGGCGCTGGGGACCAGTTCTTCTGGCTACCTGAAGTAGCACATTATCTCATGAGCATGACGTGACCATGAACATAGCAACACAGGACCACTCCTTGACATGACCTCTTGCCCCCACTCAACCTGCCTCCTGAGAACAAGGTTTTAAGCTCAGATATTACTAACACTTCATTTGGGCTCAAACAGCAGGAGGCCTGGACTCATACCTGTCTTAACCTCCTTGGGTCTCTCCTTTCATCTCCTTTTGATTTTATGCTCAGGTTCAGCATTAAAAGATGCAGAACTGGAGGCCATCTCTTGATGCTTCCTTTTTGGAGGTGCTGTAGAACAGAAGAGGGGTGCCTTTTGATGGCTCAAAGCCCATCCCACTCCAGGAGAACCCAAGGATCCTGGCTTCCCTCACCTTCAGGGTTGTGTTTCTGATAATTGAGGGGTAAGTGAATATTGAGCATCCCTGATGAGTGCAGTGCTTTGATAGGAGGTGGGAATTCAGTTGACATTAACCTTTCTTTGCCAGGAAAACACTGCTCTATTGAGCTTCTTTGCATGAGTCTTTCTGACACAAGGACACTTCTAGAAAGACACATATGAAATTCCTTCATTAGAAGTTGACAATACTGTCCCTAGGGAGCATAATAGAGGCCTCTCTAGCTCACTCTGAACAGGCCACGTCTCAAAATGCAGGAGAGGAAGTGATTTCGGACCACCATTATCATTCAGAGACTACATGTTGGGGACGGACCATCCTACGTACCTGCCTTCACTTTTGTGCATGCACTTCTTTTGTGCTGCTGCTTGATTGGGCCTTGGTGGCTCTGGCCATGTCTGAGCCTCTTCAAGTGGAACCCAGAACAATCCATTTTTTCTGTGTTCAAAATCAAAAGTAGATATCTGATGATACTGTATTGTTTCTGTTTAACCTACTTCCTGAGACAATATTTACTAATGAGGAAGGTAATGTTATTAATAATGATCGAGGGTCAGCTATTGATCAGTCACTATCAATGATCTCCTTGAAGTGGTGATGCTTGAGTGTACCTTCAGTTACTCACACTTGAATGGGGATTAATTTTGTAATCATGTTAATCATAATAATAAGCCATGAAGTAAGGTTGATAATTTATTCAGTGTATACTAGAGGGAAGAATTACTAGAATTGGTGGAGAATGTGTTCCAACACCTTGGCAACCTAACTAGAACCTGAGTCTGATGAGCAAATTGCAATCATACTTTCCATCCATGTTAAAGTGAATGACTTTCCATACTCTTTATCATATTTACCCTAAATATTACTGGGAACCACTAGCAAATTATGGACATTCAAGACTTCCAGAAATATGGACATAATGTTCACAGCTAGTTAGTTGAAGTGGTATCCAACACCTACTCCCCTCAGCAGATAGTTCTTCTTGTTAATGGGACGTGTGTCCTTCTAAATTCTCCCCACTCTGCTCATGGATCCTAAGTCTCTTAAGGCTCAGACAGTCCATTTTTCTGGGAGAGTTGTTGTTATTTGCTTTCCTCCTCTACATCCTTTTATTTTCTTCTACCAGTTGCCCATGTTGACTCCTAGTCCCTCTTGTGGTTGGTTATTCCTACCTCAATAACAGCTTGTGACCATCAAGGTCTTGATCCTCAGGTACAGAGTACAGCCTCAACATCTTGTGAGAAGTACACTAACTGTAGCTGAGCACTTGGCATCAGAGGATTCCAGAATTCTGGTCATGATGACCTCACCACAATCAACCAGTGAGAGGCCATGGGGAGGAAGTTAATGCCCTGGCCCAAACATTGGGGCCTCCTCTTGCATGGCCTCCACTCTGAGCTTTATCCTGTCTTTAATCAATTGTTTTAATGCCCTCAAATTGAAATGTTACATCCACATAGTTAAAAAGGATCATCTCATCTATAACAAACTAATGTAGATAATTGTGACAGGTCTCTTAACTGTCTATAACTGTCTATAATTGTGACTTTCTATAACTATGTTCAGAATCATACATAAAGTATCTTAACTTTTTTGCCCAAAAATATGATACACGATTATAGCCTCTGCCCTAATTTCAGTCAAAACCAGTTTGATTCCTCCAACCATATAACATCTCCTGAGCTTTAAAGGGAGTGAGCCCATTGCACAGAAAATAAGTGGATTCCCTGAACACTGCCAAATATTGTTCTAAACAACTCCAAATTTCTCAGCTTCCATATTTTGAGGCAAGTATAGACTCATATGCCAATTGCAAGAAATGATAGAGACGCTTTATAACCTCAACACAAATTTCCCCAAAGAAAACAATAGTATAAAAATGTAGAACTAACATCCATATTTATTATCCTAACAGTGTTCTAGTAGGCTCAGTCTCTAACACGCAGGCGGTTAAGGTTGAGATATAAGAACTGCACACGAGACTGAACTCTGCTGGAACTCCGATGCCAGCACCCCTATCTGCCTCTCTTCTGTGCTGTGCTGCATGTTCGGCCTGATTTCATCCTGTGTGTGGCTCATCTGCAGACTGTCCGCCTTCCCCGAAGCCTTCCATGAAGGTAAGTCGACACGCCCAGAAAGGGAGGAGCCAGAGGAGCAGGAATGATATCAGGAATGATGCTGAGAAAGACTCACAAAGACAGTCCCTTTTGTGTTTGGTTGAAGGGATGAAAGAATGAGGCTCCCTATTCCCTTCCTGGCACCAACCTGGCTGGCTACAAAGAGCAGATGAACAATGATGGCAATGGAACCCAAAAGAAGACTGAGGAAGGCTGATTTTTAATTTTTTTTGTTTGTTTATATGTTTTGGTTTTTGGGTCACACTCGGCAGTTCTCAGGGGTCACTCCTGGCTCTTCGCTCAGAAATCACTCTTCGCAGGCCAGAGGGACCATATGGGATGCTGGGAGTCGAACCACCATTTTCTACATGCAAGGCAAATGCCACACCTCCATTCTATCTCTCTGGCCCAATCATTGTGCTTTTTGAGTTACATCTTGAAGCCAGTTGACTTTTTCCTTTGAATTGGAGGTTCATCCCATATCCAAGATCTGACACATGAGAGGAATACCCAAGGCATTACATGGAACAGGTACAGGAGTTGGTATTTGGAGCTCAAGAAGCACAAGAAGCCAGCCTGGAGGTGCTCAGGGGTCCCCTTCTCATGTCAGGAATTAATCTTGTGTTGGCTGCAATCAGCACAATTGCCTTGTTGTCCCCTGTACTTCTGACCCCAAGAGAAAGTCAGTCATGATTTAAGTCCAGCAATGACAATCTGCAGTGTGCTATTTTCTAGGCCTGACAGGAGTGCATCGCTTTGACATATTCAGCCATGTCCACGGTGTTATTTATAGGCTCTATAGGGTTCTGATTTACCATGGGATCTGCTGACTATCTCATCACTGCAAGAATGTAAAGCAAGCACCTCGGTGTGGAGTAGGGTCTCTTTCAGAAGATACTGTGTTCCGCTGACTAGCTCAACCCTGCCTCTGAGAGTTGAAATACCTCTTCGTTTGAAATGTCTATTCACTCCAAAGCCGGGGTGCCAGTCTGTGTAACTATGGTTACATTCTGTGTAACAGAATGATGATTCGGCCCCACCCCCCACTCCAGGTGAAGGTATCTCCCATACCGCGGATGGAGCTAGATATATCAACGGGTGTCCTCAAAACTGCTTCCTCTACACCCTGCTTCCAACTCTGTTTCCTTCAGGTTAAGAACACACCCTGGTTGGGCCCAGGGAAGGCTGGGGAGAGCTGAGCCAGGATCCTTCCCTGTATGGTAACTCCAATAGGCAGCCATGGAATGCTCCTAGCTACAGAAGACAAGCCTACTGTGACCAAATGACCAAGTATTTTTCTGGGTGTGTGTGTGAGGGGTGTTGAAGGAATTTCTCCTGTGACCCTGCTTTTCCTTTCTGTTCCACACGCTTCTCTCTCTGTCATGGGATCTGCAGACCAACACATCACTGCAAAGAGCTTCAAGCAAGCATCGAGGCATGGAAGCAGGACTCATTCAGAACCACTGTGAGTAGATGCCTAGCTAACCCTGGCACCTGAGCCTTGAGATATTCCCTTCATTTGAAAAGTCTATTCACCCCAAAGTCAGGTTGCCAGTATGTGTACCCCATTACTCTGGCCACTTCTCAGTTAAAGGCATCACCGGTTCCCTGGGAGGAGCTGCATGTGTCAATGGGGTGTCCTCACCACTGGCCCTTTATCTCCAGCTTCCAACTCTATTCACTTTTGGGGACAGGTAAGAAAATACCCCTGGGTTTGCCTGGGGGAGGCTGGGGAGAGCTGAGCCATGATCTTTACCTGTATGGGATACAAACAGGCAGCCATGAAATGCTCCCAGCTGTAGGAGACCATCCCTCTGTGACCTACTAAAGGGATTTCTCCTGTGGCGCTTCTTTCCTTTCTGTTCAGGTTCCTGAGCAATCCTGTCTATTGACGTCCACTGGGTGCAGTGACTCTGATTCTAAACCCAATCTTCCTTTTGTCCTGTTCTGGCTTTTGTTTCTGCAGTGTGTGTGGTCTTTGGGCCTCCCAACTTTAAGCCTGTTCCCCCCACCTGAGTCACCACTACCCACCTGGCACAGACAGACTTGAGCCAGTCCCTGCAGGAGGCTGATCTTTGCTTCTGATCCTTTCTGCCCCACCTCACCCCAAGATTCATAGATTCTGTGCCCGAGTTTTTGTTCCCTTGGTATTGAGATCTGAATATGACTCTCCTTTGGGGGTAGTGGCATAAACCTACCTACCAACACAAGCTTATTTTTAGCAACCGGTGAAGATGTAAGGATTTTTCTCTATACCACAGAATTGGCATGGTAAAGCAGCCTGGAAAGACTTTCCTTTTGGTAGAAAATATTTATCAACAATAAAAAAAAGAAAGAAAAACTAGGGCCAGAGAGAAAGCAAGTAGGTAAAGCGTTTGCCTTGCATACAGAAGGTCAGTGGTTCGAATTCTGGCAGCCCATATGGTCCCCCGAGCCTGCCAGCAGCGTTTTCTGAGCATAGAGCCAGGAGTAACCCCTGAGCGCTGCCAGGTGTGACCCAAAAACAAAAACAAAAACAAAAGTAGAAAAACTATGAAACAAATCATGTGAAGGCAGATTGGATGGGCCAGCTGAAGGCAGGTGCTTATACAAGAGGCCCCAGATACCTTGTTGGCTGGGGTCTGGGGTGTGTCAGGGTGGGAATCCAGTTGGGAAGGACCTGTGAGCAGAGACAGGAAGGTGAGAGTAGAACTCCGAAGGTGAGAGTAGAACTCCTGGCACTAATTTCCCTTCCTTCCCAGAGCTTCTGCTATCTCTTTTCCAGAAAGGAGAACCTCAGTCTTATCCTTTTGGCTATGTTTAAAAACCTGGGTGTGGCAGGGAGGGTGAGGAAAGGCATTGTTAAGTCATAAGCTGTGGTGTTCAGGGATAATTGTGCTCAGGGATTTCCCCTAGTAGGATCTGGGGTACCAGTGATCAAACATGGATCAACTGCATACAAGTTAAGGATCCACCCTCTGGATTCTTGTTTGTTTTTACTAACACCAGTGATGCCCAGCGGTTACTCCTGGTTCAGCACTCTGGAAATATTCCTGATTATTTCAATCCCTTGAAGCTGGGGATTGAAACAAATTTGGTGGCATGCAGGTAAGCACCGTATCACTGAGCTATTACTCCAACTCCTCTAGCCTATTTAAAGTTGATGCTGTTGTGTATAATAAATGACTCCTTTAGTTTAATTCACATAAATTACAGTGCCAGGCTTAAACTATCCAAAATTTCAACTCAGACCAAAACCCTTAAGAAATTTTAATAAGGGGCCGGGCGGTGGCGCAAGAGGTAAGGTGCCTGCCTTGCCTGCGCTAGCCTTGGACAGACCTCGGTTCGATCCCCCGGCGTCCCATATGGTCCCCCAAGCCAGGAGCGACTTCTGAGCGCATAGCCAGGAGTAACCCCTGAGCGTTACCGGGTGTGGCCCAAAAACCAAAAAAAAAAAAAAAAAAAAAAGTAAAAAAAAAAAAAAAAAAAAAAAAAAGAAATTTTAATAATAGCAACTACCGTCCCCAAGAGTTTTTCAAGAAAGAACAGTAGTTAGGCTAATTGGGATTCTGGATTGCATAGTATATGGCTCCAGAACTGAGTTGGTCAGGAGGAACTGAGGGTACGGGATCTCTTAGAGACAGGGGTCATTACTTTCTGTTGATGTGGTGGCAGCTGGTTATGGACACGCCCCTTCGATGCTCCCACTGTAATGACAGTTGGACCTGGACACGCTTCTTGGACATCCTCCCTGTGACATAGGCTCTAGTAAGAAAAACTTGGACTGATGGAGATGACTCAGGTTAGTTACCAAGCAATGCAAGCCAGCCCAAGGGGGCTGGAGATAAAGCATCAGTGAGATGATGCCTGCACTGTACCTACTCTTCATATTCTACTCTCCCTTAAACTCAGGTCAAGAATCTGTCCCCACCCTCCTGCCTTCTTGCACTGGCTGGAAAATTTCTATCTCCCTGTCTCACTCAGAAAACCCCTGGTACTGGCCAATTCACACTTCAGCCAGGAATCAAAAGATACTTGGTCTCTCTCCCTCTCTTCCCCCTCCCTCTCTCTCCCCCCTTTCTCCCTCCCCCTCTCTCCCCCCTCTCTCCCCTCTCTCCCCCCCTCTCTCTTTGTCCCCTCTGTCTTCTCCCCTCTCATACCCCTCTCTCTTCCCCCCTCTCTCTTCCCGTCTCTCTCTTCCCCCCTCTCTCTTCCCCCCTCTCTCTTCCCCCCTCTCTCTTCCCGTCTCTCTCCCCCTCTCTCCCCACCACTTCTCTCCCCCTCTGTTCCCTCTCTCTTCCCCCTTCTCTCACCTCTCTTTTCCCCCCTCTCTATCTTTTCCCCTCTCCCTCTCCCCTTCTCTCTCCTTCTCTCTCCCTCTCCTCTCTCTCCTCTCTCACCTCTCTCCACTCTCTCTCTCCCTCCCTCTCCCCCTCTCTCCCTCTATCTCTCTCCCTCACTCTCTCCCTCTATCTCTCTCCCTCACTCTCTCCCTCTATCTCTCCCTCATTCTCTCCCTCTATCTCTCTCCCTCACTCTCTCCATCTCTCTCCTCTCTCTCTTCCTCCCTCTCTCCTCTTTCTCTCCCCCTCCCTCCCTCTCCCTTTCTTTCCCCCTCTCTCTCCCTTTCTCTCTCTCCCTCCCTTTCTCTCTCTCTCTCTCTCTCTCTCTCTCTCTCTCTCCTTCCCTCTCCCTCTCCCCCATTCCTTTCCACACCTTGGGACTACAACTTTGCACTGCAGAAACTTTCCATGCTCTGACCCTTTCTGGGCAGAACAAAGTTTCTTTCTCCTGGCCTCCAGCCCAGGGACCCAGAGAGGTGCACCCAATCACCTGGACCACTGACAGCTCTGGCTCCATTCCTGGGAAGCTAGGGGTTGCACTGGCGCACCCGACTCCAGACCCAGTGCTGTGGGTTCTGAGCCTGGATCTGAAAGGGAAGCAGTGGAGTGAGGGCCCACAGGAGGAATCCCAGCTCTATTCCCTATCACTTCACGGGCACCCCACTTACCACCTCACAGAGCTCTGGGGTGACCCAGGCCCAGTATTCCATGGCCTGGAAGAACTCCATCCTCAGCTTGAGAAATTTCTTGGAGAGCTTATCCACATGCTCCCTGCCCAGCAGGGACTGGAGGATAATGCACTGGGAGGTGGGGTCGTCCTGCTCCATTTCAGAGGCAATGTAGCTGCACAGGAATTGAGCTGCTTGTTCCTGCCTCATCAGGGACTCATGCCTTGGTGGGACCCAGGTTGAGGCCACAGAGACCCACAAGAGCAGCCTGAAACACTCCATTCTAGATAGAGGGTCAAGAAAACCCCCTACACAATACCTGAGGTGAAGAAATCATCAGGATCCATGCTATGCCCAGCCAGACCAAGCATCTCACTACCTGCCATTGCTAGGCTCAGGGTCCTCCTGCAGGCCACTCATGCCCTGGGCAACAAGTGTTGTTTCCTATCAGGTGTTTCCATTTCCTGAGACATAATTTTCCATTCTCAACCCACAACCAACCCTGAACCCTCACCACCACCACCACCACCACCACCACCACCAGGCATTATTCCAGCGGAGGCACTCACTGGGCTAGAAAGAAGTGGATCCTGTTGTACAGGTGTCCAGACATCCCAACACGGCTAAAATACTCCTCCACCATGGAGAGCAGGTACTGTGAGGAGACAGGGGCTGGCTGAAGGGTGAAAAGAGGAAGAATTCTAAAAGTTTCACTATTCGGAGAGCAGATATTGTGAGGAGATGGGGATGGCTGAGTTGATGAGGGTGGGTTGAGGGAGAGAGTTCTAGAAGTTCCACCATGGCGAGAAGGTACAGGCTGACTAAAGGTAAAGGATGAAGAGAGAAATGTGCTCGAAAGGCCTTAGGACCTTCCCATATTCAAGGCTATGAGATTTCTGAGTATCTCAGGAACTTTTGACATGTGCAGATGAGCTGAGAGGAAGGCCAAGGTGGACACAGGACAGAGGATAACTGCTGTTTGTGCTTTCTTCTTTCCCTACAGCAAACGGGCCTTCATGACCCTTCTCCTGCCCGGAAAGAAATATTACCCTCTTTATGTTGTTTGTGTGTGTGAGAGACTTTAAGACCTCTTGATGCCTCAATTGTGCTGCTGGCAGTGCTTTGTCAGACTCTTTGAGGAAAATTTCGATTTCTAAAAAGCTCTGGATGATGGGATCCTCTGTAAGGAAGGAAGGAGAGATGAGTGAGTGGGAGCAGCAACCTCTCCAGTCAGTGAGCATTAAAACTGGGGTTGTTTCCGATGGCAGAAGAAAACTGGAACACTTCCTTGCCTCTCGAATGCAGAGGGGACCCCATTACCTTCTGGAGGGCTCTTAAGTTTCCTGTCATTGACAACTGTCACTCCTTCCATTGACCAGCACAGTCAATTTCAACTGTGTACAACAGATTTTATGGTGACTTATCTCTTCATCTTGATGGGAAGTGATCATGGCATTTTAGCATAGAGAGAACCCTAGTAAAACCAATTTGTATCGAGGCCAGAGCAGTGGCGCAAGCAGGATATTTGCCTTGCACGCACTGACCTAGAACAGACCATGGTTCAATCCCTAGGTGTCCCATGTGGTCTCCCAAGTCTGAGCCTATAGCCAGGAGTAACCACTGAGTATAACTGGGTGTGTTCTAAAAACCAATAACCAACCAAACAAACAAAAAACCAATTAGTCTCAAAGCCAGAGCTAGGATTGGCTGAAGTGTCTGTAAGCTCATACTCAGGCTCTTCTGGGCCCCATCTAATTTTTGAGCTCACTTGGTGGGTCATGGTGAGTTTGGAGCCTTTAGGGCCTGGAGCATTCTGTTCTCCCACCCACCACCATTTCTAGAGCCTTCTAATACTGTGAAGACAATGACTTGACCTCCTTCCCCTGAAAAGTCTCATTTGCAACTGGAGCCTGAAGGCTATTAATTTCAGTCCACCCCAGCTCAGTTGATTTGCCCTCCTTTGCCAGGATGTCACCTTGGCACAAACAGAAAGTGTGGAAAGGTGGTAGAGCATTATATCCTCCCTGCCGTTCTCCAGAGAGCTGTCCTTCCAGGGAGCACTATGCCTTAGAAGTTTTTCTAATGATGTCAATGTTCAGCATGCTTAATGTCTGATATGGCCACCATTTGCCAGGGTGCCTACTGAGCAATTGAATATGGTTAGTGAGAGAGGAACTGAAGTTTGAAAGTATCTCACTCATTTCAAATGAAACATAGATAGCAAAAGGTGGCTACAGGATATAAACCTCTCACCATTTAGTCCTGCCTCTGCTCCTGACATCTCAGTAAGTCCTTTGCTGAATGTGCCACTTTATGAAGTTCGGTTATTCTTGCTCACAGCCCGTATCAATAGATAAATCTTTCCCTTCTCTTCATTTGTCTCAGGCTGAGAGCAACTTATTTCTCTCCAAGTTGTGTATGAGTCTCTTACTTCCTTGAGCTCACAGGACCAAGCAAAGTCAATGATGCCCTTAAATGTCTGATCTCTCCTATCTAGCTGGAGAAGGTGAATGACTGTCTCATGGGCAGAAGGTGCACCCTTGTAAGTTCTGAAATTACTTATCCCTCTAGTGGGAACTCATTTCTACTGTTCTCCAAGAATATGTCTTCCTAGTCACCATGGGAGAGCCAGCAGTGGCTCTACTGAGAGCCTGAAGGGAGTGAGGTGTGAGATAGAGGCTATTCCACTTCCATGAAGTTCTCCTTTTAGGAAGACTCCAAGTTCTCTGTCAGCTCAGAACACATACTGAGAAGTTGGTAGAAGACTTCCAGGTCTTCAGGACAGTAACTGGAGCCCCACTGCTTGGTCATACACAGCTTTGTACCCTCGGAATGATTGATGGTCCATATGTTCTTCCTCTCTTTTGCTTTCTCCTGGATTTCAGCTTTGGGAACTCTTTTAGGAGCAAGGGACAGGTTCTTCTGGCTGGCTGAAGTAGCAAGATGTCTTATGAGCATGACATGACGTGGACATGGACAACCAAGGACCACCCTTTGACGTTATCCTCTGCCCCAACTGGACCTTCCTCATGAGGACAAGTGACAAGTTCAATCATTGCCAATTCTTCATGTGGGATTAAAGCAGTGGGAAATCTGAACTCACATACCTGCCTTGACCTCCCTGAATCTCTCCTTCTGGACTCTCCTTTTTTTGTTTGCTCAGGTTCAGCTTGGAAGATGCGGACCTGGAGGGCATCTCTTTCTGCTTCCTCTTTGGAAGGGCTCAGGTCAGAGGAGAGGTGCCTTGTGATGGCTGAAAGCCCACCCCACTGGAGGGAAGACCAAGACTCCTAGCTTCCCTCACCTTGAAGATTGATTTTACATGTGATAGCTGGAGGGATACTACAATAATGACCATCCCGCTCCTAGCCACGCCTCCGTCCAGGCCACGCCTCCACTCCTAGCTCCGCCCCCCAACCAGCCCCAACTCCTCTCCTGCCTGGTCCATCCCGCAGGCCTGTCTCCTCCCCACCCCGGGAGACTGCCCCTGTGTCCCGTCCTGTCCCGTCCCTTCCCGTCCCGTCCCGTGCCTTTCCGTCCCTGCCGCAGCCCGATCCCCCGCCGCTGCCGACCTGACGCCCTCGCGGCAGCCCAACGTCCCAGGGGCGGCCGGTGCGGATCCGGTGGAGATGGCCGTTGCGGGCCGCCCCGAGGCGGGGGTCGCGCTCAGCCCTCCTCTGCCGTAGAGCCGCGTCCGTCGGGGCTGCTGCGCTCGGGTTTCGGACCGCGACGGGCGATCCTTTCCCGGCTGCACCTGTCCGCTTGCCCGGAGCCCCTCTCCTCTCCTCTCCTCTCCTCTCCTCTCCTCTCCTCTCCTCTCCTCTCCTCTCCTCTCCTCTCCTCTCCTCTCCTCTCCTCTCCTCTCCTCTCCTCTCCTCTCCTCTCCTCTCCTCTCCTCTCTCTCCTCTCCTCTCCTCTCCTCTCCTCTCCTCTCCTCTCCTCTCCTCTCCTCTCCTCTCCTCTCCTCTCCTCTCCTCTCCTCTCCTCTCCTCTCCTCTCCTCTCCTCTCCTCTCCTCTCCTCTCCTCTCCTCTCCTCTCCTCTCCTCTCCTCTCCTCTCCTCTCCTCTCCTCTCCTCTCCTCCCCTCCCCTCCCCTCCCCTCCCCTCCCCTCCCCTCCCCTCCCCTCTCCTCTCCTCTCCTCTCCTCTCCTCTCCTCTCCTCTCCTCTCTCTCCTCTCCTCTCCTCGGAGCTTCCTGCTCGTCTGGGCGCCCTGCCCTCTGCAGCGTTGTTCTGCCTGGCTGGGGCAGCCCTGCTCTCCAGAGCCCGGGGTCTCGGGCTCCCCTGCACCCCGGAGCCTCCGGCCCGTCTAGGCGCCCCCGCTGGTGCTGTCTCTCTTCCTCCGGCAAGGGAAAGGGAGCTTGCACTTGGCGTCTCCCCTCCGCCTGGAGTTCTCTCGGGTCTCTTGCAGCTGCGGACAGAAACCCGGCTGGGACTTGGGACTGATTCGGGAGGACATCGGAGCCCTGAATGTGGAACTCGAAGTTCTGTGCATTTGAGAACTTGGCCTCCAGTCGCAACCTAAGATGAGTGGTCGGATGCAGCAGCAGCATTTCTAGTTATGCTCCAATCAAGAGAAAGGGCGAGGAGAAGAGAGACCTCCTCGCAGGTGGCAAGCGGCTGTTAGGATGTGTGTCCCACAGTCGTTGAGATGGAGAAATGTTCAAAAGGCAGCACCTCACTTTCCTCAGCCACATAAGGGGGTCAGACAGAGGCTTCCTCCAAAACAAAAGGAGCTCAGAAAAGGGGAAGGCAAGTACCTCAATTACCTTGTTGAATCTTCAGAGACCTGTGAGACCATTTTTCTTTCAAGACTCTTCTAAGTCACCACCCTGCAGGGATAGAGCTTTCATGTCGCCTTTTCCAGGTCATTGAAAGGCGACTCAGGAGAACTTCACTCACTTGTGGTGTCTGCAGCTTCAAAGTGAATGGGTAACAGCTATTTCCGAGGGCCCAGAGAGACCACGAGGGGGTAAGCTTGCACACCACAGGTTTATACCAGGTTATCTATGCCTTTTCTCTTCAGGAGTGAAGAACTAGGAGTGATCCCTTGTAAACTTGTAAACTGGGCAGTCTTCCTGATGCTCTTGCAATGACATAGGACTGTGAGAGCCCAGGGCTCTAGTACTATGCCTACAATGACAGCAGCCATGAGAAATTTTCTTGGAATCTAGAAGACTGTCCAGAGAAACTTGTTTCTCCCCACAGAAGGCTAAGAAACCCTTCAACAAATGTGCTCCCTTGTGCCCCTATACCTTTTTCTGACGGCTGAGCCCTATAGCCATGTTTTCCTAGTAGAGGGGCTGTGGCTGTGGGAGAAAGAAGCAGACACCCACTTTCCTGTGGGGTAGATGAACTTCAAATACAAAGCCTTGCTGCACACAAAGCCTGTTGTTTCAGGACAGAGAGAGAAAACCACTTGGATAGTGAGTTTGAGTGTAGAAGTCCTCAGTTTCTGGGCCAGTCCCTCCATTTAAGGATTTGCAGATTCACCTTCAGGTAGAGGCCTGTCTCCCACAAGCTCCACTTCATGTCCATATGGAGGTGAGAATTCCCAGAGTCCTGTTGGACTTTAGGCACCAGTAAATGGGAAGATGCTGCCTGCAGAGTTACACTTTAGGGCCTGAGTTCCTCCTCACTCTGATTCCTCTCTCTGCCTCTTCCCTTTGTCTCATGTCTTTGCTGGCTGCGGTAGGCATTCTGAGTCTATTCCTTAGGTTTATTCTGTGGAGCCTGTTCTATGGGGACTGTCCTGTGGGGTCTCTTTACTCTGTAGTCTAGGGTTTCTTTGGGTCTGCTCTTGAAGGACTACTTCCTAGGCTCACTAGGCCCTAGTTTAATGGCTGCTCTTGGGCTTTTTAATGTTCCCTGGGGAGCTGTGTTTTCCTTGTGTCAATTTTTGTTGAGAAACTACATCTGGGGTGCTAAGGGAGATTACTCCTGGCTTTGCACTCAGGGGTCTTTTCTGGCAGACCTTAGTGACCCTTCACCAGTGTGGTGGATCAAACTGGGGCCTGTCACATGCAAAGAAAGCACCTTTCTCACAGTGTTATTGCTCCCTACTTGGCCATGGTGTTCTAGTTGCTATGTTCTCTGCTGGTGGAGGAGACTCGCCTAATTTCTGCGAGTTTCAGGACTGTGTTGCCAGAGACTCTTGAGGGCAGGAAATCCTAATTCTTTCCTGAGTGGGTGTGGGTCCTACCACCAATTCACTCAGATAAACACAGGACCTCTGCTCTCCTGTGAGGGAGACTTGCTGCTCTGAGAGAACCCGTTATCCTAAAAGAGATCACTGTCCATTGGGCTTGCAGAGAAACTCTTGTGGAGTCTTGGGTAGCCAAGGCTGTGAGAAGTGCCTGCCTAGTCAAACTTTAGGCCCATCCCCTGTTTCCTTCAGGGAAGAACAGGCAAGGATGGGGTGAAGGTCTGGATATACAACAGGTTTCTGGCTCCAGAGTGTCCTCCAGTGTTCTGTTGCGGAAATACAGACTCAGTGTGTGCTCTTGGGAATGCCAGGTCTACTGACAAGAGAGGACACTGAGATGAGCCCCAGTGAGAAGCAGCCTGAGGGCTGGAAAGGATCTCCTCTCTCCCTCCATCTCTCCCACATTCCCTTCCACCCTCCCTCCCTCCCTTTCTTCCTTTTTCCCTTTCTTCATTCTTGCTGTCCTTCAATAGGGCTGAATTGTGGATGCCTGTGGAACTGCCTTGTTTGATCATATTTCTCATTGCCTGAGAGCAGACTTTCCTGGTCAGGATTCTGTCTGCTTTACTTCAGTCTGAATCTAGTCTCCTGAGTACCACCTATCCCTCCTAAGTCATGTACTCCATTTGTGTATCTTTCTGGTTGGGAAGAAGTTTGCATTCAATGGAACAATTGTCACTTTTCACAAGGCCAAATCCCACCATACTGTGCAAAAGAAAATCACAATGCCTTTCCCTTTTCATCTGCTCTCTCCCTCTCTCCCTCTCTCCCTCTTCTCTCCCTCCCTCCTTTTCTCCCTCCCCCTCTCTCACACACACACATCCTCTCTCATCTTCCCACCCACACTCTCCCAGGTGCTGAAGTTGGGGGAGGTGGCTCTTGGTGCTCAGATACTACTCAAGGCTTCACATATGCCAGGCATGATGGTTCGAAGCCCTGCATTTTATAATGTCCCCATGCCTGCCAGGAGCAATTTCTGAGCATCTGAGCACAGAGCAAGGAGAAAGCCCTGAGCACCACTGGGTGTGACCCCCAAAAACAACAACAACAAAAATAAAAAGAAGTTTGCAAAGTTATGTATATTCTTCCAGGTCATTTAGACGCACTGATATTCAGTGGGGGTAAAAGGTATTAGAGATCCTAAGTTATTCTTTTCTCCTTAGAGCTTATAGTTTGAAAATGTCCCTGAGAATTTTACCTGAGAAATCTAGTCTTCTCTGGATTGAATTAGAGCTATTCTGGAATTTGTTAGGAGATGGCTTTAAATCTCAGACCAATTATTTGATGGGAAATCTCTTGGAGTATCATGTGTTGAATCGGCATGGTTAAGTTTTTAGAATCCTGGGGTCAATTTGAAGTTGAATTTCAATGAAACGTGCTTTTGTGTTGTCATTGTTTCAAAAAGTTCTACAAAGTGAGTGTGGGCACTGTGGTAATAGTTCAGTGGGAAGGAATCATACAAGACCCTGAATTTAGTCTCCTGCCTTGCACTCCCAACTTTTAAACCTCCTGAAAATGACTAAGGCAGCTATCATGCTTTGACAGCACCCAAAAGTCTCAGCCAGTTACTCACTTCAGCTTCTCCATATCTGTTTTTTAATGATATTTATCTTTTAAACCTGTGTTTGTATTGTCTTCATCGCTAAAATTTACCCAGGGAATGCACAAAATGCAGTTTCTTTTTTTTTTTTCCTTTTTTTTTGGTTTTTGGGACACACCCGGCAGTGCTCAGGGGTTATTCCTGGCTCCAGTCTCAGAAATTGCTCCTGGCAGGCACGGGGGACCATATGGGACGCTGGGATTCGAACCGATGACCTCCTGCATGAAAGGCAAACGCCTTACATCCATGCTATCTCTCCGGCCCAAAAAATGCAGTTTCTTACATCACATTTCCTATCTCTGAATCAGTTTCAAGGATGTCTAGGATCAATTTTAAATCTCTCTTCAAGTGACTCTGATGGAGTGAGTTCACGAGCTTTGATCTATGGAGAACAAAGAAATAAATTCTAGGCACAAAATAGAGAAAACTTAGTGGCAAAATACATTTAGGCTGGGGATAATCTTACTAAAACCTGAAAATCGCTGGTTTTAGTAACATTTTTATACCTACAATACTAGTTTCAACATGATCAAGCAGACCCAGAATGCCCTTAAATTTTGGTATTTTCCTTGTTTGGGGATTGGTACATAGAATATATGGTTGGTACCTTCATAGAGCAGCCAAGCAATGGCTGAGAATCATTTTTGCAGTCATGGGCATGTTTAGAAAGTTCTGAAGCTATAGTGATTTTCAAATGGAACTCAGGTGCAGAATTGCCAGTACATTTCGTTTTTGCCTTTTGATCCTGCAATCCCCAGCCTTATATGGTCTTGTCATTTATACCCCACATGGGACTCCTAGTGGTTAGTAGACATAGACCCATTGAGTTTTTATTTTTCAGAATTGTTAGTAAAGAAATAGTTTATTTGATTTATTGCTTTGGCTGAAAGTGTTTCGTGGGGGACCATAATGAAATAGATCATGAATCTGTATCCAGTGAGAGCTTCTTTGAGGGTATACTACATCAGAATCGAACATTCTTCTCTGCCCTTTATGGTCTTTTTTGCGGGAGGGGCACACCCAGTGATGCTCAGGGCTTGCTTATCATAACTATGCCCTCAGAAATTGCTCCTGGCTGGGGGAATCATATGGGATGCCGGGGGATTGAATCCTTGTCAATCCTAAACTAGCGCTGGCAAGGCAGATGCCCTACCGCTTACACCACCTCTCTAGCCCCCTTTATGATCTTTTGACTAATGTTTATAAAAATGGAAATCTAGGGCTATGGAATTAGCTCAAGTGGTAAAACTCATGGTTAGTATGTGCAAGTCTCTGAGTTTGAGTCCTGTCAAGGCATGATGCATGCCTCCCCACCACCCCTACTCTTTCCTGGATACCCTTATCATCTTGGGGTATGTCCCTATTTTAAATATCCAAAATGTTCCAGTTCACATCTAAGGATGGGACAGAACAGGTTTAGCCTTTGATTTAGTGAATTGCTATTCCTTTTTAAGGCTGTCAGAAGACCAGGAAGAAGTGAAATATCTGAGACATCTAAACTTTGGCAGATAAAGTAGGTGTTAGGTTTCCCCGCTTCTGAAGTTATTAGGAGCAGCTGCACAACCACCCAAAGAGTGTTGTCTCTTCATGAATTCTGAATTCCTCCTTGTTATAACATGTACCATTGATAATACGCTGGATATTACTACAAGGTACTAAGTTTGTGCCTGTGTCTTTCTTTTATATATATATGCATATATAATATTTTATTTAAACACCTTGATTACAAACATGATTGTGGTTGGATTTCATTCATGTAAAAAACAACCCCCTTCACCAGTGCAACATTCCCATCACCAATGTACCAAATCTCCCTCCTCCCCACCCCACCCAAGCCTGTAATCTATTCATTCACATTATTAGGATAGTTCTCAATGTAGTTATTTCTGTAACTGCACTCAACACTCTTCATAGTAAGCTTTATGTAGTGAGCTGTAACTTCCAGCACTCCTCTCTTTGTTTCTGAAAATTATTGCAAGAATATTTTTCTTTTTTCTTAAAACCCATAGAGGAGTGAGACAATTCTGAGTCTACCTCTCTCCTTCTAACTTATTTCACTCAGCATAATAGCTTCCATTTCCATCCATGTATAAGAAAATTTCATGACTTCATTTCTCCTGATGGTGCATAATATACCATTGTAAATATGTACCACAGTTTCTTTAGCCATTCATCTGTTGAAGGCACCTTGATTGTTTCCAGAGTCTGGCTATTGTAAATAGTGCTGCAATGAATATAGATGTGAGGAAGGGATTTTTGTATTATATATATTTTTTATTCAAAACTGCATTGTGTATTTATTCATCAAGCACCAATAATAACTGCATTATTTAATACATCTCATCTGAGTTCTTTTGCTCCTGGCAACTTGAGCTCCCTGATGATCTGTTCTCTGCCTGAACCTTCCAAGTCGACGTGACTCTTTCCTCACATTGCCTGCATGTTGACTTCATCAAACTAGGATCTTGGCTCTGATGGGCTCTTGTCTTCCTAGTGCACTTCATCGTTGCCTTTTGTAAGGTCTTCAAGGTCTTCAATTATTAGGTCATCAAGTACCTCTGGTCTCCCAACCTCTGAATCCTGTGTTTTTTTCTGGAGGTGAGTCCTGGATGGTCTCATTGTTGATGGGTAACACCAATGGTGGTTGCATAACAGTCCAGTGCACTTCATCATTGCCTTTTGTAAGGTCTTCAATTATTAGGTCATCAAGTACCTCTGGTCTCCCAACCTCCAAATCCTGTGTTTTTTCTGGAGGTATGTCCTGAATGGTCTCATTGTTGATGGGTAACACCAATGGTGGTGGCATAACAGTCCAGTGCACTTCATCGTTGCCTTTTGTAAGGTCTTCAATTATTAGGTCATCAAGTACCTCTGGTCTCCCAATCTCCGAATCCTGTGTTTTTTCTGAAGGTGTGTCCTGGATGGTCTCATTGTTGATGGGTAACACCAATGGTGGTGGCATAACAGTCTGGTCATCAAGTACCTCTGGTCTCCCAACCTCTGAATCCTGTGTTTTTTCTGTTGGTGTGTCCTGGATGGTCTCATTGTTGATGGGTAACACCAATGGTGGTGGCATAACAGTCCAGTGCACTTCATCGTTGCCTTTTGTAAGGTCTTCAATTATTAGGTCATCAAGTACCTCTGGTCTCCCAACCTTCGAATCCTGTGTTTTTTCTGGAGGTGTGTCCTGGATGGTCTCAAGAACTCTTTTAGATTTTTTTTTTTTCTAATTTTCTCTGGTCATCAAGTACCTCTGGTCTCCCAACCTCAAGAACTCTTTTTGGTCTTTTTCCATTTAATGTTCTCCGATAATCAACTACCTCCGGTCTCCCAACCTCAAGAAGTCTTTTTGTTTTTTTTCTTTTGATTTTTTCCATTCTATAACATTGATTGTCCCAATCTTCTCGATTTCTCTTATATGTATTAGTTGCGAAGCCCAACTTAAACTTTTTGGTGGTCTGGTATTTAAAGATGATGTTGCCTTTCGTAGTGAGCTACGATGACACTTAGGAGTTATTTCTAGCTCTGTGCTCTCCTGTATTTCCAGTGAATCATGGGGCTCATCCGTGGACACGTCGGTGTCTTATGAGCAGGCTCTTGAGACTTGTTCCCTGTTGCTGTCTGGTCAGTGATCCGTGCTTCATGCCGCACATCTGGGCGCCACTTGCGACCCCCGGGGACCCTGGCCCACAGGGTGGATGAGGGTCACGAAGTTATTCGTGATTCACGAAGAGGAGTCGACTGTTAAATGGCCCAGGGTCTGAAGAAGGCCCATTTTCCTTCCGAAGTCTCGGGCTCGAAATCAACGTCTGCTGGCCAACCCCGAGGGCTCAGCTTTTGGCTACCGTGACCTGACAGTGGCCACTTTTGCAAAAACCTCTCTGCCATTTTCCAGTCCTATGTGCTGTTTGCTACAAAGCCCCTGGGCCAGCAGGAAAAAAGCAGCCACAAAAGTAATAAATAATTTCTTAGCCCAGGGGAGAGGAACACAGCCTGATACCACTCACAGGAATGAAGCTAGACTCCCCTAGCCCGCATTCTTGAGTTAACAAGGTACTCTTTATTGTTTTGTGCAAAATTGGGTTTTTACAAAGCTATTCCTTAAGAACTTTGCCCCACCATAAATCTGTTAAGAGCCTGGGAATGTGGTCAAACAGACTCTACCCAGGAAACTGCTTATCTAGCATGACTGCCCACTGCCCCACTGCCCATTTTCCATATTTGGGGAATGATGTTATGTACCTTGTTCCACCCTACCTGTCCTGTGTTTATACCTTATTTGGAATAATGAGATAGCCTGTGCGCCATAAAGAGTGATTGACACTACCTATGCCTGCCCCTTTTTACCTTGTCTATATAAGAAAATGCAGGGTCACATTAATACGCCTTTGAACGGAAATTCTGTCTTGGGCCTTGTTATTAACCTCTCTTAGATTTTTTCAAGGTGTGGTTGTGTGATCTGAGCTTTGCAAAATAAAGGTGCGGTTGTTCGTGAGCCTCTCATCCATTCTCCGCTGGCCGGGTCCCTTCGGGGGGCTTACAGGACACCCGCATTTTGGCGCCCAAACACGAGGCAGGACCACCACCACACTAGGACGACCAGTCGGCGAGTCCGGAGCCTTTTCATAAGTCGCAGAATACCCCATCAGGGTGGTGCAGATTAGGTTAGTCTCACATTAATTTTTTTTTTTTTTTGGTTTTTGGGCCACACCCGGCAGTGCTCAGGGGTTACTCCTGGCTATCTGTTCAGAAATAGCTCCTGGCAGGCACGGGGGACCATATGGGACACTGGGATTCGAACCAACCACCTTTGGTTCTGGATCAGCTGCTTGCAAGGCAAACGCTGCTGTGCTATCTCTCCGGGCCCTCACATTAATTTTGATATATTTGTTGTCCCATATGCCGCCCTGATTGGCTTTTGGGGCTTCACCCATCGGATTCACGACCATGGGAGCCGCATTGAGTACTGAACTTAAATTCATTCGAGATATTCAGTCTAAATTGAAACGCAGACATATAGAGGTTACCAAAAAAGATATTTGTAATTTCTTGATGTTTGTTCATGATGTTTGCCCTTGGTTCGTTATGACCTGTCCAGAAATTGTTGCATCTACTTGGGATAAGATTGGTAACGAGCTAAGGGATCATTTTGCTGTTAATAATGAACCTGATAAGGAAAAGGTAATTTTACAATATTGGAGTCTGCTTAGAGATATTGTTGTTGCCAGAGGTAATGAGGAAACTGCCAATAAAATTGTCTGTACTGCCGAATCCCATCTCGAGCAGGCTTCTCATGAGTGTTCCCGGGCTCCCTCTCGCTTTAACTCTGTCTCTCAATTTCCTTCTTCTTCCCCTGACCCTTTATCTCCGACCTCAACTACTTCTGCCGCTGCACCCTCTGTGAAGGATTCTAAACAACCCTCCACTTCCCTATCTAATGCCTCTTACACTTTCTTTGCTTCAAAACTAAAAACTGCCCTTAAAGACCTCCCTGGTGCTTCTCATATACTGCCATTGCCTCAGCTCCGTCCCTTTTCCACCAAAATCTTTACTCCCCTCACCACCCTCCCCTCCTTAGCCAGCAATTGCAACAGTACAAGGCCTTTGATTGGAAAAGCCTCAAAGAGCTGTTTCAAGCCATAACCTCCTATGGCCCCCAAGCCCCTTACACGCTCTCCTGCTTAGAATCTATGGGGGGGGCAGCGTTGTCTCCCCCACTGAATGGCGCAATATCGTCTGCAGGGCACTTAAAGCTGAACTCTTTGTCTCCTGGGAAGCTAAGTTTTTTTTCCCTGCTGCAAAGCCCTTGCAGGCAGGCAGGGATTCTGATCTCTATGCTCATATAGCTGGCCTCGCCCCTTTTCATACTTTAAAGGCACAGCACACACTTTCCAGGTCCCAGCTTGCCAACACAGCTCTTGCCGCCCTCCGTGCCTAGAAGTGGCTCCCCAGAGCTCGTGTTCCAACAGCTCCCCCACACGTGGCAACAAACTGTTGCTACCCTCCCCTGCCCTCCTGGCCAGGCGGCCACTTCAGCGATCAGCGAGCAGGGCGTACCCCCCCCATCCCTTAGGGTAGGAATGCAGCCCTAACTTCCCTTAGGTTTTTATGGTTGTCTCTCTGTTGTTACAAATGTTCCTTTCTCCTGAGTTAGGATGCCTGAGTTAAAATGTTTTTCTAAGATAAAGGCCACAGTTGGTAAAATTAGAAGGTTTTAAAAGTGTTCAAAATGTCATAATAAGCCCTTTAATCTATGCAGAGGTAGTGTATATGTGGCATATTCTATACCTGTATTTGAGACAGTAAGTTTCTGTGTAGTCAAAGTGCAAACAAAAATTTTAAAGAAAAAATATCACTTCTTTCTTAAGTTGGTAAAATTTGGCTTAAGTTCAGAAAAATAGTGCTAGCCTGTGTGTGTCTTAGTGGCTACAAGTTTGATTGCTCTGCTAAATATGGCAGAGAGTGGCAGGGGTAGAAGTAAAAAGATTCAGAAACTGTTCATGTGGAATTTATAGTGACAATTATTTTCAAAATTTTGTTGTGTCTCATAAGATGCCTCAAATAATTGTGAAGTTTGTGAATTAAATTATGCGGCATACATGTGCCTTTTCAAAAAGCATTTGTGTAATTAAGTTTTGTGCATTGGGTCTTCTAAAGTAATTATTAAAACGTTGAAAATTAGGAAACTTTCTAAATTCATGTCTGTAAAGGTTAAATTCAGGTCTGTAAGGGTTAAAAGATTCCAGGAATAAAAAAGCAACGGAAAGATAAGTGCAATAAACTCCCTTTGTTCATGCCTCTCAAAAATTTTAGAGCAAGGTCATAATTCTGTCACTTGACTTGTAATAAGAAAATATTGGCAAAAGAAAAACTTCCTGGTGTTTTAAAATCCAAACAGATACAAAAGTGTTAAAATTTGAGTCTTTTATATTTCTATTAGAAAATTTATTTTAATTTTTAAGATATTTAAAAAATTATGTGAAAAATAATGTGGTTAGCCTTTTTAAACAATATAGTTAATTTAATGCACAGTGAACACCTAGGTGTGCCTTATATTACCCTTGGTTTTAATTCTGTGCTACAGCAATAGTTGTTCTTTACCTCTGCATTGAAAAAACTATCCTTTTAAGTGTATTCAGAAAATCAGCACATTATACAAATCTGTATATTTGTGTCAAAGTGAAGAAATCTAGTATTAATGAAAAATATACATATTTAATTTTATGAGTAATATTATAAAAGCAAATTAACTAGCATCAAACATAATTTTGGTCTTAAGCTCTAGGTGTGGAAATGCATCACATGTCTTTAACTATATTGTATAATGTCTAAACATTTTGTTAATTTGGTATATAATAGTTTTTACAAATTATTCACTTAAATTCTTAAAAGTAAAAACAGTTGTTTGTTTTTTAAAGTCAGTTTTTTATACCTTCAATAATCATAGTTCATGCTCTTGTGTTTGATCATAAAAAGTTTAACACTTTATTACAGCTGTCTTACTATTCTACTGTGAAACCAATTTATAAAAAACCTGTTCATTTACAGCAAATAATATCATACTGCAGAGTGGAGACTCCTTCTACAGTGCTCATTAACCATTTTACTTAACAAATTTTTTTAACTGCTAACATTTTACTTCATGCTTTAAACTTCAAATTAGAATTGTTTTAAAATGTTTTGTGTTAAATCTAAACCTTAAAATTTATTTTCAGCGGTTCCACTCCAGCTACGTTAAAAAAAATTTTTTTACAAACAATCCGGCTACATATTTCAAAAGCGCTCGTCAATTTTTCTAATGCGAGTTTTGTTTCAATCCTTTTGTCTGTTCATGTTTGTGTTGTGATGAGTGAAAGTGGCCACAATGTTGTGTTTCATGTTGTTTTGTTCTGTCTGTTTCTGTGTTATTTTTACATTTCATGATAAATACAATTTTTAAAGCCTTATCCATTTTTGAAAATTTCAATTAATTTTTTTAACCTGGCTCAGTCTGGTCATCTAACAAACTGTGACATCCTGCTAAAAATCATGTGTTAAGCTAGCTTTGTCCTTCTGACAGCATGGCAGATAGTGTAGGGGATGGTAAACCCCAGATTTCTCAATGGCCATCGGGGATAACTTTTCCCTGGAGAATTTCTGGACTTGGCAATCACCCAGCTTTCCTGCTATGTGTAAGTTAAGGCCTATAGAATATGAATTTGTGGCTAAAGAATAGCATCTAACTTTAAAATAATAACTAATAAGTTTAAGAAAAATCATTTAGGTTCATTTTAAAAGTTTTTGAAAAATTGGCGATTGTTAATTATAAAATTTTTTTGAATGAAGTCTGACAGAAGTCAGGAGGCATTCCCGTGGCATTCAAAAATAATCATTTTGACTCCTGCCAAGCTGTTTTCTTATAAACCTCCTGCAGCCTCCCACAGTCCTGTCTTCATCCACTTCAAAAGAGCCTGTCACCCATCCTGTTAGCCTGCCATTCCTGAGGACCTGTTTCTGACTAACTCCACCTTTGACAATGCTGAATTTGACTCTGCCTGGCTGCCCTGGATGCCCAGCACTGCCGCTAACAACCTCCGTCGCAATTTGTCTGCTCCACTTGACTCTCCCTTGCAAGACGATGACAATACCTCTGGTTCCTTCCCTTCCCCCTTTGCCGGTGACATAGCCAACTCCCCTCCCACTCATCCCACTCCACCCCCTGACCCATCCTGGAAGTAGCCCTTTGTGCCCTCGCCTTGGGTGCTGAGGAAGAGTGAGCCACCCCCAATCAATTTTTGCCACAACCTAGCCCATTAACCCATTCCCCAGGACACACTGGCTATGTCAGCTCAACCTCTCCCATGCCCCAAGCTCTTCAGGACTTTGCCTGCTTCCCCACCCTTCCAGCCCATGCTGTACTCCGGACCCCCCTCCTCTTCTCAGCTCATCCTCATCATGGTCAAAGCCTCCACCCAGGCGCCCTCCAGTACCTGGTACTCACCCATCCCACCATTCTATAAATAAATTGCTGCCTTCGAACTGCCTCACTTCACCAACGATACCAACTTTCTGTGATGCGGTATGAAGCCTCAACAACATGGCATAACTTTAAAACTAGTGGCGGGACTCAAACTTTGCCTTTTGGTACCCAATATGCTTCCCTCTAGTTCCCTTATTGAAAATTGTAATCACATTCTTGTCGTTAATTCCTCCTTTCAGTTCATGATTGCCCCCAATTTAACGTTTTTTGCCTGTTCTACTGGTTTATCTCCCCACATTGTTTCACATTTGTTTCTTCAGTCCAAGGACTACTGTGTTTTGGTTGTTTTAATGCCTAAATTAACTGTCAAACCAGTCACTGCTTTCAGCCTAGCCTTATTCATAGGCCTGGGTGTTACTGGTGCGGGCACAGTAATTTATTCATTGGTTCATACTCTAAAATCTGTTAATGCCTTAAGTATAACTGTTGTTAGAAATGTTTCCAAACTTAAAATAAGTTTACACTACTTAGAGCACACTGTTGAATCCTTAGCAAAGATAGTGCAGCAAAACCGCAGTGGTTTAAATTTTTTTTTAAAGGAAGGGGGAATCTGTGTAGCCCTTCGGGAACAATGTTGTGTATTTAAAGACAAAACTGGGTTAGTTAGAGATAGTGTTCAAAGTATTGGTAACGGTATGAAGGAGTTTCAGAAACGTTTCACTCACGAACAAAGTTGGTGCCAGAAATGGTTTTCCTCTTCCCTCTGGCTCCATACACTACTATACACTATTTTGAGTCCTCTTATTAGCCTTATGCTGCTCCTTTCCTTTGGCCCATGGGCTTTCCGCAAACTCACTGCCTTTGTTAAAATCAGGTAGATGAGACTGCAAAAACCTTTGTTCAGGTTCACTGCCAACAGCTTACTCAACGTGACCCCTGTGAAAACTTGGCTATCGTTACCAAGTCGCCCTTCCAGCCATTAAGTTTCCAGGAGATCGCATTGCTAACAAACGGAGCTGCTCCGGTCCTTGTACTCTCGGCTGTGGAGATGCCTACGATGGGATTAGCAGGGTCCCAGTTAGGATATGGCTCCAAACGGCTATGGCAAACTATTCGGAAATCAGAGCTCACCCACTATGCCTATAGCCACTTTTAATTCGCGGCTTACTGCCATGTCCGACCTGGTCAAACCCTGTAGCCTAAGACACGGCTACTCCACCCACTCACGGCTTCCCTTCTTCTATTAGAGAAAAAAGGGGGAGATGTTGGCTACCGTGACCTGACAGTGGCCACTTTTGCAAAAACCTCTCTGCCATTTTCCAGTCTTATGTGCTGTTTGCTACAAAGCCCCTGGGCCAGCAGGAAAAAAGCAGCCACAAAAATAATAAATAATTTCTTAGCCCAGGGGAGAGGAACACAGCCTGATACCACTCACAGGAATGAAGCTAGACTCCCCTGGCCCGCATTCTTGAGTTAACAAGGTACTCTTTATTGTTTTGTGCAACATTGGGTTTTTACAAAGCTATTCCTTAAGAACTTTGCCCCACCATAAATCTGTTAAGAGCCTGGGAATGTGGTCAAACAGACTCTACCCAGGAAACTGCTTATCTAGCATGACTGCCCCCTGCCCCACTGACCACTTTCCATATTTGGGGAATGATGTTATGTTCCTTGTTCCACCCTACCTGTCCTCTGTTTATAACTTATTAGGAATAATGAGATGGCCTGTGCGCCAAAAAGAGTGATTGACACTACCTATGCCTGCCCCTTTTTACCTTGTCTATATAAGAAAATGCAGGGTCACATTAAAACGCCTTTGAACGGAAATTCTGTCTTGGGCCTTGTTATTAACCTCTCTTAGATTTTTTTTTCAAGGTGTTGTTGTGTGATCTGAGCTTTGCAAAATAAAGGTGCAGTTGTTCGTGAGCCTCTCGTCCAATCTCCGCTGGCCGGGCCCCTTCGGTGGGCTTACAGGACACCAGCACTCAGCCCAGCAGCAAGCGGCGTTTCCTGGCTCAGGAAGGCAGTGAGGATGCGTGAGCCTTGTATTATATTTTTGTGTTCCTAGGGCATATTCCTAAAAGTGGTATGATGGATTGTATGGGAGCTCAATTTCCAGTTTTTGGAAGGAGAGATTTCTGAGTGCATAGCCAGGAGTAATCCCAAGTTCACTGGGTGTGGCCAAAAAACAAAAAAAAAAATCAGATCTTGATCTGGGGTTTCTGGATGACGAAAATTATATAATCGTTCCAATGTCAAGGTTCCAGCACAGGCAAACAACCTCTCACCTTGTTCAGTGTCTCTTCCTGAATGGCCAGTAAAATCTAGAACTAGGACAAGTTGCAGGGTTTATCAACTGATTGCAAAATCCCACATTCTGAACTGTGTTTAGATTTTTATTTTAATAATTTTTGTTGTGACCAAAGTGAATTACAAATCTTTCTTAGTAATATTTAAGGATGTCGTGACATTGAATCAGGGCCATACACACTACCAATGTTGTCCTCGCTCCACCCCTATTCCCAGCATGCATCCCATATCTCCCTTTCTTTGTCACCCTACTGCTAGTATAATTGGTCCCCTATATATAGAGCTTGTTATAGATTCGGTATTGTTTGCTTTGGATTTGTTGTTTAAGTCTGATTATTTTTTTGTTTCTACTCAATGTTCATACTACTGTTTGTTGTTGGTAAAATCTATTCCCCACCCTTCAATTTATGTGGTAGAACAAGATGGTTTAAATTATGTGGTTTTGGTTGGAAAAAATGATAAAATGAAAGAAGAAAAAAAAACAAACATTAAACCAGGAGGAGTCCATCGAGAGCAGTGGTCCTCAAACTATGGCCTGCGGGCCAAATATTGTGTTTGTATCTGTTTTGTTTCTTCATTGGAAAATAAGATATATGCAGTGTGCATAAGAATTCGTTCATAACTTTTGTATTTACTATAGTCAGACCCTCCAATAGTCTGAGGGACAGTGAGCTGGCCCCCTGTATAAAAAGTTTGAGGAGCCCTGATCTAGAGGTTAGAAATATCAATTTAGAAGATGAAAGAAAAAAGAAGAAAAACATAACAAAAATACAAAAAAATACAAAAAAGCAACAAAAAGCCCCCAAATATTTAGATTTTATAACAAATTTTGTAAAAAAATTTTTTTAACTTAATGAGAGTAGAAATGTTTCTTTTGTGAGGAGGTAGTTAGGAAGATAAAGCCTGCAGATAGAGACCAGTGGTTCTCTTGGATGCTCTTAGCACTCTCATTTGCATAGCTGCCCAGGGGTTTCTCCTGCATAATGAACAGAGGCAGGAGAGGGCTGACTAGGACAAAAGTGATATTTTTCTGATAAAAGGAAAAGAACAAACTGGCCTATTTCAAGCATTCCACTTGAAACAATACAGAAGAATTTATTCCTGGGACACTGTTATCTTTACTCAATAGTTTATGAATAACTATCCATTGTAATGACTACAATTATAAATCGCTCAAAAGACTGTGATTTGTAGTATATTAACTCACACATAAGGGACAACATTCTTTAGAATGTGGTCAGTAAGGCAGAAGTCAATTTTCATGAGAAAGCAGACAGTCCAACATTTTCCAGCATCTGGAAAGAGTGCCAATTCTTTTTCTGTGCATACTGATTCATTGTTACTGAGCAGAGGGGATATTGTGGGCACTGTAATCTTGGGCAAGATATCAGGGATTGTCAAATACATCAATTCCAAAAGTTTTGTTCTCAGAAGTTAAAGAATTTGGCTTCCAGAACACTTCAGCTGTCTCAGCATTGTAGCAGTGTATCCAATATTTAATGGTTGGAGTCCAAAAGTGGGGAAATGGGGTGTGAATGATGTTGCTGGAGGAGATGCTTTGTGCTCCTTGAGTTATGTCTTGGAAACCAGTTGACTTTAGGCTCTTGGATGCTCATCCCAGTTTTCATATCTGGCTTTTCAGAGGAAGATAGGCATTGACTTGATGTTCTATGTACACACTTGTTCTATGGGGGCTAGACGGACCAGGTGCAGGAGTTAGATTTTGGAGCTCAATCCAGAGCAAGAAGCTAACCTAGTGGTGCTCTAGGGCTCCTTTTCATATCAGGGAACAATCTTGGGTTGGCTGTAGTCAAGACAATTGCCTTGGTTGTCTCCTATACTTCTGACCCCAGGAGAAAGTCATTCTTGCTTTAAGTGCAGCAATGAGAATCTGCATTGTGCTACTTCGTATTCCTAACACTAGTGCATAGCTGTGCCACACTCAGCATACCTACAGAGATATAGGCTCTAGCGGTTCTGGCTCTACCATGTGATCTGCAAACTATCGCATCACTGCAAAGAGTGTAAAGCAAGCAGCCGGGCATGGAGTCAGGACTCACTCAGAATCCACTGTCTACAGCCACCTAGCTCAACCCTGCCCCTGAAACTTGAGAAACACCCTCCATTTGAAATGTCTGTTCACTCCAAAGCTGGGATGCCAGCCGGTGTAACCGTCCCTCTGCTCAGAAACCCTACGCTGAAGGTATCTCCTAGACCCTGGGAGAGCTGGGTATGTGAATGGGGTATCCTCATGGCTATTACCTCTATACCCTGCTTCCAACTCTATTCCCTTCTGTTGACAGATGAGGAAACACCCCTGAAGGTGCCCATGTGATGCTGGACAGAGCTGAGCCATGATTGTCCCCTTTATGGTAACTCCAATAGGCGACCGTAGAATGCTCCTAGCTGCAGAAGAATTCCCACTGTGACCTAATGCCCATCTGAGTTTCCTGGGGTGAGATTGGTGCTAAAGGACTTTTCCCTGTGGCCCTGTTTTCCCGTTCTGCTCAATTCGTATGTATGGAGGTGTGTAAGCTGAAGTGACTCCTATTCTCAAACCTAGTCTTCCTTTAGTCCTGTTTCTGGCTTTGCTTTATGAAATGTGGTCTTTGGCCCACAAAAGTGCTGGCCTGTTTTCCCCACCTGAGCCATTTCACACCTGCGCATCTGCTGAGACCTAAGCCAGTTCTTGCAGGAGGCTGGTCTTTGCTGCTCTTCCCTTCTCCACTACTTCACCCCAAGTTTCACAGATGTATTCTGAGTGTTACAGCCTCTGTGTAAGGAACCCTAGCCTTAGAGCCTATAGCTGAAGGAGGGCACTAGGCTGAAAAAACTTTTACTGCCTGTACCCCAATTGCCATTTTGCATAGGTAAGGAGATATTGATAGAGGATGTGACATAAATTCTCCCCTCTCATTTGAGACATAGTTTTACTAGAATCCTAAGCACTTTTCTTTGAGTCCCTCTAAAGACCTCCAAGATTCCTGGAAATCCTACCTGTTTCATATGTAGCAAGCAAATGTGCCGAGGCCTAGTTCTTCCAGGCCTTCCTAAACAGTATAGGAATGATATAGGCAATAATAATGTCAAAATTACTGAAGAATCAGAGCATTCGGATTAGAGAAATGGCCACTTGGTTCTAAAGATAATCTTTTCATCAAAACTAAGCCCAATTTTTGTATGCAGTATACACCCACAAAAAGGACACGCAAAACCAGCCCTGGAAAAAAGGAACTGGGCATTCAAACTACAAGCTGATATAGCACATTGATGAAGCTTTGGTAAATTAGGATATTATTGAATCCTAGGCCAAAATTAAATGTCCTTTCTCATATAGATCAGTAAGTATTGTAATCATTGTATTAAGGAGAATACCAATATATTCTATAGAATGTTTTGATGATTATCTATACCTCACAAAAGCCACAGATCTTCTCCTGCTATGTAAAGTATTGATCACCCCTTCTTCCTTGCTAACTTAGAAAGACTTGCTAAGAAAATGTATAAAAACCCTGCTCTTTGAGGTTGGAGAGATAGCATGGAGGCAGAGTGTTTGCATTGCATGCAGAAGGAAAGTAGTTCAAATCCCACCATACCACATGGTCCCTGAGCCTGCCAGGTGTGATTTCTGAACGTAGAGCCAGGAGTACCCCTGAGAACTGCTGGGCATGACCCCAAAACAAAAACAAAACAAAACAAAAACCCCCTGCTTTTTGATTGCATAAACGAGCTAGATTCAGACTCTTCTCCTGCTGTGTGGTCTAGTCACAATTTTCTGACTTCAGTGTCCACTGCCCTAGATGGCCCACTACTGTTCCTGTGTCCAGTGCTCCTGCCCAGCCCCGAGCTTCCTGTGACATCTGAGACTGAGTTTTTCTTCCCAAGATATTGAGATCTGAATGTGACTAGTTTGAGGACAGTAGCACAAACCTGGCTCCCTGCCGAAACAGCCACACCTTATTTTCTGCATCTGCTGAAGATGTTACGATTTTTCTCTACGGAGCATGGAGGTAAGGCATTTGCCTTCCATGTAGGAGGCCATCGGTTCGAATCCCGGTGTCCAATATGGTCCCCCGTGCCTGCTAGGAGCAATTTCTGAGCCTGGAGCCAGGAATAACGCCTAACCACTGCTGGATGTGACCCAAAAAACACATACACACAAAAAAAAAGATTTTTCGCTACAACAGATCTGGGCAAGGAATGGTGAAGCCACCTCAAAAGACTCTTCTATTGTAACAAATTATATTTTATTAACAATATGATAATGAAACTAAAGAAATAATGAAAATGCAAAAGAACTGAACAATAACACATTGTAGGACCACACCAAAATCAGTTTTCTCTGGACCCTGTGTCTCATCTTGCCAAGTTCTGCTGCCCTCAAGAGCCTGCTGCATGTCACTGCTTCTGGGGTAGTGGCAAGCCTTGTAATTCATACTGGAAGGCCAGGAGCCAACAGGGCTTTGGACACTAGTTCCTTGCAGCAGTGTTTGTTCAGGTGTGAGGTCCTGTTGACATGGATGTGCTGGCAAAGGCAGAGGCTTGTGCTGGAGACACCAGCTTTCTTAGTGGTCTGGGAACTGGGTGGGATTCAGCCAGCCAGGAGCTGTAAGCAAAGAGACAGGGAGATGAGAGCAGACCCTCGAAGCCCTTCATTGCTAATAGAACAATTTAGGTACAGGAGGGGCTTCTGTCTGCTATAATCTTTGCTGTTTCTCGGCATACATGTAGCTGTGCTGAGAGATTTGTGACATCCTGGCACAGAATAGTTCTTGTTTCTCAGATAAAAACATGCTGTTTCAGGAGCCGAAGAGATAGCATGGGAGTAGGGCATTTGCCTTGCATGCAGAAAGACTGTGGTTTGAATTTCTGCATCTCATATGATTCCCCGAGTCTGGCAGGAGCAATTTCTGAGCACAGAGCCAGGAGTAACCCCTGAGCACTGCCGGATATGACTCCAAAAACCAAATCAAACTAAAGCAAGCCAAACAAACCAACCAACAATCAAAAAACCATGCTGTTTCAGAGGCAAAGCCTGCCAGTGTAAATGATCAAAGCACCAGCACCCCTTCCTTCACTTTTCACTTTCTGAGGTCTTCGTTGGCCTATTGTAGGCAGTGAGTAGCTGGATGCACAGGATTCTTGTAGAAACAGTGGCCCAGGAAAACGTGTGCTTTTCTCTCCATTTTGGGAATGGGACTGATGCCACACCAAGTGGTGCTCTGGCCTTACTTCTGGTTCTGTTCTCAAGGACCACTCCTGGTGGACCTCAGAAGTCTGATGTAGTCCAGGAACAAAATAACATCACACAGGGCAATGACACCTTCCCCTGTCCAAACTTTTTCTCTGTTCTTGACTAATTTTTTTAAACTGGGGTAAAATTCCTTTTTTACTCAGTTATGTTTCAGGAGTACAGGCTCACAGTGCTTCACATGTGCATATCTTCCTCACCGCATGCAATCAGTAATAGCCCCTCGGGTCCACCACACTGCTTTTTGCTTTTCCTGTTGCCCCTCCACTTTGGGGAACCTCATTTCCATTGTCATTCACTTCTGGTTTTATCTATGGGGATATATTTGTATTGGTTTTTCTATTGTCCTCCTACTGACAGCTGCCATTGCAGGCACATCCTTCATTAAACTTCTTTGAAACCAAAGATGGGATTGGAAAGAGCATGAAGCTCACAGCAGTGTCTTGGTATCCTAGACATGCAGGCTGTGTTCTCTCTTGCACTGACCCAGGTTTACCCTTTAGGGATTCTTCTTCTCCTGAGATGGCTGAGTCTCAAATACAGTATATGCCTAACTAGAGACCTTAAGCTCATTCTGACCACTTTGGAGACACCTGCTCTAGAGCCACACACATGATGTGAGGGCATGTGGCACTTAGTTTCCTTCCCTCCAAGAGCTTCAATCACAAAGGGCTCTTTTCCAGAACGGAGAACCTCAGTCTTTTTCATGTGGTTATGTTAAAAACCTGCTGTGTGTGTGTGTATGTGTGTGTGTGTGTGTGTGTGTGTGTTGAGGATGAGATTGTGGTTAGGTGATAAGCAGTGGTGTTCAGGAATAACTATGTGCTATGGGATTTCTCCCAGCAAGACCTGGGGTACAGTGATCTACATGGGTCAGCTGTATACAAAACAAGACTCCAACCGCTGAGACCCAGTGATGCTCAAGGGTCATTTCTCATTCAAGTCTCCAGAAATGCTCCTGAGTATTTTAATCCCCTGATGCTTGCAAGCAAGCAACCTACTATTGTGCTATCACCTCAGCACCTCTAGCATTTTTTTAAAGTTGATGCTGTTGTGTATAATAAGTGACTCACTGGTTTAAATCACATGAATGACAGTGTTGGCTTAAACTGTCCAGTTTTTCAACTCAGTCCAAAACCCTGGAGAAATTTTTATGATAGCAGTCCCCATCCCCAAAAGATTTTCAGGAAATAAAAATTGATAAGAGAATTGGGACTTGGATTGCATAGTATGTGACTCAAAAACTGAATGGGTCAGGAGGAACACGGGGTATGGATTTTTTAGAGACAGGGTTTATTGCTTTCTTTTCAGAAAATGGCAGTTGGACTGGGCATGCCCCTTGGGAACCCCAAACCAATGACAGTTCAAAATGGACATGCCACATTTATACTTCCATCATGACAACTGGACAATGTCCAGTTGGATCTGGACATGCCTCTTGGACATGCCCTCTATAACATAGGGTATAAAAATAAAAACTTGGATTGTTAGAAGGTCACCCAGGGTAAGGACCAGAGTACCACCAACTTGACATAATAGGCCAGTGATCAAGCATCAGCAATATGCTGCCTTCTGTGTGCCTACCTCCTGTTCAAGTCTCAAATTCAGGACTAGCATCCTCCCCCTATCTGTTATGGTCCATAAATTTCTCTTTTACTGTCTCTATGTCTCGCTCTATCTCTATCTCTTTCTCTTTCTCAACCTATCCATCTCGCTTTCAGAAAACTCTAGGCATTGGCCAAATCAGACTTTAGGGAAGAATAAAAAGACAGTTGGTTTCTCAATCTCTCAGTCTTTTTCTATTTCCTATCCCTCCCTCTCCCCCTTAGGGCTATAGCTTTCCAGCTTTGCAGGGCTATTACATGCTCTAAACTTTTCCAAGAGGGAACAGTTTCTTTCTCATACCCGCCCACCCCCAGGGCTTGAGCCCAGGGGACCAGAGATGTATCTCAATTACCTGGAACACTGGCAGCTCTGGCTCCATTGCTGGGAATCTAGGGGCTGCACTGGCACACCCGACTCCAGACCCAGTGCTGTGAATTCTGTGCCTGGATCTGAAAGGGAAACAGTGCAGTGAGGGCCCAAAGGAGGAATCTTGCTCTACCCCCACCCCACCCCTGTGAATTGCCCTCCTCTATTCACCTCCTCACAGAGCTCGCGGCTAAACCATGCTCGATAGCCCATTGAGTAAAAGAACACAATCCTTATCTTCAGGAACTTGTTGGCTATTTCATCCAAGAATCTCTTGCCAAGCAGGGTCTGGAAGATGCTCCACTTGGAGATGGGATCGTCCTCTTCCATGTCCGAGGCGATGTACCTGCACAGGAATTGAGCAGCTTGTTCATACCTCATCAGGGTCGCCATGTTTGGTGGGACCCACATAGAGGCCACAAAAGCCCACATGAATAGCCTGAGGTGCTGCTTTCCAGACAGAAGTCCATAGAAGCCACCTTCACAATGACTTGGGAAGCAGGACCCACTGACACTATACCGTGCCCAGCCAGACCAAGCATTTCACTCCTTGCAATTGCTCGGCTGGGTCCTCTCTCAGACAATAGGGCCTGAGCAACAAGTAGTATTTTATGTCAGGTGTTTCCACTTCCTGACACATAATTTTCAATATCAAGCTACAGCAGCTACATCCCCATTCCCCAAGGAGGCACAATCCCAGAGGAGGCACTCACAGGGCCAGAAAGAAGTGGATCCTGTTATAGATGTGTCCAGGCAGCCCAACACGGCCGAAATACTCCACCACCATGGAAAGCAGGTACTGTGAGAAAAATAGGGGTTGGCTGAGGTGGCCTGAGGTTTAAGAATGGGAGACTTCGGAAAGTTCCACATTCCTGGAGAGAAGAAACTATGAGGTCATGGGGTTGGCTGCGTGTGATGAAGGGTTGCTGGAAAGAGAATGTCTGGAAGCACTATGGAGAGGAGGTTCTCAGAAAAGACAGGCTGGCTGCAGATGGTGAAGGATGAAGAGAGGAAGAATATTCTGAACGTGCTAGGTCCATCCCTTACTCAAATGCCTTGGTGGAAAAAGTACTTCTGTTGGGATTCCTGAGTTTGTCCAGAACTTTTGACTTTGCAGAAAAGTTGAAAGGAAGGCCAGGCTGGACAATGTACAGGGGAAATGTGCACTTTGGGCTTTTGTCTTTTGGTACTGAAAACAGGAGGCCCTTATGGACCTTCTCTAGCCCCGAAAGAAATATCATCCTCTGAATCTGCCTTTTGGTGTGTTTTTGTGTGTGCCTGTATGTGTGAGATATAAAAGAGACTTTTAGACCCCTTGATGCCTCATTTTGTGCAGCTGTCCATACCTTGTCAGACACTTTGAAGTAAATATCAGCTTCCAAGAGGCTCTGGCTGATGGGATCCTCTGTAAAGAAGGAGGGATGAGTGAGCAGGACTGGGCAGCAGCCCTTCCAACTGGATCTGGGGTTGTTTTAGATGGCAGATGAAAACCAGAACTCTCCCATGCAAAGCAGTAAAGCAGAGGGAACCCCATTTCCTTTGGGAGGGTTCTAACTTTTCTATCATTGATACCTGTCATTCCTCCCTCCTATTGACAAGCAATGTCAAATTCTACAGTGTGCAACAAATTTTACAGTGATTAATAACTCTTCAACTTGATGGGAAGTGATGAAGGCATTTATGGCATAGAGAAAAACAAATTCCAACCAATTAGTTTCAAAGCCAGACTAGGGATGTGACCTGAGGTATCTGTGAGCCCACGCTCAGGCTCTGCTGGGCCCCATCTAGTCCTTGAGCTCAGTGGGTGGGCCATGGAAAGTTCCGAGTCTGTAGGACACTGGACATACTGTTCTCCATCCACCACCTTTTCTCACTCTGTGAAGACAATGAGCTGACCTCCTTTCCCTGGGAAAACTACTTTACAATTGGAGTTGTAGCCCTGAGGTGCATGGGTTCAGTCCGCTCCAGCTCAGTGATTTCCCCCATTTAATAAGAGAGTGAGTGACCTTAGCACAGCAAGGAAGGTGGGAGGATGGTGAAACATTTCATCTTCCCTGCCTTTCACTAGGGAGCTGGGTCTCTATAAATTGCCTGAATTATGTCAATGTTCAATGTGCGTGCTGTCCCAAAGGCAGCCGGCCATTCGCCAGGATGCCTACTGAGCATTGATTGTGACTGGTGAGAGGGGAATTGAAGTTTGAATGTTTATTTCACTCATATCAAATGCCATTGATATGTGACTACGGAATGTTACTCTCACAACTTTATTCCAGCCTCTGCTCCTGACATCTTAGGAAGACCTTTGTTGAATATGCCACTTTATCAAGGTCTCCTTTCCTTGCTCACAGCCTCTAACTCTAACTAAATCATTTTCTTCACTCTATTGGTCTCGGGCTTTTCTTCTTTTAGTTTTTGGGTCACAACCAGCAGTGCTCAGTGGTTATTCCTGGCTCTCTGCTAAGAGATTGCTCCTGGCAGGCTAAGGGTATTCAAACCACAGTCCTTCTGCATGCAAGGCAAAGGCCCTACTCCATGCTTTATCTCCAGCCCCATGGCTGAGAGCATCTTATTTCTCTACATTATGTGTATGACTCTCTTACTCTCTTGATCTCACAGAGCAAAGCAAACTCAATCTGATTCTTGAGTTTCTTATCTCACGTCTCTAGCTGGGGAAATGAATGACTCATTCTCAGTGACAGAGGTTTTGACCTTGATTCATCCTGAAAATACTGGTCCCCATATTGGGAGTCACCTTTCCTAACCCCAACCTCAATGAACATATCTACTAAGGGCATCATGGGAGATTATCAATTATTCAGTGGTGCAAGGCAGTGGGAATGAGATACCACATATTCTGCCCCCATGAATTTTTCCTTAATAGGAGGATTCCAAGCTCTCTACACCCCAGAACACACACCCAGAAGTCTGAAGAAGGCTTCCAAGTCTTCAGGGAAATAGCTGGAGCTCCTTGGTTTGCTCATCCACAGCTTTGTGTCTTCCGAGTGATTGATGGTCTATACAATCCTCTTTGTTTCCTGCTAGGTTCTACTTTGGGGGGCTCCTTGATGGAGGAGGCATTGGGAGCAGGTGACAGGTTCTTCTGGCTGGCTAATGTAGCAAGTTGTCTCATAAGAAAGACATGACTATGGATATAGACAACCCAGGGCCACCCCTTGACATGACCCTTTGCCCACTGGACCTGCCTCATGAGGCAAGGTAATAAGCTCAGATGTTGCTTATATTTGATTTGGGGTTTAAACTACGGGAAGCCTGGACTCATACCTGTCTTAATCTCTTTGGGCCTCTCCTTGCCTCTCCTCCTTTTGATTTTCTGCTCAAGTTCAGCATTAGATCTTGCAGAACTTGAGGCCATCTCCTGGTGCTTCCTTTTTGAAGGTGCTATAGGACACAGGAGGGGTGCCTTGTGATGTTTGAAAGCCCATCCCACTCCAGGAAGCACTAAGGATCTGGCTTCCCTCACCTTGAGGGTTGTGCATATGATAGATGGAGGGATGATAAAATAATGACCATCCCCAGTGAGTCAAGTTTTTTTACAAGTGGGTCAAAATTCAGTTGCCATTTACCTTTCTTTGGCAGGCAAACACTGCTCTTCTGGGCTTCTTTGCATGAGGCTTCTTGTGTCAAGGACCCTTCTAAGAAGACACATATAAAATTCCATGAATAGAAGTTGTCAATAGTGTCCCAACAGAGCATAATAGAGGCCTCTCTGGCTTACTCTGGACATGTCAAGTCTTAAGTCCCGGAGAGGAAGTACAAAGGGATTATGTCCTATTACCTTCTTTCATTCAGAGACCACAGTTGGGGGACAGACCACCATACATACCTGCCTTCCCTTTTGTGCATGCACTTCTTTCCTGGTGCTGCTTTTTTGAACCCTGTTGTCTGTGGCCATGTCTGAGCTTCTTGAAGTGTGGCTCAGAACAATCCATTCTCTGTATTCAAAATCAAATGTAGATACCTGATGGTATTTTATTGTTTCTTTTTAATCTATGTCCTACAATATTTACTAATGAGGAAGATAATGTTATTAATAATGATAGAGAGCCAGATATTGGTCAGGACACTATCAATGATCTCCTTGAAGTAGTATGTTTCAGTGTAATTTCAGTTACTCACACTGGAATGGGGATTAATTTTGCAATCATGTTAATCATGATAATAAGCCATGAAGTAAGGTTAATCCTTTTTCCGGTGTATACAAGGGGAAACAGTGACTTGAATTGGTGGACAATGTGTTCCAACATCTTGGGAACCTAACTAGTACCTGAGTCTGATGAGCAAAATTCAATAATACTTTCCTTCACAGGAAGTTTGGGGCTGGGCAAGAGCAGCTGGACACAGGATGTGTATGATGACTTTGATGACTTTTCATACCCTTTTTGTCATCTTTCACACTAAACATCACTGGGAACCATTATAAAATTATGGACACTCAAGCTCCTCAGAACTGTAAACAAATGGACTCAACCAGCTGATTGAAGTGGTATCCAGTACCTCCTTAGGCCCATTGCCACTACTCCCCTCAGCAGACAGTCCTCATTGTTAATGTGGTATGTGTGGTCTCACTTCTCTCCACAGTGCTTATGGATCCTGAGTCTCTGAAAGCTCAGTTGTCCATTTTTCTGGGAAAGTTGTCCTTATTGGCTTTCCTCCTCTATGTGCTTTTATTTTCTTTTATCAGTTGCCCATGTCCCTTCTGAGTCCCTCTTGTGGTTCATCCTACCTCAATAAGAGCTTTTGACCACCAAGGTCTCGATCCTTAGGTACAGAGTACAGCTTCACCACCTTATGGGAAGTAAACAAACTGTAGCTAAAGCAGTTGGCATTATAGGATTTCAGAATTCTGGTCATGATGACATCATCACAACCAACCAATGACAGGCCAAAGGGAGTGTCCTGGCCTGACATTGGGGCCTCCTCTTGCATTGCCTCCACTATGAGCATCTTTTTTCATTCAGATGATGGAATGACCTCAAATTAAAGTATACGTCAGCATAGTTTAAATAAAAGGACTAATTCTAATCTATAACAAATATAATTCATTATTTTTATTATTTATTTTTAATATATATAAAATCTTTTAGCACCATGATTACAAGCATAATTGTAGTTGTTTTTCAGTCATACACAGAATACCCTTCTTTACCAATGCAAATTTCCACCACACCTGCCTGTATTTGACACAAGCATTTACTTCTCACATTCTTTAACATTGTCATGCTAGTTTTAGTGTAATTGTTTCGCTATAATGTAGTTAATTCTGATAGGCTTTCTGACTGTGTATACCTATGGTCAGAGTCAGACATAAAGTATCTTAACTCAGTGATAAAATACACGATGAGAGCATCTATCCTACAAACCCAATTGGATCGCTGCAACCATATTGCATCTCCTGAGTACTGAAGGGTGTGACCCCAGTGCTCAGAAACCAAATTTAGCCCCGAACACTGCAAATATGGTCCTAAACAACCCCAAGTATCTTAGCTTCCATATCCTGATATAATTTTACACTCATATGCCAATTATAAGATATGATAGGGGTTCTATACAACCTCAACACAATTTTCTCCAAATAAACCAGTATATACAGAACTACCATATCTGTTTTCTTAACAGTGTTCTAGCAGGCTCAGGTTCTTGCCTTCAGGCATTTAAGACTAAGATAAAATAACTGCAGACTAGATGGCCAAATACATTAAAAATTATTTGAGGAGATAATTAGAAAGGCAGAGAAACTGGCTATGGTGTATTCTTTAAGTAGCAAGTCCAGCCAGGTGGAAGCCTTTTATTCTCTAGGATGGCTAAGCACTCTACATTGGGTTTTAGACATCGAAGATAGTTAAAAAATGTCTGGGAAGAGCAAGATGCTGGAAAGAATCATCATCTGTACACAGTTGGTGTATAGCCTAAATCCATTCCTGGGAATTTTTCTCTGGTGCTGTTCTCTTTCTAGGCTTATTCCATATATTTCTTCCTACCCTATATTGCTATATCAGTAACACAGGAGCATATCAGGAAATTGATGTTGGGACAGTCCAGTGACTTTATTTACAATTCACAATTATTATTATTTTTTTTTTTTTGGTTTTTGGGCCACACCTAGGGTGCTCAGGGGTTACTCCTGGCTGTCTACTCAGAAATAGCTCCTGGCAGGCACGGGGGACCATATGGGACACCGGGATTCGAACCAACCACCTTTAGTCCTGGATCGGCTGCTTGCAAGGCAAACACCGTTGTGCTATCTCTCCGGGTCCACAATTCACAATTTTTATATAAGCTCACTTATCTTCATGTTTACCTTTCATTCAATACAATTTGAACACAGGATTACACTTGTATAACCACCACAACACTCAAAACACTTCGTCACAGGAAAGCCTCTTTTTTACTTTGTCTGCCAACTTGGAACCTCTGCTCCTACTCTATGACCTTGTTTAAAAATTATTTTATGGAGCTAAGTATGTATGATTCTTTGGATTCCAGCTTTTATAGTGGGTCAGACCTTTCCTTGCCATGCACATGATCATCTTGATTCCTGGCAGTGTACCTCCTTCCCTGACTCTCAGGAATGAGCCCTGATGTTTGGGGCCTCCTCTTGATGTTTGGGTTTGTCCCCAAACATCACCATCACACACAGGAAAGCTTCCTAGTTTTTCATGTCTAGGGTCCCTGGTACATAACAGAGAAAACATATAAATCAAAATGGATAATTTAGTGAGATTGGGAATTTAAAAAAATTGAACATAAGTTTCCTTAGAGTCCTTCAAGTTGTTGCACTTTATTTGTTTTCACTATCCCGGGTTATAGTAAAGGATCTATTTAGCTTTATGTCTTATGGAGCTCACAAATGACTATGTTCAGGTACTCTACCTGATTCCATGCTCAAGGCACTCATGGAAGTCCGTGGGGGCCATATATAGTACTGGGGATTGAACTAGGGTCAACTGTGTACAAAGCAAGTGACTAGGCTCTGTACTGTCCAGACATATTTAGAATTATAAATATTTTCTATTTGTCTCCAGTGAGGAACTCCAAAATATGTTAATAATCATCAAATGTGTACATTTTTGTATAATGCTGATCATTAAGTATATCATAATTTTTTAAAAAATTAAGCATACTGTGATTCTATCATTACTCAAATGAAAAAATTTTGAGTGTCTTTTTATATATTTATATTATCTTAAGTCAAATGTCTCCTCAAATATTGTCCTCAAATTATTTTATTCTTTACTATTGATTTTCAAATTCATATATATTGTAGAAAGAAAGCCTTATCAAATATGTGATTTGTAAATAATTTTCTGTTCTGTTTTCTGTTTTGTTTTCTTGGATCACAGCTAGCAGCAATTAGGAATTAATCCTAATTCTCCACTCAGAAATTACTCTTGGCATCTTGGGGGACTCTATGTGAAGCTGGGGATCACACTTGGGTCAGCCACGTGCAAGGCAAAAACACACTGTGTTATTGCTCTGGCCCAATGATTTGTAAATATTTTCTCTCAACTTATTTTTTTGGCTTTTCATTCTGTTGATAGTCTTTCAGAGTGTGAAAGTTTTAAGTTTTTTTTCCTAACTTTCTTTAAACACTATGGTTTACCAAGTTTTTCATAATATGCTATTTTGCCCAACATCAATTCTGCCACCATTTTGACCTTCCCTGGACCATTGTCTTCAGCTTCCTTTTCATTACCTCAGCCTGTCCAATACCAGGAACACAGTAATTTTTTTATATTGCTTGTTTTTTTTTATTTTATTTTATTTTTTTTTTAATGCATAATTTTTTTTATTTAAACACCTTGATTACATACATGATTGTGTTTGGGTTTCAGTCATAAAAGGAACACCACCCATCACCAGTGCAACATTCCCATCACCCAAGTCCCAAATCTCCCTCCTCCCCACCCAACCCCCGCCTGTACCCTAAACAGGCTCTACATTTCCCTCATACATTCTCAATATTAGGACAGTTCAAAATGTAGTTATTTCTCTAACTAAACTCATCACTCTTTGTGGTGAGCTTCCTGAGGTGAGCTGGAACTTCCAGCTCTTTTCTCTTTTGTGTCTGAAAATTATTATTACCAGGGTGTCTTTCATTTTTGTTAAAACCCATAGATGAGTGAGACCATTCTGCGTTTTTCTCTCTCTCTCTGACTTATTTCACTCAGCATAATAGATTCCATGTACATCCATGTATAGGAAAATTTCATGACTTCATCTCTCCTGACAGCTGCATAATATTCCATTGTGTATATGTACCACAGTTTCTTTAGCCATTCGTCTGTTGAAGGGCATCTTGGTTGTTTCCAGAGTCTTGCTATGGTAAATAGAGCTGCAATGAATATAGGTGTAAGGAAGGGGTTTTTGTATTGTATTTTTGTGTTCCTAGGGTATATTCCTAGGAGTGGTATAGCTGGATCGTATGGGAGCTCGATTTCCAGTTTTTGGAGGAATCTCCATATCGCTTTCCATAAAGGTTGAACTAGACAGCATTCCCACCAGCAGTGGATAAGAGTTCCTTTCTCTCCACATCCCCGCCAACACTGTTTATTCTCATTCTTTGTGATGTGTGCCATTCTCTGGGGTGTGAGGTGGTATCTCATCGTTGTTTTGATTTGCATCTCCCTGATGATTAGTGATGTGGAACATTTTTTCATGTGTCTTTTGGCCATGCGTATTTCTTCTTTGTCAAAGTGTCTGTTCATTTCTTCTCCCCATTTTTTGATGGGGTTAGATGTTTTTTTCTTGTAAAGTTCTGTCAGTGCCTTGTATATTTTGGAGATTAGCCCCTTATCTGATGGGTATTGGGTGAATAGTTTCTCCCACTCAGTGGGTGGCTCTTGTATCCTGGGCACTATTTCCTTTGAGGTGCAGAAGCTTCTCAGCTTAATATATTCCCATCTGTTAATCTCTGCTTTCACTTGCTTGGAGAGTGCAGTTTCCTCCTTGAAGATGCCTGTAATGTCCTGTAGTGTTTTGCCTATGTGCTGTTCTATATATCTTATGGTTTTGGGGCTGATATCAAGGTCTTTAATCCATTTGGATTTTACCTTTGTACATGATGTTAGCTGGGGGTCTAAGTTTAATTTTTTGCAAGTGGCTATCCAATTGTGCCAACACCACTTGTTGAAGAGGCTTTCCCTGCTCCATTTAGGATTTCCTGCTCCTTTATCAAAAATTAGATGGTTATATCTCTGGGGAACATTTTCTGAGTATTCAAGCCTATTCCACTGATCTGAGGACCTATCCTTATTCCAATACCATGCTGTTTTGATAACTGTTGCTTTGTAGTACAGTTTAAAGTTGGGAAAAGTAATTCCTCCCATATTCTTTTTCCCAATGATTGCTTTAGCTATTCGAGGGTGTTTATTGTTCCAAATGAATTTCAAAAGTGTCTGATCCACTTCTTTGAAGAATGTCATGGGTATCTTTAGAGGGATGGCATTAAATCTGTATAATGCCTTGGGGAGTATTGACATTTTGATGATGTTAATCCTGCCAATCCATGAGCAGGGTATGTGTTTCCATTTCCGTGTGTCCTCTCTTATTTCTTGGAGCAGAGTTTTATAGTTTTCTTTGTATAGGTCCTTCACATATTTAGTCAAGTTGATTCCAAGATATTTGAGTTTGTGTGGTACTATTGTGAATGGGGTTGTTTTCTTAATGTCCATTTCATCCTTATTACTATTGGTATATAGAAAGGCCATTGATTTTTGTGTGTTAATTTTGTAGCCTGCCACCTTGCTATATGAGTCTATTGTTTCTAGAAGCTTTTTGATAGAGTCTTTAGGGTTTTCTAAGTAGAGTATCATGTCATCTGCAAACAGTGAGAGCTTGACTTCTTCCTTTCCTATCTGGATTCCCTTGATATCCTTTTCTTGCCTAATCGCTATAGCAAGTACTTCCAGTGCTATGTTGAATAGGAGTGGTGAGAGAGGACAGCCTTGTCTTGTGCCAGAATTTAGAGGGAAGGCTTTCAGTTTTTCTCCATTGAGGATAATATTTGCCACTGGCTTGTGGTAGATGGCCTTCACTATATTGAGAAAGGTTCCCTCCATTCCCATCTTGCTGAGAGTTTTGATCAAGAATGGGTGTTGGACCTTATCAAATGCTTTCTCTGCATCTATTGATATGATCATGTGGTTTTTATTTTTCTTGTTATTGATGTTGTGTATTATGTTGATAGATTTACGGATGTTAAACCAGCCTTGCATTCCTGGGATGAAACCTACTTGATCGTAGTGGATGATCTTCTTAACGAGGCATTGAATCCTATTTGCCAGGATTTTGTTGAGGATCTTTGCATCTGCATTCATCAGTGATATTGGTCTGTAATTTTCTTTTTTGGTAGCGTCTCTGTCTGGTTTAGGTATCAAGGTGATGTTGGCTTCATAAAAGCTATTTGGAAGTGTTTCTGTTTGTTCAATTTCATGAAAGAGTGTTGCCAAGATTGGCAGTAGTTCCTCTTGGAAAGTTTGATAGAATTCATTAGTGAATCCATCTGGACCTGGGCTTTTGTTTTTCGGCAGACATTTGATTACTGTTTTAATTTCATCAATGGTGATGGGGGTGTTTAGATATGCTACATCCTCTTCCTTCAACCGTGGAAGATTATAAGAGTCCAAGAATTTATCCATTTCTTCCAGGTTCTCATTTTTAGTGGCGTAGAGTTTTTCAAAGTAGTTTCTGATTACCCTTTGAATCTCTGTCATATCAGTAGTGATCTCTCCTTTTTCATTCCTGATACGAGTTATCAAGTTTCTCTCTCTCTCTTTCTTTGTCAGGTTTGCCAGTGGTCTATCAATCTTGTTTATTTTTTCAAAGAACCAACTTCTGCTTTCGTTGATCTTTCGGATTGTTTTTTGAGTTTCCACTTCGTTGATTTCTGCTCTCAGCTTTGTTATTTCCTTCTGTCTTCCTATTCTTGGGTCCTTTTGTTGAGCATTTTCTAGTTCTATTAGCTGTGTCATTAAGCTACTCAGGTAAGCTCCTTCTTCCTTCCTGATGTGTGCTTGCAAAGCTATAAATTTTCCTCTCAGTACTGCTTTTGCTGTGTCCCATAAGTTCTGAGAGTTTGTGTCTTTATTGTCATTTGTTTCCAGGAACCTTTTTATTTCCTCCTTGATTTCATCTCGGACCCACTGGTTATTGAGCATGAGGCTGTTTAACTTCCAGGTGTTAAAGTGTTTCTTCTGAGTCCCTTTGGAGTTCACAAATAATTTCAGAGCCTTGTGGTCAGCGAAGGTAGTCTGCAAAATTTCTATCCTCTTGATCTTATGGAGGTATGTTTTATGTGCCAGCATGTAGTCTATCCTGGAGAATGTCCCATGTACATTGGAGAAGAATGTGTATCCAGGTTTCTGGGGATGGAGTGTCCTATATATATCCACTAGGCCTCTTTCTTCCATTTCTCTCCTCAGGTCTAGTATATTCTTGTTGGGTTTCAGTCTGGTTGACCTGTCCAGTGTTGACAAAGCCGTGTTAAGGTCCCCCACAATTATTGTGTTGTTGTTGATATTATTTTTCAGATTTGTCAACAGTTGTATTAAATATTTTGCTGGCCCCTCATTCGGTGCATATATGTTTAGGAGAGTGAATTCTTCCTGCTCTACGTACCCCTTGATTAATATAAAATGTCCGTCTTTGTCCCTTACCACCTTCCTGAGTATAAAGTTTGCATTATCTGATATTAGTATGGCCACTCCAGCTTTTTTATGGGTGTTGTTTGCTTGGATAACTTTTCTCCAGCCTTTTATTTTGAGTCTATGTTTGTTCTGACTATTCAGGTGCGTTTCTTGTAGGCAGCAGAAGGTTGGATTGAGTTTTTTGATCCATTTAGCCACTCTGTGTCTCTTAACTGGTGCATTTAGTCCATTGACGTTGAGAGAAAGAATTGTCCTGGGATTTAACGCCATCTTTATTTCAAAATTTGGTGTGTCTTTTGGGTAGTCTTGTCTTAGATTAGGTCTTTCAGTTTTTCTCTGTCCAATACCAGGAACACAGTAATTTTTTTATATTGCTTGTTACAACAAAATGTAACTGGAATTATCAAAATGTCATTTAAAACAGTAACTTGGCCAATCAACTAATTGGGCCATGGTTTGGGGATAAAAAACAGTTTCTCTATGTGTAGAGCAAATTGCCTTTTATCCCATTTCTTCACATCATGTTGTGGCTCTTTGTTGCACTATTTTGAATCTGTGCTGAGAGAAATAGGCCTGACATGAGCTTGGATGCAGAAAGTGTTCAAATCTGTTTGGAGATACTGAATATTAATATTGCTAAATTTAAAGGAAAAATATAAGACCTATAGTTCCTTTAATGCCAGTGTTGGCATCTAAATGCCTTGATTTCCATGGTCTAGAGTCCCAGGGGTCCTCAAACTTTTTAAACAGGGGGCCAGTTCACTGTCCCTCAGACCATTGGAGGGTCTGACTATAGTAAAAACCAAACTTATGAACGAATTCTTATGCACACTGCATATATCTTATTTTGCAATGAAGAAACAAAACAGATACCAATACAATATGTGGCCTGCGGGCCATAGTTTGAGGACCACTGGTCTAGACAAATAAAATTTTAGAGACTGTGGAGCTGGAGAGAGAATATATTGGGGAGGTTGCTTCCTGGCAAATGGCAGACCTACATGTACCCCAACATCCCATATGCAATGATTCCTTAGTGCAGAGCCTGGTGTAACTAAGCCCTTAGTATCTCCAGGTATGACCCCCAAAAGAAAAACAAACAATAGGACTATAGCAGACAAAACCCTTGGAATGAATCATGGAGACACAAAAACTGGTTTTAAAAACAGCAATGTGTAATTTCTCACACCAGCCTACTAGATCACAATCAAGACAAGCGCATTAACATACTTAAAGAGAGAAAGGAGTGAAAGGAAGTTGAAGTGAAAACAAGTTCAAAAAAGAGGGTTTATTCAATCAGTAACTGTCATTGTCAGCAGTTGATAGGAGAGGGATGTTGATCATGACTGGCTGTGACAGGTGAGGAGGACTTTACATCTTAGTGACTATCAAGGAAGGCCTGCTGAAGTGGGACAGTTCATTTTACCCCATTTTACTCCGTAGGAATGGTTCATTACAGTGAGCAACTGGATATTCTGTTTATATATCTACCTCAGTGGTTTGGTGAAAAAGGGAAACTGAGTCTCTTAAGAGTCTCCGCACAGGACTTGATTTTTGTGTCTCCAAAGGTAAAGAAATATATTAAAAAAAAAAACCAAAAAAGCATGCAATGCCCATTATTTGTAAAACAAACAAACAAACAAACAAACAAAAACAACTCTCAGTGGCTAGCATTTGGGTTCTTTCCTGGCCTGTGGCCTACACTTTTCTGGCATGTGCCAAATCTCTCGGTACCACATATGGTCTCTGAGGGCAACAGCAGAAGTCCAGAGATGGTTTCTGTGCCCAGAGCCATGTATAGCACACGAGTACCACCAGATTGTAGCTCAAAACCTACCCCTCAAAATAAGGCAAAAGCTCTGAAAACTAAATTAAAATCCCTCCACTTAATAAGGACATCTATGAAAAATAAATCTCTTAGTCTCATACTGTCACTTTTCTCTGGGTATGGGGCCAGTCCCTGGCTCCACAGAATCAGTGGTTATTCCCACTGACACCAACCCCCCTCCACTCCACTAGGGCCAACAAAGTTGCAATCGATAGAATCACTACCACCTGCTACTTCAGGAAGTTCTGCATCAGATATCCCTTGCTCTGAGACTAACCATAATACCAGCCCAGTGACCCTACACATTAAGATCTGGTATAAAGAAGCCAATCAGATCAAGCACAATAAGTCTGCTCTTGAGAAGAAGCAGTGTAACTATTAAAGGAATCACCATTCGTGTGGGGGTGATGGATGCAGGTCATGTAGGGGAAATAATTATGGTCATTTTCATGCTGACAGTTTGTATTTTTGAGAAGGGAGAATACATTGCCCAGCTTCAGTTACTCCCCCTTGTCATGCCTGGTTGCTCTGATCAGCCTAGGAACAGAGGCTTTGGGAGTTACAAATTCAAGCCTCCTCTAATTCTTTAGTAGCCTTTAATGCTAAACTTACCCAAGCAAAGCACACACTGTTAACTCTTGAGACTCATGGAAGTCATTTAAAGGCATGTTAAACACAGGTACAGAAGTTTCTGTCACTCCTTACAAGACTGGCCTTGTAATTGGACCTTGCAAGATATATCTGTGGCCTGGAGGGAATAGGTAATATTTTACCTTCCCACTCTCTCTGACCAAGTGCATAGCAACAAAAATGCATTGGCCCTAAAGGACATTGAAGATAGCTACTTTCCTGTCATATGTAGCTCCCATATACTTGACTCTATGAGACTGAGACTTACATATTCAGTGGGGAGCTGAATATCACATCTTTCGCGAAGCACTCTCTGGCCACTACTTCAGAGGCCATGTCTTTTTAATTGGAGTCACTGCTGTTCAGTGTTTGTCAACTCTCTGCATTCAATGGAAATACCACCATCTCTGTGGTTGCTAATGTTGCCCCTTAGCAACACAAAATTAAAGTTCTAATGGAGTTGGTAGAGGAACAACTTAAACTTATACAAAATGAAGCTCATTTTCAGATTTTAACTCTCCTGTTTTTGTTATACAAAGGAAGTCAGAAAAATGGCAGTTGTTAATTAATTTAAGGAATGTTAATTTTACTATGTTCCCCACTGGCACATTATAACCAGGCCTCCCAACTCTAGCAGCTATTTCTAAAGACTGTCCATTGGGTTTAATAGACCTAAAAGACTGCTTTTATGACATATTCATATACCTAGAAGACTGAAAATACTTTGCATTTTCCAATTCTTCTCTTATCAACAGAGCCCACATGTGTAGATTACAGTGGACTGTTTTACCTCAGGAATGAACACCTCACCTACTTACACCAATATTTTGTTTATGTGGTTTTATGCCCTGCTCATGCAAGATATTTCATGATTTTGGGCTGGAGCAATAGCACAGAGGTAGGGCATTTTAATCTAAACTCTGATGCTTTTCATAGCCAACTCTAAAATTTCCTCACTACCTTACTTGCCAGCTTTATATTTATGGAGCACTTTAGCCATTTCCCATTTACTATTCTCAATGGTCATTTTCCACCTGTAACATATTTATCTATCCACTATGTTTTTGTGTGCAGGTGTGTGTTGGGAACCACCTTTGTTAGTTTAATGTCCATTTCTCATATGTAATGTCTGTGTTGCACACAGTTTTTTACCTTCCACATCCCTTACCTACCACTTTGGTAAACTTTTTTTTTTCTCATTTCTTCATGCTCACTTATTCTGGATTTATTGTACTCCCTATTTTACCCTTTTACCCTTACAAATCAATACCCTTTGTGAATTGCCTTCTCAAGTAGGCCTTGGCTTAGTCACTGATCAAACACTGTTACTCTATCCAACAGCTGTAGGACATTTCCACTGTCTCCTGGACTGCCATCAATTGATATAATCTTATTAGCTGAAGCAGTATTACAGAGTCTGCCCAACTTGGTCTTATTCAACAGATCAGATGGATATGTGAATTTCTTTATGTGTCTTTGCTCATGTGCATTTCTTCATTGGGGAAGAGCATTGCTCCTTTGAGCTTGTTCAGTAGAAAATAGAATATGTGTGTTTCTTGATGTCGTTCTTGGGAAACAGTGCTGTTGTTTATCTATATACCAGGAATTATAAAGCATGATATCAACTGAGGGATAGATAATACCATAGTCCCTGGTGCCCAATAGAACTTTATGGCATTATACTTTATCTTTTTCCAGACCAGTAAAATGGGGACATTTTTTCTAAGACAGGAGTTTCTGTCTATTAGCAATAGGAACTCCAAAATTTACATGTTGCTTGTGGGCCTTTTCCCTTGAACATATGTCTTATTGACTTGACAAGCTCAGTTGCTTTGAGATCGGCAGCTCACGCCAGAACCATGGACAGGTTATGTGCCACCCTGACAATGAGGAATCGAGGGACAGAGTTTGAGCCACTCTGGCAATAATTTGCAAACCTGTTTGTCCATTGTGATGCCCTGACAAAGTCTTGCACACCTAGGCATACTTTATGATATCCTGGCAATGACTTGTAACCTTGGAAATATTTGTGACATTCTAGCAATGACTTGTAAACCTAGAATGCTTTGTAATATTCTGCCAACAGCTTGTAAACTGGGCAATCTTCTTGATACTTTTGCAATGACATAGGAATGTGAAAGTCCAAAGACTTAGTTCTATGCCTATAATGACAGCTGCCAAGAGAAATTTTCTCGAGACCTAGAAGAAAGACTCTCCACAGAAGCTTGTTTATCCTCACAGAAGTTTGAGAAACCTTTCAATAATGTGCTCCCTTGTGCCCCTATACCTTTTTCTGATGGCTGAGCCCAGCAGCCATTCTCTTCTAGTAGAGGGGCTGTGGCTGTGGCAGAAAGAAGCAGACACCCTCTTTCCTGTGGGTGTTGAAGAACTTTGGGCAGAAAGCCTTGTTCCACACAAAGACTGCTGTTCCAGGAGAGAAAGGGAACCACTTGGATACTGAGTTTGAGTTTAGGAGTCCCCAGTTGCTTGGCCAATCCCTCCTTTTAAGGATTTGGAGACTCACCTTGAGGTAGAGGCCTGTCTCCCACAAGCTCCACCTCATGTCCACGTGCAGGTGAGAAGTCCCAGGGTCCTGTTGGACTTTAGGGACCAGCCAATGGGAAGATGGTGCCAGCAGTTACCTGTCTGGGCCTGGGTTTTCTCTCCCTTTGACTCCCCTCTCTCCCTCTTAGCTCAGTCTTATCTCTTTGCTGGGCTGCGGGAGGTCTATTTTGAATTTGTTCCCTGGGTTCTGTACTGTAGAACCTGTTCTGTACTTTCCTGTGGAGATCTCTTTTTAGTCTGTTCTCTAGGGTTTCTCTGGGTCTTGAAGGCCTCCTTCCTAGGCTCACTGGACTCTGCCTTAATGGCTGCTCTTGGTCTTTTAATGTCCCCTGGGGAGCTGCATATTTCTTGTGTTAATTATTGGTGAGGAAATACATCTGGGGTGATAAGAGATTACTCTTGGCTTTACTGAGGTGGTCGATCCTAGGAAACCCTAGCCAGTGTGTTTGCTCAAACTTGGTCTGTCACATGCAAAGAAACCACCTTTCTCACAGTATTATTGCTCCCTTCTTGGCCATGGTGTTCTGGGTGCTATGTTCTCTGCTGGTGGAGGAGACTCGCCTAATTTCTGCAAGTTGCAGGACTGTGTTGCCAGAGACTCTTGAGGGCAGGGACCCCTAATTCTTTCCTGAGTGGGTGTGGGTCCTACCACCAACTCACTCAGATAAACACAGAACCACTGTTCTCCTCTGAGGGAGACTTGCTCCTCTGAGAGAACCCATTACCCTAAAGGAGATCATTGTCCTTGGGGCTTGCAGAGAAACTCTTGTGGAGGCCAGGGTAGCCAAGGCTGTGAGAAGTACCTGCCTAGACAAGCTTTAGGGGCATCCTCTGTTTCTTTCAGGGAAAAGCAGGCAAAGATGGGGTGAAGGTCTGGGTTGACAACAGGTTTCTGGCCCCGAGTGTCCTAGAATGTTCTATTGCAGACTTAGTGTGTGTGCTTGGGAGTCCCAGCTCTACTGACAGAGAGGACACTGGAATAAGCCCCTGTGAGAAGCAGCCTGAGGGCTGGAAAGGATCTCCTTTCTCCCATCCTCTCTCCCTCCTCCCTTTTCTTTTTTTCTTGTTGTCCTTCAATAGTGCCACATTGTGGATGCCTGTGAATCTGCCTTGTTTGCTCATATTATTGCCTTAGAGGTCACTTTCCTGGACAAGATTCTATCTGCTTTATTTCAGACTGGAGCTAGTCTTCTGAGTACCCACCTACCCGTCCAAAGGCATGTACTCCATTTGTGCAGCTTGATGATTTTTGAGAAAGTTTGCATACAGTGGAATAATTATCACTTTCTCACAAGTGTAGAACCCACCATACTGTGCCAAAGAAAATCACAATGCCTTTTCCTTTTTAGTCTGCTCTCTTTCTCACACACACATATTTGGATGCACACACACATATGCTCTCTCATCCTCTTTCATTTTCCCACGCACTCTCTCCCAGGTGCTGCAGTTGGGGGAGGCACTTGGTGTTCAGATACAACCCAGGGCTTCACTTATGCCTGTCATGAGCAATTCTGCATAGCTACCTTGGCTTGGGATTTTTTTTATTCTACTGCATAATTTGTTATCTCTAATCTGTCTCCCTTATCTGGAGGATACAGTCTTTTAAAGAGAAATCAATTTTGTTAAACTTAGTGGTTTTCAAAATTGTTCATAATAACAGTAAATCCCATAGAAGGTACTTGTGTTGAGTAGAAATCTGTTCTAGAATTGATCACTATAAAGCTTCTGATTGGTGAAAACTCAAAGAATTCTTAGTTCAATGAGCAAGCTTTTACAATTTGTTTTGTTTGGGGGCCATACCTGGCATTGTTCAAGGGTGTCTTCTGGCTCTACAGTGCTCAGGAGTTACTCATGGGTCATCATTCATGGTGGTGCCCAGGAAACCATATGGGATGCTGGGGATTGAACTCTTTGTATTATTACTCTGGTAACTGTGTATAAATATTAAAAGAATATCTCTTCATTTTCTCGGAGCTTCATCTGATTTTAGGATTTCTGTCATTTTCAGAATTGACTATAGCTCTATCTTGGTCCATCACTAACACAGTGGACGATCTTTTATTTTATTTTATTTTATTTATTTATTTATTTATTTTCTGGTGTATGGGTGATACCCGGCAGTACTCAGGGATTACTCCTGGTTCTACATTCAGAAATTGCTCCTGGCAGACTTGAAGGACCATATGTTATTGCGGGATTCGAATCACTGTCCTTCTGCATGCAAGGCCAATAACCTACCTCCATGCTATCTCTCCGGCCCTCACAGTGGAGACTTTTGCTTTTGTCTCCTCTTCTGTGTTTTCTGTATAGGTATCACCTCCAGGCTCTCTGGCACCTGAACATGCTGCTTGCTAAACCAAGACTTCTGGTTCCTGTGGATGTGGATACAAACACACCCTGCTATTCCCTGTTAGAAGTTTCTGTAAAGTAACCCTTCCTTTTGCCTCTTTAATTTAGTCCTTTTTTTTTTTTTTTTTTTTTTTTTGGTTTTTGGGCCACACCCGGCGGTGCTCAGGGGTTACTCCTGGCAGTCTGCTCAGAAAAGCTCCTGGCAGGCACGGGGGACCATATGGGACACCGGGATTCGAACCAACCACCTATGGTCCTGGATTCGCTGCTTGCAAGGCAAACGCCATTGTGCTATCTCTCCGGGCCCTAATTTAGTCCATTTTGCTACTATTTTCTCAAGTGTGGTTCTTTAAAAAATGACAGCTGCAAGTTAAATTCTCTTAAAAATCACAAGTTTGCAAAGTTATGTATATTCTTCCAGGCCATTTAGACTCACTGATATTCTGGGGGGAAGGAGGGCAGAAGATCATTAGTTACTCTTTTGTCCTTAGAGTTTATACTTTGAAAATGTTCCTGACAATATTTTCCAAGAAATCGAGGCTTTAATGCATTGAATTAGAGCTCTTCTTGAATGTGTTAGGAAATTGCTTTAAATCCCAGACCACATATTTGATGGAAAATCTCTTTGGGTAGGTGAATACAGAAATTATAATCCTCAGTCCTCTTTGTTTTTCTTTTTCTTTTTTTTTTTGATTTATTTATTTTTTATTGTGACTGAAGTTCATTCACACAGAATTATTTACGATACATAGTGACAATGAATGAAGGGCATTCCCACCACCAATGTTATCCTCCCTCCACTCTTGTTCCCAGCATGTCTCCCACATCTCCCTCCTTTACCCCCCAGAATCCTACTCAAATAGTCTCCGCCTTACAGCTTGTTATAGGTTGGGTATCTATTCTGTTTGGTGTTCCAGTCTGGTCATTTTTTTATTTACACTACATGTTCATATGACTGGTCCTGGTATCATTCTTTTCCCCCCTCAATTTATGAGGCTGAATGATTCAAATTATGCTATTCTGTTGGAGGTTAAAAGGTTAAGGAAAAGGAGAAAAAATTTGGTATCAACAACTAAAAAAAATAAATCACTGAATAATAATCACAAAAGTGAAGAAGAAAGAAAAAGTGGAAGAAAAAGGAGAAGGAAAATAATATCAAAAAACAAACAAAAATAAAACAAAACAACACCAGAAAAAGTGCTGCAGTGTCAGGGTTTGTGTTACCCCACCTTTTTTTTTTTTGGTATAGGCACAGCAAGTATTGGGGAAAGAAGGAAATTCCCGTGGCCTAAGAGATTCAGGGTTTCTTCACTCTTGAAGCATATTGTCATGGGAACAACCACTGGCTCCATACCTTCTCATTGCCATATCCCAGGGTTTTTTGTTTGTTTGTTTGTTTGTTTGTTTTTGTGGTGTCAGGAACCTTTCTTCTCTGTTGTGGATGAGAAAATAAGGCCACTATAGCAAGCAATCTTGGTATTTGTGCAGGTCTTATTAGAAAAAAATATACCTTTCTTCTAACTCCTAGGCCTTGGGCATAAAAAGAGAGTTACAACGCATCATTCTGTTTTTGTTTATTTAAAAAAAATTTTTTTAGTTTTGGGTTTTGGTCCACATAATACTCAAAGGTTAGTCCTGGCTTTGCATTCATTCTTTGTGCTTGGGTGCCATACCAGATGTTTGAGATCTATCCAGTCAATCATATGAAAAGCCATTGCCTTACTCACTGTACTGTCTCAGGACTGCTGTCACTCATCAAACACTTTTATCTCCAACATAGCAGATGCAATGTTGGGGCTGAGGTTTTCAGCTAAGGGTATAAAACGGCCAGATACAGGGAGATGCACTTTCCAGTCTTGCAGGGCTTAAAGGGGTAGAGAGTGATATAGGCTCAACAGTGGAATATAGTCTCCCTTTGGATCTCCCTTTGAACTCCCTTTGAATTCTCTGTCAGAGGGAACTTTATGACATTTAATGGGTGGTCTAAACTTTACAATGTAAAGCTCTATATTAGTTTAAATACATTACTTAATTTAATCACCATGGAATACATAATCAAGAAGTTGTTCATAGTTGAGTTTCAGCAATACAGTATCCATAACCCACACCTTCACCAGTGCACATTTTTGGCAGTGGTGTGTGTCTCTATTTTCTTTCTGGCCTTCCTCTCTGTCTCTATGGCAGGCATTTAGGGAACTATAAGTAGGCTAGTGTGGAGCCTGGGCCTCCTGCATGTACGTCAGCCCCAGGAGGATTCTCTCTGTCCTGAGGGTAGCCTTTGATTTGTGTCACTGCCCTGAGAACAGTAGTGAACTGTGGCTCTCCTTTAACTTTGTAAAGGCTAGAATTTGATGCGATTTCTGTGGATGTCACACACATACACACAAAAACCCCTATCATATATATCTACCTTTGACTTTATGTTCTGTCCCAGAGGCATGGGAGTTGGAGCTAAGCAAAAGGTAGATTTTCCATCATATAAAGTTAGATCTACAGCGCAATAACTAAAACCACCATCTACAGAAGATGGATCAAAACAACAGTGAGGAAACAGAAATTCTAGAACCACAAAAAAAGACTTCATCATAAGCTCCATTCCTTGACCAGTGCAGATACCAAGGTCTCTAGATACAGAGGTCTGATTTATTCACTCATGATGAAACAGAAATCTTCCATATACCACAAAGGCACCGAAGAGAGAGTAAATGAACATGTAAGGAGTCTATAGTTATTCCCATGAAAGTATACTTCAAGGGTGGAGAAACCCTGTATCTCTTAGGTCAAGGTAATTCTTTTTCTTTTTTTTTTCTTTTGTTTTTTGGTTTTTTGGGCCACACCCGTTTGATGCTCAGGGGTTACTCCTGGCTAAATGCTCAGAAATTGCCCTTGGCTTGGGGGGACCATATGGGACGCCTGGGGATTGAACCGTGGTCCTTCCTTGCCTAGCGCTTGCAAGGCAGACACCTTACCTCTAGCGCCACCTCTTCGGCCCCGGTAATTCTCTTTCTAATGTCCCAATATTTACTGTGCCTATGTAGGAAAAAAAACAGCACAAAATAATTTTTTTTACTTATTTCTCGATGTATCCTTTTTGATTTTTTTTCGTTTTGGTTTGGATTTTGAAGTTTTAGTTTCCAATTTTTTTTTTCCTTTTTGCACTCTGCTATGTTTTTGTTTCAGGACCATGGTTATTATGTGGTGCTTGTCTTTATTGCTGTAGTGCTCACTGGATTTTTTATTTGATATTTCCTTTTGTATTGTTGTGGTGTTTTACTTCCTTTTCTTCTTTCTTCTCTCAAACTGAGGTCGAGAGCCTCTAGAAGGATTCTGCCCATTTTTGGCTTATTTGATTTTTATTTTTTAATTTTTATTTTGACCATATTGGCTTATATCTTTCACAGTAATATTTTAGGTACATATTAACAATGAATCAGGAGAATACTCATCACCAAATGTATCGTTCCTCCACCCCCCCCTTCCTTCCTGCAACCCATATCCCCTCCCATAACCCCCCCTCGGGGCTGCTAGAATAAGTGGTTCCCTCTGTGTCTACCTTACTATTAGTGATCATATATCTGTTTGGTCCAGGTACCCGCCCTTGTTTCCCCCTCTATTTGAGAAGCGAAGCTAGAAAGTTCGAGTTATGTGGTTTTGTTTGAAGGAAAGAAAAGCAATAGAATGGGGGAAAAAAAAATCAAATAAGCTGAAAATGGGCAGAGTCCTACTATAGAGGCTTTCAACCTCAGTCACGTCCCGCAGGGATCTCAAATTCGCGGCCCGTGGGCTGATTGCGGCCCTCCGTACAACATTTTGTGGTCCCCTTACAATGAGATTTTTATTGCGATTATTCAGTAAGCGAAGAATTGTGAATACTACGATATTTGAAGGCTGGCCACGGGCCACAAAATGTTGTACGGAGGGCTGCAAACGGCCTGCGGGCCACGAGTTTGAGACCCCTGGGAGAGAGGACAGGAAAAAGGTAATTGAAACACTGCAACAATACAGAAAGAAATATCAAATAAAATAAGAGGTAGAGTTATATAGGTCTTATGGTAAAAGTATAGGTTTCCCCATTGTCTTTGAGATTTTCTTGTGGAATGTGGGTTTCAGGCAGAAAGGTCTTGGGTCGAGTTCTTAAAGTGGGGGTCCTTTTGGAGCTAGGTCCAGTATCAAGCCACAGTCCACATTAGGGAGAGGTGATTAGGAGGGCCATACTGCATGAGTCAGTTGGGGTGTTGGTTGTATTTTCTTGCCGGGAACAAGGTGTGAGTTTGAGTGGGTGTCTCTTCACTTGGGTACTGGGTACTGGTTCGTTGGGGTAGGAGGTCGATATTGAAGCCTAATCGATTAAGAATTGAGGGTGAAGAGTTTTACTTTGGTGGTTTATTTGATTTTTACCCCATCTTATTCCTTTTCTTTTCTTCAAACAAAACCACATAACTTGAACTATCTAGTTCCACATCTCAAATAAGGCGGAAATAATGGAGGGTACCAAGACCAAACAGTTGTATGATCACTAAGTAGTAACCTAGATACAGAGGGGACCACTTATACTAACAGCCTTGGGGGTGAGGGTGGGGGATATGGGATGCAAGATGGGAACGGGGGTGGAGAGAGGACAACTTGGTGATGAGAATTCCCCTGATTCTATGTTAATATGCACCTAAAATATTACTGTGAAAATGTAAGCCACTTTGGTCAAAATAAAAATCATAATAATAAAAAATAAATAAAACAATAGGTGGTAGGAAGAATATTAAACTTATGACACAGAGAAGGTGTGAAATATGTTCCATGAATAAGCTGAAAACTTGTCTGAAAAAAATAAAGTTAGATCTAGTAACTTCTCATCTTGATTGGAGACAATTTAATTTTTTTTCAAATGATTACATTTGGTGGATGAAGCATTATGGTTTTTGGTTTGACGTTTGGTTTTGTGCACATCCAGCAGTGTTCAGGGCTTGCTCCAGGTTGTAAACTTGTGGATCACTCCCCTGGGTCTCGGAAAACCCTCTGTGGTGCTGGGGCTCGAAATTGGGTCTGTCACATATAAGACAAGCTCCATACCTACTATACTCTTGCTCTCCTTCACCACTGCCATTTCGTATCCCACAGAACTTCAAAGAGCAAAGTTAAAGCAGGTGATCTAGAATTCAGTTTTGGTTTTGGAATGTGCATTGCTGTACATTCAGTGCTACAAAGAGTTTCTTAGGGTTCAGACACAGGATATTTTGGATCTCTTTTCTTCATTGCTCAATGAGTGTGTTACTTAGGAGATGCTGGCGATATTATCTGCTCCCATAGAGATGGATCATGGATGGCTCAAAGAACTACACAACTTGTTGAGATCTATCCTATTGTGAAGTGGCATTCTCTTATTTTTGCTGGCAGGCAGAGAGGAGAACTACATGTAGCAGTATTGCAGGTCTTAGTCCTAGTGAGGCACCAGGTACTTTGGTGGTTCAAGGTTTTACTCATTTAAGCTGCAAGCAAGGCAAAAGGCACCCACTGTATCATCCCCCTATCCCCTCTACCTATCATTTTTTAAATTCTAATTTGCCTTTGGAAGTTTAAAAAAAGAGAATGTTAATAGAGATGAAAATATATGCACACCTGTAAGCCTGGCACTTAGGATTGCCCCTTCTTGGGCTGTCTTACTAGATGTTTTTATTCCACACCTGGACTCAGAGAGAAAGGGGACATCCCCCCCCCAGGCTCTTTGCATGGTCTCTGACCTTCCTATTTTAATATCTTCTTTCTAGGAAAGACACAGGAGTGTCATCACAATTTGTAGGCACCTAGACCTGACAGTATCATGTTTTTAACCTGCATGGTAAAGCATGAGAATCATGAGATCCCCATATAGTTGTAATTCAGTACAAAGTGCTTTTGTGCTATCACCATAGTTTTAAGAAGTTCTATAAAGTGGGTGAGCACTGGGGTAATAGTTCAATGAGGAAGAATTCATATGAGACTCTGAGTTTAGTCTCCTGCCCTGCCACTCCCAACTTTTGAAAACCTCCTGAAAATGGCTATGGCAGGTATCATGCTTTGACAGCCTCCAAAAGGCTCAGCTAGTTATTCACTCCAGCTTCTCCATAACCCATAGCAGCTTTTTAATGATACTTATCTTTTATTGTTGTTATTGTTATTTTGTTTTTTTGGGTCACACCCAGCAGTGCTCAGGGTTTGCTCCTGGCAGGCTTGGGAGACCATATGGGATGCCGGGATTCGAACTATTGACCTTCTGCACACAAGGAAAATGCCTTACTTCCATGGTATCTCTCTGGCCCTGATACTTATCTTTTAAACCTGTGTTTGTATTGAAGCTAAGCCGTGATTGTCTTCATTGCTAAAATTTACCCAGGGAATGCTCAAAATGCGGTTTCTTACATCACCTTTCCTATCTCCTGAATCAGTTTCAAGGATAATGGCTAGTATCTATTTTAAATCTCTCAAGTGACTATGATAAGAGTGAGCTCACAGATGATTTTGATTTAGGGCAAGCTAAGAAATAATTTTTAGGAACAAAATAGAGAAAACTGAGTGGGAAAATGCATCTAGGCAGGGGATAATCTTACTAAAACCTGAAAATTGCAGGTTTTAGTAACATTTTATAGTTACAATACTGGTTCCAATATGACCAAGCAGACACAGAATACTCTTAAAATTTGGTATCTGCTTAGTTTTTGCATCAGTACATAGGAATATATGGTTTGTAACTTCATACAATAGTCAAACAAGAGAATTGGCTGATAATTGTCTCCTCTCTGCAGCCATGGGCATGTTTAGAAATTCCTGGAGCTAGAGTGATTTTCAAATGGAACTCAGGTGCAGAATGGCCAGTACAATTGCTTTTGCCTTTTGATCGTGGAATCCCCAGCCTTATCCTGGCCTTGTCATTATACCCCACATGGGATTCCTAGTGGATAGTAGGCATAGACACATTTAGTTTTTATTTTTAGAGCCTTAGTAAAGAATAAGTTCATTTGATTTGTTGCTTTGACTGAAAGTCTTTTGTGAGGGACCATGATGAAATGGACCCTGAATCTGTATCCAATGAGAGCTTCTCTGTGGGAATACTACATCACAGTAGAACATTCTTCTCTACCCTGTGGGAGACTGCTCTAACTTGCACAAAATGGATACTATCAACCTTAGCCTCTATCTCTGTGGAAAGTTCCACTGAGCTGCATACGTGACTGTCGGCAGGTTCTTAGCCCATGAGCTAATAGGAAATCTTGCAACAACATAGCCCCTTGTACTAACCACAGGGCCATGAGGCCAGGGACAAGATAATATTTCCTTATATGTCTCTGATTCCGGTCAGCTAAAGATTACTAGGATCAGTCATTGAGTCATGCCTCCCCCTTTTTTCCTTTCCCACCTCCTTTGGGCTGTGCTTAACAAGGCACACTCTATCCTTTTTCCCTTTTTGGCCAAATACCTGTAGTAAGCATATAATTGGTGAAAAGCTTGTTTGAATTGACCAATGCTTGTATGCCCCATAAGTTTAATGTTTAGTACCTTTATTCATTTTTGGTTATGTGCCTATGCTTGGAATATAATTGGATAAGATATGGTTTGAAATGACCAATAGTTTTTGAGACATACTTCCCCTTGTGTAAAAATTATATATAAGCGCTTGCTTGCTTAATAAATTGCCTTTGATCAGATAAAAGACTTAGGCCTTCTTTCTAACCTCTACAGATTTTTCCCATAGATATTTCGGATCGGGTCGGCTTCAGTGAACCCACGAATAAGTTGCGGCATTCATCCCCTTCACCCTGCTGGCCGGGGTCCCCAGAAAGCCGCACTACCCTTCATGGTCTTTTGACTGACTGTAAAGAGACCCCTGCTCTAGAAGGACTCCTCCCATTTTTTGCTTGTTTGATTTTTGCCCCATTTTATTTATTTATTTATTCCTTCAAATAGAACCACATAAATTGAAGCATCTTGTTCCACCTCACTAATTGAAGGGAAAATAATGGAGGGTACCAAGACAAAACAGTCGTATGAACATTAAGTAGAAATAAAAAAATGAACAGACTTAAACACCAAATTCGAAGTCAATGACAATAGAATCGATACCCAATCTACAACATGCTCTACACAGAGGGGACCACTTATACTAGCAACTGAAAGCTGGAAGGTAAAGGAGAGGGATATGGGATGCATGCTGGGAACAGAGGTGGAGGGAAGACAAAATTGGTGGTGGAAATGCTCCTGATTCAGAATTACTATATACCTAAAATATTACTGTGAAAGATTTGCAATCCACTTTGGTCAAAATAAAAATTAAAAAAATGGATACATACCTATATTTATTGCAGCATTGGGTACAATAGCCAAGACATGAAAATAGCTCCAGTGCCTAACTATAATGAGTGAATCAAGAAATTGTGTTCTGTACATTGGATGCTCATGCTTAACGCTGATTCTTGGCAAAGAATCATACAATCAGATGAATATCTGGTGGATCAGAGATCGATTCTGAATCACATACAAGGAGATACCTACTTGACACTGATATTTTTTTTGTTGGTTTGGCTTTGGGCCTACACCTGGCTGTATTCAGGGATTACTTGTGACTTAGCACTCAGAGATTGCCCTGGCGGGTTCCAAATGCCATGCTCATGTACTGATGTCAAGCCCTGTCAGAAAGTCATGATCTTTTAATTTAAAGTACTAAAATGTTTGACACATTATAAGACTTTAGTAAAAACCCACAGAATGTCTACCACCAAGAGCAAAATAAATGTCAATGTCAATTCGAGGGTGAAGAGGGTGAGTGTATGTAGGATTCTAGGTTGGGGTACATGTAATGCCCTCTGATTTGGGGTACCCACAGTAGGGAGGCAGTGAGTGGTGGTGCAGGTGGCAGCAGGTCTGCAGTAACTCTACTGTATGCTCTATTTGCTCTGATCTAAACAACTCTAGTTTTTCAAATTATTATTAAAATTCATTTAAAAACTATTGTGACTTGGGTGGGGAAGATTCAGCACACAGTCCTTGCATTTGAGAAGCTCAGCTGAGATTCCCGATTCTGAATCACTCCCCAAGCACTTCCAAAATTACCTCAACACCCCAGCTAGGTTAGTTCCTGAGCACTTCTAGGTATGACTCCCCCACAATAGATAAAGAAAGATTGTATCTCACTACCTGCTACCCTGTGACAGATAGATACCCTAAGAATGCCGAACAGAAAGCTTCTAACTAGAAATAATACAAATTTTCTACCCTAGATTGGCTTTCAGAAATTGTATTTTCAAAGAAATGACAATTATTTCTACCCAGGTTTAAGAGAACATATATGGATGATGAAATTTCTATAGAAGTTCCAGAGTCAAGAATCCAAATCGGGAGAAAACTATCTCACAATGCTCACACTATCTTCCTGAATAGCCAATGGAACTTAGAACTAGGACAAATTGCAGAATTTATCAACTGATTGCAAAATCCCACATTCTGAACTGTGTTTAGTTTTTTTTTTGTTTTTGTTTTTCTAGGGGGGGGTTCGGGCCACACCCATTTGATGCTCAGGGTTACTCCTGTCTAAGCACTCAGAAATTGCGCCTGGCTTCGGGGGACCATACGGGACACCAGGGGATCACACACCAGTCCTTCCTTGACTAGCACTTACCAATAGCGCCACCTTGCCAGCCCCAACTGTGTTTAGTTTTTTTTTTTTTTTTTTTTTTTTTTTGGTTTTTTTTTTTTTTTTTGGGCCACACCCGGTAACGCTCAGGGGTTACTCCTGGCTATGCGCTCAGAAGTCGCTCCTGGCTTGGGGGACCATATGGGACGCCGGGGGATCGAACCGCGGTCCGTCTCCTAGGCTAGCGCAGGTAAGGCAGGCACCTTACCTCCAGCGCCACCGCCCGGCCCCTAGTTTTTTTAATACATTGAACTTAGAGTAGAAATGTTTCCTTGGAAATTCATTTACTTTGAGGAGGTGGTTTGTGATGACTCAGCTTGCTTGTAGAGGCCAGTGTTTTTCCTGGGATGCTCTTAGCCCTTTCATTTGTATAACGTGCCCAGGGTCCTGCTTCTGCATATGGAACTGAGGCAGGAGAAGACAGACTAGGTCAAAAGTGACACTGAGGTGTTTTTGATTAAAAGGAAAGAAAGAAGTGGCATATTACAGGCATTTCACTTGAACAGATATGGAAGAACTCAAATATCTGGAACACTGTCATCTTTACTCAATTGCTTCTGAATAACTATCCATTGTAATGCCTATTGAGTATTATAAAGCGCTCAAAAGACTGATTTGTAACATATTATCTCATACATGAGGGAAAACAATCATTTGAGTGTAGTCAATGAATTGAGCAGAAATCAGGTTTGATGAGAGAGCAGACAATCCAACACTTTCCAACAACCTGAAACAGTGTTGTGTCTATTTTGGCCTAATGATACATTATTAGAGAGCAAAGGGGGTATTTTGGGTAGTATTTTGGTATTTAGTATTTTGGGAGGCCTTGGGCAAGATGTGCTGGGATTGTCAAAGACAGGAATTCCAACCATTCTCAAAACCTTTCTTCTCAAAAGCTAAAGAAAGTGGCTTTTAGAGCACATTGGCTGTCTCAGCACTGTAGCAATGTGTCCAGGCTTGAATGGCTAGAGTCCTAAGTGAAATGAGGAGTGACTGTTGCTGGAGAAGATGGGCTATACCCTATATAAATCGGTACTCCTGGAGTTACATCTTGGAAATCAGTTGACTTATACCCTTGAATGGGACGAATGTCCCCCTTCCAAGGAGGCAGGGTCTTGATGATCCTTATACACACAAGATTAGTTGGGGCCACATATGTCAGGTGCAGGAATCAGAATTTGAACTTGAAACTAGAGCCAGAAGCCATACCTGGTCCCCAATGGTCCTCAATGGTCCCCAATTTGATGCCAGGAATCAAATGTGGGTTGGGTGCAATCAAAATGAGTGCTTATTTAGTCTCTTGTTCCTGATCCCAGGAGAAAGCATTCAGTGCTGCAGTGAGAATCTGGACTTTATAAAGTGTGCTACTTTCTAGTCTTGACACTAGAGCATAGCTGTGCTTTTGAGCCATATTCAGGACATTATAGGCTTCATAGGGTTCTGTCTCTAATTAGATCTGCAGACTATCATGTTACTGCAAAATGCTTAAAGCAAGCATCCAGCCTCGGAATCAGGTCTCATTCACAATCACTGTCAATAGTTGCCCAGCTAACCCCGGCCTCTGATCCTTGAGCCTTCATTTGAAATATCCATTCACCCTAAAAGTCAGGTTGCCAGTATGTGTCCCATTACTCAGGCCACCTCCCAGCCAAAGGCATCTCCTGTTCCCGGGGAGGAGCTATATGTGTCAACAGGGTGTCTTCACCACTGGCCCTCTATCCCCAGCTTCCAACTCTATTAACTTTTGGGGACAGATAAGAAAATACCCCTGAAGGTGCCCAGAGGAGGAAGAGGAGAGCTGAGCCATGATCTTCACCTGTGTGGGAATACAAACTGGCAGCCATGAAATGCTCCAAGCTGTAGGAGTCCATCCCTCTGAGACCTACTGAAGGGCTTTCCCCTGTGGCCATTTCTTTCCTTTTTGATCTGGTTGCTGAGCAGTCCTGTCTATTGAGGACTGCAGGCTGCATTGACTCTGATACTAAACCTGGACTTCCTTCTGTCCTGTTTCTGGCTCTGTTTCTGGTTTGTGAAGAGTGTTGTCTTCGGTGTTTACAAGTCTAGGCCTGTACCCCCCACCTGAGCCACTACCCATCTGTCACAGCTAATCAGACCTGAGCTAGTCCCTGCAGGAGGCTGATCTTTGCTTCTCATCCTTTTCACCCCACCTCACCCCAAGTTTCATAGAAAAATTCTGAGTCCATGTTTTTGTTCTCTTAGAATTGATATCTGAATTTGACTTTTTTTGTGGGCAGTGGCATAATTCTGTCCACTACCACCACCTTATTTTAATATGTAAGTATTTTCTCTACACCATAGAGAAGGCATGGTAAAGCAGACTGGAAAGACTTTTCTTTTAGTAACAAATATTTATTAGTAATATAAAAAAAAAGAAAAACTAGGAAAAAAACCATGTGGAGCCAGATTTGATGGCCCAGCTGAAAGCAGGAGGTTCTTTAAGAGGCCTCAGCTACCTTGCTGGGCTGGGGTCTGGAGTGTGCTCAGGGTGTGGGAATCCAGTTGGGAAGGATCTGTGAACAGAGACAGGGAGGTAAGAGTAGAACTCCTGGCACTTATTTCCCTTTCTTCCCAGAGCTTCTACTATCTTCTTTCCAGAAAGGAGAACCTCTGTCTTATTCTTTTGGCTATGTTTAAAACCTGTTGGGTGTGGGGGGGGGGGGCGGTCAGGGAAGTCATGGTTAAGTCATAAGCGGTGGTGCTCAGGGATAACTGTGCTCAAGGATTTCTCCTAGTAGGACCTGAGATATCAGTGATCAAACGTGGGTCAACTGCATGCAAGCTAAGGATCCAGTCTCTGGATTCTTGTTTGTTTTTATTAACAACAGTGATGCTCAGGGGTTACTCCTGGTTCAGCACTCAGAAAACACTCCTGATTATTTCAATCCCTTGATGCTGGGGACTGAACCGAATTTGGCTGCATGTAGGTAAGCACCCTATCACTGAGCTATTACTCCATCCCCTTTACCTTCGTTTAAAGTTGATGCTGTTGTGTTTAATAAATGACTCCGTTTGTTTAATTCACAATTACAGTGCCAGCCTTAAACGATCTAAAATTCTAACTCAAACTAAAACACTAGACAAATTGTCATTATAGCAACTACTGTCCCCAAGAGTTTTCAAGAAATAAAAGTTGTTAGGCTAATTGGGATCTTGGATTGCAGAGTGTGTGGCTCCAGAACTGAGTTGGTCAGGAGGAACTGGGGGCCTGGGATGTCTTAGAGGGGTCATTACTTTCTATTGATGTAATGCCAGTTGGTTGAGGACATGGCACTTTGATACTCCCACTGTAATGACAGTGGGACCTGGACAAGCCCCATGTGTATGCCCCCTGTGACATAGGGTATAATAAAAAACTTGGATTGTTGGGAGGCAGCTCAGGTTAGTTACTAAGCAATGCAAGGCAGGCAAGGGGGCTTGAGATAATGCATCAGTGAGATGATGCCTGCACTGTACCTACCCTTCATATTCTACTCTTTCTTGAACTCAGGTCAAGAATCACCCCCCCAATCCTCTGCCTGCTCTGGCTGCTGTAGTTCTATCTCCCTCTGTCACTCAGGAAACCCCTGGGCACTGAACAATTCACACTTCAGGCAAGAATAAAAAGACACTTGGTTTCTACCTACCTACCTATATATCTATCTGTCTGTCTGTCTATCTATTAATATATCATCTATCTATCAATATATCTATCTATCTATAATCTCTCTGTAAAACCCCCTCTCTCTACCCTTCCTCTCCCTTCCTTGGGACTATACCTATGCTTTGTATGATCTTTCCATGCTGTGACCCTTTCTGGGAGAGAACAAAGTTTCTTTCTCTTTCGCACTAGCCCAGAGGCCCAGAGAGGTGCACCCAATCACCTGGATCACTGGCAGCTCTGGCTCCATCCCTGGGAATCTAGGGGGTGCACTGGCGCACCCGCCTCCAGACCCAGTGCTGTGGGTTCTGGGCCTGGATCTGAAAGGGAAACATGGAGTGAGGGCCCACAGGAGGAATCCCAGCTCTGTTCCCTATCATTCCACTGGCACCCACTCACCTCCTCACAGAGGTCTGGGGTGACCCAGGCTCGGTATTCCATGGCCTGGAAGAACTCCATCCTCAGCTTCAGAAACTCCTTACGGAGTTTATCCACGTTCTCCCTGCCCAGCAGGGACTGGAGGATGATCCACTGGGAAGTAGGGTCGGCCTCCTCCATTTCCGAGGCAATGTAGCTACAAAGGAATTGAGCTGCTTGTTCCCACCTCATCAGGGACTCATGCCTTGGTGGGACCCAGTTTGAGCCCGCAGAGACACACAAGAGCAGCCTGAGGCACTGAATTTAGAGAGAGGGCCACGGAAACTCCCTACACAGTCCCTGGGGTTCAGAAACCACCAGACCCCATGATGACCCTAGCCAGACCAAGCACCTTACTACCTGCCATTGCTAGGCTGGGGGTTCCTCCCTCAGGCCACTCACAAGTATTGTTTCCTTTCAAGTGTTTCCATTTCCTGAGACATAATTTTCCTTTCTCAAGCCACAATCACCCCTGAAACACCCCGCCATGCATTATCCCAGTGAAGACACTCACAGGGCCAGAAAGAAGTGGATCCTATTATAGAGGTGTCCAGGCAGCCCAACACGGCCAAAATACTCCACCACCATGGAGAGCAGATACTGTGAGGAGAGAGGGGCTGGCTGAGGGGTTGAAGTGTGAAGAGAGGGAGAATATTCTAAAAGTTTCACTATAACAGAGAGCAGATACTGTGAGGAGATGGGGCTGGCTGAGAGTGATAATGGGTGGTGTGAGGGAGAATATTCTGGAAGTTCCAGCACCATGAAGAGAAGGTATTGTGAAGAGACTGGCTGGCTGAAGGTGGTGAAGGATGAAGAGAAAAATGTGTGCTCAAAAGGCCTTAGGACTTTCTAGTATTCAAGGTCATAGGATTTCTAAGTATCTCAGGAACATTTGACATGTTCAGATGAGCTGAGAGAAAGGCCAAGGTGGACATAGGACAGAGGATAGCTGCTGTTTGGGCTTTCTTCTTTTTCTACAAAAAGCAGGCCTCCATGGGCCTTCTCCTGCCCAGAAAGAAATATTATCCTCTGTATCTGTGTCTGTGTGTGCAAAAGACTTTAAGACCCCTTGATGTGTCAACTTGAATGCTCCAGTACCTTGTCAGACCCTTTGAAGTAATTGTCGTCTTCCAAATATCTCTGGATGATGGGATCCTCTGTAAGGAAGGAAGGAGGGATGAATGTGCAGGAGAAGCAACCTCTCCAGTCAGTGAGCACTGAAACTGGGGTTGTCACTCCTCCCATTGACAGAACAGTCAATTTCAACTGTGTACAACAGATTTTATAGTGATCCTTAACACTTCCACCTGATGGGAGGTGATCATGGCATTAATGGCATAGAGAGAACCCAAGTAAAACCACTGAGTATTAGTGCCAGTGTGGTGGTACAGTGGTAGGGAATTGCCTTGCAGGCACTGACCTAGGACAGACCACAGTTTGATCCCCATGTGTCTCATGTGGTCCCCCAAGCTAGGAGCGATTTCAAGGCCACAGTCAGGAGTATCCCCTGAGTATCACTGGGTGTGGTTCAAAACCAAAACAAAATTGAAAATAAAAAAAACCGAATGGGTCTTGAACCAGAGCTGAGATGTGGCCTGCTGAGTTGTCTGTAAGCTATCACTCAGACTCTGCTGGGCCCCATCTAATCCTTTAGCTCACTTGGTAGGTCATGGAGAGTTTGGGGTCTGTGGGGCACTGGGCATTCTGGCTTCTCCCACCCACCACCATTTCTAGAGTCTTCTAACTCTGTGAAGATAATGGCCTGACCTTCCCCTAAAAAGACTCATTTGCAATTAGAGCCTGGAGGCAATTACTTTCACTCCACCCCATCTCAGGGGAATTGCCAGCTTTTGCCAAGAGAGTCACCTTGGAAGAAGCAGGAAGTGTGGAAGACTGGTAGAGCATTTCATCCTCCCTGCCCTTCTCCAGGGAGCTGGCCCTCCAGGGAGCACTATGCTCTAGAAGTTTCCCTAATAGCGTCAATGTACAATGTGCTTGCTGTCTGATATGGCCACCATTTGCCAGGAGGCCTCCTGAGCATTTGAATGTGTCTATTGAGACAGAAACTGAGTTTGAAAGTATCTCACACATTTCAAATGAAACATAGCAAAAGGTGGCCACAGTATATATATACCTCTCACCACTTAGTCCTGCCTCTGCTCCAGACATTTCAGTCAGTCCTTTGGTGAATATGCCACTTTGTCAAGTTGTGCTTCCCTTGCTCACAGCTCCTATCTCTAGCTAAATCTATCCCATCTCTGCATTTGTCTCTGGCTGAGAGCAACTTACTGCTCTCCAAGTTGTGTATTAGTGTCTTACTTCCTTAGGTCACAGAACAATGCAAACACAATGATGCCCTTAAATCTCTGATATTTTATCTCTAGCTAGAGAAGGTGAATGACTGTGTTTCATGGCCAGAAGGTACCCCTTGCTAAGTCCTGAACATACTGATCTCTCTATTGGGGACTTGTTTCTGCCCCTTGCCAAGAATGTGTCTTTCTGGGCACCATAGGAAAACCAACAGTGGCTCTGCTGAAAGCCTGAAGGGAGTGGAGGGTGAGATAGAAGCTATTCCACTTCCATGAAATTCTCCTTTTAGGGTGACTCCAAGTTCTTTGCAGCTAAGAACTAGAAGTCGGAAGAAGGCTTCCAGGTCTTCAGGACGGTAACTGGTGCTTCTCCGCTTGCTCATCCAAAGCTTTGTGTTCTCCGAGTAATTGATGGTCCATTCATTACTCTTCTTTGTTTTCTTCCTCCTCGGTTCCAGTATTGAGGGCTCCTTGATGGAGGTGGCATTCTGAGCAGGTGTCAGGCTCTTCTGGCTGGCTAAAGTAGCACGTTGTCTCATAAGCAAAACATGACCATGGACATGGCAACCCAGGGCCACCCTTGACATAACCATTTGCCCCACTGGACATGCCTCGTGAAACAATAAGCTCAGACATTACTGACATATGATTTGGGGTTTAAAATTTGGGAAGCCTGGACTCATACCTGTCTTAACCTCCTTGGTTAAGGGCCTCTCCTTCTTGCCTCTCCTCTTGATTTTCAGCTCAGGTTCAGCAGTAGAAGTTGCTGAACTACAGGCCATCTCCTGGTGCTTCCTTTTTGAAGGTGCTATAGGACATAGGAGGGGTGCCTTGTGATGGTTGAACGCCTATCCCACTCCAGGAAGCACCAAGGATCCTGTCTTTCCTCACCTTGAGGGTTATGCATATGATAGCTGGAGGGATGATAGAATAATGACCATCCCCTATGAGTCCTTTTTTTTTTTTTTTTGCAATAAGGACAAATATCAGTTGCCATTTACCTTTCTTTGGCAGGCACACACTGCTCTTTTTGGCTTCTTTGCATGGGGCTTTCTGTGCCCAGGACACTTCTAAGAAGACACATATAAAGTTCCCTCAATAGAAGTTGTCAATAGTGTCCCAAGGGAGCATAAATGAGGCCTCTCTGGCTTACTCTGGACAGTCAAATCCTAAGTGCCGAACAGGAAGTAGGAAGTGATTATGGACTACCACCTTCATTCATTCAGAGACCACAGTTGGAGGACATAACACCCTACATACCTGCCTTCCCCTTTGTGCATGCACTTCTTTTCTCCTGCCGATTGGTTGAGCCCTGTTCTCTCTGGCCATGTCTGAGCTTCTTCAAGTGTGGCTCAGAATGATCCATTCTCTATTCAAAGTCAAATGTGGATCCCTGAATGTATTGTGCTGTTTCTCTTTAAACTACTTCCTGACACAATATTTACTAATGAGGAAGGTAATGTTATTAATGATCAAGGGTCAGCTATTGATCAGTACACTATCAATGATCTCCTTGAAATAGTATGTTTTAGTGTAATTTCAGTTACACACACTGGAATGGGGATTAATTTTACAATCATGTTAATCATGATAATAAGCCCTGCAAGAAGGTTGAGCCTTTATCCAGTGTATACAAGGGGAAACAGTGACTTGAATTGGTGGACAATGTGTTCCAACATCTTGGCAATCTAACTAGAACCTGAGTCTGATGAGCAAACTTCAACAATACTTTGCACCACAGGAAGCTTGGGGCTGAGCAGGGGCAGCTGGACACAGTATGTGTATGATGACTTTGATGACTTTTCATACTTTTTGTCATCTTTCACACTAAACATCACTGGGAACCACTATAAACTTATGAGCACTCAAGTCTGCCAGAACTATGAACAAATGGACCCAGCCAGCTGATTGAAGTGGTATCCAGTACCCTCTTAGGCCTATTGCCATTAGTCCCTTCAGCAGACAATCCTCCTTGTTAATGGGGTATGTGTGCTCTCAGTTCTCCCCACTGTGCTGCTGGATCCTGAGTCTCTGAAGGCTCAGACAGTCCATTTTTCTGGGAGAGTTGTCCTTATTGGCTTTCCTCCCCTATATACGTTTATTTTCTTTTACCAGTTCCCCATGTCCCCTCTGAGTCCCTTTTGTATTTCATCCTACCTCAATAAGAGCTTGTGACCATTAAGGTCTCGATCCTTAGGTGCAAAGTACAGCTTAACCACCTTGTGGAAAGTAAACTAACTGTCGCTAAGCAGTTGGCATTATAGGATTCCAGAATTCTGGTCATGATGACATCACCACAATCAACCAATGAGAGGCCATGGGGGAGTGTCCTGGCCTGACATTGGGGCCTCCTCTTGCATTGCCTCCACTATAAGCTTCATCGTTTTTTCAATCAGATCATGTAATACCTCAAATTAAAGTTTAAGTCCACATAGTTTAAAGAAATGACTAATTCTAATCTATAACAATTATATTTAATTCATTATTTTTATTTTTATTTTAATACATATTTTTAATATTTTTTACATCTGACTATACATATTTATATAATTTTCTTAATTTTAATATTAATAAAATACAGCATATAATAAAACGTTTTGTCAGCAATAATAAACACAACAAAAGCTGATCATAGGAAATTATAAAACATATATGGGTGTATTTTAAAGAAAACAATAAATAACTGAACAACTAAAGAAAAGCCTCATTCCATTAATTCTATTTTTCTTGCCATTATCCATTAACTATCTTCAGTGATCTTAATTTTTATATTTGTTTCTTTATTTGGCACATCATTTTTTTCTGTGACATGCAGTGAAGCATGTCTGTGTGTTTTTATTAGTAAGTAAAATCTATTTACATTATTGCTAAATAAAAAATAAATTTATAATTTATTCATTGTTTTATGTTTTGTAATTCTTTTTTTTTCTTTATTTAAACATCTTGATTACATATATGATTGTGATTAGGTTTCAGTCATGTAAAGAACACCCCCTTCACCAGTGCAACATTCCCATCACCAATGTCAAAAATCTCCCTCCATCCCACCCCACCAGACAGGCTTTCCAGACAGGCAGGCTTTCCAGTTCCCTCATTCATTCACATGATTATGGTAGTTCTCTGTGTAGTTATTTCTACAACTGCACTCACCACTCTTTGTGGTGAGCTTCATGAAGTGAGCTGGAAGTTCCAGCCCTCCTCTCATTGTCTCTGAGGATTGTTGCAAAAATGACTTTTGTTTTTCTTAAAACCCATAGATGAGTGAAACTATTCTGCATCTCCCACTGACTTATTTCACTCAGCATGATAGATTCCATGTACATCCATGTATAGGAAAATTTCTTGTAAAGTTCTGTCAGTGCCCTGTATATTTTGAATATTAGCCTCTTATCTGATGGGTGTTGGGTGAATAGTTTCTCCCATTCAGTGGGTGGCTCTTGTATCCTGAGCACTATTTCTTTTGAGGTGCAGAAGCTTCTCAGCTTAATGGATTCCCATCTGTTGATTTCTGCTTCCACTTGTTTGGATAGTGCAGTTTCCTCCTTGAAGATGCCTTTAGTCTCAATGTCCTGGAGTGTTTTACCGACGTGTTGTTCTATATACCTTATGGTATCAAGTCTGATATCAAGGTCTTTAATCCATTTGGATTTTACCTTCATACATGATTTAACTGGGGGTCTATGTTTGCTTTTTTGCAAGTGGCTAACCAGTTCTGCCAGCACCACTTGTTGAAGAGGTTTTTTCTGCTCCACTTAGGATTTCTTGCTCCTTTGTCAAAAATTAGGTAATTGTATGTCTGAGGATCATTGTCTGAGAACTCAAGCCTATTCCACTGATCTGAGGGTCTGTCTTTATTCCAATATCATGCTATTGTGATAACTATTGCTTTGTAGTAAAGTTTAAAGTTGGGGAAAGTAATGCCTCCCATTTTCCTTTTCCCTAGGAGTACTTTAGCTATTCGAGGGTGTTTATTTTTCCAGACGAACTTCATAAGTGTTTGATCCATTTCTTTTTTTTTTCACTTCTTTTTTTATTTTTTTATCTTTATTTAAACACCGTGATTACAAACATGATTATAATTGTATGATTACAGTCATGTAAAGAACACCCCCCTTCACCAGTGCAACATTCCCACCACCAATTTCCCAGATCACTTCTTTGAAGAATGCCATGGGTATTTTTAAGGGGGTCGCATTAAATCTGTATAATGCTTTGGGGAGGATTGCCATTTTAATTATGTTAATCCTGCCAATCCGTGAGCAGGGTATGTGTTTCCATTTCCGTGTGTCCTCTCTTATTTCGTGGAGCAGGGCTTTATAGTTTTCTTTGTATAGGTCCTTCATGTCTTTGGTCAAGTTGACTCCAAGATATTTGAGTTTGTGTGGCACTAATGTGAATGGGATTGCCTCCTTGACTTCCTTCTCTTCCCTATCATTATTGGTTTATAAAAAGGCCATTGATTTCTGTGTGTTAATTTTGTAGCCTTGCTATATGAGTCTATTGTTTCTAGAAGCTTTTTGGTAGAGTCTTTAGGGTTTTCTAAGTAGAGTATCATGTCATCTGCAAACAATGAGAGCTTGACTTCTTCCTTTCCTATCTGGATTCCCTTGATATCTTTTTCTTGCCTGATTGCTATAGCAAGAATTTCCAGTACTATGTTGAAGAGGAGTGGTGAGAGCGGACAGCCTTATCTTGTACCAGAATTTAGAGGAAAGGCTTTTAGTTTTTATCCATTGAGAATAATATTTGCCATTGGCTTGTGGTATATGGCTTCAACTAGATTGAGAAAGGTTCCTTTCATTCCCATCTTGCTGAGAGTTTTGATCAAGAATATTTTTTAATATTTAAGCATCATAATTACAGGCATGATTACAGTACATGTTAGTTATAAACAGAATACCCCCTTCACCAATACAAATTTCCACCACCAATACCCCCCTGTTTCCCACCCTGCCTGTTTTGGAGACAAACATTCTATTTCTCTCATTCTTTAACATTGTCATGCTAGTTTTCGTATAATTATGTCACTATAATGTGGTTTAATTTTGATAGCCTTTCTGACTGTGTATACCTATGGTCAATATCAGACATAAAGTATCTTAACTTTTTTTGCCCAGTGATATAATACACGATTATGGCATCTATCCTACATTTAGTCAAACCCAATTTGATCCCTACAACCATACAGCATCTCTTGAGCACTAAAGAGAGTGACCCCAGTGCACAGAAATCAGATTAAGCCCCGAACACTTTGACTATGGTCCCAGACAACTCAAATGTCTTAGTTTCCATATTCTGATATAATTTTAGACTCATATGCCAATTGTAAGATATGATAGGGATCCTAAATAACCTCAGCACAATTTTCCCCAAAGAAAGCAATATATGCAGAACTAACCTCCATTATTTATTTTCCTAGCATTGTTCTAGCAGGCTCAGGTCATGCCCTCAGGCAGTTACCATTGAGAGATCAGGACTGGTGACAAGATGGCCAAATTCATTAGAAAATTTATTTGAGAATGGGGGAAGTAAAAAGCCTGTCTCATGTACAGGGGAGAAGAGAGATTTGGGACATTGGTGATGGGGATTTTGGACTGGTGAAGGGGGGGGTGTTATTTACATGACTGAACCCAACTATAATCATATTTGTAATCATGGTGTTTAAATAAATATTTATATAAAAAAGAAAATTTATTTGAGGAGATAATGGGAAATATCGGGAGACTGGATATGGGGTATCCGTTATGTAGCAAATCCAACCAAGTGGAATCCTCTTATTTTTTTTCTGGGATGGCTAAGCAGTCTCCATTGGTTTAAAAAATGCAAGATGGTAATATAAAGTATGTGGGAAGAACAGGATGCTTGAAAGAATCATCATCTGTAAACAATGGGTGTGTAACCTAAATCCATTCCTGGGAATATTGCTCTGGGGCTGTTCTCTTTCTAGTCTCATTCCATATATTTCCTTCCTGCTCCTATATTGCTGTCAGTAACACAAGAGCACATCAGGAAATTGATGTTGGGACAGTCCATCAACTTTATGTATAATTCACAATTTTTATATAAGCTCACTTATCTTCATGTTTACATTTGATTCAACACAATTTGAACACAGAATAACACTTGTGTGACCAACATCATAACATTCAAAACACTTGGGCTACACCAGTGCCTCTCTTTTAATTTGTTTTTCCACTTTGAACCTGTTCTTCTACTTGCTGAACTTGTCTAAAAATTATTATATGGGGTGAGAATGTAGCTCAATGATACCTTGGACTATAGATTTAATAGTGGGCCAGAACTATCCTTGCCATGGTCATGCTCATCTTGATTCCTGGCACTGCACCCGCTTCCCTGACTCACAGAAATAAGCTCTGAGCATAAATGATTGGTTTGCCCCCAAACATCACAAATAATCACACACAGAAAAATTTTCTAGTTCTTTATGTCTAGGTTCCCTGGTATATAACAGGAAAATATATAAATCAAAATGTATAATCTTGTGAGATTGGTAATTTAAAAAAATTGCACATAAGTTTCTTTAGAGTCATTCAAGTTGTTGCAGTTTATTCATTTTCACTACCTGGATTGGAGTAAAGGATATATTTAGGTTTGGGTTTTTTTTGTTGTTTTTGTTTTTTGTTTTTTGAGCTCACACCTCACGTGTTCAGGGTTTTCACCTGATTCCATGTTCAAGGCATGGGAGGAGGAGGAGACTAAGAAGAAGAAGGAGGAGGAGGAGGAGACGAAGGAGGAGGAAGAGAGGAGGATGAAGACGTGAGGAGGAGGAGGAGGAGAGAAGGAGGAGGAGACGAAGAAGGAGGAGGAGATGAAGAAGGAGGAGGAGGAGAGGAGCATGAAGAGGAGAGGAGGAGTAGGAGACGAAGAAGAAGGAGGAGGAGGAGGAGGAAAATAGAACAGGAGGTTGAGGAAGGAGTGAGGAGAAAGAGGTAAGAAGGAGAAAAAGGAAGAGGAGAAGGAAGAGGAGAAGGCAGAACAAAAAAAAGGAGGAGAAGAAGGAGAAGGAAGAGGGGGAAGAGTAGGAAAAGGAGGTACAGGAGGAAGAGGAAAAGGAGGAAGAGGAAAGACCAAGAAGGAAAATGAGGGAACTCTGCTGGAACTCTGAAGCCAGCACCTCTCTCTGACTGCCTTCTGTGCTGTGCTGTGCTGCGTCCTTGGCCTGATTTCATCCTGTGTGTGGCTTCACCTGCAGACAGCTAGCCTTCCTAGGAGGTTTCCTAGGAGGTGAGTTGATCCGCCCAGAAAGGGAGGAGCCTCTGAACTCTGCTGGATCTCTGAAGCCAGCACCTCTCTCTGACTGTGTTCTGTGCTGTGTCCTCGGCCTGATTTCATCTGTATGTGGGTAAATCTGTGGGCGCCTAGCCTTCTTTGGAGGTGAGTTGATCCACCCTGAAAGGGAGGAGCCAGAGAGTGCGGCCGCTCCACTTCACTATGTGGCCACGCATATCACTTAGCCAATGAATACTACCACAACACATAGAAAAACCCACAATACAAGTGTGACAACGGGAAAAAATGCAGGGCAGCACCAGGCATAGAGAATGAAGATGGCAACTCTGATGATCTGAAAATGGCCAACAAACTAGTCAGTCTCTCAGATAAGGAGTTTTGAGAAGAAATATGGAGGATGTTCAAAGAACTCAAAGAAAGTATAGAAGAGAATATTAATAAGAATCAAAAGAATATGAAGATAGAAGTCAGAAAACTGCAAACTGAAATATCAGGTCAAATAACAGGTCTGAAAAACTCAGTAGACAAATTGAATGTCAAAGTAGATGACCTCTCCATCAGGGTACAAGCCGCTGAGGATAGAATTTGTGTGCTGAAAGATGAGATGAATAACAACTCCATACAGCAGAAGAGATGGAAAAGAAGCCTTAAAGCAAATGATCAAACAATGGAAAAATTACTCAAAAAATGTGAACAGATAAAATAGAAGTATATCTTAACCCTCAACAGAAACAACTTAAGAATCATTAGAGTCCAGGAGACCAAGGAAGAAATCTCCAGGAAGAACCAAAGATCAAGAAATCATGCCCAAAGAGTACCAAATAAATAGACCCCAGGAAAAACACCCAAGACACATCCTAGTCACAATGAGGAATTCCACAGATAGAGAACTCTGAAAGTGGCAAGATCAAAAGGGAAATTACATTCAAGGGAGCATCCTTGAGATTTACAGCAGACCTGTCACCAGAAACACTCAAGGCCAGAAGGCAGTGGTGGGACATAGGACAAAACTCAATGAAATAAATGCTTCGCCTAGAATACTGCACCCAGCCAAACTCACTTTCAGGTTTGAAGGAAGAATACATGACTTCACAGATAAACAACTACTCAGAAACTTTACATATTCAAAACCAATCTTAAAAGAAAAACTCAGGGCCCAGAGAGATAGCACAGCGGCCTTTGCCTTGCAAGCAGCCTATCCAGGACCAAAGGTGGTTGGTTCGAATCCCGGTGTCCCATATGGTCCCCCGTGCCTGCCAGGAGCTATTTCTGAGCGGACAGCCAGGAGTAACCCCTGAGCATCGCCGGGTGTGGCCCAAAAACCAAAAAAAAGAAAGAAAAAAAAGGAAAAACTCAAAGATCTACTTTAAGACAAGACTGACCAACAGACACACCAAACTTCACCACAAAGATGACACTAAATCCCATGACAATTCTTTCTCTCAATGTCAATGGACTAAATGCACCAGTTAAGAGACACAGAGTGGCTAAATGGATCAAAAAACTCAATCCACCCTTTCCTTCCTGGGAGCCGAGCCGGGAGGTTCTGCCAGCATGGCGTTTGGCAGCCCTCCACCATGCCAAAGTCTGCTTTAACCAGGCCTAGGAAGGGGGTGCGGGACATGGGTCACAATAGGTTCTGGCATTAGTACTTATCAGGGAAGTTTCCATATTAAACCTGTCCATTGCGAAACCTGCTAGTGCCCCCGCGCCGAACATTATAAGAAATATATGGATATCATTGTGTTTCATCTGCTAGTCATTTTCTGAACATTGTCCATGTGCTCCTTTTATTCCTTTGCTCTCTCACTCCCATCTCTTGTTACCACACATTTAACCATTTTCTGTACTAATGATTTTTGTTTTGGCCAAGGTGGATTATGTATCTTTCACAGTAATTTTTGGGTGGAGTCTGAAGCTTCAGCAGGCAATACGTCATGGCAAGGTTTCATGCTGTAGGCTTTTTGGCCAAGATAAAGTGAAGATGCAGCCTCGGTTGCCCCCCACAGCCTTCTCTCTCCTTCCTTCCTGTTCCAGGTTTATTCCTGGACACCTGCTCAGGGTCCCAACAAGTGGGTTCCAGTGAGATGCAATTTGAAAGAGACCCCAGGTTTCCTTGTTCATGCAAGGGGCTGGGAGGGGACTGCTGAACTCTCAACTTCCAGCAATTAGGAAGCAAAAGCCTCTCGGGGAGTCGGAAGCTTCAGCAGGCAACAAGTGGAGGACATGGGTCCATGCTCTCTTCGTTTGTCCAATCACAGACAAAGTGGTGTCTCGGAAACAACACCCTCCCTCTTGACTATTTCCAAAACATAAAAGGGTCATGTGTATCTCCTTTGTATATCTCAGATGTATTCCCTTAACATCTATAACTCTTTTTGAATATCCTCATATAGTGACAATTTTGCCCACTGGATTTGTTATTTGATTGTTTGATTTTCCCCCTTTGAGATCTGTTTTATAAGCAATACTGGTAGAAGAATATCTCTGTATAGATTTCATGTTTGTACCAAGTTAAGGGGAATGTTGGACTTTATTCGTCAGCCCCCAGATGCATCAACAATATCTTGTGGCATTGCTTCTCTTTTGCATAGGTACATTAAAATGGGGAAATAATACATATGCAAACAAGTTCTTATCTAATCGAGATGGGGACACAAATTTGGTAATGTAATTAGGCCTTTTACCCTGAACATTGGCATAATGATTTGGCTCAGGCCTCAGAAGAATGGGCATCGCCCATACACACCTGAACAATGGATACCGTCTATGGAAACAACCACAACTGTCTTTAACATTACCAGGATCCAAGCCTCTACCAGGGAAGACCTACCACTGCTTTGGCAGTGACTTACTCCAAAGAGTGCTCCCAACACCCAGACGACTCAGCAACAGTCTGCATGCAGGGCAGATCGCTCCACATTTAATGGTATGCTGAAACTAGAGAATGCTCCACATCAGCCTGATATTGATGAAAGTAATGTACAGAATCCAGAGTCTTTATATATAAAAATCTGATACCAACAACAGCTAATGTGTGAAAAAGTTTCACTGGGACCTTGAGAATGACTGGAGTTGGACAGACTGGTTTGCCTGGAACCCAGAGTCTGTCTTATGCCAATAAACTGAGGTGAGGCCTTTTTAGTAATCAGGTCAAGGATTTTTTTCCATTTTCCCCATTTTTCTGGACCTATGCAAACAATGGAGATTGCTACTATCACACCTTTACTTTTTTTTTTTTTTACTTTTTTCCTTTAAGGAAAAAAATACAACTTACTAAACTTAAAAACAATTGTAATAGAATGCCTGTCTCAAATACAGGCAGGGAATGGGAAGGGGGTAATGTTACACTGGTGAGGGAGGGTGTTCTGGTTATGACTGTAATACAAATATGATCATGTTACTTAAAAAATATATTCAAAAAAAATACTCAATCCAACCTTCTGCTGCCTACAAGAAATGCACCTGAATAGTCAGTGCAAATTTAGACTCAAAATAAAAGGCTGGAGAAAAATCATCCAAGCAAACAACACCCATAAAAAAGCTGGAGTGGGCATACTAATATTAGATGATGCAAATTGTATACTCAGAAAATTTATAAGGGACAAAGATGGACATTTTGTATTAATCAAGGGGTATGTACAGCAGGAAGAAATCACCCTCCTGAATATATATGCACCGAATGAGGAGCCAGCAAAATATTTAACACAATTGTTGACAAATCTGAAAAGAATATCAATAACACATACCAGTTCTTCCGTGTCTCTTCAGCTGGTATGTTGGGGGCTCTGGGCAGGACAGCTAGCCATAGGCCCCCTGAACTGACCACTTAGTCCAGGGGACTGAGATCCCCCCCCATGCCAGAGTGGTCTTCAGGGCCACGCCTGGTAAATTGGGCCCTGGGTGGAGGGTGGGGGGAGAAATTCCTCCCCTGTGCATCCACAAACTACAGAGGCAGGGGCTGCACCCAGAAGATTTCACATGCCAGTTCTTCTGTGTCTCTTCAGCTGGTATGTTGGGAGCTCTGTGTAGGACTGACCATTTAGTCCAGGGGACCGAGATCCCCCCACGCCAAACTGGTCTTTAGAGCCACACCTCGTTAATCGGCCCTGAGGGAAGGGTGGGAGAGATAAATTCCTCCCCTATGCATACTGGACCCCATTCAGGAGTTTTGTTTCTTCCAAGTATTCATTTTCAAAAGTGCGTGGGCACAAATGCACCCGCGCAACATATATACTTTTTAACCACACCCAAAAATATTCTTAATTCTCGACTGTTTCTAGAAAATAAATTGAATTGCCTAGATTTGAAGTATAATATTCAAATAGGTCTCTAAAATCAGTGTATATGTAGATGTGACTTTCTATACAGTGGTCCTCTCTGACTGCCAAGCCTAATCCATAAACAATTCATCTATACAATGTATATAGCCCCTCTCATATATTTTCCCTCCTCCACACCAGAGCCCCTTCTACTCCCTCATCTCCCAATCCGAATTCGTTATCTTCCCCTTACTTAACCTTCTTTACCCTCAGTTCTTTAATTTGTTAGGCACCAAGACTGACCTCTTGCCCTAACAGATTCTTCCCTTTTGCACACCCCTACAAAGCTCATTATTACTCCTTAACTCTCTCACCCCCAACCATCAGTACCCCACATTTTTCACTTCAGTACTACACAGTTCTAATCACACACCAAAGTCGTGCATTGGATTTAACAACCCCCAACTGTTTCAAAAGACACAAAATGGACACATATGTCTTTTGAATATTTTATGTGTATTTTCTTTAACAGCTATAACTCTTTCTAAATAGTCTTTTACCGTGATGATTCTACCCACTTTTTATCTTGTCTTCTCTTTGTGAGCTGTTCAATAAGGAATTTTGGTGGAAGAATCCCTCAGTTTAATGCTTATGATTGAACCATGTCATGGGGATTGTTGGACTTGTTCTTATGGCCCACATATGCACTGATAACACCACGTGACATTGTTTCTTGTGTGCATAGGCACATTAAAATGGGAAAATACTATACATACAAATAAATTCTTATCTAATAGAGATTGGAACACACAAATCTCATAGTGCAATGGGACCTTACACCCTGAACATTGATACAATGACCTAACACAGGCCTCAGATGAATGGACATTCTCCATTCACCCCTGAACCAGGGAAGCTATCTACAAAACAAGGTTTTTTATAACAACACCTGGAAGCAATTCTCTACCAGGGAAGACCCAACCACAGCTCTGACATCGACCAGCTCAAAAGAGACTTCCCTTAACACTAAGAAGACTTGACAACAACAACGATCTGCTTACAGGACAGGATTCTCTGCATTGCCCTTTAACTATGAGGTGAAATGAGAGGATGCTTTGCACCATCCTGACTGCAATATAGGACATGCAGATTCCAGGATCTTTAATACAGAAACATGATAACAACAACAGAGACTATGTGAAAAATAAAAGTGTATTGGCACTACAGACAATGACCTGGATTGGACAAACTAGTTTGCCTGGAGCCTAGAGTTGGTCTTATGCCAGGAAACTTCAGGGGTAGGGTCTCCTTGTATTTAGGCCAAGGCTTTTTCTTTCCATGTCCCTCCTATTTTGGTTAGCCTATGCAAACAATAATTGCCACTCTATCACCGTTTTTACTGTGCTCCTTTGACTTTATCCTTAAGAAAAACAACTCACTTAAACTTTTGAGGTTAACTTAAACTAATATGCATGTGCATGGAAATGTAAAAAGGTACTTTGCGACCAAACAGGTGCAAGACTACTAAGTAGTAAGCTAGGTACAGAGAGGGGACCGTATATTCTAGCAGCCCCGGGGGTGAGGGAGGAGGATATGGGAAGTAGGACAAAAATGGAGGTGTAGGGAGGACAAATCGGTGATGGGAATCCCCCCTGATTTTATGTAAATATGTACCTAAAATATTATTGTCAACAATATGTAAGCCACTATTATCAAAATAAAAATTATAGTATCAAAAAAAGTACTTTGCCTTCAATGTTTAAGGAGTTACATACGTTTTATGTCTTTAGATTGTTTTGTGTGCTGCTAAGAAATATTATGTACTGCTATCCTGGGACTTGAGGGACAAAGTAATCGTACATGGGTTCTGTTTTATTTTTCTTTATATTCTTTGGCTGAAAGTTCAAAGTTACGATATGAGTAATGGAACTACTGAGAATTCTGTTTATGGGTGATTGTCCTTCCACTGTAACTTTACCTTGTCCTCTTTCATTGCATCTTTGTTCTCATAATTAAAAATAAAAAATTAATTTAAAAAAGAATATCAATAACAACACAATAATGTTGGAAATCTCAACACGGCATTGTCAACACTTGATAGATTCACCAGACTGAAACACAACAAGAATATACTAGACCTGAAAAGAGAAATGGAAGGAAGAGACCTAGTGTGTGTGTGTGTGTGTGTGTGCACATGTGTGCGTGTGTGTAAATATATAGGATACTCCACCCCCAGAAACCTGGATACACATTCTTCTCTAATGTACATGGGACATTCTCCAAGATAGACTACATGCTGGCACATAAAACATACCTCCATAATATCAAGAGGATAGAAAATTTGAAGGCTACCTTTGCTGACTGCAAGGCTCTGAAATTATATGTGAATTACAAAGGAACACAGAACAAAAACTTTAATACCTGAAAGTAAAACAGCCTAATACTGAATAACCAGTGGGCCCGAGATGAAATCAAAGAGGAAATCAAAACTTTCCTGGAAACAAATGACAATAGGGACACAAACTCTCAGAACCTATGGGACACAGCAAAAGTAGTACTGAGAGGAAAATTTATAACTTTGCAAGCATACAACAGGAAAGAAGAAGGGGCATACCTGAATAGCTTAATGACACAGCTTATAGCTTTAGAATGTGCTCAACAAAAGAAATCAAAAATAGAGAGACAGAAGGAAATAACAAAGGTGAAAGCAGAAATCAATGAAGTGGAAACAGAAAAAACAATCCGAAAGATCAACGGAAACAGAAGTTGGTTCTTCAAAAAAATAAACAAGATTGATACACCACTAGCAAAACTAACTAATAGAGAGAAACTTGATAACTTGTATTAGAAATGAAAAAGGGGAGATCACTACCGATATTGCAGAGATTCAAAGGGTAATAAGAAACTACTTTGAGAAACTCTATGCCACTAAAAATGAGAACCTGAAAGAAATGGATATATTCTTGGACTCTTATAACCTTCCACGATTGAATAAAAAGGATGTAGCATATCTAAACAACCCCATCACTATTGAGGAAATTAAAACAGTAATCAAATGTCTGCCCAAAAACAAAAGCCCAGGCCCAGATGGATTCACTAATGAATTTTTCCAAACCTTTCAAGAGGAACTACTACCAATCCTGGCAAGACTCTTTCATGAAATGAAAAAAATGGGAACACTTCCAAATAGCTTTTATGAAGTCAACATCACCTTGATCCCCAAACCAGACAGAGATGCTACCAAAAAAGAAAATTACAGACCAATATCCCTGATGAACACAGATGCAAAGATCCTCAACAAAATCCTGGCAAATAGGATTCAATGCCTGATCAAGAAGATCATTCATTATGATCAAGTAGGTTTCATCCCAGGAATGCAAGGCTAGTATAACATCCGTAAATCTATCAACAGAATACATAACATCAACAACAAGAAAAATAAAAATCACATGATCATATCAATAGACGCAGAGAAAGCATTTGATAAGATCCAACACCTATTCTTGATCAAAACTCTCAGCAAGATGGGAATAAAAGGGACCTTTCTCAATATAGTTACGGCCATTAACCACAAGCCAGTGACTAATATTGTCCTCAATGGAGAAAAACTGAAAGCCTTTCCTCTAAATTCTGGCACAAGAAAAGGCTGTCCTCTCTCACCACTCATATTCAACACAACACTGGAAGTCCTACCTATAGAGATTAGGCAAGAAAAAGATATCAAGGGAATCCAGATAGGAAAGGAAGAAGTCAAGCTCTCATTGTTTGCAGATGACATGATACTTTACTTAGAAAACCCTAAAGACTCTACCAAAAAGCTTCTAGAAACAATAAACTCATATAGCAATGTGACAGGTTATAAAATTAACACACAAAAATCAATGGCCTTTCTATACACCAATATTAATAGGGAAGAAATGAACATTAAGAAAAAACCCATTCACAATAGTGCCAAACAAACTCAAATATTTTGGAATCAATTTGACTAAAAATGTGAAGGACCTATACAAAGAAAACTATAAAACTCTGCTCCAAGAAATAAGAGAGGACACATGGAAACACATACCCTGCTCATGGATTGGCAGGATTAACATCATTAAAATGGCAATACTCCCCCCAAAGCATTGTACAGATGTAATGCAATCCCTCTAAAGATACCCATGACATTCTTCAAAGAAGTAGATCAATCACTTTTGAAATTCACCTGGAATAATAAACACCCTAGAATAGCTAAAGCAATCACTAGGAAAAAGAATATGGAAGGAATTACTTTCCCCAACTTTAAACTTTACTACAAATCAATAGTTATCAAAACGCCATTGTCTTGGAATAAAGGCAGGCCCTTAGATCAGTGGAATAGGTTGAATACTCAGAGAATGTTCCCCAGACATATAATCACCTAATTTTTGATAAAGGAGCAAGAAATCCTAAATGGAGCAAAGAAAGCCTCTTCAACATGTGGTGTTGGAACAACTGGCTAGGCACTTGCAAAAAATTGAACCTAGACCCCCAGCTAACATCATTTATGAAGGTAAAATCCAAATGGATTAAAGACCTTGATATCAGACTCGATACCATAAAATATATAGAACAACACGTAGGGAAAACACTCCAGGACATTGAGACTAAAGGCATCTTCAAGGATGAAACTGCACTATCCAAACAAGTGAAAGCAGATATTAACAGATGGGAATATATTAAACTGAGAAGCTTCTGCACCTCAAAGGAAATAGTGCCCAGTATACAAGAGCCATTCACTGAGTGGGAGAAACTATTCACCCAATACCATCAGATAAGGGGCTAATTTCCAATATATACAAGGTACTGACAAATTTACAAGAAAAAAAAACATTTAATCCCATCAAAAAATGGGGAGAATAAATGAACAGACTCTTTGACAAAGAAGAAATACAAATGGCCAAAAGGCACATGAAAAAATGCTCCACATCATTAATCATCAGGAAGATGCAAATCAAAACAACTATGAGATACCACCTCACACCACATAGATTGGCGCTCATAACAAAGAATGAGAACAAGTAGTGTTGGCGGGGATGTGGAGAGAAAGGAACTCTTATCCACTGCTGGTGGGAATGCTGTCTAGTCCAACCTTTATGCAAAGCGACATGGAGATTCCTCCAAAAACTAGAAATCAAGCTCCCATATGATCCAGCTATACCAGTCCTAAGAATATACCCTAGGAACACAAAAATACAATACAAAAATAGCTTCCTTACAACTATATTTATTGCAGAACTATTTACCATAGCAAGACTCTGGAAACAACCAAGATACCCTTCAACAGATGAAGATACCCTTCAACAGATGAATGGCTAAAGAAACTGTGATACATATTACAATGGAATATTATGCAGCTGTCAGGAGAGATGAAGTCATGAAATTTTCCTATACATGGATGTACATGGAATCTATAATGCTGAGTAAAATAAGTCAGAGAGAGAGAAAGATGTAGAATGGTCTCACTCATCTATGCATTTTAATAAAAATGAAAGACATTTTTGCAATAATAATTTCCAAAGACAAAAGAGAAGAGGGCTGGAATTTACAGCTCACCTCATGAAACTCAACACAAAGAGGGGTGAGTTTAGTTATAGAAATCACTACATTGAGAACTATTCTAACAATAACAGAGAGAAATAGAAAGCCTGTGTAGAGTACAGGCAGGGGTGGGGTGGGGAAGAGGGAGATTTGGGACACTGGTGATGGAAATGTTGCACTGGTGATGGATGGTGTTCTTTACATGACTGAAACCCAAACACAATCATGTATGTAATCATGGTATGTAAATAAAATATATATAAAGAAGTAAAATGAGGCAAAATGAAGTAATGAGATTTGCTTATACATGGATAAATGTGGGGAGTATTATGCTGAGTGAAATAAATTAGACAGAGAGGTGTAGATATAGATTGACCACAGTAGTAATTGGGATACATATTTAAACAGCTAGTATGATAATAATGACCAATCACAATAAATTAAAACCATTAGGAAGCTTGCCACATTTAGCAGGGGCTGTAATTAGGTCAGAGAGGAAAGCACAATGATCTTTGGAAATGATTACTATGGAAAAGAAGTGAGTGCTGAAAGTGCAAAGTGTTATATGTGATACCCCTTCAGCAACCATATTGCAAGCCACCAAGTCTAAAAGAAAAAAGGAATGAAGAGACATAGAGTTAGAAAAAAAGAAGAGTAAGAATAAAGAGATTAAGAAGGAGGAGGAGGAGTAAAGAAGATTAAGGAGGAAGAGGATGAGAAACAGGAGGAGGAGGAGGAAGAAAGGAAAAGGAGGAGGTAAAGGAGGAGGAGGAGGAAGGAATAAGGAGAAAGGGGAACAAAGGAAGAGCAAAGACCAAGAAGTAAAATCAGGGCCTTAGAAGCAGGTAGGGGAAAGGGAGGGAAGGAAATAGAGCATTGCCTGTGGGAAACGTGCACTGGTGTTGGGCACTGGATGACAGAAGCTCAATCAAGAACAACTTTAACTCTATCTTATGGTGTTTTCAATAAAAATTATAAAAAAATAATTCAGTAAAAGAAATTTGTGGAAATCTTGTCATGGTCTGGAGGATTAGCTGAGCTGTTTGTTGCTAACTGAGCCTTCCTGTGAGTATTGTTTTTCACTTTTTGTGGCTTTCTGGGATCCACACTCCACCAATGTTCAGGGGTTCTTCTGGGTTTTGCATCAGGAAAGAGTCCTAGAGCTGCTCAGAGGGACCATGTGGGGGCTGGGGATAGAAACTGCAAGGCAAGCATCCTACCTGCTGTACTCTCTCTCCAGCCCCCTGTTTTGGCTTAGTGAACTTCGTGTGCTTCTAGGCCAACTGATTTGCTGTGCTGCTACTGAGCTGTTAGTGTCCTGAAACTTGCCTGTGTCATAAGGCTGCATAATGTAGGAGATCCTATGCAGTGTAGGTGCTCCAGGGTTTGTAGAACTGGGAGGTTTTAGCAGGAAGACTGGTGAGCCTTGGGGTTTGATCATCTTGGGTTGGCATCTCTTCTGGGATTAGTTGGGAAGTTGGGAAGCTGGGCCATTTACATGGCAGAGGTTGTGGGTGTCAACAGATGTGAGATTTGATATGATTCAGTAAACTCTCACATTCTTTGGTGTCAATTCATTGTTCATTTAAGAATTCTGCCTCAGTTGAAAAGTAGCTCTCTTTTAGAAAAATTTCTGATTCTCCCTTTGTTTATTCTCTAAATGTATCTTATTTTTCCTCTGAAGATATTTGAAGTTCATAATGTAGTTTGAGTCAAGCGGTTTTGTGTGTGCAGTGAGGTGTGAAGTTTTTGATTAAAGGCTCAATTGTTATGAACTGTGGACTGTGTATTTCTCCAAAATCAATTGCTGAAAGAATCTCTGCTCTCCCATTGATTTGCTATTTTGACATTTATCCAGAATCAGGTTTTGTCTCTGGATATTTTTTCTTCTCCATCTTTCTTGTTGTCTGCTCTCGCCTTTGGGTAGACTGAGTAAAAGTCATTTGGGTTCTGTATCATTAGAACTGCGTGAGAACAGAAAAGGGACCACAAGTAGCAAAGTTGTTTAGAAAAACAGGAAAGTTAACCTTGCCTCTGCTCCAACTTCCATACTCTACAGTTTGCCTACCTCCTTTCTTGGTCATTCAAGGTGAACTACAGCTGAATCGGGTTTTTTGCCCTGAATATTTGCTCAGAGTCCCCATTTTCCTCTTTTCTAAAGATAAGTAGCCTTCTCTTGTGGGCATCCTGGTGTGCTGTGTGGTATCAGGCTTGAGAGACTGGATGCCTGTCTCAGATCTCAGTGCTGTCCTCGGTGTTTATGCCTTATTTGTGCAGGCATGGCTCTATTCATGGACATCGGCTCCCCACCAACATGCCAATGGCCACACATGCTCCAGCACCCATGGTGGGGACAGAAGGGACCACTGAATGGAAGATGGTGCCAGCCACAGTTGACTTTCAAGGTCCTAGATTTCTCCTCCCTCTGACTTCTCTTTCTGTCTCTCCTTTTGTTTTGTCCCTTTGCAGGGCTGCAGAAGGCCTGTCCAGGGACTAGCTTTAGCTAGTTACCTCACTGCAGCTTCTAGGTAGCCTATAGCGACTTTTTGATGATATTTCTCTTTTAGGACCTCTTTGTAGTGAAGTTAAGTCAGTGAGTAACTATCATTAAATTTACCCAGAAATCCTAAAATATGGTTCCTTACATCACATTTCCTTTCTCTTGAATAAGTTCCTAAGAGGGAGTATAGGATCTATTGTAAATCTCTTGAAATGATGATGGTAGAGTCAATTTACAGATTATATTTGATCTATGGTGGAACGAAGAAATAACGTTTAGGGACAAAATAGTCTAGTGGAAAACTGATTGTGGTATACATTTAGGCAAGGCTTATTTTCACTGAAATCTCAAAATTGCTATGTTTCAATAACTTTCTTTAATAGTATAAGACTAATTCCAACATGAACAAGCAGACCTATAATTGCCCATAAAATTTTGGGGGGTTTTTTGCCTTTATTTGGGTTAGGGACATAGGAATGTATGGTTGTTACCTTTATAAAGCAAGTTCTACCATTTTGACTGTTGTGTTTCTTTATGAAGTATATATATATGCATATTTGGTTTATTTGTAAATACCCCAGATAAGTGCTATCATTCTGTTTTTATCGTTCTTCTTCTGGTTTACTTCATTTAACATAATATTTTCTAGTTTGCAGCCATGTTGCCCACAAAATTTATGATTTTATTGTTTTCTACTGCTATGTAGTATTCTATTGTGTATAGTACCACTCTTCATGATCCACTTATCTGTTTTGGGCACCTAGGTTGATTTCATATCTTGGCTATTGTGCTGAGTGCTGCAATAAATAGTGAAGTGCTTATATGCTTTTGGGATGTATGTCCTTCTGTCTTGGGCATAAATACCCAGGAGTGCGATGCTGGGTCATGCTGTAGGCTCAATTCTGAGTATAATGAGAACCCTCTCAACTGGTTTTCCATAGGGTTTGGACCAGAGAGGCATTCCACCAGCAATGATGAGAGTTCCTTTCTGACCACATCCCCACCAACAGAGATTGTCTCATTATTTTTGATGTGTGCCATCCTCATTGGTATATATGGTACTCATTGTTGTCTTGATTTGGATTTCCCTAATGATGAGGGATGGGTGGGACATGGTTTTCATGTGTCTATTTGCCATCTGTCAGTCTTCCTTGGTGAAGTGTCTATTCATTGCTTCTGCCCATTGTTTATGGCTATATTAGATTTTGTGGAACTAACCTTTCTGAGTACTTTATATATCCTAGATATCAACCCTTTATCTGATATGTTGAGTGTGAAATTTTTTCCTATTCTGTTTCTAGTTTTGACCAGTATTTCTTTTGCCATATAGAAACTTTTATTTTGATGTAGTCCCATTTATTTAGGTTTGATGCTATAACTCTTGTCATTGCATTCTATCTTCAAAGACTTTTTGAGGTATAAGTCTTGAATTGTTCTGCCTATTTTTCCTCTATGAACTTTATAGATTTGGGTCTGATTTCCAGGTCTTTAATTCATGTTGATTTGACCTTTGTGTAAGATGTAAGGAACAGATCAATCTTTAGTTTCTTTTTTTTGGGGGGGGGGGGTTTGTGCCACACCCGGCAGTGCTCAGGGGTTACTCCTGGCTGTCTGCTCAGAAATAGCTCCTGGCAGGCATGGGGGATCATATGGGACACCGGGATTCTAACCAACCACCTTTGGTCCTGGAGCGGGCTGCTTGCAAGGCAAACACCGCTGTGCTACTATTGCCTAGGCCCAATCTTTAGTTTCTTACAGGTGGTTTATCCAGTTGTTCCAACACCATATGTTGAATGAGACTATCTATTGTTCATTTCAAGTTCGTAGGCTCCTTCAGCAAATATTAGTTCGGCAGTATATTGGGGGGGTATGTTCACTGGATAGTTTATTCTGACCCCATTGGTCCTGAGACCTCTGGTTCCATTTAGTCTGATATTCTGTCTTTGTTCCAAAACCATTGCTGTTTTGATCACTATGGCTTTATAGTAAAGCTTTAGGTTAGGCAATGGTTTCTTGTTTTTCGGTATGTGATTTAAGCTAACCTTGGATTATTTGTGGTTCTATTACAACCTTAGTAATTGATGATTGTTCTATAGTCCTTAAAAAATAATGTCTGGGGCCTGGAGAGATAGCAATGGAGGTAAGGCATTTGCCTCTAATGGCAGAAGGTCAGTTCGAAATCCCCAACAGTCCCATATGGTCCCCCCTGCCTGACAGGATGCGATTTCTGAGTGTATGGGCCAGGAGTAAACCTCAGAGAGCTGCCGGGTGTGACCCCAAAAACCAAAAAAATAAAATAAAATAATGTCTGAATTTGGATAGGGATGGCATTGAATCTATATAGTAGTTAATTCTTCCTATCTCATAAGCATGGTGTGTTCTTCCCATTTAACTGAGGTCCTCTTCAATTTTTTTTCTGAAGTGTTTTGAAGTTTTCATGGGTTTTAGGTTTTGAACTTTTCTTGTCAGGTTGATTCCTAGGTATTTGATATTTTAGGTATTATTTTAAATGGAATCACCCTCCTTAATCTCTTTCTCCTCTGCTGGTCTTTTGGATATTGGACTTTGTAGCAGCCACTTTGCTGTATTGGTTTAATGGTTTCTAGGAGTTTTCCTGTGGACTTTTTAGGGTGTTGTGATGTTATACCATCGTATCATCTGCAAAAAGAGAGTTTGATTTCTATTTCCCTATTTGGATTCCTTTGATTCTCATCACTTGTAAGAGTGTTATTTGCTAGGACTTATAGAACTATTTATTGAATAAGAGGCAGAGAGAAGTGGGACAGCCTTCCCATAGTTTCCTGATCATAGTGGAAATGCTTTCATTTTTCTTCAATTAAGGATAATGTTGGCTGTGGGCTTTTTACAGATAGCTGTAAACTATCTTGAGAAAGGCACCTTCCAACCCCTATTTTGCTGAATGTTTTCATCATGAATGAATTTTGTCAAATTGCCTTCTATACATCAATTGATATGATCATTGTGATTTTTGTCTTTCTTGTTTGTTGATGTGTGTATGATGGTGTATTGATTTGCATATGTTGAACCATCTTTGCATCCCTGGGATGAAACCCACTTGGTTGTGGTTGTATAATCTTTTTGATGTATTGTATAGTTTGCAAAGATTTTATTGAGGATTTTTGCATCCATGTTCATTAGTGAGATTGGTCTGTAGTTTTCTTTCTTGGTGGTGTCTCTGTACAGCTTTGGGAAGAGGTTGTGATACTAGGCTCATAATAAAAGAAGTTAGGGAGGATTCCTAACTTTTCAATGTTTTGGAAGAGGCGTTGAGGATCAATGGTTGTTAATTCTTCGTCAAAATGTTTGATAGAAATTTATCTGTAAAACTATCTGGTCTGGGACTTTTGTTCTTGGGGAGTTTCTTATTTACTGATTCAAAAGTGCTTAGATGTGATTGGCCTATTTAGGTTTTCTACAATCCTCCTAATTAAGTCTTAGAAGATGATATTTTTTTCAGAAACCTTTAGATTCTCTTTTGGATTCTCTAACCTCAACTGAGTACAATTGTTTATAATAAGCCTACATGAGGTTTTCAATTTCTTGAGCTTTTGTTGTAATCACCTCTCCTTTTGTTGGTAATCTGATTTATTTGTTTGTTTGTTTGATTTGTTTTGTTTTTTTGGTGAGTCTTGCTAGCAGTTTGTCTATCGTGTTTATTCGTTTGAAGAACCAGCTCCTGATCTCATTGATTTTGTATGTATTTCTTTTCTTTGTTGCATATGTTGCTTATTTCTGCTCTGGGGTTTTTATTATTTCTGTCTTCTGTCTGTTTTTCCCAGGTCCTTAAGTGTCCCCTTAAACTGTTGATTTGTCTTTTTGCTATTCTTTTTTTTTATTTTGTCTTTTATATTAAAACACTATAATTACAAAACATCATTGTAGTTTGGTTTCAGTCATACAGAGAACACCTCCCCCTTTCACCAGTGCAAACATTTCCACCCTCACCAATACCCCCCAATCTTCCTCCTTCCCCATCCCTACCTGTAAATCAAGACAGGCATTTCTACCTCTCTCACTTTATTAACATTTTCATGTAGTTGTTAGTGTGATTATTTTTCTAACTGCATTCACCTCTCTTTGTGGTGAGCTTCATATTTTGAGCTGGTCCTTCTGGACCCTCAACTTCTAGGGCTTTAATAATAATAGTTTTCTTTTATTTTTCATAAAACCCATTGATGAATGACTCTATTCTATGACTCTTATCACTCTGACTTATTTCACTCAGCATAATAGCTTTCCATGTCCATCCATGTATAGGAATATATTTCATGACTTCATCGCTCCTGGATGGCTACATAATATTCCTTTGCATATAAGTTTACCATAGTTTCTTTAGACATTCATCTGTTTGGAGGACATCTTTGCTCCTGTAATGAATATAGGTTTGAGGAAGGGATTCTTGTAATTTTTGTGTTTCTAGGGTATATTCCTAGGAATGGTATACCTGGATCATATGGGAGCTCAATTTCTAGTTTTTTGAGGATATACCCATATTGTTTTTCATAAAGGCTAGAATACATAGCATTCCCACCAAATTTGCTTTTTCCTAACTATAGGCCTGTATTGCTAGAATTTTGCCTTAATGACTGCATATTCTGCATCCCACAAATTTTGAAAATTTGTCTCTTCAATATCCTTTGTCTAAAGGAATCATTTTATTTCTTTCTTGATTTCCACTTTGATCCAACTGTTGTTGAGCAGAATGTTGTTTAATTTCCAGGTGTTGGGGTTTTCTCCACACCTTTCTTTTTACAGTCAATCTTGATCTCTGTTGCATTGTGATCTGATAGCATTCTTCTTTATGACCTTATATTTCTTACTTTGTGCAAGTTAGACTTATATTCAAGGCTTAGTCTATTCAAGAGAAGGTCCTATGTGCACTTGAGAAGAATATATATTCTGATTTCTGGGGATGGAGATCCCTGTTCATGTCCACTAGTCCTAGTTCTTCTAGTTTCTCATTAGGGATCTTATATTTTTGCTAGTTTTCTGCCTAGTGGTTCTGTCTAGTGATGATAGTTGTGTGTTGAAGTCTCCTACTACTATCACCATTTCCTTCCATATGTTTCTCCAGGTTTCGCAAGAAGATGCCTTACATATTTTGCTGGCCCTAATTTGGTACATAAATGTTGATTAGAGTTAGTACTTCTTGGTGTAATGTTTCCCTGATCAATAAGTAGTGACCTCTTTGTCTCATGAGTACTTTCATGAGGTAAATGCAAATTTCTCTGATATAAAAATGCTGTACCAGCTTTTTTTTTTGTTGTTTTCCATTGGCTTGAATAATTGATTTTCCATCTTTTTATTCTAAGCCCTGTGTCTATCCTGTTCTTTTAGGGTGTTGTTTCTTGCAGACTACAGGATATCAGTTTTTTGTTTTGTTTTGGTTTTTGTTTTTGTTTTTGTTTTGGGGGGGTCACACCTGACAGCGCTCAGGGGATACTCCTGGCTCTATGCTCAGAAAGCGCCACTGGCAGGCATAGGGGACCATATGGGATATCTGGATTTGAACCAATTTCCTTCTGCTTGGAAGGTAGACACCTTACCTCCAGGCTATCTCTCTGCCCTAGTTTTTGTTTTCTGATCCAACCCTTTGTGTCTTTTAATAGGGGAGTTTAGTCCATTGACATTTAAGGAGATTATTGACAAAGAGAGTTGTTTTGTCATCATATTGTATAGGGTTGTTGTTGTTGTTGTTGTTGTCGTTACAATAGGGTGTTTAGATTGTGTGATTCATCTCTGAGTAGTTTAGTTAGAGATGCTTTGGTTATCACAAATAATGTGAGTTCTTTTTATTTTCTGAGAATGTTTTTAGTCTTCTCTCCCATATGAATGAGAATTTTGCTGGATTAGTAGAGTTTAGGTTGGAAGTTACTTTCATTTCGTATGTTTAAATATGTCACTCCACTGTCTTCTTGCTTGAATTGTTTCAAATGGGAGATCTGGTTTGATTATTTTTATATACTAGTTTATTTAAACACCTTGATTACATACATGATTGTGGTTTGGGGTTTCAGTCATGTAAAGAAACACCACCCATCACCAGTGCAACCATTTCCCATCACCAATGTCCCAAATCTCCCTCCTCCCCCACCTGACCCTTATGTTCCCTCCTTTGTACTTGAGGTCCTTTTTCTCCCTCATCTGCTTCTTCTATTTGGGGGGGGGGGTCCACACCCCGTCAGTGCTCTGGTGGCTACTACTAGCAGGCTCTATGCTCAGAAATTCACTCCTAGCAAGCTGGAGGGACCATATGAGATGCTGGGATTCGAACCACTGTCCTTCTGAATGCAAGGAAAATTCCCTACCTCCATGCTATCTCTATGGCCCAATTCTCTCCTACTGCTTTAAATACATCTTTCTCTTTGTTTTTAGCCATTTGGATAGCTATATGTTTTGATTTGTTCTATTAGGGTATATTTTATTGGGAACTATTCTTGCCTCCTGAATTTGTAGAGGTGTCTCTTTCCAGAGGGTGAGAAAATTTTCTGTTATTATTTCTCTCAACTACTTTTACCTTCCCCTATTCCTTTTTCCTCCCCTTCTGGCTATTCCTACAATTCATAAATTATTTCTTGTGTCTTTGTTCATTAACTACATTACATTAGCCTTCCAATGTTTTGTCTCTCATTTCTTTGTAGAATTCTTTATGAATTGTGTGTGTGTGTGTTTGTTGTTTGTTTGTTTTTGGTTTCGGGGCCCACACCTGGCATTGCCCAGGGGTTACTCCTGCTGTCTACTCAGAAATAGCTCCTGGCAGGCACGGTGAGAACCATATGGGAACTATGACCCGGGATTCGAACCAACCACCTTTGGTCCTGGATTGGCCTGCTTGCAAGGCAAACTCCACTGTGCTATCTCTCCGGGACCTTTTTTTTTTTTTTTTTGGTTTTTGGTTTTTGGATCACACCTGGCAGGGCTCAGGGGTTACTCCTGGCTCTATGCTCAGAAATCGCTCCTAGCATGCTCACGGGACCATATGGGATGCCGGGATTTGAACCACTGACCTTCTGCATGTAAGGCTAATGCCCTACCTCCATGCCCTATCTCTCTGACCCCCAAAATGATAGTTTTTCTGATTAGAAGGAAAAAAGCAAAATGGCATATTTCAGGCATTCCACTTGAACCAATATGGAAGAACTTATATCTGGAACACTCTTATTTTTAGTCAATGGTTTATGAATAACTTTCTATTATAATGACTACTATTATAAATCACTCAAAAGATTGATTTGCAGTATATTAATTCACACATAATTGACAAAATTCTTTAGAAATAAGGCAGAAACCAGGGTTGATGAGAGAGCAGACAATACAACATTTTCCAACATCTGGAAACAGTGCTGTCTCTATTTCTGGGTATACTGATTCATTGTTAATGAGCAAAGGGGATATTCTGGGCATTGTTGTCTTGGGAAAGATATTGGAGATTATCAAATACATCAATTCCAACCATTCTTAAAAGTTTTGTTCTCTGAAGTTAAAGAATGTGTTTTCCAAAACACTTCAGCTGTCTCAGTACTGTTGCGATGTTACCAGTTAGTTAGAGTCCAAACATGGGAAAATGGGGTATGATTGATGTTACTGGAGGAGACAGGCTAAATCCTATAGAACTTCTTTCTCCTTACATTACATCTTGGAAACTAGTTGACTTTATGGCCTTGAATTGGAGGCTTGTCCCACTTTCAAGATCTGACATTTCAGAGGAAGCCAAGGCATTGACTTGATGATCTGTATACACACTTGTTAATGAGGGCCAGATGGACCAGGTGCAGGAGTTAATAATTGGAGCTTAAGCCAGAGCAGTAAGTCTACATGGTGGTGCTCTAGGGTCCCCTTATGATTTCAGGGATCAGTCTTGGGTTGGCTGCAATCAAAGCAATTGCCTTGCTTGTCCCTTGTACTTCTGACTGTAGGAAAAAGGCATTCATGCTTTAAGTTCAGCAATGATAATTTGCAGTGTGCTACTTTGTATTACTGAGACTAGTGCATAGAAATGGCATATTCAGCATACCTGTGGTATTATAGGCTCTAAATGGTTCTGGTTCTACCATGGGATATGGAGACTATTGCATCACTGCAAAGAGTGTAAGGCATGCAGGCGTGGAGTCAGGACTCATTCAGAACCCACTGTCCTCAGCCATCTATCTCAACCCTGCCTGTGAAACTTGAGATACCCCTTCATTTGAAATATCTACTCACTCCAAACCTGGGATGCCAGTCTATGTAACTATCATTCTGCCACCCCCCCCCATCCCAGATGAAGGTATATCCTGTGCCATGGAAAGAGCTAGATATGTCATTGGTTGTCCTCACAACTCTTTCCACTACACCCTGCTTCCAACTCTATTTCCTTCAGGTAAGAACACATCCCTGGGTGTGCCCAAGGGAGGCTGGAAGAGCTGAACCATGATCCTCCCCTATATGGTGACTCAATAGGCATTCATGGAATGAATACTTCTAGCTGCAAAAAGACAACCCCTCTGTGGTGGGGTATGAAGCTGAAGGATTTTCTCTGTGATCCTGCCTTTTCTTTCTGCTTGCTTCCTGTGTATTGATGTGTGCAAGGTGCAGTGACTCCTATTCTAAAACGTAGTCATCCTTTAGTCCTGTTTCTGGCTTTGGTTTCTGCAGTGTGTGGTCTTTGAGCCGCACACGTGCTTGCCTGTTGTCCCCATCTGAGCTGCTTCCCAACTGGTGCAGCTGACCAGAGCTGAGCCAGTACCTGCAGGAGGCTGGTCTTTGCTTCTAATCTCTGCTCTCTTACCTCACCCCAAGTTTCACAAACAGATTCTGAGTGTTGCAACCTCTGTGTAAGGAACCCTAGGTAGAGCCATGGCTAAAGAAGGAGGGCACAAGGCTCAAAAATCCTTTGTGGCCTGTACCCACAATTGCCATACAATGCTCAGGGGAAAGGGGACATTGATAGAGGCCATGGCATAAATTCACCCCTCTCATTTGAGGTATAGTTTTACTAGAATCCTAAGGATTTTTCTTTGAGTCCCTCTAAAGACCATCAAGATTTCTGGAAATCCAAATTGTTTCATGAATGCCAAGCAAATGTGCTGAGACCAAGTTCTTCCAGGCCTTCCTAATAGTATAGGAATGCTATAGGAGGTAAGAATGTGAAAATTAGGGCCGGGCGGTGGCGCTAAAGGTAAGGTGCCTGCCTTGCCTGCGCTAGCCTCGGACGGACTGCTCGGACGGACTGCGGTTCGATCCCCCGGCGTCCCATATGGTCCCCCAAGCCAGGAGGACTTCTGAGCGCATAGCCAGGAGTAACCCCTGAGCGTCACCGGGTGTGGCCTAAAAACCAAAAAAAAAAAAAAAAAGAATGTGAAAATTACTGAAGAATCAGAGTATCTGGCCCAGAGCCATGGCCACTTTGTTGTAAATATAATCTTTGCATCAAAACAAAACGCACATTAGGTATGCAGTAAACAGCTACACAAGACACACACACACACACACACACACACACACACACCTGGAAAAGAGGAACTGGACATTCAAGCCATAAGCTGATTCAGCAGACTTTGGGAAATTATCATGCTGTTCAATCCTAGGCCAAAAATAAGAGATGTCTCTGTTAAAGATCAATAAGTATTGTAGTCATTGTATTTAGGAGAATGTCAATGACTTCTATAGAATGTTTGATGATTATCTGTACCTCACAGAAGCCACAGACTTTTCCTGCTATGTAAACTACTGAGCACTCCCTTCTTCCTTGCTATCTCAGAAACTAGCTAAAGGAAATGTGTAGAAACCCTGCTCTGTGATTGCATAAATGGGCTCAATTCAGACTCCTTTCCTAGTGTCACACATTGCTGCCTTCGGTAGCCACTGTCCTTGATGGCTCCAATACTACTGCTGTGTCCAGCTGCTCCTGCCTAGCTCTAGCTGCCTGTGACATCAGAGACAAGTTGTTTTTTGTCTTGTTTGTTTTTTGGTTTTTTTGTTTTTTGTTTTTGTGCCACACCCGGCGTTGCTCAGGGGTTACTCCTGGCTATCTACTCAGAAATAGCTCCTGGCAGGCATGGGGGGACCATGTGGGACACCGGGATTCGAACCAACCACCTTTGGTCCTGGATCGGCTGCTTGCAAGGCAAACACCGCTGTGCTATCTCTTCGGGCCCAGAGACAAGTTTTTGTTCCCTTGATATCAAGATCTGAATTTGACTCTCTTTTGAGGGCAGTGGTATAAACCTGACTCCCCTGCCAACCCCATCACATTATTTTCAGCACCTGGGGAAGATCTAAGGATTTTTCTCTTCAAGAGAGCTGGGCAAGGCATGGTAAAGCAACCTGGAAAGACTTTCCTTTTGGTAACAAATAACACTTTATTAATAATAAAATAATAAAACAATGAAAAAAATAATTAAAAGGCAAAATGAACAGAAAAAAAGAACAGTTGTAGGACCACACAAACATCAGTTTTCTCTGGACCCTGCGTCTCATCTTGCCAAGTGTCTGGTGCAGGCAGGAGCTGTGAGCAAAAAGACAGGGAGATGAGAGCAGAACACAGGCAGAAGAGGGGAAGCCCAACCCACACTCTCAAAGCCCTTCCTGCTTCTGAAAGTCTCTGGATGCAAGAGGGCCTTATGTCTGCTGTGTTCTGTGCTGCTTCTCAGTGGCATATATGTTGCTGGTTGGAGGGATAGTGACCTTCCTGACAGAATAATTCTTGATTCTCAGATAAAAACATGCTACTTCAGAGTCAAATTCTACCAGTTTGGTTGATTACAGCAGTAGCACCCCTCTTTCCTTTTCTCTTTTCTAAGGTTAACTTTGCCCTGTTTTAGGCAGTGTGTTGAGTTAGCTACACAGGATTCTTCTAGAAAAACCTTTGGTCCATGAAAATGTATGTTTTTTTCTTCCATTTGCGATGGGTGTGTGTGTTGAGACCTCAGCCAGCTGTGCTTAGGCCTTATTTCTGGTTCTGTTCTCAGAGACCACTCCTTGAGGCCTCAGATGTCTGATGTAGTCCCAGGAACAAAATAACATCATGCAGGGCAATGGCACCATCCTCTGTCCAAACTCTCTTTCTCTGTTCTGTGCCTTTATTTTTAATTGGGTTAACATGGCTTTTCTACTTAGTTATGTTTCTGGATCACAGGTTCACAGTGCTTCACAAGTGCACATCCTCCTCACCCCATGTAAGCCCTTACAGCCCCTAGAGTCCACCACATTGCAATTTGCTTTTGCTTTATCCTCTTCACTATGAGGATCCTCATTTTTATTGTCATTTACTACTGGTGTTATCTCTTGGGATTTATTTTGTTTGGTCCTCCTAATGGCTACAGCCATTGCAGCCATACCCTCCATTAAACTTTATTGAAATCAAAGATGGGATGGGAAAGAGCTTGAAGCTCACAGGCAAGTGTCTTGATGATCTAGAAATGCAGATTTCCTCACACTACTCTAGGGATTTGCTCCATGGATCCTATTTCTCCTGCGACTGCTGACTCCAAAATACACTATCTGCCTATCTAGAGCCCCAGCCTCATTCTGAACCTGTGGAGATACCTGTTCAAGGGCCACACATATGCTCTGTGGGCACATGACACTTAGTTTCCTTCTCTCCCAGAGCTTCTACCACAAAGGGCTCTTTTCCATGTGGTTATATTGAAAACCTGGTTTGTGTGTGTGTGTGCATGTTTGTATGTTGGAGAGTGAGGGTGTAGTTAGGTCATAAGAAGTGGAGCTCAGGGATAACTATGTGCTCAGAAATTTTTCCCACCTTGACCTGGGGTACAGTGATCAAACATGGATCAGCTGAATACAAAACAAGGGACTAACCTCTGGCTTTTGTCATTTTTGCTGAGACCCAGTGATGCTCAGGGTTATTTCTCATTCAACTTTCCAGAAATGCTTTTAAGTATTTCAGTCCCTTGATGCTGAGGATTGAACCAAGTTTGGCTTCATGCAAGCAAGCGGCCTTCTTCTGTATTATCACCCCAGTACCTCTAGCCTCCTTTAAAGTTGATGCTATTGTGTATAACAAATGACTCGTTTGGTTGACATCACACTGACAGTGCTAGCCTTAAACTGTCCAATCTTTCAACTCAGACCAAAACCCTGGAGAAATTTTCATAATAACCACCATCCCCGAAAGTTTTCCAATAAAGAAAAATTGATAAGCCAGTTGGGATCTTGGATTGCATAGCATGTGACTCGGGAACTGAGTTGGTCAGGGATACTGGGTGTATGGATTATTTAGTGACAGGGATTATTGCTCTTTTCAGATAATGGCAGTTGGACTGGACATGCCCCTTGGATATCCCTATGGAATGACAGTTGGACTTGGACACGCCCCTTTGATACTCCCTCTGTAATGACAGTTGGATCTGGACATGCCCAGTGAACGTGCCCCGTCACCTAGAGTACAAAACAAAAAATTTGGACAGTTGGAGGGGTGCCCACGGTAAAGAGCACTGCCTGCCTGTCAGAGAAGGCCAGAAATCAAGGATCAGCAAGACGCTGCCTGCTCTGTACCTACACTCATATTCAATTCTTTCTCAACTCAGAACTAAAGGCCTCCCCCTACCAGCGATAGCAGGTAAATTTCTCTCTTTGTCTCTGTCTCTCTATCTCACTTTCTCTCAGAAAACCTTTGGGCATTGGAAAATTCAGACTTTAGGGAGGAATAAAGAGACACTTGGTTTCTTCCTCTCTCTGTGTCTCTCTCCTCTCTCTCCCTCCAGTTAGGCTACAGCTTTTCATGCTCTGAGCTTTTATGAAAGGAATACATATCTTCACCCCAGGGTTAAGCCCAGGGAACCAGAGATGTGTCCCCAATTACCTCAACCATTGGCAGCTCCTTCTCCATCCCTGGGAAGCAAGGGGATGCACTGGCGAACCGGCTCCAGATCCAGTGCACTGGAATTTGGGACTGGATCTGAAAGGAAAACAGTGCAGTGAGGGTGCTCGCTTCGGCAGCACATATACTAAAATTGGAACGATACAGAGAAGATTAGCATGGCCCCTGCGCAAGGATGACACGCAAATTCGTGAAGCGTTCCATATTTTTCAGATCAGCCCCGCCCCAGTGACCATGGTGTCTTTGTCTCCCTGGTGACCCCAGTGCCTTATGAGCTCTGTGCTGTGTCTCGCTAAGGGGGACACCCAGACCCCACTTGCTTCTCTGCTGTGGATCAAATGCTCAATAAACGAGCCCAGGTCCCAGCCTGATCTGAAAAAAACAAAAACAAAAACAAAAAAAACAAAAAACAGTGCAGTGAGGGTCCAAAGGAAGAACCTTGCTCTACCCCCCATCAGTTTATTGCCCACCCCCCCATTCACCTCCTCACAGAGCTCGCGGCTAACCCATGCTCAATATCCCATTGCGTAAAATAACTTGATCCTCATATTCAGGATGAAATAGCCAAGAACCTCTTGCCCAGCAGGGTCTGGAAGATACTCCACTTGGAGATGGGGGGTCATCCTCCTCCATGTCTGAGGCAATGTACCTGCACAGGAATTGAGCTGCTTGTTCCCACTTCATTAGCCTTGGTGAGACCCAGGTTGAGACTGCAGAGGCCCATAGGAGCAGCCTAACAAACTGCTTTCCTGACAGAAGGCCAAAGAAGCCACCTACACAATGTCATGGAGTACAGGAGCAACCAGGCACTATGCTGTGCCCAGCCAGACCAAGCATCTCAATACCTGTCATTGCTGGCTGGCAACTTCCCTCAGTCCTAGGGCCTGAGCAACAAGTTGTGTTTTATGTCAGGTGTTTCCATTTCCTGTCACATAATTTTCAATATTAACCTTCAATCAGCTACATACCCATCCCCCCAAGAAGGAACTGTCCCAGGGCAGGCACTCACAGGGACAGAAAGAAGTGGATCCTATTGTAGATGTGTCCAAGCAGCCCAACATGTCCGACATACTCCACCACCATGGAAAGCAGATACTGTGAGAAGATGGGCTGGCTGAGGGGGGCTGAGGGTTAGAATGGGAGACTATTCTGGAAGTTTCACTATCCTGGAAAGAAGATACTATGAGAAGAGATTGGCTGGCTAAGGGTGATGAGGGTTGATAGAGGGAGAATGACTGGAAGTGCCAACACCGTGGAGAGGAGGCTGGATGAAGACGGTGAAGGATCAAGAGAGAATATTTTGAAGATGTTTAGTCCTTCCCTTATTCAGATGCCTTGGTGAAAAAATACTTCTGAGTGGGATTTCTGAGTGCTTTAGAAACTTTTGTCTTTTGCAGATAAGTTGAAAGGAAGGCCAGGCTGGACAATGTACAGGGGTTAAGTGCACTTCGGGCTTTGGTCTTTTGGTACTGAAAATAGGAAATGTGCCTTCTCCTGCACAGAAAGAAACATCATCCTTTGTATCTGCCTCTCGGTGTGTGTGTTGTGCATGCATGTGTGTGAGATATAAAAAGAGAAACTTTTAGACCCCTTGATGCCTCACTTTAGGCAGATCTTCAGTACCTTGTCAGACACTTTGAAGTAAATATCGGCTTCCAAGAGGGTCTGGATGATGGAATCCTCTGTAAGGAAGGAGGGATGAGTGAGCAGGACTGGGCAGCCCTTCCATTCCAGTGAGCACAGAATCTGGGGTTGTTTCAGATGGCAGATGAAAACCAGAACTCTCCCTTGTAAAGCAGTAAAACAGGCAACTCCATTTCCTTCTCTAGGGTTTTTAACTTTTCTATCATTGACAACTGTCATTCCTCCTATTGACAAGCAGTGTCAATTTTAATTGTATGCAATTTCAATTTCAATCACTGTGTGCAATGATTTTATGTTGACTATTAACTCTTCAACTTGATGGGAGGTGATCATGGCATTTACGGCAGAGAGAGAAACCAAGACAAACCAATTAGTCTCAAAGACAGACACGGGATGTGACCTGAGGTGTCTGTGAGCCCACACTCAGGGTCTGCTGAACCCCATCTAATTCTTAAGCTCACTGGGTGGGTCATAAAAAGTTTCAAGTCTGTGGGACACTGGGTATACTCTTCTCCCATCCGCCACCTTTTCCTGGGTCTTCTCACTCTGAGAAGACAATGACCCGACTTCCTTTCCCTGATAAAACTCCTTTGCCATTGGAGTTGTGGCCTGGAGGCCCATAGCTTCAGTCAACCCAGCTCAATGATTTGAAGTCCTTTTCCAGGAGAGTGAACTTGGCACAGGATAAAAGTGAGAGGGTAGAGGAACATTTCATCCTCCCTGCCTTTCTCCCAAAAACTGGGCTTCAGGGAGCATTGTCCACTGGAAGCTTTCCTAATAATGTCAATGTTCAATGTTCATGGTGTCCCAGATGGTGGTTGTTTGCTTGGATGTATACTGAGCATTGAATGTGACTAGTGGACAAGAAATGAAGTTTGAAAGTTTACTTCACTCATTTCACTCACATGACTTTGTTATGTGGCTAAAGTATGTAACTCATACTTAGTCCTGCCTCTGCTCCTGACATCTCAGCAAGACCTTTGCTGAATGTACCACTTTATCAAGATCTCCACTGTTTGCTCACAGCCTGTAACTCTAGCTATAATCATTTCCTTCACTGCATATGTCTCGGCTGAGAGCATCTTATTTCTCTACATGTTGTGTATGGTTCTCTTACTCTCGTGAGCACATAGGAAAAGCAAACTCAACCTTAAGTACTTAAGTTTCTGATCTCTCATCAATAGCTGGAAGTAGTGAATGACTGGTTCTCAGGGACAGAGGGTTTACCCTTGGTTTATCCTGAAAATACTGATCTCTCTATTGGGAGTCATCTTTCCTACCCCCACCCTCCATGAAAATATCTACCAACACAACATGAGAGAACCATCAATGGCTCTGCTGAGAGGCTAACGGCAGTGGGGAGTGAGATACTAGCTATTCCACCTCCATGATATTCTCCTTTTAGGAGGTCTCCAAGGCCTCTGCAGCTCAAATCACACACCCAGAAGTCGGAAGAAGGTTTTCAGGTGTTCAGGATGGTAACTGGAGCTCCTCGGCTTGCTCATCCACATCTTTGTTTCCTCGAGTGATTTATGGTCCATACATTTTTCTTCTTTCTCTGTTTCCTCCTGGATTCCAGCTTTGGGAGTTCTTTGAAGGAGTTGACCTTGGGAGCCGGGGACCAGTTTCTTCTGGCTACCTGAAGTAGCATGTTATCTCATGAGCATGACGTGACCATGAACATAGCAACACAGGACCACCCCTTGACATGACCTCTTGCCCCCACTCGACCTGCCTCCTGAGAACAAGGTTTTAAGCTCAGATGTTGCTAACACTTCATTTGGGCTCAAACAGCATGAAGCCTGGACTCATACCTGTCTTAACCTCCTTGGGTCTCTCCTCCCATCTCCTTTTGATTTTATGCTCAGGTTCAACATTAGAAGATGCAGAACTAGAGGCCATCTCTTGACGCTTCCTTTTTGGAGATGCTGTAGAACAGAAGAGGGGTGCCTTGTGATGGCTGAAAGCCCATCCCACTCCAGGAGAACCCAAGGATCCTGGCTTCTCTCACCTTCAGGGTTGTATGTCTGATAATTTATGGGTAAGCTAATATTGAGCATCCCTGAAGAGTGCAGTGCTTTGACAGGAGGTGGGAATTCAGTTGACATTTACCTTTCTTTGCCAGGCAAACACTGCTCTTTTGAGCTTCTTTGCATGAGTCTTTCTGACACAAGGACACTTCTAGAAAGACACATGAAATTCCCTCATTAGAAGTTGACAATGGTGTCCCTAGGGAGCATAATAGAGGCCTCTCTAGCTAACTCTGAATAGGCCAAGTCTCAAAATGCAGGAGAGGAAGTGATTTTGGACCACCATTATCATTCAGAGACCACAGGTCGGGGGCAGACCACCCTAAATACCTGCCTTCCCTTTTGTGCATGCACTTCTTTTCTGCTGCTGCTTGGTTGGGCCCTGGTGGCTTGTGCCATGTCTGAGCCTCTTCAAAGTGGGACCCAGAACGATCCATTTTTTCTGTATTCAAAATCAAAAGTAGATACCTGTATTGTTTCTGTTTAACCTACTTCCTGAGACAATATTTACTAATGAGGAAGGTAATGTTATTAATAATGATTGAGGGTCAGCTATTGATCAGTCACTATCAGTGATCTCCTTGAAGTGGTGATGCTTGAGTGTACCTTCAGTTACTCACACTTGAATTGGGATTAATTTTGCAATCATGTTAATCATGATAATAAGCCATGAAGTAAGGTTGATAATTTATTCAATCTATACTAGAGGGAAAAATTACTTGAATTGGTGGAGAATGTGTTCCAACACCTTGGCAACCTAACTAGAACCTGAGTCTGATGAGCAAACTGCAATCATACTTTCCATTCATGTTAAAGTGAATGATTTTCCATACTCTTTATCATTTTTACCCTAAATATCACTGGGAACCACTATCAAATTATGGACACTCAAGCCTTCCAGAAATATGGACATAATTTTCACAGCCAGCCAGTTGAAGTGGTATCCAACACCTACTCCCCTCAGTAGACAGTCCTTCTTGTTAA